>NC_050577.1:91783446-92383446 GCF_011100635.1 Trichosurus vulpecula
TGGCTAATTGTCTGGTTAATTTCCAGAGTATCTCTCCTACTGTTCTGTAGCTTTCCTAATTGGATAATCTAATGTAGAAAACCAAAAACCAGTTCCAGTACTATAAAAGTTGCATCTAGTCATTCTTTTATGTCCAAAGACTATTTTCCCACTAGATAATTCAGGCCAAAGCATTATCAACAATGGCATGTCTTTGTGCAGAGGAAATTAGATTTTCTTGTTACCTCTCCCAAAAATGGGGAGAATGATATTACATTCGGATTTTCTATCGTACAGCCCAGGAACATATAGCATTTATCAGGCTTACTTATGCTAGCTGCAAATGAGCAGAGTTTACTTTTTAAATGTTTCTGAAACAGCAGATGAAGAATGTTAAAAAGTCAGTCCTGCTTCACAGAGCCAACAATACCAAATTGCATTGTAATTCATTTTTTCCCATTTGGTTGTCATTGTAGAACCTGCTCCTTCCTGACCAGGTCAGGAGTATGAGAATGATCAATCTCAGAAGCAATTTCAACTGCAGAGCTCAGGGTAAGGATCATGAAGACACAGCAACACTTACTCGCTGGGAATACAGAAGAAGGAAATGGTAGCCATCTACTACTTATTGAAACTTGGTTCTCCAGGATCTGACACAAGTTCACTCAGCTTCAGACAACTCTCCTGCCCCCAGAATAACTAAACTCCATCCAAAGCTCATAAATGTTAGTTGTCCAAGGGTTAAGAACCTAAAGTCTCAGTCAAATCGCTGGATCAGTGGGCTATTGGCAAAAGATTCTTCAAGTAAAGGCCACTGCCATCATTTGTAGGACACAGCCCCTGTGCCTAAACTTCATCACTGCTTCCCTAGTCAGGTGCTCTCCACACTCACAAACACACAAATCACCTTGGCTTATTGTTCATCTTAATAACAACCCACTCAACGTGGTGACAAGTTTAAATAGCACTTGAAGGTTTACAAAGCATTCTCCTTACCACCCTACGAGATATGTAATCCAAGCATCATGAGCCCCATTTTAAAGATGAGGAAATAGAAGCAGAACTTAGGTGACACATCCTGGGACTCCCAGCTAGTAAGTCTGCCTGTACTGAAATCCAGACTCCTGACTCCAAAATCAATTCCCTTTCTCAACTCCACCATCCTCTCTCTACCCCATCACCCCTTAGCAAGAAGTCCAAAATTACAAATCATGGTTGATATTACAACTCATCAAAGTATCAAGGTCCAGTGATGACTAATGGATAGGGTGTCATGACCTCTGATGTGGATAAGCTCAAGAGAAGAGAGACAGACTCAGAAAGTTTCACAGGGTACAAGGGCACAAAATCACCACTGCATAACTCTTTTGGTATACTCTATGCCTAAGACATTATTGTTTTTCTTCTTATTCAGTCCTTTTAGTCATATCTGACTCTTGTGGCCTCATTTGGGGTTTATTTGGTAAAGACTCTGAAGTGGTTTGCCATTTCCTTCTCCAGTTCATTTTACATATAAGGAATTGAGGTAAACAGGGTGAAGTGACTTACCCAGGGTCATACAGCTAGTAAGTATCTGAGGCTAGATTCAAACTCAAGAAGATGAGTATTCCTGACTTCAAGCCTGGCACTATATCCACTGTGCCACCTAGCTGCTCTAGGCCACCCAGCTGCCCTAAGACCTTAAGCCACTTAAAATGCCATATAGTAATTGGCTGCAATAAAAAGAAATGTTTAGCCTACAGAAGAGAAGATTCAAGGAAGACATAATAGCTACAGCCAAATATTTAAAGAGCTGTCAGGTGGAACGGGAATTAGTCTTGGCCTTAGTTTGACCAAGAGGGCAGAGTCTAGACTAATGATTGAAAGTTTTAAAGAGGAAAATGTGGACTTGACATAAGGGGGGAAAAAAAAGAAAAAAATTCTAACAGAGTTGTCCAAAAGTGGAATGAAATGCTTTGAAAAGTGGTAAATTCCCCTCAAATGGAGGTAGGGTAACCTCTAGTTGGTAATGTTGAATGGGAATTCCTGTTGAGTATGGATTGGATTGGGTGGATACTGAGGGCCCTTCCAATGCTAAACTTCTGTGATCCTAATTAATATAGGATATTGCTTAAGGATATTGATTCCTGTTAATATACAAAGTAGGATCACAATCTCTTCAGTAAACTGTCTCCAAATTAAAATGTAGGATGTACAATTTCTGTGACACTTTCAGGTAGTTAGGTAATCTATATTCTCATTAGCATCTATCATACAAGGTGGTCCCTCCTATACCTGAATGTCTCATCCTTTTCCTGGTCTTATCTGAAAATTTTGGGAATGTAGATCTGTTTTCTGACACCGATCTACTGGTGGAACAGTAAATGATCGCCTGATTACTTTGGATACCTTTCAGTTGCATTTTAAGTAAAATAATTGATATTTACTATTAAAGCAAACTACATATTTTCTGAGACCAAAGCATGAATCACACTTTATCTTGATGGTTGCTAAAATACAATTATAGTCTGTAAGC
Source organism: Trichosurus vulpecula (assembly GCF_011100635.1). Taxonomy (NCBI): domain Eukaryota; kingdom Metazoa; phylum Chordata; class Mammalia; order Diprotodontia; family Phalangeridae; genus Trichosurus; species Trichosurus vulpecula. The sequence continues at coordinate 91,785,941 of NC_050577.1, forward strand.
TCCTGTAGCATCTGTACTTTTAACATAAAATCCATTTTTGAATCTGAGGATGATTTGACAGAGACCATATACATAATGACAGAGACTATATACACAATAATTATCCATAGCTTTCTTACAATATATTATATAGCTCTTTTTCATTACATTTGCTACATGTGAGATAAGTGTATTTATATGTGCATATAGACATAAATATAAGCACACATATAACTGTGTTTATATATGAGATATATGCACATGGAATAAACACAAGACCACATTGTACAGAGGATTTTTCCCTTTCAGATTGGATTTTGGATTAAAAGATGCTATAAGGATTAAAATTGTTATCATTTGTTCCATGTTTTTAAAAATTCCTTTCTAGTTACCAGAAATAGAGTGCATATTCTAGAGAGAATGAGGATATTTTCTTTTATACAATGTGGTTAATAAGATAAAAAAACTTTAAAGCCCCTTTAATGCTTTCTTTTGTGTTATTGGAATCAATGAGGCAGCAAAATTGAGCCAACTGGAAGGCAGAAGTTGTTGCCAATAGCTGTAACGAGGGCAACACTTCTCCCACTCTAAGGATGGCTACAGTCAGTTTATAAATGCAGAGACAGTCTAACTTGTTGGGCTGGTGTTCCCTAGGCTGGCCTTTCTACAGATACTATAGAACTAAATATTTTGACAGAAAAATGAGCAGCAGAGACAGGCAGCAATGTAACTCAGGAGTATAGGGGTAAGACTTTGTCCGAATGCCTATATTTAAGTTCCGCATTGTTGTATGTGGATTTGGGGGGAGAAAGTCTCAGTCTTTCGAACTTTATTTTAAGTAGCTTAAGGTCTTAAGGCAGGTGGGTAACACAGGGCAGCTAGGTGGCACAGTGGATATAGTACCAAGCTTGAAGTCAGGAATACTCATCTTCTTGAGTTTGAATCTAGCCTCAGACACTTACTAGCTGTATGACCCTGAGTAAGTCACTTCATCCTGTTTACCTCAATTCCTTATATGTAAAATGAACTAGAGAAGGAAATGGCAAACCACTTCAGAGTCTTTACCAAATAAACCCCAAATGAGGCCACAAGAGTCAGATATGACTAAAAGGACTGAATAAGAAGAAAAACAATAATGTCTTAGGCATAGAGTATACCAAAAGAGTTATGCAGTGGTGATTTTGTGCCCTTGTACCCTGTAAAACTTTCTGAGTCTGTCTCTCTTCTCTTGAGCTTATCCACGTCAGTGGTCATGACATCCTATCCATTAGTCATCACTGGACCTTGATACTTTGGTGAGTTGTAATATCAACCATGATTTGTAATTTTGGACTTCTTGCTAAGGGGTGATGGGGTAGAGAGAGGATGGTGGAGTTGAGAAAGGGAATTGATTTTGGAGTCAGGAGTCTGGATTTCAGTACAGGCAGACTTACTAGCTGGGAGTCCCAGGATGTGTCACCTAAGTTCTGCTTCTATTTCCTCATCTTTAAAATGGGGCTCATGATGCTTGGATTACATATCTCATAGGGTGGTAAGGAGAGTGCTTTGTAAACCTTCAAGTGCTATTTAAACTGGCCACCATGTTGAGTGGGTTGTTATTAAGATGAACAATAAGCCAAGGTGATTTGTGTGTTTGTGAGTGTGGAGAGCACCTGACTAGGGAAGCAGTGATGAAGTTTAGGCACAGGGGCTGTGTCCCACAAATGATGGCAATGGCCTTTACTTGAAGAATCTTTTGCCAATAGCCCACTGATCCAATGAGTTGATTGAGACTTTAGGTTCTTAACCCTTGGACAACTAACGTTCATGAGTTTTGGATGGAGTTTAGTTGTTCCAGGGGCATGAGAATTGTCTGAAGCTGAGTGAACTTGTGTCAGATCCTGGAGAACCAAGTTTCAATGAGAAGTAGATGGCTACCATTTTACCATCTTGGTTTCTTTCAATGGAATCTCTCCAGGTTACCAAAGTCTCTCTTGAACTTTGGTACCAAGAACTGGGCACAGTATTCCATATATGGTTTGGACAGGGCAGAGTACATTGAGGCTATCAGCTCCTTATTCCTGAAAACTATGTCTTTCTTAATTTACCCCAAGATTTCATTAGTATTCTGACTGCCACATTATACTTCTGACTCATACTGGACTTGCAGCAAACTAAAAAGACCTAGCTCTTATTCAAAGAAACTGCTAACTATACCTCTTTGATCATGTATTTGTGAAGTTGATATTTTTAACCCAAGTGTAATATTTTACATTTAATACCACTGAATGTCAACTTATTACATTAAGGCCAATGATCTGCTCATCAAGAAACAATATGTGCATTACCCTGACCTGCCAGTTAGCAATTTTGTCAAAAAAGCAAATTGCATTAGTCTAGTATGAGCTGTCCTTGACAAAACAGTGCTGTCTTTCTGTACTTATTTCTTTTTTTGCTAGATGTTCACTATCCATAACCTCAAGGACCCATTCTAGAATTTTTCTAGGATGCCAAAGTCAAGCTTATTGGCCTAGAATTTATAGACTGTTTCATACCTTTTTGAATATAGCTGCCTTTGCCTATCTTCAGTACTGAGATGCTTTTTTTTTCATTTTTCACAATCTTTCAAAGTCACTGACACTAGACTAGCAATAACATTTGCCAGGTTTTTCAGTCCCTGACAAGGTAGCTAATCCGTACCAGGTGACTTGAATTCATCAAGGGCAAGTCCCTCTCTTTGTTGTAGTTCAGTCATGTCTGACTCTTCCTCACCTCATTTGCAGTTTTCTTGGCAAAGATACTAGACTGATTTGTCATTTCCTTCTCCAACTCATTCTACCGACAAAAAACTGAGACAAACAGAGTTAAGTCACTTGCCCAGGGTCACAAAGGCAGTAAGTGTCTGAAGCTAGATTTGAACTCAGAAAAATGACTCTTCTTGACCTGAGGCCCATCATACTATCCACAGTACTATCTCACTGCCTTAGTTCCTCTCTTACTATTTCCTTATTCATCTTGAGTATCAACTTCCTTTTAGCAAATTTTATTCTGTCCTTTCCGGTGCCAAGGTCATTCTCCTTGGCAGAGAAGACAGAAGAAAAATAATCCTTGAACAGCTCTGCCTTCCCTTTCTTATCAGTTCTAAATAACCCATCCACCCCGACCAACAGTTTTATCCCTTGTTGATTCCTCTCTTTTCCCCAATATACCTTTTAAAAGAGAATTTTTTTGGTTGGCCTCATCAGCCTCAATTCCTTGTAAGCTTTAGGACTGCTGATACCATTTTTATAGCACCGTGAAAAGCTTTTATCTTCTGTTACCTCTCTGTGCTTCCATCTTCCTTAAATATCTTAGGAAAAATTGAAGTTACTTGGTGATAAGCTGTAACATTGAGAAGCAATTGATTAGGAAACTGTTAAAGTGAAGAGTAATGTTAGAAAGATGTAGGCAGGCAGAAGGGTGATGGCCTCATAGAGTGTAGAAGAAGGGCACTTAGAGAGAATTTGTTGTGTTTATCTAGCACTTTCCAAGGATATGAGATGCTATGGGAGGGCATTAACATCTAGTCATTTTAAAAATTAACTGATGCAAGGACAGTCCATCTGTTTCTACCACAACCCAGATAATATATCTCTTTGTTCTGATCCTATGGTATTATTTTTTAGTCTGAACCTGTGATTTGCAAATGTAATAATAATAATAGTTAATACTTATATAGTGATTACCATGTGCCAGGCACTATGCTAAGTGCTTCTGTAAATTTTAAGGCACTTAGAACACCTCCTGGCACATAGCACACATTTGATTAATCATCATCATCAGGATGATACAATTTGTCCATTGTGTATATCCCCCACAGTAGAGGTGTCCAACATGCAGCTCATGCCAGGCAACACTCCTAAGTGCTGCTGAACTAGATTAAAACGTAATTGAGAAACAGTTAACAAAAAATACAATAGAACATAGATAATGTTAATATATGGTTTTCTAAGTCAATGTGCAACCATCAGGGATCCTTATGTATGGTTCAATGCCCTGCCCCACCCCACCCCCATTTCAGTTTGAGTTTGACACCACTGCCCTACAACATCTACCGCAAGGCTGCTGCATAGGAGATGCCAAATAAATACTGATTGAATTGTACTGTGAACAACCTATAAATATTAAATACTGGTAATGACAAGAATCAGAAAAGCCTAAGATCCTCTCAGTCCTAGGTGGCTGCCTTCCTAGCAATTATTCATCGGATCACTGCTGTTTGATTTCTCCCCAGTAAAAAGAACAGAATAGGGAAAGAAAACAACCTGTCATGGAGAAGAAGAATGAAATCACTCAAATGCTATGTATGCCACAGATCCCAATTGCAACCTGACACAAATGAATTGTCTGATGCTTGGAGACAATCCAAGTGCCTCTGAATCAAGCAGCCCACAGCTGGACAAATGTTTCAAACTCTCCAATCTCTGCATCCGAGGAAATGGTGCCAGAAGAAAGAGCAATTCTGCAAAAAAAAAAAAAAATGGTTTGGATTTTGATCCTACAGTTTCCCACCTTCATGTATTCACACAGCTCCACCCCCATACCTGGAAGGCACTCCATCATCTTTGTTGAAATCATTTGCTTCCTTCAAGGCCCAGGTCAGTGGTTTCTCCATTATTGTTTTAAACTCTAGGTAAGTTGAACAGAGCTCAATTGTCATTAATACCTAAGGTTGGGGTTCTTAACCTAGGGCCTGTAAACTTTTTTTAAAAAATATTTTGATAACTGTTGGTTTACTTTGTAATGCTATGTATTCTACTTTATGCATTTAAGAACATCATTCTGAGAAGGGGTCCATGGGTTTCACCATACTGCCAAGGAGTTCATGACACAACCCTGATTAGGTCTTTCCTGATGCCCTTAATTCATTAGTTCTCACTGCCACCTGAAATTACTTTATACGTGTTTTGTAGTTATTTATATGTACACATGAGGCAGCATAGTATGATGAATGGAGTAGTGGATTTTGAGTCAGAGAATATTGACCCAGCTGTGTGACCTCGTGCAAATTAATGCACCTCTCCAGGCCTCAGCTCCTCACCTGGAAAGTGAAGGGGGTGGATCAGAGGACATCGGAGGTCCCTTCCACCTCTAACTCGAAGGTCCTCTGAAGCCTCTGCTGATCCCCCAGTGAGAAAAGATCATCAATTTAGTGCTAGAAGGGACCTCCGATGACATCTAGACAATGAGAAAACCGAGGTGCAGAGAAATGACGTAATATTTCCAAAGTCACCTCTGCCGTGTCTGACTCCGAGGACCCCGCCTGCACTTCAGTCTCCCCTGAAGCTCCAAGACTTCCATTCTCTCAGGTCTTTGCTGTGGTCTTTGTGGAGATTTTGCTCGTGGCTGTCATGGAGTTTTACTTGTCACTGCTGGGGTTTTTTCAGCAGAAGCCTGGGAAAGAAGGTCTCCTTAAATGTGCTATCCTAACTTACAATTGAAAAAAGAAAAAAAAATGCGGCGCCAAGAAGTACGGGTCCGAGTCCTACCGAGGGACAGCCGCGGGGCGCTCCGGCCCCTTCCTCAGGCCGGCACCCTGGCTGGCATGGACTTCGAAGAGTTCCCGGAGCCGCCGGGCTCCGAGCTGGCGCTGCGGCAGCTCTTGGGCGGCCACGTCCTGGGGTCGGACCTGGACACGGAGGTGGAGTTCTTCGGGGCACGCCAGGGCCACTTCGAGGGACGCCAGGGCTCTTTCGAGGGCTCCGTGAGCAGGAGGAAAAGGAGCAGGCGGCCCGGGGCGCGCGGCGGAGGCAGCAAGGTGAGCTGCGGCCAGGACCAGGTGCTGAACTGGCCCTGCCGGGAGATAGAGCTGCTCAAAGAGCGGGCCTTCAACAGACTTCCCCAGGTGCTGAGAATCACAAGGAGACTTGGACAGGAGCAAAGATTCCTTATGCGAGCCCTGGATTCCTAAGGAGATGACTCCCGGAAAGAGCCCAGGTCACTGTTGGCCTGGAGGATGAGAGCAGCCAAGTCCCTGACACCTTTACCCCAGGAAATGCAGAGAATAAGTCCTCAGAAAAGGAAATCCTGTCACCTCCCCCTCGACCGCCCCGTGGCGCAGTAGTCCCCCACCTGAGGAAGGCCCCAATGGGAGAAAAAGTCGGAGGTAACTGCAGAACGGATGCTGATGTGGGGCATTGCCAACCCCAGAGTTAGGCCCAAACCAGATCAAAGTTGAGGATGACTTTGATTGGAGCCAGATGAGACTTTCATCACAGGATGGGCACCAGAAGGCCCATACTGCTTTCCTACCCCAGTTTCCTACCACCCAGGCCCAACAAAAAATAAAACTTTGCCTCCCTTCAAAAAAAAGTGACAATGTTGAAATCACCTGAGTAGTAACTAGCAACAGTGTTGGGAGGTAAACCCATATCCTTTGACTCAAATCCATCATCCCTTCCGCTACACTATGATGCTTATTCTCTTTCCTCAAATTTTCCCAGATTGCTCTACTTAGGTTTCACCTTTACCCAAATATTGCATTCTATCATGGATCATACTTATTCATATTTTGCATTAGATTAGAAGTTCTTTGGAGACAGAGACTGTGTTATTTTTCATACTTATAACCTCAGTGTCTTGTAGGGTACCTTCCATATGATAACACATTGACAAATGTTCACTGAATCCCAAGATTTTCTTTCATTCATTCATTCATTCAACAAATATTTACTGAACACCTATTCTTTCAACTGATATTTGTTGACTATTGCAAGACACTATGCTAAGCACTGTGGGGGACACAGGAGAGAGCTAACACAAACACCTTGATCTTGAGGAATTTGCGTTAGAATGAAAGTGCATGAAGACAAAATACTGGATGTGCAAAGTTAAATAGTAATCTTAGGCTCACTTGCAATCCTTCAATTCATCCAGATGGGAGCTATCACCAAAGCAGATCACAACCCCTCAGCTACCCTGGGGGAGGGCCCCCATGAGTTGCAGTGACTATAAAGTTTATAACCCTGTAGCCAAGCTGGAACTAGCTCCATGCACCTAGATTACAAACCCACTACACCTCAGTGGATAATTTCATGACTTGCTATAACCAAAATACTCATTACCTCTAGTCCTCTGTTAATGAGTCTCTTCAAATTTACCTAGACTAGTCCTCAGGTGACAATTATATTAGTTCCCCTTCAAGTTCTCTTTTTTGTGACACTGAGTCTCCCCATGTCACTTAGCAGCCCCTCATATGCCCAATCCCACTGCTGATAGGCACAGAAGCTTTGATCTGCTCTGTGTCCAGCCTGAACCTGTCATAGCTTAGTGGCCACCTTCTCTTGGAGGTTTGTCATATTGAAGCCAGATTTAGAAAGAACACTTACCACATACGAGCATTATTATCCCCATTTGACAAATAAGGGAACAGAGGCTCAGTGTGTTTAAGCAACTTTCCAGTAGTCACAGAGATGATAAGAATCATACCTGGATTTGAATTCAGGGCTCCCAACTCCAAGTCTGGCACTTTCCCCCATATGTTACAATGCCTATAAGACTCTGTCCTAGGTAATGGATTTTATTATGATTTGACTCTTTGCTTCTGCCAATAGTGTAAACAACCTACGCTACTCTGAGCAACTTCCCACAATTGCAAGCCAGTTGGAAAAGTTTTCAGAAAAGTTTTCATCTACTATTAAATTACCCTTTCCAACTCCCAAAATACAGAAGGGAAACAGAGCAAACCTCCTCTGCCAATCAGAGTGAGACAAAGACCATTAACAACCTTTGTACTTCCAGCTTGAGTAGGGGAGACTAGATAGATACAGACCTAGACATAGATGTAGACGTAGATGTGGACATAGACGTAGACATAGATGTAGATTGTGTGTATATACAAATATACATGAGCATATATACATATGTGTGTGTCATTTTCACATAAATTGTGAAAAGTCTTGACTCAGCCAAAGTGCATTGGAAATATTTGTTCAAAAGATACTTGAGTTTTAACCTCTCTCTGCTAGAAACATGAATGGAACAATGTCTTTGCCACATGCTGGTGCCTCCATGCAAGGATCCCTATAAAATGAAACAATAAACTAGTGACATAGGACACCTATTCAACTAGCATTTACTGCTACATACAATATAATATGCCAGAATTGGGGGATACCAAGATAAATCAATCATGATGCCTCCTCTCAAATAATTTACTATCTGACAGGTGGGCACTGAATTTTACTTGGAGATTTGTATTCTGCTACTTACTACCACATGGGCAAGTGATGTAACTTCTATGACCCTCAATTATTTATTCTGAGAGAGTAGGAGTTGGACTAGAAAGCTTCTAAAATCTCTTTTGGCTCTTAAGCTATGATCTTATTCACCTCCAGTCCAGTAGGATAGAGAACAGCAAATTTCTATGATTTTCCCAATAACACAAGAGTTAGTGGTAGCAATGCCAGGATATGGCAGAAGGGAAAAATTGCTAGCAGTGAAATCACAAGAGCTGGTTTTAAATCCTTTCTCTGACACTACCTGGGGGACATGAAGGTCAATTAACCCCTCTGGACCTGTTTCTATGAATGTAAAATGAGGTGGGAGGCGGGGTTGAATTAGATGGCCTCTAATGACTCTTCTGGCTCTACATCTATAATCTTATGACTCAAACTCCATGCCCCCTGACTCTTACCATGCCATGTGGCATAGCTGTAAATATTTCTATCTAGAGCTCATTTTTCCCTGTCTTTGAAGATCACTTTTAAGGAATAGTAGGATAATCTCCATTATCTGATCTACGCACATCATTCAAAGCCATTGGCTCAGCCAAACTGCATCAGAAAAGTTTGCTCAAATACATGCAAGTTTTAGCCCTTCTCTGTTAAAAACACAAATAGAACAATTTCCTTGCCACATGCTGGTGCCTCCATGGGGAGGATCCCTATAAAACAACAGCTACGACAACAAATAGCAGGCAGGGCCTAAATATTATGGGTATAACAGGGTCCTCAAAACAGGGTCAGTTCAAAGGCTCATTTGAGCTTTGGGTGAAAGTGAGGTCAGTTCTTCCTTTCTCGGTGCAGAATTGTTTGTTGCTAAATCTAGATGACAGTTTGCTTCTTCTCCTTCTGTTTTATGAGTCTCCAAGCAAACTTCCATTTAATGATTAAGTTCAGGTGTAGTTTAGTGAATCCAGAGGAGGTAGTTTTTATTAACCCACTTACTGCCCATAAACATAAAAGAAGAGAAGAAAGGCCGGGAGATAGAAAAGGAAAGAACATGCAAAAATAGTTTGCAGAAAGATTTTGCATGCCAGGGCCCTGAAACATCCTTTTTACTAGTTGCATGGTGATGAATGGATATGGTTTATACACGATGTAAAGCCGTTATGAAATATGTAATTTCTTCAGAGCACCAAAGCAGTCTCAGGGATTATAAAAATGGCATCTTAAATGTATGCCTATAATTTTCCTCAGTACTCATAGCATCATGTTTAGGTGATTTTGAAATGTTTTATGCATGTCACCATGGCTCTTTCATCTTACAAAAAAACAAGTAGAAGGAGATTCACTGACAGGTAATGTAAAATCATTATCAAAAACAATACATAAGCAATTTTCATTCCTAACTGGCATTTGGGGAAACTGCAGAAGGTGAACATTATTTTAATTTTTTTCTTATTTCTAACTCACATCTTTTGTTCTTACATCACATTTTCAAATATATTTTTCTTCCCTCTCCTCCCTAGTGAGCCATACCTTGAAACAAAGGTTTAAAAACACAAAAAGGTTCATCAAAATTAACTAACTCATCGACTATATCTGATAGTATATATACTACTCTGCACCTATAATCTCCTACCTCTATAATGAAGGAAAGGAGATGCATTTTAAAAATTTTTTTCTCCAAGGCCACACTTGTTCATCAAAATTATTACAGTGTTAATTTTGTTTTTTTCTTCTTTTCCCCCATTTATATAGTTGTAGGCATTGTATATATTGTTTCCTAGTTCTGCTTACTTCACTGTACTACATCACGTGTCTTCCTCTGCTTCTCTGAATTCCTCATAGCCATTGTTTCTTGTGGCAGAGAAATAGTCTATCACATTTATGTACCACGATTTGTTTAGCCATCCCCCCAATGGGAAGATGGATTCTATTTTACATAATCCAATTGAACAAATATTTGAGCACCAGCTGCCTGAGGAACATTATAAAGGCTGCTAGGATAGATACAAGTTTAGATAATAAAGGCAATAACTAGTATTTATATAACACTTTAAGGTTTGTAAAGTGCTTTACTGCATTTAATAAGACATTTTCCCTGCCCATATGGAGCTAATATCAATATGTGACATAGTCCCTGTCCATATGAACCTAACAGTTTGATAAGAAAAGATACATATGTGGCTATCACACAAAAATTACATTCGACTGATATAAAACAAAGTTCTAAGGGAGGTGTGAGAGGAAAAATCATTATTAACTGAGATAAAAGGTAATATCAGGGAATCTCTCTATCTAGATGAAACCTTAAAATGTTAGAATTAGAAGAATACTCAGAGGTAATCTAATTTAACCCCTTCATTGTACAGATGAGGAAACCAAGTCCCAGAGAGGGAAAGTGATTTGTCCAAGGCCACACATCTACTAACTGTGTGGTAAATACTTTCATATCTTTTATCTCATGAGATTCTCATAACACCTTGGTGAAATAGGTAGGGAAGGCATTGTTATTTCCATTTTGCAGAGGAAGGAACTGAGGCTCAAAACAGTCCTGAGATATGGTTGGGAAAGTGCTTAATGTGAAGTGAGAAAAGCGGTCTTCAAAACCTTACTCTGCTAATTACTTTCTGTGTCACCTGAGACAAGTCACTTCACTTTTCTAAGATTCAAATGCCTCATCTATAAAATGAAAGACTGGACTAAATGATCGATAAGGCCCCTTCCTAACCTGAAATTCAAGGATACTACACAAATGTAAAGCATTCCCTCATTCCCCATCAGATCTCGCTTAGCATTTTGTTTTGCATCTCTCCAATGCACTTATCATGTAAAGTGGCCAATTACAGTTACTCATGTATGGAGCCTTTCCTCTTTTTAGCACAAAAAAATTTCATGGGTAACTTCGCACTGCATATTTTGTTGGAGCTAAAGGAATATCAGAATGATAGTGCTTTAGTCCATGTATTGATTTTGAAACCTTTGCAACAAATCTGCAGCCTCTCTACTCCCCTAACTCTCATCCTATATCCACCAGTCACCTATAGATTCTCAACCCACAGGATTGGCTAAAGCATCTGTGAATTTGTAAAAAATCTTAATCCTATGACATCACCAAGGTTATGTCTCCAGCTACCAGTAGGGGGAAAACTAGAACCCAGCAATCCTAGCTCTTAATGTAACAATTTTTCCACCAATCCAGATGGCCTCCCAAAGAAGTTTCACTTAAAAATTTAAACAGAGACAAGAGAGAGTGAGTCACTGGAAGTCTGAGCATCAAGTGAACTGTCAAAGTTACTTTCAGGCTCACACCAGGTAGATTCCTGGAACAGTCACAAGCACATCAACAATGAAAATACAGCAGAGCAGTACAAACAGCTTGATCTCAATCCTCACTGACGAGTCTCTTTGGAGAGTTCAGATAGGAATAGAGAGACTAAGTTAGAGGGCTAGGAAGTGGGATTCAAAATCTGGCAGCTTCCCAGCAGACAAGCAAGAAGAAAAAAAAGCATCTGCCTTGAACACAGAGAGAGAGAGAGAGAGAGAGAGAGAGAGAGAGAGAGAGAGAAGGAGGGAGGGAGGGAGGAAAGAGGGAGAAAGGGAGAGAGAGACAGCAAGAGACAGAGACAGAGAGAGACAGAGAGGGCTCTGTGAATCTATACCTAAATATAAAGAGCACTTCTGGTATCACACCTACAGTGTTTGGTATTATGCTAAGAATTTAAACCATTTAGAATTACAATGATAATCATTAATACCCTGGGTTTTGTTGGAGTTAGAGTCAGGAGACCAGAGTTTGAGTCTTGATTCTGATATTCATTAGCTTTGTGGCCTTGCGTCGGTTACTTAACCTCTCTGGGTTCTAGTTTCCACATTTGCAGAATATAGAGGTTGGATTAGATAGCCTCAAAGGTCCCTTCCAGCTCTAAATCTATGATCCTCTTATCCTAAAACCTTGGGCAAGTTATTTATCCAATGCCTATCCCTGCCTACCTGACAAGGGTATAATGAGGATCAAATGAGGTGATGAATGCAAATGTGTCTTATAAACTACAAAGTACTATAAATAGGGTTATTTCATTCAACTCAACAAATATTTAGGTTCCTATGGAGCAAGGCATTGGAGTACCAAAACAAAACAGTCCCTGACTTCAAATAGCTTATATTCTAATATAATGAACTATAATATACTCTTATTTTGATAACAATATACCCTTTACATTTATATAGTTTGTAAGCACTTTCATATTTTATTTCATTTGAAGCTCAAAACAACCCTATTAAATAGGGAGAGTAACCATGATTATCTCCATCGTACCAAAAAAAAGGAATCTTAAGGATAAAAGGTTCAGTCACTTTCCCAAAGTCTCACAGATAAAATAATCCAGGCTTGTCCCATCGATATAGTCATCTGAGGCAACTACTACAAATAAGGTATCTGCTGGTGAACCAAGCAGACTACCCAGAGTTCCAAAGTACTGATGGTCTTACATGTGACCTTGAAGAGAATTCTGGGAAGAAGCCAGGGGGACAGTAGTGAAAGGGGTATGACATACAGAACTGATGAAGGGACAGGATGGGTAGCCCCTGGACTCCATTCCAGATCACTGACTATGGAACAGAGAGGGCCCGGAGAAGAATATGGTAGAGGTAATTCATTACATGAAGATCCAAAGTGAGACTATTCCGCAGTTACTAACTATGCATGAGACGGGAGAAGCAAGACAGTGACCTACAGACCCTGGGACAAGTAAGGAACATCAACCCAATTAATTATATCTTCCATTCACTCCATATTCATCCCTTGAGACAGAAGTGGTTTTTCTCTGTTTGCCAGTTGATACTTTCACTACTTGCTTTTCCCCTTGTTCGATGGCATTGGGGAAGTGTGGTTTCCTTGTTTACTTTTATGTCTTTGCTATTTAAGCTGCTGTTATAAAAACTTGGTAATTGTCAACTCACACCCTCTTTTGTTATTAAATTTCCAGAAAAAAAGGAGGAAAGGGAGAAAGAGAGAACAAGAGAGAAAGTCAGAAAGAGAGGGAGGGGTGAGTTTGGAGAGAGACATAGAGAGAGATAGGTGGGAACAGGAGGGAAGGGAAACCAAAATACCTAAATGAATAGGAATTTTTTCCCCTTAGCTGGGGGTCAGAGTCAAAGAAAGACAAATAGAGCATCTCTGCAACTATTAATGATATTATTAGAGATTATTCAAAACCTAAACTTGCTCCCTTTCTATATGAATTTGATATTAAAAGAATAGGAGTGAGCCTAGAAAAGTCTAGTGGGCACTTAAAGAAGGCTTCCCCTTCCCACCTGGCTAGAGTAGCCTAACCCAAGGATGAATGGAAGCAATATTATCGTTATTATAGCATTTTTATAGTGCTTAACGAATATTCACAAAAACTCTGAGGGTGAGGTGCTATTATTATCCCTAGATTAGAAAACTCTGAGTGGTAAGAGGAACGAAGTGGCTTGCCCAGGGCTAGTAAGTTTCTGGGGCAAGATTTGAACTTGGGTCTTCTAAACTTCAGACCCAGGGATCCAACCACTATCATTCAAAGTATATAGCAACTTAAGGAGAGAGGGAGAGACAGAGAGAAGAAAACAGAGAGAGCTATCATTGTTGTTAGAAACTAGTAGCACCTCCATGGGGCCAGTGGTACAGAGCAGAGGGTCAGAAGCAGTTTAGGACTGAGTAGTACTGGTATTAAGCTCCAAATTGATTCCATTTGCTTTCATGTAAATCCTTTATTGATTTGCAAACAATATCGATTCAGTGGCTGACAAAACTGTCACCAACCAAATCTGGAGCTTACTTAGAAAGCACACCTCAACTCTCTGGCAGCCCCATCAGCAACAAACAAGGGTCACTGAACATCCATGTACTATATAGCACTGTCAGTGGTACTACCACTTAGATGGATTATCCTTAATGGAGTCATGAACACCTTTCTTGAGAAAAGAATGGTCCATATAGAGATAACATGAGATAAACATTTTTAAAGTTGAATAAGCTTGTGGGTCCCTACCTCCTGTCTCTATGCCTCACTTCACTCTCCCAGTATCAATATATACATATACATACCCAATACTTCAGGCTTCCTGGAAACCTCACATTTAGCTTCCCCTCAGAAAATAGTTCTCTATGCAACAAACCTATTCCTCTTCCTTTGCTCAAGATGAAGCAACTTCCCCCACAAATGCCACCTAAGGTGTTAATGATGAATAACACTGTAGTATGGCCCCAAAAGAACTATATAATCATTTCATCTGAGAGGAGGCAGAATAGTGCAGTAGAAAGAGTGCTGAAAATGGGGTCATAGGACCTGAATTTGAATGCCAGCTTCGTCACTTACTACCTGTATGGCCCTGGGCAAATAACCTCTTTGTGCCTGTTTCCTTGTCTGTAAAATGAAGCCATTAGATTTGATGATTTCTATTCTCCCTTTCAGATCTAGATCTAAAATCCTATGATCCCAGTTAAAAGGAACATTAGAGATGATGTAGTCTAACTTCCCATCCAATGTAGCAATCTCCCTTAAAGGTATTTTTTCAGAGGGGGGTAGTGCGGAGCCAAGATGGCAGCTGGCAAGCAGCGACTTGCTTAAGCTGCCCCCCAAATCCCTCCAAAGACCTGTAAAAAATGGCTCTGAACAAATTCTAGAGCTGCAGAACCCACGAAACAGCAAAGGGAAACAGGTCTCCAGCACAGGAGAACCTGGATGGTCAATGGAAAGGGTCTATCTTGCGGTGCTGAGAGCAGAGGGTCGCCCTGCATGGGCCATGCTGGGATAGACCAGACCCAGATTCAGCCAGCCAGAACAGGCCTTGGGGCCATGAAACAGTGAGCTATGGCAGTTACCAGACTTCTCAACCCACAAAAGCCAAAGAGCAGGTTAGGGGGAAACTTCAGGATCAAGTTCAGAATGGTTCGGCCACCAACTCTGGGGGTGGGGGAAGTGGTGCAGCAGTGGCCACAGCAGCAGCAGGAAGCTCCTGAGGCTGCCTCCAGAGTACCAGTGTCAGCAGCTTCCTGAGTCCCTGGCTCACACGGTGGGGGGAATCTAGCAGCAGATCAGAGCGGGAGTATGAGGAGCGCTTTGTGGGCACAAAGGCAGATTCTCTTGCTGTGCCCTGCTTGGATCTGTATAGTGGTCCTGGTTGGCAGTTCTTGGGGGAGGAGGAGCACTGCAGTGGCAGAGCCTGGGGTGACTGTGGAATAGAAGTAGCTCTGAAAACAGCAGTGCTTGGACCCTAAAGCTTGGGACAAAGTACTCTCTACTCTACAAGCAATCATATACTGACAAAAAACCTCCAGGGTCAAGTTCCCAAGCCTGGGAACACGAACAGGCAGTGAAAACAAACTCAGACTCAAACTCAAACTCTAGATTCCTTTTCTGGTGACAAAAAAGACCAAAACATACAGCCTGAAGAAGTCAACAAAGTCATAGAGCCTACATCAAAAGCTTCCAAGAAAAGTACGAATTGGGCTCAGGCCATGAAAGAGCTCAAAAAGGATTTGAAAAAGCAAGTAAGAGAAGTAGAGGAAAAAATAGGACAAGAAATGAGGGTGATGCAAGAAAACCATGAAAAACAAGTCAATGACTTGCTAAAGGAGACCCAAAAAAATACTGAAGAAAATAACACCTTAAAGAATAGACAAATGCAAATGTCAAAAGAGCTCCAAAAAGCCAATGAGGAGAAGAATGCCTTGAAAGGCTGAATTAGCCAAATGGAAAAGGAGATCCAAAAGACCACTGAAGAAAATACCACCTTAAAAATTAGATTGGAGCAAGTGGAAGCTAGTGACTTTATGAGAAACCAAGATATTATAAACAGAACCAAAGGAATGAAAAAATGGAAGACAATGTGAAATATCTCATTGGTAAAACCACCAACCTGGAGAATAAATCCAGGAGAGATAATTTAAAAATTATTGGACTACCTGAAAGCCATGATCAAAAAAAGAGCCTAGATATCATCTTTAAAGAAATTACAAAGGAAAACTGCCCTGATATTCTAGAGCCAGAGGGTAAAATAGAAACTGAAAGAATCCACCGATTGCCTCCTGAAAAAGATCCCAAAAAGAAAACTCCTAGGAATATTGTCGCCAAATTCCAGAATTTCCAGGTCAAGGAGAAAACAATTCAAGCAGCCAGAAGGAAACAATTTGAATATTGTGGAAACATAATCAGGATAACACAAGATCTAGCAGCTTCTACACTAAAGGATCGAAGGGCTTGGAATATGATATTCCGGAGGTCAAAGGAGCTAGGATTAAAACCAAAAATCACCTACCCAGCAAAACTGAGTATCATGCTCCAAGGCAAAATATGGATTTTCAATAAAATAGAGGACTTTCAAGCTTTCTCAATGAAAAGACCAGAGCTGAACAGAAAATTTGACTTTCAAATACAAGAATCGAGAGAAGCATAAAAAGGTAAATAAGAAAGAGAAATCATAAGCAACTTACTAAAGTTGAACTGTTTTGTTTACATTCCACATGGAAAGATGATGTGTGTAATTCATGAGACCTTTCTCAGTACTAAGGGAGTTGAAGAGAATATAAACAGAGGGCACAGGATGAGTTGAATATGAAGGGATGATATCTTAAAAAATGAAATAAATTTGAGGGGTGAGAGAGGAATATATTGAGAGAGAAAGAAAGAGAGAGATAGAATGGGGTAAATTATCTCACATAAAAGTGGCAAGAAAAAGCAGTTCTGTTGGAAGGGAAGAGGGGGCAGGTGAGGCATAATGAGTGAATCTTATTCTTATCACAGTTGACTTGAGGAGGGAATAACATACACACTCAATTGGGTATCTTACTCCACAGGAAAGTAAGGGGAAGGGGATAAAAAGGGGGGATGATAGAAGGGAGGGCAGATAGGGGGAGGAGGTAATCAAAAGCAAACACCTTTGAAAAGGGACAGGATCAAGGGAAAAAATTTAATAAAGGGGGACAGGATAGGATGGAAGGAAATATAGTTAGCCTTTCACAACATGAGCATTGTGGAAGTGTTTTACATAATGATACATGTGTGATCTATGTTGAATTGCTTGCCTTCCCAGGGAGGGTGGGTGGGAAGGGAAGAGGGGAGAGAATTTGGCACTCAAAGTTTTAAAAGCAGATGCTTAAAAAAATAAAAAACAAGTTCTTTTGCATGCAGCTGGGAAACAAGATACATAGGGGATGGGGCATAGAAATCTATCCTGCCCTACAAGAAAGTAAGGGGAAAGGGGATGGTTGGGGAGTGGGGTGAAAGAGGGGAGGGTTGACTGGGGAACACGGCAATCAAAATATATGCCATCTTGGAATGGGGGGGGAGGGTAGAAATGGGGAGAATTTTGTAACTCAAAATCTTGTGGAAATCAATGTTGAAAACTAAAATATTAAATAAAAAATAGAATATTGAAAAGGAATATTTTCAGGGTTATTTTCATTTCTAAAGAGGAGTCCTGAAGTCAAGAATGCTGAGAGCAGGGACTTGTTTTTTGATTTGTTTGTTTGTTTTGTTTGCTTTGCCTCGTATCCTTAGCACTTAGCATGATGCCTGGCACTTAGGAGGTGCTTAGTTAATGCTTGTTGACTGACTGACCTTAACACAAAAAAATGAAAATCTAAGGGTATTATTTCAAGCAACTTTATAGGCCCACAGGAGAGATACCATTGGACAGAAATGGCCCTCAAAACATACCAAATAAGAAGTTATTCATTTTACCTATATATAAGGCCACTCTTAAGCCATATCATCAAAACATACATATCACTTGGTGCTTACACACACACACACACACACACACACACACACACACACACACACAAACACACACACACACACACACACACACACCTATCCCCTCCAGCACCCCACCCTTGCCACTGAAAAAGTTTCCTAAAACTACTTCACTAGTAGAGATGGCTGCTCAAAGAGAAGATCTTTTCCAGTCCAGCCACAAGTGATGTTTTGTGATTCTGTCAATGAGGACACTTTAGGAGCTGGTCCTACTCTGCCTGGAGGCAGTAGCCCAAGGAGGAGGGAGAGGGCCTTTGGGCATCCATTACTGTTCTACCTTAGAGGACTTTGATCTGGAATGATCCTGCTTTAGTGAACTGGAGTGCCACTGGCAGCAATGAAAGCAGTGTGCCCAGGGTCTGAAATGCCAGTTTCTTTTATTTCAATATACAAAAGACATTTCCAGGGAATCAGCACTTGAGGCAGGGTAATGTAAATAGATTATGCTGCTTTAGGGATGATTAAACTCACTTAACCTCTTTGCTTTGAGTTTAGAAGATCACCCACATTAGGGCTGTTATGACCCAAGGGAGCAACTGGGTGGCAGGTAGTTTCAATAAATTCCAAATGTTTTATGACTGCTTTGACTCTTACTAGCTTCTTACCCTTCACAGAATCACAGAATATCAGAGGTAGAAGAAATCTTTCAATCCAACCACCTTGGTTTACAAATGAGAAAAATGGGGGTTCGGAGAACTGAGGTGACTTTCCCAAGGTCACACTCTGCCACTCTGGCTATGGAAATCCAAGTTTTCTGTCTCCAGGCTCTACTGTTCTTTCCCCCATACCATATTTCCACTCAAACTAATCATTTATTTTGTTATTTATTTGTAATGCTTAGCTTAGTTTCAATGACAAAATAATTATCTCTTCCTCCCAAAGGAGGCTCTTTGCAAGCACCTAATAATGGATAAAAAGACTGTTAAGCAAAATCATAGCAACTTATACAATGGAATACAATTTCACTGGAACTTGAGCAATTTTTTCCTGTTATACTCATTCCTTTATCCCCTGACCCATGCTAATTCTGCTGAAACATTGCCAATCCATTAACATATAATAGGTACTTTATAAATGTTTATTGAAACGAATTTTAAAATAAATTTTATTGTGATAGCCCTAAGCTATCAGAAACTATTTCGATTATATTATTTACCTTTCACCTCCCAACTGTTTCCATTCTCTTCTCTTTCCAATTCATCCTCCATGCCATTAACAAATTAATGTTCCTACAATACAGGGCAGACTATGTTACTCCCCTTCTCAAAAACTTCAGTGACTATCTATTGACTCTAAAATAAAATATAAACTCTTAGGCCCAGTACTTAAAACTGTTTACAGTGTGGCTCCCACCTACTTTTTCAGGTACTTTACATATTCTACTAGCTTCTCTAGAAATTCAACATACCATCAACTCTCATCTCCATGCCTTTGCCCAGGCTCCATTCCCCCATGTCAGGAATGGTCTTACTCCTCTTAAAATCCCCAGATTTCTTCCAGGTTTATATGAGATACCACATCCCACATAAAGTCTTTCCTGTTTTCCCCAGTTTTTAGTCATCTCTCATAAAATTAATTTTTATTTACTTATCTAGATACTTATTGAATGACCCTTGTAATACTTCATAAGTTCCTCTAGTTCTTGTCTTTGTATAGCCATGCCCAGCACAATGCATCTTACATAGCAGATGTTTAATACATGTTCATAGAGGTGAATTGAAAATGATCTCAAGCTAGCAGGAAAGATTAAATTATGACCATCATACTCTGTAACACAGTAAAGAAATACGTAATACAGTTTGAACTATGGTCCATTTCTCATCCAGCCAGCCATCCTGGCTCTCTTGCTGGCTGACCTATTTCACAGCACTGTTCCCCTTCCCTTTACTCTGCTTCCACATAGAAAGGCATGTCAGTTCAATGACCTATGGAACAACATACCATCCCTGTGAAGCCTCAGAGTAAAACTCCTTTCCCTAGTTCTCCCAACCCAATACGCTTTGTATCAACTCCAAATCTGTGATCCCATCATCCCTCTATTGCCAGGCAAGTTCCATGGGGAAAGAGATTGTCTCACTTTTGCATTTATATCCTCATTTTATGTGTCTGATGCAAAATACCACAAGGAATAATTTTTTTTCATTCATTCATCAAAGTCATTCAAATTAAAAGGGTTAGTGCAAAAACTGTCTAACTTTCAGCTACATAGAAAATCTACTTTGGTAGAATATTTCATTCTCCTACCTGGGCCAAGTAAAATGAGTTATCACTATATAAATTTACAGTCAGTGGAGACCCATCTCCAAGCTATAGATGAATAGACAAGATACATCTGGTCAACACATCCATGGTAGAGCTCCTAGGTAATAATTTATAGTCCCTGAGCTAAATCTTGGGCTTAGGGCTTCTTCTGTAACTGTTGCTAGTGATTAAAATGGTGAGAAAGGGTTAGGGAATAAACAGGAATATAGTTTTTTAACTCCCAGATCCCCAGGGTACAATTCACTCAATGGCATGCAAATAATTTTGTTTTATTCTCTTCTGAAGACTTATGTCCAATTTAGGCTTTAAGCTGCCTCTGGGAAGAAGTAGAAAGAGCAGGAAGAATATATGTATAGCGATTGCTGTTGTTCTAGATATCAAGGAAAAAGTGATTTCTTCTCTCTCTTAGCAAGCAGTGTTTGCCTCATTAACACATTTTGCCCTCCACATCTATTCTCTTCTTTCCCCTTCAATTTCTCCCTCTTGCATTTGCCAGGTGTATTTGCCTGTAGATTTCTTATGCATATACCTTCTAGGGAAATTTCACAGCTGAACCCATCTACCTCTTCTAGTTGGTTGTCTAGTTTTCTAATACTCTTCTATTGTCTGACTCTACCAGACTTTCCCAGGTGGTACTTACCATCTTCACCCATTTGATGAATACTTGGATATTTCTATCTGTGGCTAAATATTCACAATATATGAGCTCCCTTATCTTAGTCAAGTTACTTTATCTCTATGGGCCCAGTTTCCTGATTGGTTAAAAAAAACTGAGGGGAACAGACCAGACTAGAGGTGTCAAACACATCGCTTTAAGGCCACATGTGGACCACAAAACTCCTGAGTACTGGCTGACCCAGATTAAGATGTAATTGAGAAATATTTGACAAAAATAAATAAAAATGCAATAAAATATAGATAATATTAATATGTGGTTTTCCAATTCGGTGTATACCCACAGGGATCCTTATGTACAGTTAAGTAGCCCCCTTTTCTGTTTGAATTTGCTATCACTGGAACAGATAACCATTACCCAAAATTTCTGTGATTCTAGGTTCATTCTCAACTCTTGAATGAGTCTGTCTGAAACTAGCTTATTTTGCATAGGATGCTGTGAAGGCTCAAGGCTACACAAGTCAAAACAATTCGATTCTGCTTAGTTATTACTTTGTAGAGCTGTCCTAAGAGAGTACATTGGTCTGTAGAATAAAATTATTGAATGGATAAAGTGAAGACTAAAGTCAGCCAAAGAGAGTGACTATAAATAAAGAGCTAGCAGCCAAAGAAGTGGAAATCGAGTGACAAGAAAGTAATGACTTATAACCACAATAAACACTAGCTTCCCCAGTCTCTGCTCCAGTGTCTCTGGGGTAAAACCCAAGAAAATGCTTGCCTGAGAATTTTAAAAAAAGCTTACTGTGCAGATTGTCCAGAAATTTGGAAATTGCATAAGCCCCTAAAATTAAGATGGTCAAGTTACTCACAGTCTATCTTTGGTGTCAAATGAATATAGATAACCGTAAATCTTGTACTTGCTACCGGCTGGTATCTATAAACTTGAATGATGGTACGGTGCTAACATAATTAAGAAGCATTAATCTGACTGATTCTAATATAGTAGCCATATTGTCCATAGGAGCCTTGTCAGCATTTTCAGTATTTTGTCCATGACCAAAAGGTTCAGCATCTCACAGGCAGATCATGATTTAGGGGAAAGGGCACCAGACCTGAAATACATGGACTTAGGGTCCAGTCCTGAACTTACCACCAACCAGCCATCTAAGCTTGGGTAAGTCACAACATTTCTGGGTCTCAATTTCTTCACTTGTACAAGGAAGTACAGATGTACTCTGTGACCTTTAAGGGATCCCTCTACCTCTGATATTCTAGGATTCTATGAATAGTTCTAACTACCTCTTTATTTCTCCCTGCCCAGTCAGATGTAGCTGTTTCCTCATTCATACCCTGCAGATAACTTCTTGCCTGTCAGGGAATATGTAATTAGACACCAGCTGTGAGGTTCTGACCTCAGAATCAGATTCACATTATAGTACTCTGAGTATTTATAGTTTTACCCAACTTCCCTGTCTACCTGGATTCTGGGACCTCTGGATTCTCTGACTTTGGACACCTCATTGCCTTTCATAACATGTAGCTTATATCTGGGATCCTGACATCCTAATCTGTTATAAATTCCTTAACCTTCATCATGCCTCATTAGAGTGTGGACCTCACATCTGCACTCTAGAATAATAGAAAGAACACTCAATTTGGAGTTAAAAGACTAGTGTTTGAATCCCATCTCCCTAACTTACTGTCTGTTGTTTCATTGTTCTAGACCACAGCTTCCCCATCTGTAAAATAAGAATATAAGACTATAAAATCTCCAAATCATCTTGTTCCCATCATTTTACAAGTTCTGATAATTTTATATTTCTTTTACTACAAGTCCTGACAACTTCTCAGTAAACCCCATTCTGCCACTTTTTACAGGTCTGGCATGTCAAGGTAAAGAAATCTACAATGAATTTCACCCCTGTGAGAACCGGAGGGGCCCTAAGGTTTGCTAAAGGAAAAATTGAATCACCAGGTCATTGACTGCGATTGCCCGACTGTGGGAAGGGATGAAGCCATATTGGAATGGAGGATGAGATTTTTGTGTGTGATTATGAAAGCTGGCCCTTCTGTCTTTTAAGTCTTTTGCTAGATGAAGGCTCCCTTGCTGAATCCATTCCCTTTTTTCCTTTGGGGAAGGACTACCCTGATTTAACTCAATTTTATTCCATGTAGCCTGGAGCAGAGAAATAGAGATGAGAATGTTTAACAGTTACTTGGTATTTTTATTTTATCATGTTTTAACAAATCACATGGCCACACTTTTGCAATAAAAATATGAAGAGTTGCTTGGCTTAAAAGAAGTTTCTCAGATACAGAGTGAGCCAATTGAGATGTTTATAATTTTTAATATTTCAGTGAATATTTCATATTCCATTTTCTTTCCATACTTAAAACATATTGAACAGGGGCCAGCACTATATTATAAATGGGGTGAGCTCAGAGTGATATAATGTGACAGTAGTCTGTTTGTTGGAGAGTGTCCTCTAGTGGAAAATGTTGCCTTTGGGGAGGTCTGCACGGAAGCCCTGGCAACTAAGGGATGGCACTGATGATATACATTTAGGTAGTCATTGGGCTAGTAACTGGTGTATAGTATCACCTTGTGGCAAAATTATAGTCTCATTACCTTGCTGGTTAATTAACCAATTAACTGACAGCCTGCTTTTCTGTAGACTTGCACAATGGGCTGCTATTAAACTTCAATGCCTTGTTTAGGCATACCCATCAAATGCACACATAGCCCAAATTCCGCTACATTAGTTACAGACAATAAATAATACATTCATCTTGGTCGGGTCACTTAACTTCTACAGGTTCATTTTCCTCCTCTCTAAAATGAGGGATTTGGCTTTGAGGTCCCTACCAGCAATCCACTGATGACCCTCTGATCCTAAATCAAGTAGTGGTATGGTCCAAAGTAGTCAAGGAAGGCTTCATGGAGAAGGAAGAGGCTGATGTCGACCTTAGAGGATACAGAAGACTGGGAAAGTTAAGAGAGTGAAGGGAAACAGTAAACACCAAAAGTCAAAGGTGAAAATGAGTGCTAATCACCTTTGGGGGGAAAAGTGAGAAAATCTATCATCAGCAAGAGAGGTGAGATATGAGAACCTATAGGTGGTTGATTTTTTGGGGGGGAGGAGGCAATGTGTATTAAAGTAGTTTGACACAGGAGCAAAAATTATTCCATCTGTGACTGAAATAAAACATCTAGGAAGAAACATATGGTGCTTCTGCTCTACAAGTTACAGCAGAAAGGAATGCAAGCCTATAGAGCGATATAGTCCTACATGTTGTGTCAATCTTTAACTGCAAAGAATAAAGTGGTGTTTACAGGCACATGCTCAGGTTATCTATAGAATCCAAGCTACAAAGTCTGAATTGAAAGGGCCCTCAGAGGCCATCTAGTCCAACAAGAATAAGAATATCCACTCAACAACATACCCAAAAAGGTTATCACCTACCCTTTCCTCTGAGACCAATAGTGAGGCACAACTCACCAGCTCCCAAAGCAGCCCATTCTCTTTTGGGGTAGCTCTAACTTTAGGAAGATTTTCTTTATATCAAATGTAAATCTGCCTCTCTATAACTTCTGTTCCTTGTTCGTAGTTCTGTCCTCTGGGATCAAACAAAATAAGTTTAATATTTCTTTAACGACTCACATCCCCCAAGTCTTTCATTGTCCCAGTTAAATACTGCCATTTCCTTCAACCAATTCACACACAGCATGACCTTGATGTCCTTTTATATTTATTAGATATTTTTTCCTCCATCCTTTACTTCTTCACCTGGTTTGTGGGGCAGGCTATGGGCATGTCTCTAGGTAACAAAATTCTAACATTCTAAAAAAAATAGGAACAGGTCCTCCATTTCTCCTTAACTAACACTATTAATAATTGCCCATCTCAAGAAGTTACATTAAAACCTCTCCTCTCTTATGTCTACCATTAAACCACAAACAGGAATTTGGAAAACAAAGGTAGTACTTTTCCTTTGGGGCTCTCAGCAACTGAAAATTATGCAGAGAAGTAAAACAAACTAACATATTGAAAAGTATTTATATTTATAAATGCTGTACATTTAAAATAAGTTCATACAAATCAATTCATTTATCACATTTTTTGTTGAGCAGACCACTGTCCTTACTCTCATGGAGCTTACAATATAATAGAGATAAGAACATTATAAGCAGAGAGAACAGCATGAACATGGTATAGAGCCAGATTGAGGATAGAGAATAGTTCAGCATAAAATAATAAAGGACATAATATGAGATATTCCTAAAAATCTCAGGTGGCACAAGACTGCAAAAGGCCTTGAAGACCAACAAAGAAGTTTGAACTTCATAATAGGCAATAGAAAAGCTCAGAGTGGGCTGGATCTCAAAGGAACATAAATTATAGCAATTTCTAAATCACATCTTATCACTTAAGGCTCTAGGCACTTAACAGTGATTAAAAATCCACTTGCATTCCTCAGTCCTGCCAAGTCTCCTTGACCACCAATAGCTCAACTGACTAATATTCCAGGTAACTGTTGCCCTGTTTCTACTCTACTGTTGGCTACCTCCTCTTCCTCTCTCTCCTTTTACCTATTGGAAAGATATTGATATGAATAATGCTTTACAGTTTTCAAAGTACCTTCACATACAGTATCTCATTAGATCTTCCCAAAAGCCTATCTATGAAGTAAGCAGGAGAAGTTGAGGCTCAGAGTTAATTTAGCCTACAGGTTACAACAGAAAGAAAGACAAGCCTATAGAGTGATGTTATAGGTTAAATTACTTGTCCTGGATCACAAAGAAGAACCAAAATTGAAATTCAGGTCTTCTCCATCCCAATCCAGTGCCGGGGGGGAGGGTAATTTGATTTATTTTATTTTTTCATTTAATAAAAAAACTATCTTCTCTCCTTCCTACCCCTTCTATTGAAAAAAAAATCCTCAGGACAAATATGAATTATCGAGCAAAATATTTTCACATTGGACATGTCAAAAATATGTCTTAATCTGCATTTCCAGTGTACCCATCACCTCTTTGTCAGGAGGTGGGTAGCATATTTCAACCTTAGTCCTCTGTAATTATGGTAAGTCATTGTGTTGATCAGGGATTTTAAGTCTTTCAAAGCTGTTGTCTTTAAAATGTTAAGGAAATTATATAAATTGTTCTCCCCGTTCTACTCACTTCACTCTGCATCCATTCATATAAATCTTTCCAGATTTCTCTGAAATCATTCCCTTTATCATTTTTTATAGCATAGCAGTATTTCATCACATTCAAATATCATAATGTGCCCAATCATTTCTCAATTGATGGGTACCCCCTTAGTTTTCTGTTTCTACTTCTTCGCCACCACCAAAAGAGGTACAATAAATATTTCTGTACATCTTTCACTTTCTCTGGGTCCAGTTGAGTGTTTATGGAATCATAGATCTAGATCCGGAAAGGATTTCAAAGGCCATCTAGTCAAAGACTACTTAATCCTTTTTGTGTCACAGACTCCTTTGGTAGCCTGGTGGAGCATATTGATCCCTTCTGAAAGTAGCATTTTTAAATGCATAAAATAATATACATAGGATTACAAATGAAACCAATTCTATTGAAATACAGTAATCAAAATGTATTTTTAAAACAAGGTCATGGACCACAGGTAAAGAAAGCATGCCTAGTCTTGTCCAACTCCATCATTTTCCACTATACCATAGAGGTAGTAATGCATTTTGTTAAGGGATTATTTTCTTTTCTCAAGGGCTCACCCTTATTGTCATTTTCACTGATTACCTGAGAACCTTCAGTAGACTGTTCTCCTTATTATTCCCATATCTTCATAAAACTTTTTCAAGGCGGAGGTGAAAATCTTCTTGGCCAGAAAACAAATGAGTTAAAAGGCAACAAAGTACCCAGGATATTATTCCCTACCCCTTCCCCTGCATCCCATCAGACTTTCACACCCCCTTATCCTCAAGTATCATCATTCCTAACAGTGCTTAATAAAACAGTATGCCGAGCTTGAAGATGCCTAGTATGTCCTACCTGCCTCTCTATTTTCTCTTTTTCTTTCTCTTCCTCCAAAATCATTCCTTCTATTGTCAAGTTATCAAATAATCTTTTCTTTCTGTGCTCACTTATCAGATCCCCAATCTTTTTTCTTTTATCTTTTTCTTTCCACTTTCCATCATTAAACACATATGTACTAATTACATTATCTGACTCTACCAAAGTTGATGGCGCAATTTTCACACCAATTTGTACCCTCTGCAGCACATAATATTCTCATCAACCAAGCATTTATTAAGCATCTACTGTACTCATACAACAGACTGTGCCAGATACTGTGCTAAGTGCTGGGAATATTTTAAAAAATGAGACAACCCTTCTTCTCAAAGAGTTCACATTCTACTAGATTCTACATTCTTCCATTTTCATGTTTCTAAATACAAATTTAATAAATGTCTTTTGTTGGGGGTCTGTCCTTTTAAGACCTGGGGTAATTCATGAAAGGCTGAACCCAACAGGATCATTCTGAATACTCAACTGAGTAAATGTTCTGTGAGCAAGGTCCAGCCTTCAGGATCCCAATACCAGTGGAGGCTGAAGTTTACTGACTCCAAGTCAGTGTTGTTTACCAAAATGAATTTCAACCAATACATGGAAATGGAGCTGTTTTTCACTTCGGAAGTCTTTCGGAAACAATAAAAGCATACCATTGCTTGAGGTTGCTTGACAATACCCTTCCTACCTCTTCGTTTTTCCTATTCTTCCCAGTGAAAACTGCTTTGGGGTAGGAGGAAGTGTGTTTCGTTACTACAGAGAGGGAACCATTCCAATTTCATTTCTCTCTCCAACTCAATTATTTAGACCTAAGCAAACCCCCATAAAAGCCAAATGCTAGGGGAAAGTGTCTTGGTATAGAAATCCTCCATTCAGAATCATGCAGGCATGAGATGTATCACTGACTTTCCCAGGGCTTAAAAGGATCAAAGTAACAATAATCCAAACATATATTGCCACATTTAGTAAGATCAAATGAGATAATATTTGTAAAGTGCTTATCACAGTGCCTGACACATAGTAAGTGCTAAACAAACGCTTATTCCCTTCCTTTCCCCTTCGCTTAGTAAGAAGATCTCCATATAAAGAGGAGCTAGCATTTATATAGCGCTCTAAGATTTGCAAAGTGATTTACCAATATTATCTCATTTCATCCTCACAAAAAGCCCGGGAAATAGACACTATTATTACTGCCATTTTACAGATAAGGAAACTGAGGCAAATAGAAATAAAATAACCTGTCCAGGGTTACACAACAGTAAGTGCCAGAGGATGAATTTGAATCCGCATCTTTTTAACTTCTGCTCCAATACTCTATCTAGCTTGTTAAGTTAGTTGCCTCCATAGAGGCTGGAGTTCAGCTGTATGGGTAACTCTATCCTCATGCAGAACAGCACCTGTGACTGCTAGTGTTCTTCCTGTCTGGTGTTGTTTCCTTAAAAGGAGTTTGACTGATCTTTGCGGCAGAACTATTTTTGTTCCCTTGAGAAAAACCCAGAGGCTAACTTTGACTCCAGAGATGCACTGTATGGTGAGCCGACCAATTTTTTTTTCCGCACTGTATTGTTTCTGCGGGTTTGAAATGCAATTATTGCAAAGCTAACTGTATTTCACAAGCCTATGGTGGGCCCAGCTGGATTTATCAGGCTGTACAGAAGATGCAAAGCACTCTTGGAAACGCTGAATCGCTGCAATGCCCTTATTGAGTTGTGGCCTGCCACTCACACATAATCCTTTCCTCATCAAAAGTGCTGAGCTCGGTGATTTTCTCTTCTTCCAAAAAGGAGTCAGACAAATCCCAAATCCTAAATAACAGTTTTGTACCACTTTCATGCAACATCTGTAACACTTTTCTCTCTGGGGTGTCCATGGGGGGAAAAGCTTGCAAGACAACCAAAAGAAACAATGTCCAACTGTGTAAAAAGCACTCTGGATTTGGAGTCACAAGGCCTGGGCTCGGATGATGGATCTGCTATTTAGCACCTGTGGGATGTTAGGTAAGTGACGAACTCACTGAGACTCCCTTTTCCCATCTATAAACACAAATTAGTTTGGACTAAATGATCTTTAAGGGGGCAGCTTGGTGGCACAGTGGACAGAGCACTGGGCCTAGAATGAGAAGACCTAAGTTTAAATCTGGTCTCAGACATTTAGTAGCTGTGTGACCCTGGGTAAGTCACTTAACCCTGTTTGCCTCACTTTCCTTATCTGAAGAATAAGCTGAAGAAGAAAATGGTAAACCACTCCAGCGCCTTTGCCGACAAAACCCCGAATGAGTTTAGGAAGAGTCAGACACAACTGGACAACAACAAAATGACACATAAAGTCCATTCCAGGTCCAAACCCTATGCTCCTATGATCCTATTTGTATCATGAGATTGTTGAAGGGAGAGAGGCAAAGTGAACTAGATCTGTGGTTTCATTTGCACAATACCTCCTAGTAAGGAAACTTCCTTCTCCAAATGCAGATCACCACCTGCTCAGGAGCTTGGGCTTAGAGAATTAAATACCTAGGGGATTGAAAGGCTAAGTAATTTGCCAGGGTACAGGGTCATACTAAGATAAGGTTTATGGAATATGGTTACCAGAGCTCAGGCCTCTAGGACAGACAGAGAAGCGACTGTAGCTCCGTATTCAGTGTTCTTTCCACTACACCACACTTCACCTCCTCCTTCCACCTGAGAAAATGATTCCCTTTTGCTTAACTGGATGCTTTGCTGGGGTCATGGGCCGAGACAACCAGGACAGGAACTTCATTTTCACGTGATCCAGGAACCAAGGAAGGAATCAAACTCAGGGTGAGGCAGACCTTGACAGGGACCTCTGAAGAAAACTGGCAATCCAAAACCCCTGACAATGCAACTCAGTCTTAATTTGTCAGATTTTGTAAATCAATTGGTTTACTATTTTTCAAAACAGGAAGAAACAGTCAATGCCTAATATACCTAGCTAATTCAAACAGTCCATCAATTAACCTTCCAGGGATCCACAAAAGAGCTTATTGCAAGTAATATAGGGATGATTCTATGCCCAGAAGCAAAACGTGAAAAGCAAGTTTTCAAAGACCATTTCCACAGTGGTTTCATTAGTCATCCCTCTCTTATGCACATAGTAACAACAGGTTCTTGGGAATAGGAGAAAGGTATACATCATAGGTGGCTACTAGGCTAACCCAAAACCTGAAATACTTTTAGATCCTTGGAGACACATGTATGTGCACATATCATATATTTCATGCTAGGTTATAGAAAATGAGTTACTCTGTTTCATGTAGCCAAGATCAAAGAAGCCAAATGGAAGGCAGGAAAGAGAGATCCACTGCCTGAGTGTACAAGCAAGCTGAGCAAATGGTCTAGGAATAAGTAAATGAAGCTCAGTGGAGAAGGGTGTGGGATCCAAGAGGATCAAAAAACAGGACACCAACAGTCAGCCCACACTCTTTGCAGGCCTATGTCAACAGCAAAATGAAGGCACAGGACAGGAAACAATGAAGAGACAGATACAGCTCTACAGCATTCTCTGTTTCCCTCCAGTTATTAATGTTCTCTCCTACCTCAAATTTTCCTAGAAGATTTTATTTTATCTCACCTTTGCTTCTCCACACTCCACCTTGAACTGATTTTCTATATATTTTCACCACAATAGAATCTAAGGTCTGTGAGGGCAGGGACTGTTTAGTCTGTAAGGGGGAGGGAGTAGATGACAGGACTGACCAATGAGGCCAGGTTTTATGAGCATGAAGAGGCTGTCCACCTAATGCTACTCCCAAATGCACCTTGAAGCAGGTGCAGACATTATGGAATCGCTACCAGCATTCTAAACATTTGGTGAAAAGGAGCCATTTTGATCGACTGTTTGTATTTATGTTCTTGCATGTCTTTGAAGTAAATATATCTTTATAAAAGCCAATTGATGCTAATATAGTAAACAGAACTGTGGCATTACTAGTGGTTAACAGTGGGAGAACACATCTGAATGATGGCTCAAGCCTCTATAGCCAAAGGCTCTCCTAAACCCTCAGGGTGAAGTGAATAAAAATTATGGAAGACATAGTTTCTGGGTAATTGATCATCGATTTATCAACTGGGTTAGCAGGCAATCAATAAATTGAGGTCAGTGGCCCTCACAGAAACCAAAGACTGTGCAAGGAGGCCATCGAATTTTTAAATACCTTTGGAAAAGGGTTTGTCCTTGAAGGTGAAAACCAACTCTGATTGGTTAACAATGAAAGAATAATTATTATGAGGTGGGCTTTTTTCTAATGAGGGGCTAGGGGGTGTGACTTTGATCATGTCAACACTTTCCTAAATCATCCCACCTCCAGCAATCTATACAAAAGAATCTATTTTCCATCTAGTCCTATTTGAGTAGAATAATGGCAGAGTTACAGTAAGTTCCACCTAGATAAGATAGCCTGAGTGGGGTGAATTTTGGGGGCAAATTCAGAAATATCCTTGGGAGACTGGGCTTTGAATGAGCAAGGGAAAAAGAAAGGATCTTTGTGTTCCTTATGTAATATTGGTTATTAATACAATAAGAAAATAATCATTTTTTTCTCAAGGAGTACTCTAGAACCCTGAGGGGGAAATGTAGCCAGTCTTGATCTGAGATGGTGAGTCCTGAGTTGTTTTGTCTTTATGTCTGCAGTGCATAACAAAGTGCTTTACACATAGTAGGTGCTTAATAGATGTTTGTTGAATTTAATTCCATTCACTTTGAAGCAACCCCCTTGCTATATTTATCTACACTTTCTATGTTTTGTGGAGTAGTAGAGCTTTGAGTGATCACAGCGAATGAGAGAAGAAATACAAAACAGGAAGTGATGAGACATGGCAGCAATGAGTCAGGGATGCTAATGACCAGCTCTGGAGGGGGAAAGTGTGCATTAACAGCTTTTAAGTTTAATCTTCATTTTTAACATTTTCTCTGCCACTTTCTGAAGTCTAGAGTAACAATCAATAAAATGATAAAACAAGCCCTGATTTGTAACATTTACAGATCTCTTGAGACAAAAATGCTCGCACTGAAAATTTAACTATAGGCTCTCTGAGACTGCAAGCTGGCTCCATCATGTCCCTAGGATGGTGCCACATGGAAAGTGACTGAACTTGTAGGGAAAGAAAGGACTTAGATCTCAACTACCAGATATAGAAACTTTAAATTTCAAAGCCAAGTACAGCAGTGATGGGTTTCTCCTTGCCTCAGTTTGCCTCTAAGTCTCCTCGCCCTGCTCTATGTGTGATGAGCTGACTACAAAATGAAGCAGTCAGAGGTCCTCTCAGCAAGAAGACACCAAATGTGTTGGTATTCCCAACTGTTCCCAAATTCATGTCTCAGAGCTCTGAGGAAGGGCCAAGTCTCAAGCACCAAATTCTTGAATTTTCATTCAAAGATTGATCCAAATGGAAGCATGAGTTGTCATTCAACTGAAAATTGTTTGGGTACTGTTGTGTTTCCTATATTCCTCTACCCCCTCACAGGAAGCAACACCATGAGGGCTAAGGAAATTGAACCGTGCATTTCCTGGAACGTCTAAGTTCAGAGAAGCATGTGTACTATCTGGGTCTGGGAGAGGCTATAAAGGTGCAGCTGAGTGGAAGATATTTTATTATGTTTTGTTTTATTGCCTTTATTGATTGTATGACCAAAAATAATGTATTGCATATAGTATCCAAGCACACTTGCATTTCCTTTGGAAAACCAGCTCTGTAATTCCAAGGTCACATATCTGGGGATCATTGAAAGTTCAGGAAGGAAGCATGGCTTCCAGTAAAACAGGGGTTCAGAGCTTATTTCAACTTGATAAATTCACAAAACCCTTGCTCCAGAGTTTAGATGGCATGGTTACCTGGACAGTGGCAAAGCTGAGGAATAAAAGGTCTTTCACTATCTAACAAGCAGGGGGAGATTAGTACTTCAACTCAACAAGACTAAGCACCATGACTGCAAGGGTGAGCTGTCTTGTCCACAATTGTTATGTCTTACAAGGACATTTGTACTTTAGCAGAAGATAACACCTTAATCCAAAGGACTGATTCTAAGATCAGCCCTAGTCTATGAGGGCAGGGACTGTTTGTCTGTAAGGGGGAGGGAGTAGATGACAGGACTGGTCAACACTTTTGAGGAGGGACAGAGTGAAAGGAGAGAGAGAATAGAATAAATGGGGGGTACGATGGTGGAAAACACAGTTAACAATAATAACTGTGAAAAAAATTTTGAAGCAAGTTTCTCTGATAAAGGTCTCATTTCTCAAACTGAATCAAATTTATAAAAATAAGAGTCTTTCCTCAATTGATAAATGATCAAATTATATGAACAGTTTTCATATGAATTGATCAAAGCTGTCTACAGCCATATGAAAAAATACTCTAGCTCACTGTTGATTGGAGAAATGCAAATTAAAACAATTCTGAGGTACCATGTCATACCTGTTATATTGGCTAATAGGACAGAAAAAGGTAAATGAGAAATGTTGGAGAGGATGTGGGGAAAATGAAACATTAATGCACTGATGGTGGAGTTGTGAACTGATTCAATCATTCTGTAGAGCAATTTGGAACTATGATCAAAGGGCTATGAAACCATGCATACCCTTTGAGCTAACAATACCAGTACTAGGTCTGAATCCCTAAAGAGATAAAAAACAAAAAGGAAAAGAGCCTATATGTACAAAAATATGTATAGTGGCTCTTTTCTGGGGGCAAAGAATTAGAAATTGAGGGGATGCCAGTAAATTGGGGAATGGCTGAACAAATTGTGATTAAGATGGAATACTAAGTACTATAAGAAATGATGAGCAAGATGCTCTCAGAAAAACCTGGAAAGACTTACATGAGCTGATGCAAAGTGAATTGTACTGTGTAAAAAGTAACAGAAATATTGTAATATCATCAGCTGTGAATGGCTTAGCTATTCTCAGCAATACAGTGATTCAAAACAACTCTGAAGAACATATGATGAAAAATGCTATCCATCCCCAGACAAAGAATTGATGGTGTCTGAATACAGATTGAAACATTTTATTTTTACTTTATTTTTCTCGTGGGGTCTTTTGGTCTATGTTTTCTTTTACAACATGACTATTATGGAAATGTTTTGCATGACTACACGTGTATAACCTATATCAAATTGCTTGCCTTCTTGATGGAGGTAGTGTGGGAGGAAGGAAGGGAGAGAATTTGGAACCCAAAGTTTTAAAAATGAATGTTAAAAATTGTTTTTCCATGTAACTGGGGGAAAATCAAAGGAAAAAAAAAGAAAAGAAAAAAGAACCAAGAGCTCACTGGGTCATATGCATGTATATGGAGATACCCTGCAACAAGCCTCTGAGCAAAACAAATACCACTGATTCAATTCCCTTTTCTACTCTCAACCCTGAACCCCAACTTGTGCCCCACCTAGACTTGTGCCCTCATCTCTCAACACCTGGCTCATTTTGTGACCAAAATTTGGTTTATTTCTTTCTCAGCTCTTCTTTCACTTGCTCCTAGGCAAGTGATATGTGGCCCTCAGTCCAATGAGATGCTCTCTTAATCAGTTCTTTAAGGCTCTCTGTCCTGAATCTAGATGAAACAAAACTTTCCAATAAAACAACCAAATCAAAAGGGAGTTCCTAGGAAAATGTTTATATAATATTCAATTTTATCAACATTCCAACTGATAAAAATTTCAGTATAGTTTGTTTTTTTTATTCCTCAGTTAGGCTGAAGTCAATTTACTAAAATATCCAGGATATAGACTTGTATAGACTAGTCATGGCATAGAGGTTGTAAATTCCAAATTATTCCCCAAATTTGACCACCTTTTAAAAAGTAGGCTAGTGAGATTTATTAATGCATCTGAACAGTACAATTTGCATAGTGGGTACTTCAATTATTTGTTGAATCAATCAACAAGCATTTATTAATCACTATGTGCCAGGAGGTATGCTAAGTGCCAGAGATATAAAGAAAGGCAAAAACATGCTCCCTGCCCCCAAGAAGGTTACATTCTAAAATAGGAAGCAATATGCATAGGTTTACATATGGACCAAAAATATACAGTGTAAATGGAAGGTAGTCTCAGAAGGAAGGCACTAACAGTAGAAGACACCTCATGCAGAAAATGTGATCTTGAGATCAATCTTGAAGGAAGCCATCTAGGAGTCCAGAGGTAAAGATGAAAATCATTCAAGCCTGAGAGATAGCCAGTAGAAATTCATGGAATCGGAAAATGGAGCATTATATTTGTGCAGCAGGAAGTAGGCAAATGTGCCAGATTGTAGAGTTTGAGGAGGGGAGTAAAGCTAAGAAAACTGGAAAAGTATAAAGGACCCAAGTTGTGAAGGTATTTAAATGCCAAACCAGAGATTTCATATTTGATCATGGAGGTAACAGAGAACCACTGAGGTTTATAGAGTAGAGGCTCATGTAGCCTCTAGAAGAAGAAAACACAGTTTCCCAGAGGTTATGATGGTAGAGAACAATCTCTGGCAGGTCCTAAAAAGCGTCAAAGGATTAAAACATGGACCTGGTAATGTTATCTGAGTACCAATCTAGCTAGGATAAGAAAAGCTTATCACCAGAAGACTGGCCATCAGGCACTGACTTCCATTTAGGCCACTGAAATTCATTAAACCATTTGCTTAAACATAGAGAAGTTGCAATTTGTATTGGTAGAGGGAAAACTCATCACAGAGATGAGAGCATTGATCTTTATAGTATTAAAATGATATTATTCCCTACATCCTATTCCATTTGTCTGAAGAATATTCACTAGATGGTTGTAAAGTTGAATTTGATTTCTTTATTGTTCTAAACTCTTATCAGTCAATAAGCATTTATTAAACACCCACTATGTGTCAAGCACTGCAGATACAAAAAGAAGCAAAAGACATGCTTTATTCTCTTTAAGATCCATGGGGCCGCTATGATGGGTGTCATCTTGAATTCAAATTTTCCAAGATGGTATTTGCATTCTTACCCAGGGAGAGACAGATTTTCTTTCTTTTCCTGTTTCAATGCCCTTGTTGATTTGAGAAGTTCATGTACTGAATTCTTTTTTTCCTCCATGAGTAATACCTATAAGTCTCAGCTTATTTATAAAGATTATTGGCATGTCCTGAGCTAGAATAATCAAACCCACTAGCCCAGATTGTCAGGACTGCCCATTTCTCCAAGCTTTTATTCAGATGACCAATCAATCAATTGTCCCCAAAAGAGGAATGGGAGGTTTCCCAAAGTCTCTTAATCATATTCTATAGTACATCGTATTTTAAACTTTAAAAATATACATCCCTTGCTAAAATCTTACTCTTGGGTCTCACTGTGTTATGTAAGTAACCATGGGTTCCTGAAGACTGTGCCAGAAAAGTGAAAGCTATGACAGGTCCTATTGAGCTAGAAACATTTTGAATATAAACCTAGTGATGGAAGACCAAATTTGGGACATTTTAGTTAAGTTCAGACAGTCTCATCAACAGGTTGCCTGCAAGAGGAAGAATGCTTCAGCCTTAGCAACACATGAAGACTGTACTAAGGAGTTGCAATCTATATAAATAGAGAAAGTACTCATTCATAAAATCACAGATCCTTGAAATTTTGGAGTACAGAACTAGATGCACGATATTAAGGGAAGAGATTTTTCTTCATGTCTACACCTTCTAATTCTATGTCTTCACATGTAGGCAAAGAAGATTCATGTTTAGGCTGACTCTGAAGATTCTCAATTGTCAAGGAAAGATTTAATCAATTTCTTCACACTCAAACAAGGATTAGATGATCTCTAAGATTCCTTTTAGCTCTAAATTCAATGATCTTTTGAGGCAGGTAAGTGGGATAACACATTTTAGAAACATCTTCATCAACAAGGATTGATGGTACTAATAATAATTACTAATCATAATAATCATAGCTAGCTTACATATATTGCTTTAAAGTTTACAAAGTGCTTTACATAACGATATTTGTTGCATTTATATATAAGTTTTGGAAAGCACTTTGTATACTGCATTTTATTTGATCCTTAAGGATATTATTTCTATTTTCAGATGATAAAATTGAGGCAGAGAGGGGTTCAGTGACTTGCCAGGGTCACACAGCTAGAGGGTGACAGAGGCAGGATTTAAATCCAGGTCTTCTTTACTCCAAATCTAGTACTCTATCCACTGCACCACCAAGTTGTCTATTAAATCAAAAGGGGTTTTAAATCATCCTCACTAATCCTAAAACTCAATTAACCACAGCATTCTAGTAAATCAAAGTCTTTCTATAGTGAAATGTTAGTAATGGTATTTATTGGTGCCTGAATTTATAAATTTCTGCCTAAAGAGTATACATATACATATACGTATACATGTACATGTACATATACATATACATATACATCATATACATATACATATACATGAGGACAGCACTAAACGGTCCCTTTACTGCAAAAAATATTTAATTCAGAAGTTTACTACCACACACAAAATGCCATCATTAAAGACATTGTTTAGGAGTAAGATATGGAAACTCCAGGAGCCACTTATTAAAACACAAATACCTTTGCAAGGGATAATAAATTTAGATTATTTTCCAAGGTAATAACTAGCAAGAGAAGATTCCTAAGAGAATAGTACCTGGGACAAATAAGTTTTTACGGTGAGGAGAGTGGTGAAGGCAAAGCAGTAAACTCAGGGCATGCTTAAGACAACCAACCTAATCAACAAGCACTAACCTTTGGGCACGGTCTTAGAGAGTAGACCAAATTGTAGTATTACATAGGGAAAGGGGAGGGAAGGGTGCAACCAAGTAGTTCAAGGGACATCATAAAAGCACTAGATACCTGCATGACCAAGAGACTCCAAGAAAAGGAAAGATACATAATGGAGGATGGAAAGTGCCAATTTTTAAAAATTATGTCATGGAAATGCTTGTTTCATTCCATAAATTAAAAGTCAAATTTATTTTAAAAATAAAAAGAAAGTACTATAGAAAGAGAACTATTTTCAGTTCTGAGTGCCACTTTTTAGAAATATTTACAAATTAGAACACTTACAGAAAAGGATGACCACAAAGGTCGTAGATACATAAAATTATAGCTTTAGAACTCAAAGGGACTATACAGGTCATCTAATCTACTCCCTTCACTTTACAGGTAAGGAAACTGAGACTCCATAACATTAAGCAACATGCCCATAGTCACATAGGTAGTAACAGAACTAGGTAAGAGGACTGGAGTTCATGTTGTATGAATGCTGGTTAAAGGAAATGGAGATATTTTAACCTAGAGAATAAAAAAATTTAAGAGAAAATAAGAAAAACTTCAAATGCTTTAACCAAGCATTTGAAAGGGTGTTATGTTGAAGAAGGATTAACCTTGCTCTGCCCCTACAGGGAAGAATTAGGTGTAATGGGCAGAAGTTGCAGAGAAAGAGATTTTGGCTGGATTTAGGGAAAAACTTTCTAACAATGAGAACTATCTAAAAGTGGAATGGACTCAAGAAGTAATGGGTTCCCCCTAACTCTCTGGTAATCAAGCATGAGCCAGACGACCCCTTGTCAGGGGTTCTGTAGAGGAGATAGCCATTCAAATACAAATTGTATTGGTTGACCTTTAAGGTCCCTTCCAATTCTGAGGTTCTATGTGATGCTGTCTTTCTATAACACTTAGCCTACTTCACAATTTTGCCTTGTACCATCTCTGTCAGCAGACACTTGGTAGATTAACTGTACCTAAAGAAAAGGCTGAGTTGCATGGAGACGATTTACCATTGTTTCCAACAACTGTGTTCATTTTCACAATTTGATTTTGAACTTAGTTTTCAGCTAAATGGTGCTGACGTTACACATTTTGCTGTCACTTGAACACGGGTTACTGCTGTGTAGTCAGAAGTATGGAGAGGGTAAAGCAACCCTCGTTAAGACTAGCACCAAAGGTCACTATCTTGGACCATGTCCAGGAGTAGCCTGATCAGATTTGATGAAGTTCTCTGTGGTTTTGTTGTCATGAGGCCCACTTGTAGGCAGTTCTGCCTCTCATCTTATGGGCCAAAGCATTCAACAAAAGCCCTCTCTGGAGTCTCCATCTTATGCTGTCTTTACAGGTTCATCCCCACTGCCTTGCCCCAGATTATCTTACATTAAAATACCACTTTTAACTCCTCCCTGGAATCATCCCAGCTGCCCTATGTAGAATTCGGATGCACTGGAGAAGAGAAAGGCAAGAATACTTCAGCTCACTGGAGAAATGAGATCATGCCTTACACAGAGCAAATAAGCTAATAATATTCAAGCAATGAGGTTTCTTCTTTCTGTAGCAGAAAAGGGGGAGAGCTAGGTAGTTTTTCTAAAGTGGTATGTTTCTTCTTCAGAATGATGTCCAGGAAACGGCACTGGAACTGGAATTAGGAGAAACATCAAATGATGCTTCTACCATTGACCAAGAGAGTGACCTTTGGCATGTTGGCGAACTTCTCTGAGCCTCAGTTTTCTCATCTGCCAAATGGGATTTAAAAAAAAAACTGAAATAATACCTACTTCACAGGATAGATAATATATGTAAAGTACATTGTAAATTATTAATATCAGTATAAATGTCTGCTATTATTAATACTTTCAATATAGCAGGAGAGTCAAAGTTGTCATGTGACCTGTGGTTTTCTTCAAGGAGACATTACTGGACTCTAGATGGTCCCTGCTCAAATCAGCTTTCTCTGTCAACTCCTTGGAACCTACCACAAAGAATAAAAGTGCCATACCCCATGTAGTCTCCACACACAAAATGCATATAGAGTCCAGTGCTTAACTTCCTCCTGGAATAGAACCTGCTCCCCTCGTAAAGGACCAGGTCTCTTTTTTATAGAAGTATTTATATCATGAATGCCATCTCCTAAGGGATCTTTCTAGGTTCTCAAATTACTATAATGGAGAGTTCAATTGCATATAAACCATATTTGTAGATGAAGTCCATGCTGTATAATGGCTGGGAAATTTAAAGTTCCTAATTGATGCCAACCCTGAAAGTGTTTCATCAATTCCCCTCACTTCTCTTTGACTATCTAGCCATTGTCAGACACTGTTTAAAATCCTCTAGACTACAAGCATAAAATGCAGGCCTGCCACATAGCCAAGAAGAGAGTAAAAGGTTGGGAGGCCCACCAGGCATCACCACTAGGAAACTAATGGCCAGTGAGGCCACATTCAGGAGAATGCTTATTAAATACATGGTATGGGGTGGGGGAGGAAAGGTAGCAATATTTCAAGCCGCTGCCTTTCTTGTTACTGCCTAAGAGCTTATGGTTATTTCTGGGACTCTATAGCCTTAACGCATGGAGATTATAATGATGAGAATTTTTTCTACCACAGCACACCGGGATGTAATGCACCTAGGCCAGAATACACCCGATACAACTGAGTGCTCTTTCCCCTATCTTTCTCCTCAGATATGACCTCATTTCCTACCCAGTGGCACTCATTTTAGACTTCTCATATTTCTCCACTAGATATCTCCTCTACCCTCCCATTTTTCATCTATCTGTTATGTGTTGTCTTTTCCTATTACATTATAAGCTCTTTGAGGACAGGAACTGTGTTTCTTATTTGTATTCCCAGAGCTCAGCACATTGCCTAGCAAATAGTAGGTGCTTAATAAATGTTTACTGCGTATGAACTATTTCTCCTCTCTTAGACTTCACTTTCCTCTGGACAGGCACTGTTCTATTTTGTCCAGTTTGAAAATCATTCTCCTTGACGGTTTAAACAGAAGCAAGAGAGCTAAGTGGACGTGCCTTCTCTCCGTCATCTAACATTATGCCATCTGTCCAAAGTCATGGCCTTATCCTTTACTTGTTTACCTTCTCCCTCCAAGCATAGCTTTTTAAAAATCCTTTTTGCTGTCCTTAGTATTTTTTATGAGCCTCACAGTTCATATGGGTATCTCCTCGCACTTTCACTATCCTCCTTTTTAGAGCTTCAAATCATGGGATAATACCAATCTTTTCCCTGAACCCTTTGAAATTTGTTTTGTTAAAGTTTAGGATTCATGGACGGGTAGGTAGCATGGCGGATAGAGTGCCAAGTCTGGAATCAGAAAGGCTAATCTTCAAATCCAGCTGTAGATAATAACTAGCTATGTGACCCTGGGCAAGTCACTTAACCCTGTTTGCCTCAGTTTCCTCATCTGTAAAATGAGCTGGAGAAGGAAATGGCAAGCCACTCCAGTATTTTTGCCAAGAAAACCCCAAATGGGGTCATGAAGAATCAGACACAACTGAAAAACAACTGGACAACAACAAAGGAATTATGTAAGGCCATAAATAAACTTTCTTACCTATTGAAAACAAAAGTAAAAGGTTCCCCCAGGGTTACTGTCACTCCTGCATCACCAATAACTTCTTGCAAACTTGTTGAGACCTAACTCTGAAGAATCAATTCCCCTCTTTGCTTCCTCCAACTTCTAATCAATAGAAAGGTCAACCAGGCAAGTGAAAGCTCTGAACTCAACACAGAATTCATAATACAGAACTTTTAAAATTATTATTAATGCAATTTAATTTTACTGTAATTATCATATAGTTATAATGGTATAATTAATAGTAATTATGACATAATTACTATTAAAAGTAATAATAGCTAATGTTCATATAGAGCTTTAAGGTTTGCAAAGCAATTTACATGAAATCTGATCTGATCCTCAAACAACCTTCTAAAGTAGGTGCTATTCTTACCCCTATTTTATAGATGAGGGAACCAAGGCTGAAGGAAGTTAAGTGGGTAGTTCATGGAACAATAAGGGGGCCAATATCACTGAATCAAAGAGTGCATGGTGGGGACAAAGGTGTAAGATGGGGCCAGAGGGGGCTAGGTTGTGAAGGACGTTGAGCATCAAATAGAGGATTTTGTATTGGATCCTGGAAGCAATAGGGAACCACTAGAGTTTATTGAGTAAGGAGGGTGACATAGTTGGACCTGAGCTTTAGGAAAGTCACTTTGGTATATAAATGGAGGATGGGTTGTAGAAGGGAAAGACTTGAGGCAGGCAAACCCACCAGCAAGCTATTGCAATAGTCCAAGCCAAGGTAAAGACAGTCTGTACCAGAGTGGTGACAGTGTCAGAGGAACGAAGAGGTACGAGAGATGTTGCAGGCCTTGGCAATAGATTAAATATAGGGGTGCAAGGAAGGTGAGAGATAGCGAGGGGTCAAGAATGACACCTGATTTGTAAGGTTGAGGGACTGGGAGGATGGTGTTGCCCTTGACAGTAATAGGGAAGTTAGGAGGAGGAGAGTTTGGGGGTGGGGGATGGCTGAAATGATGAGTACAGTTTGGGGTATGTTGAGTTTAAGATATCTACCAGACATCCAGTACAAGATATCTAGAGGTCAGCAGAGACATTAAAGCAGCATAGGTAAATTATAAATCCATCAGCATAGAGATGGTAATTAAATCCATGGGAACTGACAAGAGTATCAGGTGAAATGTGTAGAGGGAGAAGAGAAGAGGGCCCAGGACAGAACTTGTGAGACACCTACAACTACAAGATGTGATCTGGAAGAAGATCCAGCAAAGGAGACTGAGACAGAGCAGGCTGATAGATAGGAAAACCAGGACAGAGTAGTGTTCTGAAAACCTAGAGAGAAGAGAATATCAAGTCAGAGAAGATGGTCAACAGTGTCAAAGGCTTTAGAGAGGTAGAGTAGAATGAGAATTGTCATTGAGAGTACACCTTAGACTTCCTCTTTTGGAATGGTCCTCACCTTCTAAATCCTCCACAATCTGAGCCTCAAACCTTTGTTCCAAACTAGTCTAGCCACTCTCCCCTTATCTCCCAGTGCTTGTCATAGTGCCTTGCACATAGTAGGGATTTAATAAATGTTTATTGATTGATTGATTAAATATACATACCCATTCCCACTTTCGTACCACTCCTCCTCCCTACAATGTCCTCCTCCTATGCTTAGATAAACCCTACTTATGCTTCCAGGCTCAGCTCAAGACCCATTTCCTCTATGAATCCTATGCCAACCTCCTCAGCCCATATTCATTTCGTCTTCTTTGGTGTTGGCAAAGTAGGCAACAACTTAAAATGCAATATACAGGATGGCACAGTGAAAAGAATTTTAATATGATTTTAAAGTTAAATATTAAATTTATTTAATACTATATAAAATATATAATATACAATTTAATATAAAAATTAAATATTAGAAATAAAATTAGAAATAAAAACTTAATGCTAGAAAATTATATTCTTCATGCCATCTAGTTAGTTATTTTCTGGCAAAGCATGCTATATATGTTACAGTGAAGGAAATAATAATAAATGGAGTAGAAGGAGTAAATTTTTAAATCATGCTTAGGGGCACACAAAATTCTTTGTCTTGGATCTACTATATATGATACTTGCCAATTATTATATGACTTCTTCAAGTGTTACTTATGTTTTGGTGTATGTATATCATTTCCGTTATGAGTCTGTCAGCTTCTTGAGGACAGAAACTGTCTGCTTTGTGTCTCCAACACAGAACACAGTCTAGAACATGTAGTGAACACTCAATAAATGTAACTTCTATGTCAGATGAGCTCTGGTCCCTGTCACAAAAACCTGGTTTCACTTAGAGCAGAGGCTTTTCACCTTTTTTGGATCATTGACTACATAATCTGATGAAGCCTATGGAACCCATCTCAAAATAATGTTTTTTTTTAAATAATTGAAAGAAATGTATAATTTACATTAGAAGTGAGCAAAAACAAAAGATGTCATTTTTACCATCCCGTTTCAAGGGATTCATGATTCTTATCACAAATTCCCTGAAGTCTATCTGGGGATCACTTAGACATACATGGACCTCAGGTTAAAAACTACTGAAACTAGGGAGATTCTCTCAATAATAATCTCTAGAATTCATGTGGTCTTCACTCAGGATATTCCTTGGGAACATCAGAATTAAGTTCGTGTGGGGGGGCAGAGCCAAGATGGAGGCTGGAAAGCAGGGACTTGCATGAGCTCCCCACCAGGTCCCTCCAAAAACCTATAAAAATGGCTCTGAACAAATTCTAGAACTGCAGAACCCACAAAATAGCAGAGGGAAGAAGGTATCCAGCCCAGGACAGCCTGGATGGTCGCTGGATGAGGTCTATCGCACACAGAGCCGAGGTGAGCGGAGCTCAGCGTGGGAGGCGGCAGGACCAACCAGACCAGAAGCTGGGCAGAACAGGCCCTAGCACCCTGAATCAGTGAGCTGTGGCAGTTACCAGGCTTCTCAACCCACAAACACCAAAGACAACAGAGAAGGTTAGTGGCAAAAGCTGCAGGGGACAGAGTTCACAGTTCAGCCACTGGCTCAGGGGCAGTGGGGGCGGTGCAGCTACAGAACTACAGCTGCAGTTATTTCTGGCGCCAGGCCCACCTGGTGGGAGGAATTAAGTGGCAGATCAGAACAGGAGTGCAGAGCCTGCTTAAGATTTGCATCAGGACCAGGTTGGTGGTTCTTGAGGAAGGAGGAGTGCTGCTGTGGCAGAGCTAGCTGTATAGAAATAGCTCTGAAATCAACAGGGCATCCCCTCAAGCTTGGAACAAAGTACTCTCTACAAGCAGTCACAACCCCACGAAAAACTCAAGGATCAAGTAAGTTGGCTGGGAACATGGCCAGGCAGCAAAAACAGACTCAGATTCAGTCTCAGACTTTGGAATCTTTCTTTGGTGACAAAGAAGACCAAAACATACAGCCAGAAGAAGTCAACAAAGTCAAAGAGCCTACACCAAGAGCCTCCAAGAAAAACATGAACTGGTCTCAGGCCATGGAAGAGCTCAAAAAGGAGTTGGAAAAGCAAGTAAGAGAAGTAGAGGAAAAATTGGGACGAGAAATTA
This sequence comes from Trichosurus vulpecula, assembly GCF_011100635.1. Taxonomy (NCBI): domain Eukaryota; kingdom Metazoa; phylum Chordata; class Mammalia; order Diprotodontia; family Phalangeridae; genus Trichosurus; species Trichosurus vulpecula. The sequence continues at coordinate 91,830,664 of NC_050577.1, forward strand.
GAATGATGCAAGAAAACCATGAAAACCAAGTCAATGACTTGCTAAAGGAGACCCAAAAAAATACTGAAAAAAATATTGAAGAAAGCAACACTTTAAAAAATAGACTAACTCAAATGGCAAAAGAGCTCCAAAACGCCAATGAGGAGAAGAATGTCTTGAAAGGCAGAATTAGCCAAATGGAAAAGGAGGTCCAACAGACCACTGAAGAAAACACTACCTTAAAAATTAGATTGGAGCAAGTGGAAGTTAGTGACTTGATGAGAAATCAAGATATTATAAAACAGAACCAAAGGAATGAAAAAGTGGAAGACAATGTAAAATATCTCATAGGAAAAACCACTGACCTGGAAAATAGATCCAGGAGAGATAATTTAAAAATTATTGTACTACCTGAAAGTCATGATCAAAAAAAGGGCCTAGATATCATCTTTCAAGAAATTATCAAGGAGAACTGCCCTGATATTCTAGAGCCAGAGGGTAAAATAGAAACTGAAAGAATCCACAGATTGCCTCCTCAAAAAGATCCCAAAAAGAAAACTCCTAGGAACATTGTCACCAAATTCCAGAGCTCCCAGATCAAGGAGAAAATACTGCAAGCAGTCAGAAAGAAACAATCTGAGTATTGTGAAAACACTATCAGGATAACACAGGATCTAGCAGCTTCCACGTTAAGGGACCGAAGGGCATGGAATACAATATTCCAGAGATCAATGGAGCTAGGATTAAAACCAAGAATCACCTACCCAGAAAAACTGAGTATCATGCTCCAAGGCAAAATATGGGCTTTCAATAAAATAGAGGACTTTCAAGCTTTCTCAGTGGAAAGATCAGAGCTGAATAGAAAATTTGACTTTCAAACACAAGAATCAAGAGAAGCATGAAACGGTAAACAAGAAAGAGAAATCATAAGGGACTTACTAAAGTGGAACTGTTTTGTTTACATTCCTACATGGAAAGATGATGTGTATGATTCATGAGACCTCAATATCATAGTAGCTGAAAGGAATATGCATATATATATATATATATATATATACATCTATATATATATATGTGTGTGTGTATGCATATATATATATACGTATGCGTGTGTCTATGTAGGTATATATGTAGGTGTATATATATATATATATATGTGTGTGTGTGTGTGTGTGTGTATATAGACAGAGGATACAGGGTGAGTTGAATATGAAGGGAGGACATCTAAAAAAAATCAAATTAAGGGATAAGAGAGGAATATATTGCAAGAGGGAGAAAGGGAGAGATATGGGGTAAATTATCTTGCATAAAAGTGTCAAGAAAAAGCGGTTCTCTAGGAAGGGAAGAGGGGGCAGGTGAGGAGGAATGAGTAAATCTTGCTCTCATCGGACTTGACCTGGGGAGGGAATACCGTACACACTCAATTGGGTGTCTTACCCTACAGGAAAGAAGGAGGAAGAAGATAAAAAAGGGAGGACTATAGAAGGGAGGGCAGATGGGGGAGGAGGTAATCAAAAACAAACACTTTTGAAAAGGGACAGGGTCAAGGGAGAAAATTCAATAAAGGGGGATAGGTCAGGAAGGAGCAAAACATAATTAATCTTTCACAACATGAGTATTGTGGAAGGGTTTTACATAATGATATGCATGTGTCCTGTGTAGAATTGCTTGCCTTCTTAGGGAGGGTGGGCGGGGAGGGAAGAGGGGAGAGAATTTGGAACTCAAAGTTTTAAAAACACATCCAAAAACAACAAAAAAAAAAGTTTTTGCATGCAACTAGGAAATAAGATACACAGGCAATGGGGCATAGAAATTTATCTTTCCCTACCAAAGAAGGGAAAGGGGGATGGGAGGGGAGTGGGATGACAGATGGGAGGGCTGACTGGGGAATGGGGCAACCAGAATATATGCCATCTTGGAGTGGGCAGGAAGGTAGAAATGGGGAGAAAATTTGTAATTCAAACTCTTGTGAAATCAATGCTGAAAACTAAATATATTAAATAAATTTTAAAAAAATAATTAAGTTCATGCATCTCTTCAAAGGATCCCTCATTTCCCCTGAAAGCATTCAGACTAACGAGACATTGAAAACAGGACAAGTTTTAAGTAATCCAACAGAAAATTCAAGATAGGATCATATCTAAACTCCTTGACAGTCAAGAATCTTTTTTCTCCATTATGGACTCAAGCAAATTCCTTTAGATGGGTCCATTTTGAATCTGTTTAACCCAAGTTAGGACCAAAATGAAGGGTACTTCAGTAAGATCAGAACATAAGATAAAGGAAAGTCACAACTTGCCCAAATAATTCTAAATTTATCCATTGAATTTGTTTAATGGACATAATTTGTTCGAGAAACAACAAGAGAGGGCAGTGGCTTACTTAACTTCTGCTGGGCATGCACAATATATAAAATTTGATCATAAGTCTGTGTGTGTGTGGGTGTGGGTGTGAGCATCTCTCTCTCTCTCTCTCTCTCTCTCTCTCTCTCTCTCTCTCTCTCTCCATTCCCTACTATTTGGCTAATAACTGCAACCTGATCACTACCTGATTCAGCTTTATTTTACATTAAATTCATCACTTTATAGCGAACTTAAAAGGAAGTAGCTCTCTAGTACATATGTATGTGTTGGTACAGGGATGGGAGAATGAGCTTTAATCCTCCTATTAGAAAAAATTATATCCAACAACTGGCGAATTGCTTGACAAACTGTGTATATCAATGTAATGGAATACAATCATATCATAAAAATGACAAATATGAAGAAAGCCAAGAAACATGGAAAGATATATGAAGTAATACAATGTAAGAATAACAGAAATTAAAAGAACAGCATATAGTTCTTAAAATTAAGAGAACAACATGTATATGTATATATATATATATATATATATATATATATTAACTCCAACCATATTAAAAAACTGAGGACAACAAACTTTATAGGTGCCTAGACAGAAAAGAGAATAGAACATTGAGTATATAAATCATTTTGTTGTTATTTTAACATTTATATCCTTTTTTCACTTTCTAAAATCAAAATGTAAATATTTCAGATTTTATGATATTATTTGAGATTCAATTCCATATTCCATTTGTTTATTTAATTATGCCATGTGATTAAATTTGTAACAAGAATTATTTATAACCAAAAAAAATTGTGTTTCTCTCTATGTGTGCATTTTTAAACAAGATACAAAGAAAATGAAAACCACTTTCAAAGATTCCTTCCTCCTTGCCTCATGAATCCATGACAAAGGAAAAATTCATTCATGCATAATTTTTGCTTAAATTCAGTGGAGTTCTTTATTTAACTAGGATATGGTAATGAAGTGACTCAGGGTCTTCTGAAGTACTTCTGTAAAATACATTCTAAACAGCTGAATTAAGCATAAGGAACATCATTCTTCTTTCTTCCCAATGCCCTGGCAATTGAATATGTTTGTATTGGTTCATGTCTCTTTAGTGAACGCACCTTCCTTCCTTTCAAATCATATTAGAGGTAATAATGACATTAAGTCCAGATTTCTCCCAATATCTTCCTTAGAACCAGCACAGTCTATTGCAAAGTAGAATAGACAGCATCCAGATGTCAAAGTTCCTCAGGAAAGTAGGAAAACTAGTTGTAACTCTCACAAGCTTCACAAGGATTTTAGCTTGGAAAATGATTTGAGCAAGCAATCATCTGATCCAAGAGTTAGCAGTCTTTTAAAGGAAAACTATTTTTTGCAATCATCTTAGAATACATTTTTTGAGAGCTACTTTTCTTTTAAAGAATATTCACATGTACTTTTTGTTGTTGTTGAACAAGAATCGACTCTGTACTCAGAATGTCTTGCTTGGCGGAGACATAATTTATTATTTAGAGCTGTAAGGGAAGAAGACTTTCAAACACAGAAATAGGCTGTGAGGAAGCTCCTCCCCAATCTGCTCAAGGCTCTTCATTTTTTGTACTATCTCAAAGAAACCAAAACATCAAATCAAGGTAATAAACAAGATGAATGAAAGTATACAAAGTTGGGAAATAAATTAGGGTATGCTGACTTGAGTTACAGTAACCAAATTGTGATTGGAAGATTCTGGGAAGAAGTAAAACTTTAAAAGGCAAATTAATTACTGCAATTTGAATAGATGCTGGTCTCCCAGTTGCCCTCAGTCCCTTGCAGTGAAGTCAAGTTCTATAGAAGCGCAGCAAAAATCAGACCTAGAGTTCTGATTCCACACTTTGATAGTTTTATCAGTCATCAATGTGTATACTCTTCAATGAATACAGCTGATAACCAATGTATGTCTTCACATCCTATGCCACTTTTGCCCCTTTACTACCATAAATCTCCCAGAAGAAGTCCATCTAACATGACAGAAGCATCCCTTGTATAAATATTGTAAGCCCCTCTGACACACTAAGATAGACTGGCTTGAAGAGAGCCTTCACCTCTGGAAAAGTTACTAAGGATGCTATCTGCTGGATTTGCAGAGAACTGTAGGCAAAAACCATTCTGCTGGTGCTTCCTGTTTGGAAAATAGTAAAAGATGTGAGAATCACCATCTCTTGGGAATTGTAAAGAACCACTCTCCACATGCAGAGGAAGTAGGAGAAACATCAGCAATATTACTATTCGGCATACATCACAAGGCAATCAAGGCTAGAGGCAAAAGACTCATATGTAAAAGAACAGTGATAGCAGTTCTTTTGGTAAGTAGTGAAGATCTAAAAACAAAATGCATTCTCAGGAGTTAAGAAATGGCTGAACAAATAATGGTATACAGATGTGGAATATTATTGTACCACAAAAAATGATCAATATGAAAGAATGAGTGAATAAAAAAGTATCTAATAAGTGCATGCCATGTACTAAACTCTAAGGATACAAACACAAAAGGCAAATTCAGTCCCTACCCTTAAGAAACTTCCATTCTAATGGAGAAGACAACAGAGAAGATGGAGTGGTAGACAGGGAGGGGCACTTGAGTATAGGAAGTTACAGAGATAATGAATGAGGTTCACCGGAGTAGACTAACAGATTCAGCATAGCATCAAAAGACTTTTACAAACTGATACAGCTAAGTGTGCAGGACCAGAAGAATAATTTACATGATGACAACAACAATATGAAGAAAAACAAGTTTGACAGACATCAGAATTCTGATCAAAGCATCAAATGATAATGACTTCAAAAGACTAAAAACTTCCCACATGTTGACAAAGGCAATGGATTCAAGATACAAAATGAGATATGTATTCTCAGACCTGTTTTGTTGTACTATTCATATTTGTTACAAGGGAGAGATAATACTCATAGAGGTAAGGAATGGTAGGTTAGTGGGTTCCTGGTAGATTAGACATGGCAGGGGGGGATCATTAATAAAAGAACAGAATGAACAGAAGCAAACTTAAAAGGTACAGGAGGCACAAATAGCACAATTATGTTGTCCTCTTAAATATATGTGTATGGATATATAGATATATATATGAAGATTTTATTTTGCTATCTATTTATTTACATTGGCCATGTCAGAAATACACTGGATGACAGAGTCAGTTTTTTGACAGACTACACTATTGGAGTGAATTTAATAAGATAAAATGTAACAGGGATAAATGTATTCTTAGAATTGGATTCTGAAAAATCAGGTTCATAAGTACAAGATGGGGAGGCATACCTAGACAGCAGTTGTTCTGAAAAAGATCTGGGGATTTTAATGGACTACAAGTTCAATATGAGACAACAGTGTGATATGGCAGCCAGAAAGCAGCTGAAATCTTGGGCTTCCATGAGAAGCATAATCTCTAGGGATAGGGAAGTGATGGTTAATCAATCAATAAACATTTATCAAGAGCCTACTATTTGCTAGGCACTGTGCTAAACAGCGAGGATACAGAAAGAGGCAAAAGACACTGCCCTCAAGGAGCCTACAATCTCATGGGAGAGATAACATGCAAACAAATCTATACAAAACAAGCTGTATACAGGATAAATAGAAAATAGTTAACAGGAGGAAGGCACTAGAATTAAGAAGAGTTGAGAAAGACTTCCTGTAGAAGGTAGGATTTTAGGTGAGACTTAAAGGAAGCCAGGGAGGTCAGTAGTCAGAGTGGAGGAGGGAATAGCATTCCAGGCATAGTGGATGTCCAGAAAGAACACCCAGAGATATGGAGTGTCTTGTTCATGGAACAGTCAGTGCCATTGGATCAAAGAATATGGGTAAGGGTATAAGTTGGAAAGGTAGGAGGATGCTGGGTTATGAAAGACTTCGAATACCAATCAGAGCATTTTGTATTTGCTGCTGGCGTCATTGTTTGCTTCTCTTGTCAGACTTTATCCGGAGCTCTGGATGCTATGGTTTAAGAAAGATACTGAAAAGCTAGAAAATGTCCAGAGGAGGGAAACCAGGATGGTAAAGAGCCACACCCAAGTCTAGGTCATACAAGGATGGGGTGAAGCAAATGGCCATGGAGAAGAGAAGACTCAGAACTGAATAAGATTCAAGTCTTCAAGTATTTGAAAAGCTATAATGCGAATGAGAGATTAGACACTCTGCATCATCCCACAAGGCAGGATCTGAAACAGGGAGTGGGAGGTACAAAGAGGCCAGGTTAAGCTTGATGTAAAGACACATTTCCTAACAGTGAAATCAGCTCTCTGGAGAGATGGTGGGTTCTCCCTCCTTCAAAATATTAAAAAAATGATTGGATGACATCATGTTAAATGTTTACCATGGGAATTCTTTTTTGTGTATGAATTGAACTAGACGGTCTCTAAGGTCTCTTTCAATACTTAAATTGTGTGACTCTATGACCAGAGTTAAGTAAGCCAACTAGTAAGCCAATGAATAACAGGCACATGCTATCCTATGTTCAGGCACACATGGAACAGATCAAGACCCTGTGGCCAGTTCTCTTCAAGCAAGATGAAGTTAATAATCACAATGAAATATAGAGAACTCCACTTGGAACATTATATAGAAATCTGAATTTGAGAATGGAGAAACACAAGTACACTTTTGAGAGGCAGAAGCAGAATCTAGACAAGGAATTTGCCATGATAAAGGTCAGAAAATTGCAACTTCTATGCATAGAAACCTCGATTTCTATCACCCATCAGCTCTGAACTTTGACTATATAAAGGGTGTTCCTAAAGTCTGGACACATAGGCAATGTGGAGTTATTGCATCAAGTTCACATGAATCTTGCAAAGTGCATCAACTTTTGCATCACAAATGACGGAAATCATATTGAAGATATTATTTGTTAATATTCCAATTAAATAAAATGTTGTTGAAAATTTCATTCATTTCATTTCTTAGAAATATGCATTTTTGCCTATATGTCCAGACTTTAGGAACACCCTGTACATTAAGCCTAACATCAATGAACAAATACAATACCTAATTGACATAGAAAGAATTTTCTAGTACCAAAAAGTGTTTGCAAAAATTAAAAATTCATATTAAACTAGGTTCATAGTTGCACTGCCTATACAGTTGCCTATCTTTTCTACCTTTGTCCTACCTCTAGATAACATACCTGAGATGTAGACTCAGTCTTGTCACTTATAAGCTGCATGACTCTGAGCACATCAGACTCTTGATTCATCAGTCTGGACTTTAGTTGCCTTATCTGTAAAGTGGGGATAATACTTTGCCTGCCTGAGGGTAATGGGAGACAGACCAAATGATCTCTTGAGTTTCCTTGTAGCTCTAAGATGGATGATGCTAATTACTCAACTCCCTCTCCCATCCTATAAGCCAGAACATCAAATTTTAATCTTTGCTGTTTCCCAAGGGAGCCAAAATATTAGAAATTCATTGCTTATCTCTTTAGAGCTCTAACGGGCTATTCTCTTCATAGTCAGTAATTGATCACTTGCCCAGACAGTGGGCCCAGTTACAAAGAGAGACTTGCAAGAGATGTGAAATTTCTCCAGTCATCGCAGGGCTCACCAGTGATCAGAAGAGGTGAAGAAGTAGAAACCTAATGTACCTGACAGGCAGAAATATCGGAGCTAATAGGGTGCAACCAACCGAAGCAGGGGACACCAATGTCTGATTGGATATCATTTATTAAGGAGTCAGTTCAATGGCCTGTCAGCCTATTAGCATATTTAAATAGTTTTAATCCAGTTTCATCGCTGATTAAAATCACTGACAAGAGTGGAAAGTGCTGATGAACAGAATGAGGCATGGCAAATACTATGAATATAAATAGGATTACCAAGTCTGGGTAGATTGGTGGCAGATTTCATCTTGGAGTCAGACCAAATCTTCCTTCCAAAGTGTAAACTGGTAGAGTCAGAACTGTATTCCATAAGAATGTTTTGCATTTGTATAATAATCACCTCCCATAAAAGAGTAGTAGAAGAGGAGAGAGTGGGAAAAACACTGAGAAGTGGATTCAGGAGACCTGGATCTGTATGTGAATCCCTGGATACTCCAGCCTGAGGGATTCACATTTTACCAGAGCAACAACACTTTAAACCAATGATTCTTTTATTGTTAAAATTTCAGGTACCAGGGAGAGAGATGGCTATTGTAGGAGAGTGGAGAAGTTCCATGAAATCCAGCTGAGTAGGAATTTTTATCCTCATAAGGCCAGGCTTGTTCTGAATCCCAAAATGGGCCTAATGGTGGGGCTAAAATATTAGGTTTAGAGCCTAATCAATAAACAAGTGGCTTCTGATCATTTTTACTCCCATCACCCATATACTGATTGTCAGCATCAGTCAATTTGTTAATAAAACCTCATTTTAACTTTACTTTGCAGTTTTGTTCAGTGGAGTCCTCAGGATGATTTAAAGGGACGCTGGCTCATGACTCATATCCTAGGATTATGGTAGAAATTAAAAGGAATTTCAGACTATTATTATTCAGACAGGAGTTTAAACTAAAGGACCAGAAGTATCAGCAAGAGAAAAGGAGTTCAAATACTGACTTTAAAATGCCTACAAGTTTCTTTAGCTTGGTGACTATATGTGGCTGGCTGGGGCTTCTGTTACTATAGACTTATAGATAACAATATGGTTATAACCATATAATCTGACCTATGTCTTGCCTCTGGACTCCAATGACTCTGGAGGATCAAGTGAGGCTGATGACTGCACAGTCCTGCCTCACTTAAATCCAATTCACTTACAAGTCAAGACATCACCCTGCTGATGTCATTGGTCCTCTTTGAGAACCAAGGACAAATGACAACAAAAACGAAACAATAGATAACAAAATGCTAAAGATCTGGCAGACCTTTCCCCTTATTCAGAAGAACCTTTTTTCAGTTGAAAACCAGGTGCTGGTCACAGTAACAGCTAAGCAAGGCAGCTGCATTACATCTGAAGACTTGAAGACAGCAGCAAACTAGCAAAGAAGCAGTATCACACCAGATGATTAGCATATGGCAGCAAAGAAAAGTAACAGTTCAGCAGAGATGCCCAGCAGGCATCAAATGGAGATGTCCCAAAGACATCTAGAGATACAGATCTGTAGTTCAGAAGAAATGTCAGAACTAGAAATATACATTTAGGAGTTATCTGCCCAGAGATCACAGATGAAGCAGTGGGAGTAAATTAGGTTGCCAGAGGGAAAAAATAGAAAGAAAAAGAAGAGAGACAAAGACCACAGAGATTACTTCACGTTAAGAAGTCAAGAATAGGATGTATAGCTTTTGAAGAAGCCAGAAGAGTGATTAGATGGTTAGTAGAAGAATCAAGAGAGTGCTGAATCTCTCAAGTCAAGAGAGCTCCCGTCCTTTTCTGTTTACAGACCCCTCCTATACTTGTATTGAATATAGGATCCCTTTGAAGAAGGCAGTTTTCTGAGAATACCCAAGGGACTTGAATCTCCAAGGTCTCAAAAAGTCATTTGATGATAACTGTTGAAAATTGAACAGGGTGAATTCACTGTCCCTCTCTACCTCCAGGGTCACCCTCTTGCACTTGTCCATATCTCTTCCTTTTAGGAGCTACCTAGGAGACAAATGGCATGTGGTATTCATAGCTTATTTTGCCTCCCATTTTTTTTCTTTTTTTGAGGGAAGGAGATATGGATCAAGGGAGTTGGAAAATTATGAGCTATATCTTTCTTGAAAAAAAACAGGTTTAATCCAAATGAATTCCATGTATCAGTCCAGAAAAAGATTGCAGTTTCTTTCCCAGAACCAGCTACCACTTATCCTTCAATGCCCTGCGTCACCAGTGTTTCCAAAGGAGATGGTGCCTCAGAGCTTTCTTTAAAAAGCTCCATCATTGCAATAAAATGTAATACAATAACAGGACAGATCAAATTTATGGAACACTTTTTATGACAACCTCCCAAAGGGCTTAGTATAATGGCTATAAAATTGTGAAACACATTGTGGAACAGATTTAATTTTTAAAGCAGCAGAAAATATACATTAATGATTTACCATCATTACTCCTCATCAGGTCTTTAGGAATACTAATAAAATGAATCTACCTATGGCTATTTCCGACCAAGTATTTCATGTTGGAATTTAGTTTGGTTCTTAATGCACATAAAGGGCCAATGAAAATAATGTGCATTTTTTTAAAACACATGCAATTGTTTCAGCTGAAGAGACTTCTAGTTTCCAGCAACAAGCTATGTTTAGCCTCCTGCTAGTTCGTGAACTACCTGCTTAGTCTTCACGTGCCTGTGTCTTGATATTGTCTTGGTTGCAAACTATACTGGGGTTAATAGGACTTTGATGGAAAGATGCTCCACTTACACAGCTTTGCTTCTAAAAGACAAGTATATTCAAGCCTTCGTTATCTAATTTTGCCCCATCTGAATCCATCCTAAAGTCCCCCCACTTCTGAAAGCTCCTCTGAATACTGCAACCTACAATGTTCAAATTCACTGTACTGTGCTGTCAGAAAAAAACATCCCTGTTTCTGTACCAAAATGTCACAAAGGATAAATGACTACATACTGAGGTTAAATGTTGACTCTCTTAAAATCATTCATAAAATGCCCTGCAATAAAGTCACAGAACAAGAATAACCACCTTGCATCCTCATTCTATTGCTGGCCTCAGGTCCAGGGTACGGGACTATATTATAGGTGAGACAGAGTTATTACTACTGGTATTTCCAGTAATAAATCCCTTGGATGGGGTCAAAAACAGACAGCTTCTTACCAAATGCCATGTTATAATACTGAGATTCTGATGTTCTGAGGTCCTCTAGTTTACCCAAACTGAATGCCAAATACAAGTCTTTCCCAGACTTCAGTAATGAATTAAACCAAATATTATCCAGCCCAGGTTCTTATTAAGAATCAAAGGTTCTAAAAAAGGGTATGACATAGACCAGAAGCTTCTTCATGTAAAGGTGGGGAACAGATGGGGAAAGAAAGACAAACAGACAGACAGACACAGAGACAGAAATAGATAGACAGAGACAGAGATACAAGAGGGAGGGTAAAAAGAGGGAAAGAGAGAAATGGAGAAAGAGAACTGGGAAGTAGAAGAGGGAGGAAGGGAGAGAGGAACTAGGGAGAAAGAAAAGGAGGAAAGAGGAATGAAATGAGAGGGAGAGAGGGAGAAAGGATGATAATGAAATTCAAGTGATAGTAAAAGAAAGATGGTGTCATAAGTAAATATCCTAGGAGTATCTTTCTGGTCTGTTAACTCAGATTCATCTAATTTTGTGATACTTCATCTTTGGGGCTTTCCAGAGACTAAAAAATGTGGATGCTTCTCCCTCTCTTCCTCTACCTCCTCCTGCTCCCCAGTAGAATTCCAAAATGTTAAAGCTGAAAGCAGTGCTAGTGATCATTGAGTCCAGCTATTTCACCCCTTTTTGTAAATAAACTGAGTCCCAATAAGGTGAAGTGACTTCTTAAAAGTCACACAGCTAAATGGCAGGACCAGACCTAAAACCCAGCTATGCTGAATGTTGGGCTCTATAGATCACAAAGCATGATCCACACAAGATACATACCAAGTATCTGAAGTCCAAGCAGAGGTCAAAACACAGCAGAAAAAGAGATGTGATAAGGCCCACCAGAATACCCCAGAGCAGAGCTACTAAATACAACAGTGCTTCCTTGATGCCCATTTTCTTTTAGAGATGGCACCAGACAATGACTGAGCCCCTTTAGCAAGGAAAGCTGTTGGATTATAACAGTGGAGAAAAGAGGAAAAGGCAAAATGAAAATATGATTGAGCAAAATTATTCATGATGACATAAGGTTTTATGGGTGGTAACTAAGACGGGGGCTGCCCCTTTGGCATAGACAACCAAATAGAAAATAGGATACAAATAAGAATTTATACGTTTGGTGAGGTCAGGCTACAAGGAGCCCTGACAGAAGGAAACTTGATGCATACAAACCAACAAAGTATGTAAAACTCTTTGCAAACAAACCGTAAAGAGTTCTATAAATCTTAGCCACTACTACTATTAATAGTAGTAATAACTACCATTTATATAGTGTTTGCTGAGGGCCACGCACTTTACAATTAGTATCTGATTTGATCTTCACAACAATCCTGTGAGGTAAGGGCTTTTATTCTCCTCATTTTACAGATGAGGAAGCTATGGCAAACAGAGGTTAAATGACTTGCCAGGACCACACAGCTAGTAGGTATCTGAGGCTGGATATGAACTCAGATCTTCCTGACTTCAGGCCAGGCACTCTACCCACTGAGCAACCCATCTGCCCTAATACTGTCAATATAAAGAACTCATTCTTCTTATCCTGTTCCCTCATGATTTTGAGGGTTGTTGTATTTTAAAATTTTTCTTTCCACACAGCTTGAAGATTGTGAATGTCTGGTATGGCAGCACCTATTAAAGATGTTATTCTGAAGTTTTTGTGGATTAATGTTGTTTCCATGTGATTGTGGGTAGCAATTTGTTCTGTAATAATGATCCAGTTCCAATATAATTTGTGGACTGAATTTTCCAGGATATTTTGAGGTTCATAGAATGGTGATTCGTTTCCTGTCAACCCATGAAAGACAGTTATTATTATTCATCCAATTTCTACAAGAATGGTCAAAACCTTTGTTAAAACTAAGTCTGTTTCTTAATGAGATATTCTTTTGAGTAAATGTTTTCCATTGGCCTCCAAAGATGTCACTGAATTCCATTTAAATACAAAAATTCCACAGTCTAAGGAGGGAGAAGAAGCAGACTAATCACACCTCTGTCACCAAGGAGTTGAGTGAGAATTCACTTCATAGTGCTAAAAGGGCCAAGGTTATGAGATTTCATGTTTATGTGGAAGAGCTAGCATTGCTATGTTAAGTGGCCATAGACCATTCCCTTGCCCAAGAAGACCCCTTGCAAAAGTCAATTATTAGTCATTGCTAAAACCAAGTGAAAGAACAAGGATCAAGACTTTAAACTCTTTGAGAACCATGACTATATTGTTTTATCTTTTTGTCACCAAAAGCCAGCACAATGCTTTGAGTGTAGTAGATGCTTAATAAATTTTTATTTTATAGAAGGAATCATCACAAATCTATTGCCTCTGTTGTGTAACCAACTCCAAGTTTATTATAATGGGCCAGTAACATCACTATCATATACCAAAGTGCCATCACATAGATAATCCTAGCACAGACATAGATTATAGAGGAAATTGCTTTAAAGGATTTTGTCTACCTTATCTATCACATGAACTACTTAAATATTTTAGTAGCTTAACTATACATTAAATGTTCTTGTTTAAAGCCTACATAGAAGAGTTCTGCTGATGAAGCTTCGAGGGGGCAAGAAAATACATTGGACTGGAAGTCGAAATACCTGCTTTCTAGAGATTAAACAATATGAATGGTTTTTTTCTATATATCTATATTCGTCTCTTACCATGCAAGGTAGAATCCTAGAATGTTAAAGCAGAAAGCAATTTTGGTGATCATATCCAACTCCATTATTCCATATTTTACTGACAGAGTCCCAGCTCTGTCATTAACCAGCACTGCAACCTTAAGCAAATAATGTAACATCTGAGCTTCTTTTTTTTCTATAGAATAAAGGAATCAGAACAGCCAGTCTTTAAGGTCCTTGTACCTATTCTAACATTCTCTGATTCTGTAATGCTATGTCCAGTGAGAGAAAAAAATCTCTGCAGACCCAGTATTTGGCCTCTTTGTACTGGATGAATTTCACCATTCCTTGCTCTAGATTTTCTAACCATTAGTGTTGCCACATACATAACCTTGATCAAAAAGAATATCACATTTTCATCTTATCTGTTTCCCATTTATTTTTTTCATCATCTAATACCTTCCCACATCACATCTGTCCCTCAGTATTCCCTTCTAAATATATGCTATATGGTCTGTGATAAGTACATATTGTCTCACCCAACAGAAGGAAAGCTCCTTGAGAGTAGAGAATATTTTATATTTGTCTCTGTATCACCTAACACCTAATAAAGTGCCTGGCACAAAGAAGGTGCTTGATAAGTGCTCGTTGATTGATGCTAAATGCCAGACCTGCTTACTTCTAAAAAGCCACGTATCTTAGTTGATATGGGGTCATAGAAGATGCATAAATGAGCTCAGGGCACAGGAAAAAAATTTTCTAGTTCCTTTTATGCAACTCATACAGCTAACATTTATATCTAATCCAATCATATTGAATCAACATTTATTAAGAGCCTACTATGGGCCAGGCACTGTGGTAAGTGCTGGGAATACAATTATAAAAATAGTCTCTGCCCTCAGTGGGGGAGAGAAGGGAGAGATAATATACAAAAGAGGTAAGGAAAGCAGGGGAAGGAGTCAGGTGGACCCAACATGGAGCTGAAACCAGGCATAGTGGCAGATACAAAATGGAGTGAGTCAAAAAATCCGTTTTCTACCCTCTATAAAGGAAGGCATTGGGAGAAGCTTGGTACTCCACCTTCCAATCAGAGGGAGGAAGAGGCTGAGGCAGGTGGTGTCGGTCAAGGCTTGAGTTAGCAGCATGATTATGAGATTAGAGGTGATGAGCTGGAAGGGGCTTCTTGTTCTCTGGAGTTGAAACCAGGCAGAACAGCAGGCTCAGAGTGGCTATAATCATGAAGCACTTTCCTCACAAAATATCTCTATGAAGCACTTGTAGTTCAAGTATCACCAAGCTCATTTTTAGAAATGAGAAAACTGAATCTTAGAGAGATAGAGCGATTTGCCCAAGATCACGTAGCTTATAAGTTGTAGAGCCTAGTCTCAAACCCAGGTCTTCAGACTCCCAGCCATGTTCTTGCCATTTTACTTTGCTGATGCTGATTCTCAGTCAACAAATGAATCTATGAGATTCAATTTCCAATTTTAATGTTCTGGGCAAGAAAACAAAAAACATGAGGCCAGAATCCCAGGGTGGTATATGGTGGGGAAAATATGAAGCCAAAACCTTGGGTTCAGGTTCTGGTTCTACAACTAATTGACTGTGTGATCTTAAGGCAGCCATGTCAGCTCTCTAGATGCCAGATTCTTCATCTACAAAATGACAGCATTTAAATAATCTCTAAGATGCTTTCCAGCTCAAAAAATCAGCATTTCTATGAGACACATATTAAAAAAAAACCAGCAGGGTTCACCATTTTTTTTTACTGATCTAATTAATGCAAATGAAGAAGAGCCTAGTGTTTTGTGAAATAGTTAAAAAATCTGAGGTTGCCACTGGACTTGGAGATGAGCTCAAAGGTCCCAGGGAGGGAAAATCTCCTTATTGCTTAATCCCCATCTTGCCAACAAGCCAAACATAAAATCCGTTAATCAAATCTAATAACTTCAGCTAAGCTTCAAAACAATGAGTGAGAAATAACTAATGCATTTTCTGTCCATCCAAATTCACATAGATGGGATTGAAAATGTGTTCCCAAGTGATGTCAGAGAAAAACAGTCACAAAGAAAAGCAAATATTTTAACATGAGGATGTAATGATAGCTTTCTAAAACAACTTAAGCCATATGCCCAAAGAAGTTTGACATAATCTCTCTATTCTACCCACCTCTCACCAGTACTTGACCAGAGATCACCATTACAAGGAGAATTAGGGGGAGTACATGATATCTGCAGATATTAAGAATAATTTTGGACAGTTAATAGGGAATGCACACTGGGTTATATATGTGTAATGAAGGACTGGCCAATAGAACCCCAGTCCTCAGGGCATTCAAGGAATGTGCTCTGAATGTTGCTAACACACATGGGGAATTCAGTCAGCCTGCTTCCAGAAATACATGAGGATATATAATAGAAGTGTTCTGTCCCCAATTCAGCATATTCACAGGCATTCTGGGACTATTTCCTATCTACTTATTGCATAGTGAAGAAAAGTCTTTTAACTAACTACTGAGCCAGAACTAAGAGTGCATATAAAAGACTGCAGTGGAGAAATTCTAGTTCTCTCTTTTTGTTGGTGATTATCAAAGGAAGAAATGCTATGTGTCTGGGTGAGGAGATAAGCCTTAAGCTCTTATCCTACCCCCCCCCCACCAAGGCACCAGGTGGCCCATGGGCACATGGTCTTACTCTTTCTTCTGTCCCTGTTATGTTTATTCTTTTCTAGTTTTAGGTTATGGAGCATTGGAGACAGGATAACCTTGTGATTCGAAAGGTCGGAAGAGCCACTAAAGGATCAGCAATGGGAAGACATAGCACGGTCTGCCATAGCCACTGTAACTGAGCCCAATAGGCCAGTAAAATCTTACCTGACACAACCCGACAGAGGACTGAACCATCATTGGCTGATTGTTAGTGGCTCTTTAGTAGCTTTCAGGAAAATCATGTCCTGCAGCCAAGCAACTTGTCCATTGGCTATGCCTCACCCAAAAGTTAACCTGTTAAGAAGAATTTTCATGAACTCAGTAGCCCATGGAGAGGGATATATGGGGTGTTGAGGGGGGAATAACACCTCTGCTCTGAGGGCTTGCTGAACCTTTTGAGGGCTGCTCATCAACCTTTGGTGTCTACCTTTCATCCAACTCTCACCTGTGGCTCCAAGAAGCTGTAACATGTGCAGCAGCCACACCCTAGTAAAACTCGGCAGATGGGCTAAGCCAGGGTGAAGGTAACCAGCAGGCCTCAAAACTATTGGCGAATTAGGGGGATGTCTACCCCAAGCAGGTGAAGATGTCCCCAATGGAATGGGCACATGAGAACAATTTGTTCCAATGGCCATGAAAGTGACTGAAGCATTCTCTGTGGATCACTTAGAGCTTGATCAGATATCAAAGATGCTAAGGTCATCCACTGCATTCCAGGCCATTGAGTCATCCTGACTTTTATTTTGCCACTGGACCTGACTCTGAAAGAAAGAATGAGGCTGATGGCTGTGTGCAACTCTTCCTCGTTTAAATACAATTCATACACAAGTCAAGGTATTACCCCATGATGTCATTGGTCCTCTTCAAAAATGAATGAACAGCCTCAGGAGAGGAAGCAGTTGACCCCCAGCGAAAATGTCCATGCAATCACATACATACCCCCTGACGCACCAAGGATTGCAGCCTAGGGCAGTCACTCCTGAATGGCGACTTGGATTGGCAAAGGTCCACTAGGCAAAGCAGAGAGATAGCGGTTGTGTCAAAGAGGAAGACAGCATTCTCTTACACACCTGCACCCTGTGGCAAAGCCCCAATCTCCGTGTCATTTACTAGACAGCAAAGTGGATAATAGTGCACTGGACCTGGAGGCAGGGAGGCCTCGGTTCAAATTGAGCCTCAGACACTTACTATCTATGTGACCATTGAGAAGTCATTCTACCTCTCAGCAACAATTTCCTAATTTGTAAACTGGAGATAACAATAGCACCTACCTCCAAGGGTTGTTGTAAGGACAAACCAATATTTGTAAAGTGCTTTGCAAATCTCAAACTGCGATGTAAATGGTAGCTATAATTATGGCTCCATGATGTTAGGGATCCTGTCTACACTAATCTTCATATTTCCTCCAGCACCTTTCACAGTACCCTGCACTTTAATGCAGCTGGCATTGATTAAATGTATTAGGCATTTAATAAGTATTTACTGAATGTTGAATAGTAAATAATATTTTGATAAAGTTCCAGATATGGGGGGACCAAGAGAAATAGTTTAGGCTGTCAGATTATCTCTGTTTCTCTCTGAAGGTGATAAAATATGTCTGGGCAAACTATTCTGAAATCCTCTAGTATTCTTCCAGAGCCTGAGGAACATAACCTTAAAAAATGATTGAGGTTTGATACGACACTCATACCCCTCCAAACTGAGTTAGCAAGCTGACGTTTCCCAGAGCTTCCACATTCAGGGAAAGGAGCAAATTTGGGTGGATAGTCCTGCTTTCTTGACATGTCCCTATGCTTTAAAAACAAGGCTATTCAAAGTTAAAAGGCACCAAAAGCATATTAACTACATCCTTAACTTGTAGCAGGCATCCCCCCCCCGCAAAATCTCCCCATGCAACCACGTGCAACAGTCATGGGTTAAGAGTACAGCACTTCCCCTTTTCCACTGCAATCACAGTCGGAAGGTGAGATTCATAGCAGCCATTTTCAATTCTTGTTGCATCATTTGTCACGAAAATGAGGCATTAGAATTTCAGTGCCTAATATGCTCTGTGAGTTATAGCACGGAGTGGGGCTGCTCCTTTGGTATTTCTGATAATGTGTAGCTTTGTCAAAGTCTGACAGCAAGCAATCGGTTTAAGTGTGTCTTAGAAAAGTGCACTCTTCATGTCCAAGTGGCTTAGGGCTGGGAAAAAAAATTAACACCACTCAAAATGTCACTTAGAGGAAAAACTCACATATACGCAGGAAGCCACTGTAACCTCCCAGGAAAGACATCTAGGGTATCTCATGTCAAGAGAGAACAAAGACTCTACTGTCTTTCCAGCTTTATAATAGCTAGCATTAACATAGTGCTTTGAGGTTTGCAAAGCCCTTTATATATGGTTTCTCATTTGATCCTTAAAATACTTTGAGGAGGGCAAAGGAGGAAGGGGGACAAGATTGGAAGGGTAGAAAGATGTGACGTGGGATGAAGATGACTGAAGAACAAGGAAGGTGGGTCTGGGTCCGGTCTGAATATGGTGAATCTTCACCAATTAGGAGTCATAAAGGGAAGCAACTGTGCCAGGTAAAAAGCAGTGGCTAGGCTCTCATTTCTGGTCATTTTTTAAATTTCAGTTACTATCCAGGCCATCCCTACACACTGGAGGAGCAAGCAGTTGCCACTGTAATATAATTCAAACACTAAAAGTCTCCATGGCCCTAAATCTCTACTATATCCAACCTTCTGCCCTCAATGATTTAATGCTGGAAATTCCCATCATTATATTCACTCTTTATGAGACTTCTTACAGATATGTATATTTTAATTAGGTTAAGCCATTAGAGTTATTATTAAGGGATGACATTTATTAGTCAAGACCACAGCAGGAATATGATGATGAGTTTAACCCCATTAGCAACCCTTGTAGCATGAAAGAATGCTACATAGGCCTATGCACTGTTCTCATTGGCTTGGCCCCCAGGTAGAACCAGGATTAAGCCTAATCAGAGATTCAGCCAAGAGCTGAGCTAGAAAAATCTTCAGTTTATTGTAGACCGAGTCTTCCTTTGCTATCAGGTAACAAATAGGCAGGACCTAGATGCGAGAGACATACAAGTTTTGAAAGAACAGGTCATCTGTTCAGTCAATCAGTCACTAAGCATTTTTAAGCACCTATTATATACCAGGCACTATGATAAAAACTGGGTATACAAAGAGAAGCAAAAGAAGTCTCTACCCTTGAGGACCTCACAATCTAATGGTTCACATGGAGGTAATTCAGAAGTACCAGGACACAAAAGAGTAGAAGCAATAGTCATGGTCAAAGATCAAGCAAGAGTCCGGAGTATTAAGTACCCAAAATGAAGTTGAACTAATCCAAAAGAGAATATTTTCCAATTAGATTGAAGGTTCTGAGCCCCCATACTTTTAAGTCTTAGCTTTGGCTTGCCTTCCTGGGCTCCAACTTTGATCTTCAGCTTGACTTTTAGCTATTGTCTTCTACATTATCAACAGTCTTACATACATGCCTGTGAAAAAACTAGTAAATGCTAACAGAAAGGGAAAGATCTTGAATGCAGGTACTACCTTCCTGGCAATGTCATCCAGTGGTGGTATGAACTGTCCTGGTCAGGTTTCCAAAGCATATGAATATGACCAAGGTTCAGGACAAAAAAAGAAATATCCACAGATAGAGTGGATATACAGAAAACTTCAATTTGTAAGCAGTGCTGACCAGAACATGAGGCGTTTGAGATAGGACTTCCTCCAATGTGACCCTCCCCAAATGGTTAATTACAGGAACCATCCTAATCTTGAGGGGTCTCAACTCTAACTGTGTATACTCATATTATGTTGCCATGACTAACATTACATTGGAAATAGGCAAAACTCCTTGATCAGTGGCTAAGATATTCTACTACTTGAGACCACAAAGCTTCTTTTATCTATGTAAATCATTGGAGAAATCAACCTGTTATACAATCTCAAGTAAACCCTCATGTCTTAACTAAAATATTTTTCTTCTTCCCTTATTAGCTTTATTATACTTTTTCCCTACTTCTAAATCTGCTTTTTCCACATAGTCTTGTGTGAGGCCCCATTCCTTCTCTATGTTCTCCCCTACTCTTACTTTGAAAATTCCTCTACAACTTTATCCATCCTCTCTTCCCTGGCTCCAGTGTCTAAAGAAGCACACCTAGCCCTTATTTTTCTTAATGTCAACTAGTATTCTTTTTCCTATCCCTTCCTGCCCCCATCGTATTCTCTTGGAGCTCCCTCTCACTCTTCTTCAACTGCTCCCTTCCTTTTGTCTCTGGCTAAGAGCCAACCAGGTAGGACACCATTTCCTCCCTCTCACTCTTCTTCAACTGCTCCCTTCCTTTTGTCTCTGGCTAAGAGCCAACCAGGTAGGACACAGGAGTCACGTCCTATAAGACCTGGCCTCTGGTTGGGCTAGGAAGGGGGTGTATAGTTTCAATATGAAGAAAACCTAAATAGGAAGAACTGCAGGATAACTGATTAAGTACTTCATCTTAATTAATGGGTGTGTGCATGGTGTCACCCCCAAACAGGCTAGAACGAGAGTCATAGGCAATCAGAAAGTGAGCCAAAGGCCTGACAACCTTTCAATTTCACAATGACTCACCCATAAATTAGCCCTATGCCTACATTAATATGAGATAATCTGAAAAGAGAGCAATAATCACTAAGGTGGTCATAAGAAGAAGAAATTTAGGGACAAGAAAGCTGTCTTCAGAGATTTGACAGGCTGTAATGTGGAAATCCCACAGAACAGAAGTTAGATCAATGTATATAAGTTCCAGAGAGGCAAACTTGGGTTTGAGGATAGAGTAACCTTCCTAAAAATCAGACCTATATGAAAGTAGTTCCATGGAAGTGGTTTTTCTCTCACAGAGATCTTCAAACAAAAAGATATATTAAAGAGCGGAGTCTTGTGCAGGCTTAGGGTGGATTAGACAGCCTCTGAAATCTCTTCCAAGTTTACAATTCAGTGAAATTTCTGGTTATTTGCAATCAACACAACTTACCACCACCCCCCAGACCCAATACCAAAGCTAACCCTTTTAACAACATTCTCCTGGTTAAGTTAAATGACTGTGAATCATGGAGCACAACGATCTGAAAACAATCCCATTTGCCAGTAACTGAAGGCACAATGTCTTCTCATGACATGGAAGGAAACCTACATTTTTAAAGGCTATGCCAGGACAGCACAAGGTCTGTCAGATTTTTACCAAACTGTGAAAGATGGTGCCCAACAATAGATTGGACTATATCTGCTATCTGGGGATCGGTCTACCTAAATATGGAAAGATACATCACCAGAAGACTTTTTGTCATAGTGACCCATGAAAAAAACAAAATATTCGATGACCATGGGATCTGTATAGCTTCCCTTCTATTCCTACAGTATTCCACAACCCCAACCCACCCCTCCACTGCTAATGTCTTCCCTCTGAGGTTACCATTTACTTTTAAGCTATATATATTTCATATGTACACTTGTCTGTATGTGGTCTCCATCATTAGAATGTGAGTTGCTTGAAGATAAGAACCATGCTTTTGCCTTTCTTTGTATCACCAGGGTTTAGCACAGTGACTGGCACATATATATATATAATATATATAATATAATATAATATAATATAATATAATATAATATAATATAATATAATATAATATAATATAATATAATATAATATAATATAATATAATATAATAATATATAATTAATGCTTGTTGATGATGCTGTTAATGAAGTGATAATGGTAAAAGAAATTTTTAAAATGACACTAAGAATGACACAAGTTTTTAGGCTATTTACAAACATTAATTTCTAAGCATGGCATTTTTTCCAGAGACCAATGAATGGGAACACTGCAGGAACACAGGCATACCCATACTGACACTCTCATCATGCATGAAGCCAGAAGACAACAAAGAAATTGCTGCTGAATGATACAATGGCTCATCAGCTCTGCTCAGAAATAAGAATCAAAGAAGTTCATGAGTCATCAGTTCATAGAATCTAGAGCTGTAAGGCATCTTATAGGTCACTGAGTACACCCTTCTCATTTTACAAATGAGGAAACTGAGGCCAAAAGAGGTTAAATGGCTCTCATCATACACCCAAATGCATCAAGAAAATAACATGGGACATCAGACCACAGTGAAGATAATTGAAGCTTACACACCAACACCTGGTATCATGATGATTAATTAGAGAATTCTATCTTTAAAAAAATTAGCAACAGTTTATGAATAAGGTCAGCATATTCTTTGATATTTAGATGGATCACAACTTGCTGCCCTGTGGCTTCTGCTACTGCTTTACTCTCCAAACTGGACCAACAGAGGCTATGCCTAGAAGGAGCTAAGGCATTGGACTCTGCACTTCCTAAGACCATGTAACCTCATCTTCACCCTGGCAACTTTCCTTCATCACTTCCCCCTTTCCACCTCTTGCTACAAGACATGTGTCAAATGGCCTCAGAGGGGTCTATGGACAAACTTCTTTAGCACCTTTGTTACTTCCCAGCCCAAAAGTCCCTTCCCTCGCCACATGCTTCTCTATATGTGTTATCACCCTTACTAGAAAAAAAAACTCCTGAAAGGAAGGGATTATGTTACTTCTGTATTTTATAGCAACATTTAGCACAGTGTCTGGTGTATAGCAAGCACTTAGAACATGCTTCCCATTCATTAAGGCATTTGCTCTAGTGAGATGTATGCGCATACCCTTAATATCATGGGTCTCTCTCCCCTTCTTAAGTACTGAAAGATTCTTGTTAGGATACAAGTGTTAAATATCATGGGTCTTCTTGTTATTTACTAGAAACAACAATTTATTTTCTTGATCCAACTAACTTTATCTATCCTTTAGCAATTACAAGCTAAAAATCCTTCACTCCCTTTGGGGTCTCTTCCAACTTTGGAGTCCTTGAATTCTAGAATTCCTGAGTGTCACTGAGCTGACTTTCACCCTGAAGCCAAACAAATATCACTATTTGCTCCCAGATGCTCTCAATTCTTTCCAGGTTGCTCTTTCAACCTTACTCAGCATTTTACCATCTGGCTTCATTAAAGAAATAAACTCTTATTCCTTCTACACCTTTTGGAGTTAATCAATCATAGGTTCAAAGTTAAGCTATAAGATAAAGACTAGTCAAACAAATGGGTTTCTTCACAGTCTGCACTACTCATTTGGAATTTAGTTCATATATTGTGAATTATATGTTTCCTATGTGTCCCTAAATAGATTGCATGCCTTATATTTCCTTTGTCTTCCATAAAGTACTTAGAATAGTGCTAGGGAAAGAGAAAGATTCTCAAGAAATAGATTCCTTGACTTAAGATCCAGCTCAAATCTCACCCTCTAAACAAGGCCTTTCTAGGTCCTCTGACTTCTCCTCTACAGCTATCTTCCATCTCCTCTTTATATATCTTGTATGTCCCTAGTTATTTACATGTTGTTTTTTCCCATTAGAATATGAGCTCTTTGATCAACAAATTTGGCATGCAACTAAAATAGCTAGAAAAAGAACTAATTGAAAATCCCCAATTAAATATCAAATTAGAAATTCTAAAAATCAAAGGAGAGATTAATGAAATTGAAATTAAGAAAATTATCGAATTAATAAATAAAACTAAGAGTTGATTTTAGGAAAATATCTATAAAATAGATAAATCTTTGGTAAATTTGATTTAAAAAAAAGAAAGAAGAAAACCAAATTACCAGTATAAAAAATGAAAAGGGTGAATTCACCACCAATGAAAAGGAAATTAAAACAATAATTGGGAGCTATTTTGCCTAACTGTATGCCAATAACTCTGACAATCTAAGTGAAATGGATAAATGTTTACAAAAATATAAATTGCCCAGATTAACAGAAAATGAAAAAAATACTTAACTCCATTTCAGAAAAAGAAATTATCAAGCCGTCAATGAACTCCCCAAGAAAAAATCTCCAGGGCCAGATGGATGTACAAGTGAATTCCACCAAACATTTAAAGAACAATTAATTCTAGTACTATATAAACTATTTGGAAAAATAGGTGAAGAAGGAATTCTGCCAAATTGTTTTTATGATATGAATATGGTGCTGATACCTAAACTTGGAAGAGCCAAAACAGAGAAAGAAATATATAGATAAATTTTCCTAATGAATATAAATGCAAAAATTTTAAATTAAATAATAGCAAAGAGATTACAACAATTTATCACAGGGATAATTCACTATGATCAGGTGGGATTTATACCAGACTGGTTGAATATCAAGAAAACTATCAGCATAATTGACCATATCAATAATAAAATTAACAAAAATCTTGTGATTATCTCAATAGATGCAGAAAAAGTTTTGACAGAATACAACACCTATTCCTATTAAAAACACTAGAGAGCATAGGAATAAAGAGAGTTTTCCTTTAAATGATAAGTAACATCTATCTAAAACCATCAGCAAGCATTATATGTAATGGGGATAAGCTAGAAGCATTTCCAATAAGATCAGGGGTGAAATAAGGATGTCGATTATCACCTCTGTTATTCAATGTTGTATTAGAAATGTTAACTTTAGCAATAAGGGAAGAAAAAGAAATTGAATGAATTAAAATAGGCAATGAAAAAAACAAAGCTATCACTCTTTGCAGATGATATGATGGTATACTTAGAGAATCCTAGAGAATCAACTAAAAAGCTACTTGAGGGACAGCTAACTGGTGCAATGAATAGAGCACTGGCCCTGGAGTCAGATGGACCTGAGTTCAAATCTGGCCTCAGACACTTGACACATGTACTAGCTGTGTGACCTTGGGCAAGTCACTTAACCCCAATTGCCCTGCCCCCCCAAAAAAACCAAAAACTACTTGAAATAATTAGCAAATTTAGCAAAGTATGATATAAAATAAACCAACATAAATCATTAGCATTTCTACATATTACCAATAAAGCAAAGCAGGAAAAGATAGAAAGGGAAATTCCATTTGAAGTAACTATAGGCAATATAAAATATCTGGGAGTCTATCTGCCAAGACAAACCCAGGAACTATATGAACACAATTACAAAATACTTCACACAAATAAGGTCAGATCTAAATAATCAGAAAAATAACAGTTGCTCATAGGTAGGCTGAGCTAATATAATAAAAATGATAATCTACCTAAATTAATTTACATATTCAGTGTCAAACCAATCAAACTACCAATAAATTATTTTATAGAGCTAGAAAAAATAATAACAAAAGTCATCTGGAAGAACAAAACATACAGAATGTCAAGGGAATCAATGAAAAGAAATGCAAAGAAAGATAGCTATCTATACAGATCTAAAACTGTACTAGAAAGCAGCAATCATCAAAACTATCTGGTATTGGCTAGGAAATAGAGTGGTGGATCAGTGGAGTAGGTAAGGTACACAAGACACAGTATTTCAATGACTCCATAGTCATTATATTATCTACTATTTAATAAACCCAAAGACTTCAACTTCTGGGATAAGAATTTACTATTTGACATGAAATGCTGGGGAAACTGGAAAATAATATGACAGAAACTAGGCAGAGACTTATAGAGGTGGGGAACCTGTGGCCTTCTGATCCTCAAGTATGGCCCTTTGACTGAACCCAGACTTCACCCCTGGACCAACATCTTACACTGTACACCAACATAAGATCAAAATGAGTACATAATTTAGACATAAAGGGTAGTACTATAAGCAAATTAGGAGAGCAGAGAATAGTTTATCTGTCAGATCTATGAAGAACAGAAGAATTTATGACCAAACAAGAGATAGAGAACATATGAAATACAAAACGGATGGTTATTGCACAAAGCCAATGCAACCAAGGTTAGAACGGAAGCAGAAAGCTGGGAAACAATTTTTACAGCCAGTATCTCTGATAAAGGCCTCATTTCTAAAATATATAGAGAACTGAGTCAAATCTATAAGAATACAAGTCATTTCCCAATTGACAAATGGTCAAAGGATATGAACAGGCAGTTTTCAGATGAAGAAATTAAAGCTATCATATGTCATATGAAAAAAGCTCTAAATCACTATTGATTAGAGAAATGCAAATTAAAACAACTTCTAAGGTACCACATCACACCTATCAGATTGGCTAACATGACAAAACAGGGAAATGATAAATATTGGAGAGGGTGTGGAAAAATCAGAACACCAATACATTGTTGGTAGAGTTGTGAACTGATCCAACCATTCTGGAGAGCAATTTGGAACTATGTCCAAAGGTCTATAAAACTGTGCATACCCTTTGACTCAGCAATACCACTTCTAGGTCTGTATCCCAAAGACATCATAAAAATGGGGAAAGGGCCCACATGTACAAAAATAGTTATAGTTGTTCTTTTTGTGGGGACCAAGAATTGGAAACTAAGGGGATGCCCATCAATTATGGAATGGCTGAACAAGTTGTGGCATACAAATGTAATGGAATACTGTTGGTCCATAAGAAATGATGAGCAAGCAGATTTCAGAAAGACTTACACAAACTGCTGCTGAGTGAAATGAGCAGAACCAGGAGAACATACATAGTAACAGCAACATTGTACAATGACTAACTTTGACAGACTTAGTTCTTCTCAGAAATGCAGTGATCTAAAACAATTCCAAAAGACTCACAATGGAAAATGCTATCCACATCCAGAGAAGGAAGTTTGGAGTCTGAATGCAGATCAAAACATACTATTTTCCCTTTTTTTTCCTTTCTCATGGTTTTTTCCATGTTGTTCTGATTTTTCTTTCACAATATGACTAATGTGGAAATCTGTTTAATATGATTGTACATGTATAGCCTATATCAGATTGTACGTCATCTTGGGGAGAGGGGGGAGGGAGGGAAATTTAGAACTCAAAATCTTATCAAAGTGAATATCGAAAACTAAAAATTAATTAATTTTTTTTAAATTTGAGTTCCTTGAGGACAGAGAATTGCTCTTTGCCTTTCTTTGTATCCCTAGGGCTCAGCTCATAGCAATAAGCACTTAATAAAGGGTTTTTTTAACTTGACTTGAAAGAAAGAACCCAGGGGAGAAACTTAAGGTGCTGGAGAGAAAGTAGATAAGTGTGGGATCCAAATTACTTATGATTTATCAAGGGGTGGAATCTATTATTCAGGAGGTAGGTTTTACTTGATGTAAAACTGAAGGAACAGTGTGACTAAAAGTATTAAGACAGAGTTACATCAAGGGAGATAAAAAGATAGGATGGAGAGAGAGAGAGAGAGAGAGACAGACAGACAGACAGACAGATAGATAGATAGATAGATAGATAGATAGATAGAAAGTACATTTGTTAAGCACTTACATTTGTTAAGGCACTGTGCTGACAGGATGCAAATAGAAAGAAGCAAGACAGTGCCTGCCTTCAAGGAGAGATGACAACTGTGACATATAAAAAATTTGAGAGACCTAGTTTCTGGTTAACTAATAATTTTATTAATTATGAATAGTGAATAATTAATAAATATGTAGTTGTATTATATAATATAGCTATACTATATTATATAAAATTATTATATAATACTATTGATAAAATCATTAATAAAATTTAATTTAAAAGGATGGTCATTTGGTTGTCTCTTGTAAAACAAAATATTTCTGGGTAATTAATTTTGTTAATCATGACTGGTGAATAATTATTATGTAATCATACTATATAATATCATGTTATACAATATAATGCATAGTAACATATCATAATACATAATTAATGGTGATAATTTAAAAATTAATTAAAAATAATAAAAAAGGATAGTCATTTGGCTACCTCTTATAAAACAAAAGATAGATCATGGCAGCCTCTTGATGCTCACATGTCCTTAGAAGAGTGGATGTTTCTGACAGGTGGAAATCAATTCTAATTGGTTAATAATTAATGAGAGATTTAATATTATAGCGAGAGGTAGACCTATTCTAATGAGGACTGGGGGACATGACTTTGACTGTCACTCTTACTCACAGACCACCCCCAGCATCAAGCAATCTAGACAAAGGATGCACCACTAACCCCCAACTCTGAGTAGAACACAATGGGCCAGAATTCACTGAGACTAGAATCTCTCTACCTTTTGGCCAGATCTAAGCTTTCCCAGTTGGGTGGGGTCTGAACCAGATTGAGGAGAATGTTAAATCCATCTCATTAGTAGCCTTGTTCTTCAGAGGCTGATTTGACCTAATAGAGAATGAGGAAATAGGACAGTAAAAAAATCCTAGATCTCCCCAATAGTAATTGGTTATTAAAATATAAGAGAGAAACAATCATTTCTCTCCTAACAATGAGGGATGACAACATATGAAGAGGTGTTGGAAAGTGACCAGTGGAAATAAATGGATGAAGGCCAGAGTAGAGTAGAGGTAGAATGAAATAGGAAAGGAGATCGGTAAATGGGATTGGGATTGTAAAGAGAGTGAAGAAAAGCCAACGCTTGTTAGTGGTTCAGTAACAAAGGACTACACTAGGATGTAAGCTTTGGGTTGTATAATGACAAGCTAAGTGGGACTTTTTGTTGCTATTTGTTTTGGAGTGCTCCTCAGCACTAAGGCAATCAAGTGCCTTTGATGAGCTTTGTCTTTGGTTGAATCAACAGTCATTGATTGGAAACAATATATACGATGTGCTGCTAGTCGTGATTAAAGATCTTTCCCACACCCTTTGGCTAAGTAGACGCTAAGCCCCAGGGCCCTAAACAGGGCATGTATGCTCTGAGGTTAGAATTTTGCTTTGAGAGCTCACTCATTGGAATAATGTTAATGTGGAGACTCTGGAGAGCCATTAAGAAGCCCTCCAGCTTTGAAAAAACCCAGATGTTGGTGCTTCTCTCTCTGGTAACTATGTATGTAATGCCTTGGTCAGACAGCTAGAAGCCTATCTGTTCATTTGTGTTATTTTACTCTGTTTATATAAGTTTTGCTTCTAATTTCTGTTTGTGTTTTCTCTGAAGTTCAGGGTGCTGACTTTTTCCCCTGAACTAAGTAAATGATATATGTATGTTTAATTAAAGTGAGATTGTAAACTCCCGAAAGTTACTTTCCTTAGAAAAGCAGATCAAAGAACCTGTGCTAGGAGTCCTCCTCTGTGCTGGTTTTATTGGTCTTAGACCCCCACAGCAGCTGCTAGCAACATTGTCATTACAGGTTGACATGGATCTGCTCCCAACTCTATTCTACCTGCATGGCCTTGGTAATCCATTTCCCAGCTCTCCATTTACAGTATCTGTAGCAGGACATTACTAGCCTCACCTATGCATTTTGTTGTTGTTGTTTGTTGTTGTTGTACGATTTCAGTCATGTCAGACTTCTTGTGACCCCATCTGAGGTTTTCTTGACAAAGATACTGAAGTGGTTTACTGTTTCCTTCCCCAGCTCACTTTACAGATAAGGAAACTAAAGCAAACATGGTTAAATGACTTGCCCAGGGTCACAGAGCTAGTAAGTGTCTGAGCCTGAATTTGAACTCAGAAAGATGAGTCTTCCTGACTCCAAGCTTGGCACACTATCCACTGTACTACCTAGCTGCCCTGTTAACCTATACACAACATAATGCTCTTTTGAGCATTAAATTAGAGAATATACCTGAAAGTGCTTTGAAAAATACAAAGCTATACCAATGTAATGTATTAATAACTAGCATTGTATCTTTTCAAAGGTAAGAATGGAGCATGCTATGAAAGATAAAGAATTCAATCTATCCATCTACATTAGGAACAAGGTGGTTGAAACAGAATTAATGAATAATGGAATGAAGACAAGTGATGAGGGAGAGGATAATGAAATCCCTGGAGATTTGCCCTGAAGTATCTCTTCTGCTAGCATCCCCTAAAAAATCTTTCCTGTAGATCTATATTAAAATAGGACTGAGACTAATGAAAGTAGTTAATTAATAGGGAACAGCAAGCCATTAAAATGCCTCTTGGAATCACAATGAATGGCAGGTTTGAGGGTCATGGAATCTTAGCAAGGAACCCCTCTCCAAGCCCAAGTCATTTAAAACAATGAATAACCTCTGGCCCAGGAGGGAGGAAAGTGGTGTTTGACAGAAGCAGATGACTTTTGATCCTTTGCATAATAAAAGGAAGTTTGGCACCTCAGGGTTACTTCTTTCCTCAGTGTAAGTCATTTTTTTGGTTCCATGAACTTAGCTGATGAACTTCTTGGCTTCTGATGAAGTAAAGCTGTTATGTCAGTAATAAAAAATACAGCAAGACTTGGAGTCGAAAGACCTGGGTTCAAATTCCAGCCCTGACACTTACTAGCCATGTGACCATGGGAAAATAATCTCTCTGAGCCAGTTTTCTCATCTATAAAGGAAGGAAGGAAGGAAGGAGGGAAGGAAGGAAGGAAGGAAGGAAGGAAGGAAGGAAGGAAGGAAGGAAGGAAGGAAACAGGCATTTAAGTACCTACTATGTGCCCTCCACTGTGTGCTAAGTACTTTACCAATATTATTTCATTTGACCCTCACAACAACCTTGTGAGATAGTTTTATAGTTGAGAAAACAGGTAGATGGTGACTTGCCCAGAGTCACACAGCTTGTGTCTGAGGCTAGATTTTAACTCAGGTCTTCCTGATTCCAGGCACAGAGCTCTAATCCACAATACCATCTACTTGCCTCAAAAATAAGTAAACGGGAATAATTATAGTTGTTGGACCATCTTCCTCAGATTTGCTTTGAGGAAATACATGATAAATGCTTACCTGATTGAGGAAACCACTTTGTAAACCTTAAAGTGATTATACTACAAGAATTTGATGGAATACTACTGTCATAAGAAATGATAAAAGGAATGGTTTCAAAGAAACCTAAGAAGACTTTATGACCTGATTCATAATGAAGTGAATAAAACCATGAGAACAGTCTATACAACAGTACAAAAATGAATCAACACAATGACCACTCATAATTACAGAGAACCAATGATGAAGCATTCTACCCGCCTTTTCATCACAGAGAGGTAACCTTAGGACGCAATATGAAATGTATAACTCTCTATATATTTTATATATATGAATGTATATATACATATATATTTTAATATGGTCAATGTGGGAATTCATTTTACTTGACCATGCACCTCTGTTACGAGGATTTTTTTTTCTTTTCTTCAAAGGCAGGGAGAGATTTTTTTTAAGATTTTTGTTCATTAGAAAAATTTAAATTAAATCTCAAAAACTGAAAATCCTATGTAATAAATATTCCTTATATAAGTGAGAGTTATTATTATTAAACCCTCCAGGCCTCATTTTCCTCTTCAGTTAAATGAGTGAGATATTTGCACTACCCATTTTGCAAGGTTATTCTGAGGAAAAGACTTTATAGACCTTTAAGAACCATATAAATCTGAATTATTATTGTTTATACAGGGAACCGTGACAATGGCCTTTATTTAGAAGAGTATATAGTACACATTCCGAGTCTGCTTTTAAAGGAATACACGCCAACATTCCCAAATGGGAGCAGTGTGTGGCAACAATGTGACATGGGAAGGTTTATTCAGGACCCAGAGTGGAGGAATTTAAGTGGGAATTGTTTTTAAATGACAAAATGAGGGTGGGAAGATGGAAATAGAGATGGAAGTGCCCTGAATGTAAAGCAGAGACATTCCTGTGATGGATGATGGGCCATACATTGATAACAATTCCCCTCTGATATTCATTATAGTTATGCCAGGTACCGGCCAATAAAGCCAGTTCATAGAATCCTGGACAGAGTTCATCAGTATGCTCCGCTGATGCAAACTCCCATGTGAAAGAGACTATGGAAACTTCTTCAAGGTTTTTCTTCCTAATGACATGTAATGAAAGTGCTTTAGAGAGATTTTGAGCATGAATAGGAACTCTGTAACTATTTCTGGCCTGTTAACCATCTGGTGAGTGGCAGGCAGCTTGTTTGATTGGCTGCAGTGGTAGAACTGGAACTGAAGGTACCTTCTAAAGGCCTTAGTTGGCCTCACCCTGGTTTTCTCTTTTGTTTGGACCTGTGCCCTCGGTCCAACTCCTTCAATGACTGTATTTAATGACAGACAAGCTGTAAAAGGTCCCTTTTGAGGCCTACATGTGGGCCCATGAATATAGACCATGTTTCTTTGCCTGCTTTGGCAAGTATTATTTCATCTTATGTGAAGAAGATTAATTTGGATTTTCCAACCCTGTGAGTTTCTAAAGATAAGGAGAGCAAGCCTTCAGGAGTTGAGTCCATGCTACATTTTGATGTCAACTAGAACTGATTCCACAAGGGCTACCTTCTAAGAACTAGCCTAGTAGTAGCTAAGATGAGGATTTATTGATAGTAATGCCACATTTGGACATGAATTCTGTGGGATCAGTGTTTTGTAGAAATTACTCTAAATTTCAACCCACTCTCCCCAAAGATCTAAGTGGAACAGAGGAGAGAATGCCTCCAAGGTGATAGAGGGAGGGAGAAATCTTTGTATTTCTGTTTTTGCTTCATCTCTGATAGCTAACCGTGGGGGGGAATCATGTCTAGAATGTCTCTGTCTTGTATTGAAAGCCCTCCAAGAAAATAACATTAAAGAAGAGAGACCTCTAACCCCTCAAGGGGTCCCCTAGAATCTTAAGAGGTAAATGTAACAACCAGATTCTTTGATAATTGCTTCATCCTAGGGTGTATAGTGATTATTTTGATAGTCACAACAGCCCTGTGATACATGGAAGATATGTATATTTATCCTTAAATCAAGCTTTAAAAAAAACACTTTCTGTTACAGTTGGTTAACAACTGAAATTTCATCACCAAGAATAACACCTTTTCTTTCCACAGTTAGAATGCAAATACCCCTTCAGGGAGTAACACAGTGATTTAAATTCACAGAAAGACCCTGTGATATCAGACCCTTTCCTGAGTACAGATTTCAATGGCTATTCATGAAGAGCTTGAAAGAGAAAAGAAAGCCAGGAACTATATCAAGGGACTTGTTAAGTTCTTGGGTCAACACTGCATTCCTGACCCCCAAACCTTCCTGCCTCTAGCACCCTGTCCTCTCAATGACGGTGTTTCATTACCATAAAGTCTTAGGATGCAAAGCTGAAAAGGAACTTAGGAATCTTCTAGTCCAACTCTCATTTTTTAGATAGGGAAACTGAGTCTCAGAGAGAAGTGACCAGATCACATAGGTAGTAACAGAGCTGCAATTCAAAACCAGACCCTCTGACTTCAGACTCAATATTCTTTATTATATACCATGCTGCTTTCCCATGCAACCCTCCTGAGCCACCTAAAACTACCTCACCTGGCAGGATTAGACCTCGAGTGCCCAGTCCTACTTATCTGAAGGACATCTGCTAATCTCCAATTTCCCTTTTTAATTAAGATAGCAAACCATCTATGGGGAGAGATATTCTTGACCTCCATCCAAAAGATAGCAACCAACAGCAAAGTTTGGGGCGGGGCAACACTTGCCCATCTGAGAACCTGCCAAGCTTCCATCTTGCCAACCTTAGCCTTGAAGTTCCCAATCCCAATTTCTACCTCATTTGCCCCCTGTAACTTTGCCTGGTCTGTGATCTCCCTCATGCATACCAGAACCTGCTCTGTCTTCTCACTTCATTACTGTCCTCTTTGACTCAGATGCAAATGACCAAGTGAATATCAAAGATTTATTAATTATTTACTATACATTATATACTATGATAGCAGCTAGTATTTGTATAAATATGAATTTGAGATAGGACCTGCCCTCAAGGAGCTTGCATCCTAGTGAAAGAGACCCTCAATGGAAGATTGTTTCCTCACTAAGAGTCTCCTATGCTAGTGAAACTATAGGGTCAGTCGCTATCCCTATCTATAACATCTAGCACAGAGACTTTCAAACAGTAGGAAGTGGTCACTTGTTTATTGAACGAATGCTTCAGACTCCTTGAATTAAGAGAGGTTGTAACTGGTTCACCTGCTGACTTACCTCTCCCCAGCTGGTACCTCCTCCTAGCTAGCTCCAGCCCACTTTGCTCCCAACAACGTGCAGGAAGGGACCAGAGGGACTGAGCTATGTTGTGTGTTGGCTAGGGGGAGGGGTTAATTGGGAAAAGGATAAGAAAGAGGACAAAGAAAAGGAACAGGGATACCAAAGACAAACTGTCTCCTTCACAACTTTGTGTGCACTGGTACTACTTGTAATATCCAGACTAATCCTGGTGAAGACCATGCGTGAAGACACAAATTCAAAATTTATTCTTTTCTCCTGCTGGCTCTTCCCGTGGATTAATACAAGCCCTTGAGCTCAATTCTCGATCCCCATGGACTTTATCCCCAAGTACAAGCTTCTGGCATTCTGCTCCCTCCATTTCCTAAGCACATTGTTCCAAAACAGAAAGAAGACTGGTGGATGACTCTTGCTCAAAACAGATAACACATTACATATCATTATAGCAAAATGGATTTTAGAACAGATTTTAATACTCCCATCTGCTCCCACCATTAGAACAATAGGATTGTGTTCACAGAACACTGACAGGCCTATGATGCCTCTTGTTCCTTTGTTCTTTCATTAGTGCCTAGAGAGCTTAGGGTAGGAAAGAATTCGGAGGGAGGGTGTAGGAGGAGGAAGGGTAGGAAATAATCGGAAAACTAGACAATTTATGAATTAGAGAACATAGCTACTTACCTCCCACATCAGCCACTCCTAGGGGTCTTTCTGAATGGGTGGGGCGGGGGGGGGAATTATTCTCTCATTTCCTATCCCCAAAAGACTCCTCTTTCTTAACTGAGAAGAAAAGAAATAAACCAGCCTGGAATTTGGTACAAAGGCCTTAGAAGTCAGATCCATAATGAACATCAGGACCCAGCTGAAAGGTACCACTTTAAATATCAGAGAGGCAAGTTACTTAACCTCTCTGAGGCCCAGGAAATGGAAATATTCATACCCATAGTACTTTACTCATAGGGTTGTTGTGAGTTTCAAATGAGATAGTGTATGTAAACCATTTCTTGAACCTTAAATTGATATCAAAATGTCAGTTATTATTACTGTTGTTATTATTATCAGTAGCAGCAGCAGCAGCAGAGGGAGGGAGTACCTTTAGAGTAAGGCTATTGGAGAAGTTAATTCTATTTTTTTCCTCTAATTTGTGTTACAGACAGATCAAGTTGCTGCTGTCTGCATTGGGCTGAAATCTGAGCAATATTCCCTTGGATTCTGAAAAGCTGAAACTGCCTCCTCCTCCTCTCTTCATTCTCTTCCTTTTCCTTCTTTTCTTCCTCCTCCTCCTTCTCTTTCTCCTTCTTCCCTCTCTTTGTATCCCATATTTAATTCTGTAATTCATTTCTGTAAAATCTCTGTTTAAGCCTGGAAATGGGCTTTATTGGAAGAAGAGATAACGATAGGTCCATGGTGAAGGCAAGAGAAGAAAAAGATAGATTAAATCTGAAAGAGAAGGACCTATTTGATTTCATTTTCTTCCCCAACAAGCACTGGTTTAATAATTAACATTATGTAGCACCTTAAGGTTTTCAAAGTGCCTTATAAATAGCTCATTTTACCTTCACAACAACTCTGGTGCTATTATCCTTCCCACTTTTCAGATTAGGGAACCAAGGAGGATGGAGGTTAAATAACTTGTATGGGATGGGTCACACAGAGAGTGAGTATCTGAGACTGGATTTAAACTCAGGTCTTCCAGATTTCTTGTCTCACACTCTTTCCACTAAGACACCTAGCTGTGGTTTACTATAAAGTTATTATAAGAATAATCCTAACTTCTAAGTATGCCATTATTTTGTAGGCCTGGTGCCTTAGGTCAAACTATGCATCCCCTCTACTTCGTCCTTCAGGACCATATCTTCCCAAAATAAAACTAAGAGCTAAGAAACCCATGATTCAGATATGCTATACATGACAGAATCTCTCCTTGCAGCTGACCAGCACAACTCTCATCTTGCTAGTATTTGCTATTTGGGGAAAACTATAACCCAGTCAACTCGTATACAATATCTCGTATACAATATCTCTCAGTTAAGGTCTTAAAGTACTCCTGACTCACCATAGCTCCCAACCTGCCCTACAATTTGCCAAGTGATGCACTCCCACTGCTCTTCATGTCATCTCTGAATAGCCTCCCAACACAGCCTCTCTCCTCAGTCATACAACTGGATCAGTACTCTCAATCTTACTCAGTATACATCCAGAAGACTTTTCTATCTAGACTTCCTTAATCACCCCTCCCAGGCTTAAACTCTAAATTACCACACCAACCCCGAGGCTACCTGTTCATCCTCTTAAATATAAACTTAGTGCACTGTCCCCTTAGAGAGCACAACTGCTTACCCTCTTTCTTTCAGATTCCATCATCCTGACCTGCCTACAAAGAATACATCACATTTTCTTCTCCATTTGAAAGACTTGCCTCATTTGCTCTTGGCCTCTTTTGGTGACCCCTTTGCTCGTGGAGTCTGATGAGAGATTGTGGGGCCCCTCTGAGGCCATGTGGCCCCCGAGAAATGAGCCTTAGTCAAGCCTCAGCACTTGTTCTTTTACCTTCTAGGTGAAGGGAATGAAGCCTCCTCAACATTTTGAGTTCAAAAGGACAGGAGGACACCTTGGCATCTCAGCAGGATCAAGGGTTCTTCAGTGTTCCAAGCATTTCAAGGTGAGTTTTGCAGCCAGCCCAGTATTGCTATCCCAAGGAGCAAGAATTGACCTTTGGACTCAGGCCAGTGCAAGCTGAGACAGAGATTCATCCAAAAGCCATGCCACATCTGGACATGGACTAGTACTACAATGGAACTTTGCTCATTTTTTAGCCTACTACCAATGGAGACTGAAAGATATGTATGTATGTTTGTCCTTGCTATATCTTTGAAGTACATCAAAAGCTAAAAATGAATATAAGAACCAGGCTTTTTAGGTGACTTTCTCTCTCTACCACCTGGTTATGAGCCAGTCAATATTGTCTGCTTATGTTGGGCAATTCCCCAAGCTCATCAATAAGAGGACTCCTTGGATAAGACTAGATTGATTTCTATCCCAAAAATCTATTTCCCTTTTATTTTTTCACCTCCTCCCTACCACTTGGCCTCAAACATAGAATCCCCTGGGCAAGGCAGTCTTACAAATAAGAAGAGGCAGCTGCCCATGTAGTGTGATTTAAGGAGGGGATGTTTTTCCCCAAAGCCTACCTGTTCTGCTAATGCATAAGATTCCATTAATCTAAGACAGATTCCTTCATTCCATGGTGAAAGAAGAGACTTAAATTACATATATTTTATATATGTGTGTATGTATGTGTATATATATATATATATATATATGTGTGTGTGTGTGTGTGTGTGTGTGTGTGTGTGTATATATTCCCCTCAGAAGATGGAACACAGTGACCTACATTCACAGTCAAGTGTTAAAGTATGAAATCCAAGTCTTTCCTTATAGCAGATTTTGATTCAAGAGGAGGCAGAGAGAGCATTTAGGGACTGGGTGCCTCCAAGAGTCAAGGCAATGGATCACAGGAATAGGGAAAGAATCTGGCACCAAAGAGAAACTTCGCCTAGTTTACAATTTTATCAAGGGCAGATATCCTGTCCCCAGAACCTGCTAAGTCTAGAATTTTAACTCTAAATTTTTCCTTTGTTCAGTGTAGAAAATAGAAGCTTCTTCTACCCAAGTTTCCAAGTGGGTAACAGATAAGCTCTTTTAACAAGACAAAAGACAGGAACAAAAAGGCATTAAAAAGAAGGGTTGCAAGTATTAGAGATGTTAGGCAAATTAAACCAATAAGTGCAGTCTTCTCTTCTTGTCTATCCCACTGTAATGGCAAGTAAAGTAGGACTTTTTGTTGTCTTTTGTTTTGGAGTGCTTTTTGGCACTAAGGCAATCAAATGCCTTTGAGTTTTGTCTTTGTTTCAATCAAGAGTCTTTGATTGAATTGGGAGTCTTTGATGACCTACTTAAGTCACGGAAGGCTTAGGTTACATGGGTTTGAGTTGCATGGTTGTGACGCCCTCTGACCCTGAAGAAGTGTATATATACTCTGAGGTTAGTATTTTGCTTGGGGCTTACTCACTGGAAGAATGTCATGTGATTTGAACAGATGAGACTCTGGGTA
This sequence comes from Trichosurus vulpecula, assembly GCF_011100635.1. Taxonomy (NCBI): domain Eukaryota; kingdom Metazoa; phylum Chordata; class Mammalia; order Diprotodontia; family Phalangeridae; genus Trichosurus; species Trichosurus vulpecula. The sequence continues at coordinate 91,869,199 of NC_050577.1, forward strand.
ATCATGAAGGAGCCCCTTGGCTTTGAAAAATCCAGATGTTGGTGCTTCTCTCTCTGGTAACTATGTATGTAAATGTCTTGGTCAGACAGCTAGAAGCCTATCTGTTGATTAGTGTTATTTTGCTCTGTTTATAAAATTTCTACTTGTAATTTCTGTTTGTGTTTTCTCTGAAGTTCAGGGTGCTGACTTTTTCCCCTGAACTAAGTGAACAATATATGTATGTTTAATTAAAGTTTCTTTCCTTAGAAAAGCAGATCAAAGAACCTGTACTAGTAGCCTTCCTGTGTGCTGGTGTTGTTGGTCTTACACAGCCACAGTAGCAGCAAGTAGCATTGTTGTTTACATATGGTACTGTTGGGCTGTTGTTTGTCCATCATTCTCAAATTGGACCATGATGTCAGGGAGATGATGCCATGACATATAGGTAAATTAGATTTAAGGGAGGGCTGTGCAAAGTCACCAGCCTCACTTTCTTCTCCAGAGTCATCTGGATCCAGTGGTAAGATATAGATCAAGACAACTGGAGATGGCCCTAGATGCAATAGGAGATCTTGGTCTTTTTAAGCTAAGGTCTTAACAAGTCTCTTTTTGCCTGAGGCAATGCCCATTCAGTGATTAAGGCTAGGTAAGAAAGGAGGCAGAGAATGGTTTCTTTTACCTAGTCACAAAAAACCAATCTGGGAGGGGAAGTCCCTGAGGATTTCTGGCCAAAACAGAAGCAATTGCTATTTACATTCACTCTGAGCCAATCAGGCACCAAACAATACTAAGTGGGGCTTGGTCTGAGACCTATTGTTGGCCAATCAGAGTGATTCAGGTTTAAGGCATGGTCCTTAAGAAAAAAATCTAGCCTATAAACCTCAAGATATCTTGCCAGGTTTCAGTGATCAAAATTTACATTCCTTTGGGCAGAGCACCCACAGTCCTTGGTATTAAACCCTATGTGGACAGAGAGGAAGGAAGGAAGGAAGGAAGGAAGGAAGGAAGGAAGGAAGGAAGGAAGGAAGGAAGGAAGGAAGGAAGGAAGGAAGGAAAGAAGGAAGAACATGTCTTCAAGGAATTTAGTATCACTGGAGGAAATGAGATTAGCATAGGAAACCAGTATACAACACAATATGATCTATAAAATTAGATAATAAAATGTGAGATGCCAACTGGTATACAATGGAAAGTCCACTGGCCTAGAGCCCTGGCTCTGCCAGTAAATAGCTGTGTAATCTTGAGCAAATTAAATCCTCTCTAAGGGCCTTGGTTTCACTGTCTGTAAAATTAAAAATCTAAAATTCTAATATATCATTCTTTCACTGTAAGAGTTTTGCAAAGAGATCCAAATAGGCAGAGGCATCATTACTTTATGGAAAAGCTGCAATTTGAGCTAGGTAAAATGGGTAGCCAATTAGATGCAAAAAAAAAAAAGTGAATAGAGGCCATTCCAGGAAGGGGACAGAATAAGGGAAAGTCCAACAAATATGAAGTGTTAAGGAGCAGTGAGGAAATCTCTGACTCTGGTGTAGCAGAAAGAAATGACCCAACCTGGACAAAGAATGAGACAATCATTTTAAGAGAAGCGATCATTGATGAATAGAAACTGAGCTATCTCTTTTAAAAGAACAATCATTGATGGATAAAGACTTGGTTATCTACATTTCAAGCTTCTAGTATCTCATCTAGAATGATAATAAATGCCAAGCATTTTTATAGTGCCTCTGTCACACACTATGCTAAATGCATTACAAACATTATCTCATTTGATCCTCATAACCCTGGAGGATAAGTGCTAATATTATCTTCATTTTCACAGTTGAGGAAGCTGAGGCAGCAGAGAGAGGTTAAGTGACTTGCCCAGGGTCATATAGCTAGTAAATGTCTAAAGTTAGATTTGAACTCAGGTCTTCCTAACTCCAAGTTCAGGGCTCTATCAACCAGCTGCCAGAAAGACAAAGGTCTTTTTCAAGTTGAACATCCTCTGATTCCCTGACATTACACTTGTCTTTTCCATCTGAAGTTTTTGGAGGTTGTTTCTCTTGCTCTCCCTCTCCTTATTTCAATAATCTTCATTTCAGTCACTAACTCATTTAATCAATATTTGTTATAATACTCTTTTACATTTCTAATCAAGATCTGCACAAAACAAATAGCATAAGGCAATCAAAGAGGTGCACTATTGGAAAAGGTGAGTTATTTATGTGACTAGAGCAAGAAATAACTTGCAAACTAATGATTTCCATTGGTATTCATGCAATGTCAAGAGAAGTAGAGGAAAGACACCGGAACACTGACCGAATACACTGTAGGAGATTTATGGGAAGTCACAGAGAAAAGTCACACAAGACAAGGGAGCATGGAGGAGTTGCTAACTGTATCAGTGGAGGAAGAACCCACTTGAATAAAATCATAAAATCATCAAAATAGTAAAGCCTACTGAAGAGTAATGCCAACCTTATTTCCTGGCATGTGACCTGCTCACTCTCACCTCCATACCTTGGTAGTGAATAATTGCCAGTAATAAGAAATGTGTTCCCTTCACCTTTCTATCAGTCTTAGCCCCTCTCTTTCTAAAAATCTGCCTCAAAATTTAGTGTTGCCCAGAGGATTTTTCCCTAGGTGAAAGTCAAAAGATCTGAGTTCTAGTTTCTATACTTTCTATACTTTAATAGTTGTGCAACCAGAGGCAAGAAACAATCTCTTGAGGCCTCATCTGCAAAAGTGGATATAACATTTATATTATTGAACTCACAGATTTGCCATGAGAAAAGTATTTGCAAACATTAAAGTAACATGAATGTTTATTATTTTTAATTATGATGTTAACTGTATTCCTCTCTGATCACTCAATTCAGTAAGTACTTATGAAGCTCGCTCTGTGCAAACAGTGGATCACACATTAGAATCTTGTACCCTGTTTAATTTGTATGTGTGAAATATTTGCATTTATGTAATATGTGCATTTTCAAAAAAATGGAGCACTTTCTCCCTTTGCAGTTCTCAGGGGGCATACATTGTCTTGTAATTCATCTCAGAGTCTAACCCCGTTAAGTGACCTACCTAAAGTCACACAGAGAGTAAGCATCAGAGAGGGATTTGGACCTGTGTCCTCTGACTCTACTGCTGCTTCCTGTACCTCTTCAGTGCCCTAGCCTTTCTAGGTCCCTCTGTTCTTTTCAATGTCTCAGCTCCTTCAGACCCCCAATATTCTCCTGCTCTCTTCCTTCTTATTATTATCAAAATCTGCTCTCAGGAAAAGATCTAATAAACTCTACCATTGAGGTACAAATGACCTATAAGGCTTCAAAGCAGAGGTCCTTAACCTTTTTCTTATCATGAACACTTTTAGCAGCTTAGTGAAACCTGTGGACCCCCTTCTCAGAATAAAGTTTTTACATTTCTAAAACAAAATTCACAGGATTACAAAGGAAACAAATTATATTGAAATACATCTATCAAAATATTTTTTTAAAAAAAGCTTATTGACCCCAGGTTAAGAACGCCTGCTTTGAAGTATTAAACATTTCCTGGGGTGGGGGTGGGGGTGATTATCCTTGGTTATAATAAGTCAAGGAACAAAACTGCCTTTGCAGAAGGATTCAGTGTGAAAGGAAGGGTTACTGATATTTTTTTAAATAAATATATTCTCTTTGCCCCTGAAATCACATACATTTGCCCTACCTATTCCACCTGTCTATAAGGCCTGCCTCTGCCTTGCCTTCACTTACTGAGAAAAGGCTTAAGAGAAATGAAAGGCAAAGGACAGAGATTTATGAGGCTGTAAAGACCCTGGGAGAAGCCTTTCAGAAGGCACACCGAAGGTTAGAAACAAAGGAAAAAAGACACTTAAGTCGGATGTAGTAGGGAGTATATCTAGAGAATAGAAATGATGTCCAAGGCCCTAGGCAGTGGCACAGAATCCTAAACAGTGCCACCAGCTCTCCCTCCCAGCTGGGGAACCAGAGCTTTGGCAGGAAGTCCTTCCTCACAGGCGAATCAGCTGAAGACAGACATTCTGTGCTTTGGAAGAAGCCCAGCTCCTTCCCAGGAAGGCAGATTACTGCAGTAATAATGGGACCTAGGGACCATTAGGCATTCCTCCAATCCCGAGATGAGCATGTCCATGGCATATGTACAGTAGCAGGGAGGTAATGGCATCCTCCTTCCTGGGAGGCCCATTACTGCCAGATCCCACATCTGTCTTCTCACTAATGCCACCCCAAAGCCCTTGGGCAGGGCTACACAAATGCCATCCTCCTCTTTAGTTTTACCTCAGCTGCTCTGCAGCCTGATTACTGCATAACCGGCATCCCTCTTCCAACAGTAATGGAGATACAAAGAAAGCCAAGCTCCCTGGACCCAGAAAGCTGGGTTGGGTAGCAAAGGAGCATTATTGCTAGCTGTCATCTGTCTGATTTGGACCCTTGTATTCCTAACTACCTGCCCATGACTTATTGCTTACCCCATGAGAGCCCTGTCATCAGCATTCTCTTCAGTTTCAGTTGACTAGGCTCCTAGTCACTGATCTGGAGGGCAAGTTAAAGGATCTGATTGTTTCAACTAGAAGCTTACTTCACCTAGTACAATAGTTCCTAACCTGGAGTCTGTGAAACTGTTTTGTTTTGGTTTTTAGTATTTTGACACTAATAGAAAGAATACTGAGTTCCAAATGTGTTTGAATCTCAGTACTATTTAATTCCCTCACCTCTTTCACTTCTTGTTTGTTTTAAATAAGATACACCCTTCCAGACCTATGCAACCCTGAAGAAGTCATTTTATTTCTCTAGGCCTTGGTCCATTTGTCTGTTAGCTGAAGGAGTTGAGCCAGATGATCTCTAAGGTCTCCTTCCAGCTCTGAACCTATTATACGGTAAATCTTTTCTTGGGGTAGGTCTTAGGGAAGCTCTCAGACTCTTAACAGTGTGACTGGGGAGGCCACTGACCCATTTATTATGTCTGTTTTGTTAACAAATTGTATAGCTCTTGATTGTGTTTCCTCAATTATAAATTATCCACCACAGTTGAATATAGAGAGAGGTATTATTAGCTAATGCCATACGTTCTGATACTACATGGGCCTTTAAGCCTTCAAACAACAAGGGCTTATATGTGTGACAACAGTGTGATAGCCATCGTTGGTTACCACAACATTAAGGGGAATATGAGACTTCCTGTCTGAGTTAGTATTTACCTCATTCTTAAAGTTCCTTTGTGCATTTTGTTTTCTTCTATTCGGTTTTGACCCTGTAATGTTACTACAACTTGAAGATCTTCCCTGCCCCTTAATAGAACTATGTGACCTGCTTTGAACCTGAGTCACATGGAAGCCTGAGTCACATGAACCTGGGTCACAAGGGTTGTGATGCCCTGGAACCCTGAAGAAGTGTATATGTACTCTGAGGTTAGCATTTTGCTTTGGGACTCACTCACTGGAAGAATATTCATGTGATTTAGCCAGATGAGACTCTGGGTAGCTGTTAAGGAGCCTCTGGCTTTGAAAAACCCAGATGCTGGTGCTTTTCTCTCTGGTAACTATGTATGTATTGCTTTTGGTCAGACAGTTAGAAGCCCTGTCTGTTGGTCTTTGCTGTTTGTATTTGCTCTGTTATATAATTTCTGCTTGTAGTTTTTGTTTGTGTTTTCCTTGAAGTTCAGGGTGCTTACTTTCCCCCTGAACTAAGTGAATGACTAATATATATGTATGTGTGTGTGTATATATATACATATATATATATATGTTTGATTAAAGTAAGATTGTTGACTCCTTTAAAGTTGCTTTCCTTTATAAAAGTAGATCAAAGAACCTGCGCTAGCATCCCTCCTGTGTTATTGGTCTTACACCCTCACAGCAGCTACAAGTAGCATTGTTATTACAGACCCACTCTGCCTTTCACCACTATTATGATCATTACCCAACTGTTGCCATTCTACACCTCCTTGAAGATTAAAAAAGGTACAGCTTTCTTCTCAGTTTGTGTTTTGCTCTTCCCTGTTGCCATAGTAATTTCTATGGTCAGGATCTATGCTTTGTTGTTTGCTCATTTTCCTGCTTTTTTCTTGATTTTTAATTTTGTTGAAGTTGGGCTCTGCTCCTGGAGTGGAGAGGGCACTGTCCCAAGCTTCGGGGTTTTTTTGTGCAGCTAGTCCTGGGGGAGTCTGTAACCTTTCAATTCTTCCAAAGTGGTGTGATCTAAGGAGAGGCATATTTACTACCCTCCTAGACTGTATCCTGGTCCGTGAGTTACCACAAGCACTCCTTTCTGCCCTGTAACTGTGACCAGGGTCCCCGATTCTTTGGGGCTAGAAGTTCTGAAGTGCTTTTGTTCCTCTTGCCCTGAGGACTCAGAATAGCGAGGTGGATCTGAATATGGGCAATGCAACAAAGTCCTGCACCCAGTTCTAGCAAAGGAACCCCTGTAATCTCCTTTTGACCAGTTGTCTGATCCCCTTACCATCTGTGGACTGTGAGCTCCAAAAGCAGCCACTGCCATGTTGATTCAGTCACTCTCAAGGCCTGCTCCTGGATTGCTAGGGTATGGCCTATGCTGGCCCAGCCTGCACTCCATTCTTACCCTGGGATAATAGATCTTTCCTGACAACCTTCTAAGTTGTCTTGGGCTGAAAAATTATTTCACTCTCTCCTTTCGTGGGTTCTGCCACTCTAGAATTTATTTTGAGACATTATTTAAAGTTGTTTGGAGGGGAATTTGGGAGATCTCAGGGAAGTCCCTGCCTTTTTTCCACCATCTTGACTCCACCAAAGGTACAGCTTTCAAAGCCTTTATCTAGATGAGGGATAAAGTCCACACCATAAAGGATCTACTTTAATCAAAGCATTCAGTAGTAGTAAAGCCAGAACATTTTGCCACTATATACCTGTCCCCAGACTCACACTCAGAGAAAGCCTCCGGATCTGCTGCTCTTCCCTTCCCTCTCCACTCCAACTTCTTTCTTGCTCCCTCTTGGTTCTCTCACGGAGCTGGTTTGCTACATTCCCTTACTACTATTTCAGTTCTCACATGCCTCCCAGAATAAGGATGCCATCCCAGAAGAAGGCAATCTCAGAAGGGATATCCTATAGGCTATAGGCAGTCTATATGTAACTGGGGAAAAGGAAGGGTGTACTTCAATTCCCTTTAAACTAAGCTCCTAACTAAAATGCCTTCTTCTACAGGAAAACTTTCCCATCTCCTCTTAATTCTAGTGCTGTCTCTCCTTTAATTATTTCCCATTTATCTTATAGTTTGTGCATATTTGTTTGTATATACTTCTTTGCAGCTTTCTCCCTGTTAGGTTATGAGTTCCTTGAGAACAGATATTGTCTTTTGCCTTTTTTTGTGTCCTCAGTGTTTAGTACAGTACGTAGCACACAGTAGGTGCTTATCTTTACTGTTTACTGACTGACCTTTACTGGCTAAATGTTTCAAAACCTTCTGTAGCTCAAAGGTCAAGGTATTTCTCTTTTCTTTAGGGGATGAAAAAAGAGCCTGGAAAGTAGCTCAACGTTATCTAATCCTTCCCAAAGATTGGAAATTGGAAATCTTCCTGGAGGCCTATGATTTTTCCAAAGAGATATCCTCAAAAAAGAGTGAGTTCTTGCCTGACCATACCCACTCACTCTGTTTGAACTCTTTAACCACCACAATCACAAGATTCTTTTCAATAATGATAATAGCTAACATTTATTAAGTGCTTATTATGTACCAGATGTTGTGCTAAGTACTTCACAATTTGATCTTTTGATCTTCACAACAACCCTATAAGATAGGTACTATCATTATACTTATTTCCTAGATGAAAAAACTGAGGCAAACAGAGGTTAAATGCCTTGCCCAGGGCTGCATAGCTAGTAAGTATCTGATGCCAGATTTGAATTCAGGTTTTCCTGATTCCAGACCCTACACTCTATTCACTGTACCATTGTCAAAAATCTAATTCCTCTCTCTCACAAATCCCCTGGAAAAAAAAGAAAAAGAAAGCTCTTGTAACAAATATGTGAATTTCCACATTGGCCATGTCCAGAAAATATATTTCATTCTGGACCCTGAATTTATCATCCCTCTGTCAGGAGATAGGTAGCATGCTACATCATCCATCCACTGGAATCATGGTTGGTCATTGCGTTGAAAGATGATAACTCTGAAAAAAGTTGTTCACGTTTACAATATTGTTGTTATTGCATAAATATTCTTAGTTTTGCTCACTTTGTTCTGCATCAGTCCATAAAAGTCTTCCTAAGATTCTCTGAAAGTATCTCTTTCATCATTTTTCTGACACAATATTATTCCATTACATATGGAGGCTCCTCAATTGATGGGCAACCCTTTAGTTTCCAGTTCTTTGTTTCTTCATTCTTCCTAACTGTGCATTATCCATCCAGCTCAACCCTTTTTTAAAAAAATTAATTTTTTTTAGTTTACAACATTCAGTTCCACAAGCTTTTGATTTCCAAATTTTCTCCCCCTTTCTCTCCTCTCCCCTCCCCACCAAGATGGCATGCAATCCAATATAGGCTCTACATATATCTCCATAGTAAACATATTTTCACATTAGTTATGTTGTAAAGAAGAATTGTAACCAATAGAATGAACCATGAGAAAGAAGAAACACAACCTAAAAAGAGAGAGAGCAAATAGTTTGCTTCAATCTGCATTCAGACTCTGCAATTCGTTCTCTGAATGCAGACAGCTTTTTCCAATATGAGTCTTTTGGAGTTGTCTTAGAACCTTGCATTTCTGAAAGGAGGCAAGTCTATCAAAGTTAGTCATCACAGATACAATGTTCTCCTGATTCTACTCCCCTCACTCAACATCAGTTCATGTAAGTCTTTGCAAGTTATTCGGAAGTCCATTTTTAACTCAACTCTTGATCTCCATCTTGATTCTATTAGCCTCATGTTTTCCAATCCCTTCCTAGCCTCTAGTTCCTGCAGCAGCTGGTATTCTTGTTATGTTTTGGCAATCATTCTACATGATAGTTCTCTCACTTTCCCCTAAATACTTTCTAAGTCAGATTCTAATATTTTACATGTTCTAACTATACTCAAAAGTGTATTATGCTAATTAGCTATGGTCAGTTCTCAGACTATAATTTAACTAAAAGTTAGTGAGTGAGTTCATAGTGTTAATAGGATTTAATACTAGTTAGTATTGTGCTGCTCCATGACTACTCCCTGTACCTCTAGCCATCTTGAAAATACCTCGCAGATTTCAATACGTTATTTTTTTTTAAATTTAAGTACTTACTACGTGTCAGACACTGGGCCCCAAACACTAGGGATACAAAGGAAGGAAACAATAGTTACTTCCCTCAAGGAGCTCTCATTCTGAGGGTGGGCGGGGGACAACACGTAAAGAACTAGGACCCAGTTAATAAAATTTTAATAAAAAGATTGGTTCTGTGAAGTTTGGATTCAGTCAAAGGGTGACACTTGAGGACCTAGAAGGCCACATGTGGCCTCAAGGCAGCAGGTTCCCTACCCTTGAACTAGGTATATATCCAGTAGAGTAGATAGGCAGTATTCTGAAAGGGAAATTCATTAGCACCTGAGGCAATTTGGAAAGGCTTCCTACAAAAGATGGCATGTGAGTTGAGACTTGAAAGAAGCCAGAGAAAAGAAGAGGCAGGGATGAGGAGGGAGAGCATTTCAAGCATGTGAGAGAGCCAGCACAAAGACAGGGAGACAGAATATGAAGTATCCCGTGTGAAAAACAACTTGTAAGACAGTATGGCTGGGTTATAGAGCATGTAAAGAGGCATAAAGAGGGCAGCTAGGTGGCTTAGTGGATGGAACAACAGACCTGGAGTCAGGAAGACTCATCTTCCTGAGTTTCAATCTAACCTCAGACACATACTATCTGTACAACCCTGGACAAGTAACTTAACCCTGTTTGCCTCAGTTTTCGCATCTATCAAATGAGCTGGAGAAGGAAATGGCAAACCACTCCAATATCTTTGCCAAGAAAACCCCAAATAGGGTCATGAAGAGTCAGATATAATTGAACAACAAACAACAAGGAATAAGGTGTATAAAGACTAGAAAAGTAGTATAATGAGGGTTCAGCTCATGGGCAGACCCCATCAGTTGATTTAGGTGCTATAATATCACCACACAGAAAGCCTGGGGTGTTTGCTTCTGGGAGAATTCAGATGCTTACCTTCCTAAAAGACATGCCTTAGAGAGACTTTGGAGCATGACTAAACAATCCATAACTGATTTGGATTAGATAATCACCTGATTGAGAGGGACCTTTTTCAATTGGCTGTGTAGCCAGAATTGTCTGTGTCTTTGAAAGATTTGATTCTTCAGGCTCCCTTCTTTGTTCCATTCATGTCTAAGGGAGTTTGGTGGCCCTTTCTCTAATGGCATCAAATAAGAGATGATGCAATAAGGGAAAGGATTTTCTTATGCATGGACTGGACCCCCATTAAGGTAGGAAGAGGCCAGATCATAAAGAATTTTAAATGCCAAACGGAAGACTTTATATTTGATACTGAAGATAATAAGGAGCCACCGGAGTTTACTGTATAAAGGATGAAGTAGTTAGCCCTACACTTTAGAAAAATCACTTTTGTAGAAGGTTATTAGTTCAGGTTAAAGGTTAATGAAGGCCTGTACTGTAGTTGTGGCTGTGTGAGTAGAAAGAAGGCAATGTAAATGAAAGCTATTATAACAGTAGAAATTAAAATATTTATTGATGAATTGATTATGTGGATAAGTGTGAATGAAGAGCCAAGGAAAACATCAAGGGTGTGAGCTTGAGTCATTGAGAGGATGCTGGTACCCTTGATAATAATAGGGAAGTTTAGAAAAGGAGAAGGCTTAATAGATAATGAATTCTATTTTGGATGCACTGAGTTTGAGATATCTACTGGACGTGTTCTTCAAGGTGTCTGAAAGTCAGTGATGAATGACTAAAGTTTAGGAGAGAGCCTAGGGCTATATAGAGAAATCTAGGAATCATCTGCACAAAGATGATAATTGAATCCACGGTATGAATGGATCAGCATAATCCATTAGCACTACTGTAAACACAACTCAAACACTTCTTCCTACTTAGGGAAAATCAGCAGTTCCATCTTTGTATATGAAGGACAAGTTCTATTACTTGTTATCCTTAATGGACATTTCTCAAAGAGAGAATAATAATTAGAATATTACAAAGTAATTTTGAAGTTAATTTTATATTTACTTTCATAATCCCCTTGTCTTCTCTTTGGTAAATATTTTATAATTAAAATGAGAGATGGGGAGAAATACGTTGGTAAGTAACTGGATAGCCTTAGCAGATTCTAAGATTGCTTCATCTATTTCTTGGAGCAAATGAAATCCTCTCTGCTCACTTTCCCCCTCCCCCAACCAGATTTTCTAAAAGCTTAGTAAAAGCAGTTGAAGAGATATGAAGGATTCATTTTACATGCTGGTAGAGTAAGTGACCACCCACTGTGCTGTACTTTTAAGGCCATTAAGAAAGGGTTTCCTGCACCAAACAGTCTCCTCCAAATACTCCTGGATTTTTTTACTTAAATTGCTTTAAGATCAGAGAAAGTCTTTCATTTCATAATTAGAAATAAAACTTAAAATCCAAATAACCCCAGAGAGAGGGAGCATGTTGACAAATGTATTCATGATAAATAAAAAAAATAACTAAAACTGTATAACTTGCCAAGAAATAAGGATGAAAGAAAGGAATTTGAAAGTCTGAAGAAAGTTTTTTAAAAGAAACCTTTGATTGATAATTTTTTGCTAATTTTGAAAAATTCTTATATTCTACTCTTATCCTGGGGTAATTGTGAGAAAGACATAGGGTATATAAGTATTCCTCCCACCACCACTTTTTTTAAAAAAATATTGATTTATTTCTTTTTAGTTTACCACATTTATTTCCACAAGTTTTTTGGGTTCCAAATTTTCTTCCTCTCCCCGCTCCCCAAGACAGCATGAAATCTGATATAGGCTCTACATATGCACTCACATTAAACATATTTTCATGTTAGTCATGTTGCAAGGAATTATAACCAATGTAATGAACCACCAGAAAGAAGAAACAAAACAAAACAAAAAGAGAGAGCAAATAGTATGCTTCGATCTGCATTCAGACTCCATAATTCTTTCTCTGGATTTGGATAGAATTTTTCATCATGAGCCTCTTGGAGTTGTCTTAGAACCTTGCATTGCTGAGAAGAGCCAAGTCTATCAAAGTTAGTCATCACACAATGTGGCTGTAACTGTGTACAATGTTCTGGTTCTTCTTCCCTCACTCAGCATCAGTTCATATAAATCTTTCCAGGTGTTTCTGAAGTCCACCTGCTCATCATTTCTTATAGCACAATAGTATTTCATAACATTCATATACCATAACTTGTTCAGTCATTCCCGAGTTGATGGGCGTCCCCTCAATTTCCAGTTCTTTGCCACCACAAAAAGAACTGCTATAAATATTTTTGTATATGTAGGTACCACCACTCTTTTTAAAGATAAAACCACCCTATGCTAAAAGCTTCACTTGGTTTTGGTCAAAACCCTAATATATTTCTATTCCTTCTAAACAATTCTCAACTGAATATGCTCCCTTATTTGACAGTTCTTACTAACCTTAAAAAAGCAAGTTAGGGAAGGGGATAGGAGAAAGTGAGGAAAGAACATAACATATGCAAGAAGGTTAATGGTTCAAATGGTGTAATATGTATGTGGTTTCGTGTATTTATGCTTAGAGAGCTTGGAGGTATTCTCTGAAAGAAGGAACTGACAAAGCATTGCTAAAGACTGTTAATCCTAGACAAGAAATTATATATCTTATTGATATAGATTGTGTTGTCATTCCCACTGCTGATAGAAGGTGAAGGATACAGAAGAAAGATAGCTGGCAGAGGAATGGGGTGGGGGATGAATAGCTGGTTAAGAAAATAATTTCTGAAGATAGAATTTTATTTTCTGGCCCATACCTTCAAATATGGCGTGACAGAATCTTGCTCAGTGATGGAGTAATAATAATAATAAAGGCTGGTAATAATTAGGTGCTTGTATTGCAAATCTAATCCCAAGGTCTTAAAATTGAAAGAGAAAGTTAAGGGAGAAAACTGATAAGTATTTTCACCAAGCTAGATGACATGGTGAATAACTACAATACAAGAAGAAAGTCTCAGAGGAGACAAAATCCAAGAAAGGAACTGAGATTGTCTAAGATGGCTATAAACAAATGCACAATGTTAGGGTAACAATAGGAAGAAATACTAACACAAGAAAGCAAAATTTAGCTCATAGGCATCACTTAGATTTGGTAGGATGAAATATGGTATTGGAAGAGTGTACCTTAGTCAAAATGAACAAAATGGTTAAGCAATGGGGAGGGCCGGTAATTAAATAGCACTATATATAATTTTGATATAATCATGTAAAGAAGTCCAGGTGGACAGCTCAATAGGCAGTATTTTGGGGAAGATCAATGGAGGCAGAACCAGAAATAATATTGTCATCACAGTATACTACAACCCACCTAAACAGAAAGAGGAAATAGTTGAGTTTGGAAAAGAGATCACAAGTCTGGCACAAACTCATGCTGTAGTAATAATAGAGGAAGTGGAAAGGTCTTCCATTATCCAACCATCTGCTGGATCTTTCTCTGTGTATAAAAAGCAAAGTGGATAATAACTTCTAGCCTTACCTTAATAACCTTACCCTTTAAACAGTGAAGAAACAAACAAGGAAAAACAACTATTCTGGATCTGACACTTACAAACAAGAGAAATTGTTCCTAGGATGGAAATGATGGGAACAAAAGGGAGTTGGGAAGGGGTGGGGAAATGGCCATTCCATCTTAAAATGGATGATAGGGGAAAGGAAAGCTGGGCATAATCTGACATACGCCCAAGATTTTAGGAAAGCATATGTTAAAGGGATCAGTGAAAATATTAGTGGCATCCTATGGACTAAAATTCTGCAAGAGGAGTTATCTCAGAAGGAGCAAGAAAAAAGAAATAATAAAATTCTGATGACACAAGGGTAAACAAATCCTGTGAAGAAGCAAAGTAAGAGTTGCATAGAAACCAATGAGGATGCAGAGACAGCTCAAAAAATGTTTTTAAGACCTATAGAGAAGATGGGAGAAATAGCAGGCAATGGAAAATTAATACAAATGTATGACATAGCCCTATAAGAACAGTATCAAGAATGCTATAATTCAGAATGAGCTGAAGCTTCTGAAGAAAATAGATGGTAACAAAAAAGGGCTTTAATAGGCTGTAGTGTGGAAAAGAAGAAAGCCAAGGAAAGAATAGAACCACAGATTGGGGCTGAAAAGACAATGAAAGAAGGAAAGCCTGCCCAATTCTTATTTTGCTTCTGTTTTCTCTGCCAAAGAAAAGGATCTTTGGACTACAGAAGGCAGAACAAAAAATTAGTAATAGGGTATTGATGAGTGAGGCCATAGTAGCCAGCCACCCTTGATCATCTGGCCCAGATGAACTACATCCTGGAGTCCTAAAAGTACTGGAAGATTTGAAGGCTAAGCTACCATCAGTGAACTTGGAAAACTCATGGAGAATAACAGAGATAGTACAAGATTGAGGAAAAACAAACATTGTCCCCATTTTATTAAAGGGAAGATAATAAAGGGCAATGTTTCATATTTCTTACTAGAAAAAAATCTAGAAGAGATCGTTAAAGAGACAGTGATTGATCATTTAGAAAGGAAATCATAATACAAAGAACCAGCAATAACTTCATCAAATGCACATTACACAAGCCTAACTATATTTCAATTCAATTGAATTCAACAAGCATTTGTTAGGTACCTATTATGTGCTAGAAATTGTGCTAGACATGTAAGTTATAAAGAAAAAACAAAAGAGTCCCTGGCTTCAAGGAGTTTTATTCTTTTGGAAGAAAACAATATGAATATAGAAAAGTACATACCAAAAAAAGTAATTTGGGGAGAACTAATATACGATGAAATCAGTAAAGAGTTTTTGTAGGAACTAGCAGTTGAGTCAAGCCTTGGTTGAGGTTAAATATTCTAAGTGGCAGAAGTGACAAGAGGAAGGCACTGGAATAAGAGATGGAATATAATATATGAGGAACATCCAGTAAACCATTTTGGAGAGACTGGAGGGAGTAAAATGAGATAAGTCTAGGAAGAAAAGTTGGAGACATATTGTGAAAGACTATAAATTCAAAGGGAAGGATTTTTACTTTACTTTGTTGCAACATGGAGCCACTGTAGTTTCACGAGCAGAAGAGTAAATGGTTAGACTTGTGCTTTAAGAATATCAATTTGGGAGAGGGGCAGAGCCAAGACGGCAGCTAGAAAGCAGGGACTTGCCTAAAGTTCTCCCTCAGGTCCCTCCAAACACCTATAAAAATGACTCTGAACAAATTCTAGAACTGCAGAATCCATGAAATAGCAGAGGGAAGCAGGGCTCCAGCCCAGGACAGCCTGGATGGTCACTGGGTAAGGTCTATCACACAGAGCTGGGAGCAGAGCAAAGCAGAGCCCAGTGTGGGCTGTGCCCAAACCAACCAGACCAGGAGCTAGGCATAACAGGCCTTAGTGCCCTGAATCAGTGAGCTGTGGCAGTTACCAGACTTCTCAACCCACGAACACCAAAGACAACAGAGTAGGTTAGGGGGAAAAACCTTCGGGAACAGAGTGAAAGGAGTTTGCGGTGGGCCACCACCCCAGGGGTGGCAGAGGTGGTAAAGTTCTGAGGCTGCTTACAGAGCTACAGCTGCAGCTGCTTCTGGCCCAAGGCCCACCTGGTGGGAGGAATTAAGTGGTGGATCAGAGCAGGAGTGCCGAGCCTACTCAGATCTGAGTTGCTGTTCCAGTTGACGGTTCTTGGGGGAGGAGGAGCACTGGTGTGGCAGGGCTTGCTGTGTAGAAATAGCTCTGAAAACAGCAGCACAGCCCCTCAAGCTTGGGACAAAGTACTCTCTACAAGCAGTCATACCACGACGAAAAGCTCAAGGGTCACGTAGTTGGCTGGGAACATGAACAGGCAGCAAAAATGGATTCAGATTCATACTCAGACTTTGGAATCTTTCTGTGGTGACAAAGAAGACCAAAACATACAGCCAGAAGAAGTCAACAAAATCAAAGAGCCTACATCAAAAGCCTCCAAGAAAAATATGAATTGGTCTCAGGCCATGGAAGAGCTCAAAAAGGATTTGGAAAAGCAAGTAAGAGAAGTAGAGGAAAAATTGGGAAGAGAAATGAGAGTGATGCAAGAAAATCATGAAAAACAAGTCAATGACTTGCTAAAGGAGAACCAAAAAATACTGAAGAAAATAACACCTTAAAAATAGACTAACTCAAATGGCAAAACAGCTCCAAAAAGCCAAGGAGAAGAATTCCTTGAAAGGCAGAATTAGCCAAATGGAAAAGGAGGTCCAAAAAGACCACTGAATAAAATACCACCTTAAAAATTAGATTGGAGCAAGTGGAAGCTAGTGACTTGATGAGAAATAAAGATAGTCTAAAACAGAACCAAAGGAATGAAAAAATGGAAGACAATGTGAAATTTCTCATTGGAAACACCACAGACCTGGAAAATAGATCCAGGAAAGATAATTTAAAAATTATTGGACTACCTGAAGGCCATGATCAAAAAAAAGAACCTAGATATCATCTTTCAAGAAATTATTAAGGAAAACTGCCCTGACATTCTAGAGCCAGAGGGTAAAATAGAAACTGAAAGAATCCACCAATTTCCTCCTAAAAAAGATCCCAAAAAGAAAACTGCTAGGAATATTGTCGCCAAATTCCAGAGCTCCCAGATCAAGGAGAAAATACTGCAAGCAGCCAGAAAGAAACAATTTGAGTATTGTGGAAACACAATTAGGATAACACAAGATCTAGCAGCTTCTACATTAAGGGATCAAAGGGCTTGGAATACAATATTCCAGAGGTCAATGGAGCTGAGATTAAAACCAAGAATCACCTACCCAGTGAAACTGAGTATCATGCGCCAAGGAAAAATGTGGACTTTCCATAAAAGAGAGGACTTTCAAGCTTTCTCAGTGAAAAGACCAGAGCTGAATAGAAAATTTGACTTTCAAACACAAGAATCAAGAGAAGCATGAAAAGGTAAACAAGAAAGAGAAATCATAAGGGACTTACTGAAGTTGAACTGTTTTGTTTACATTCCTACATGGAAAGATGATGTATGTAATTCATGAGACCTCAGTATTAGGGTAGTTGAAGGGAATATACATACATATATGTGTATATATGTATGTATGTATGTATACATATATATAAATATATGTATATATAGACAGAGAGCACAGGGTGAGTTGAATATGAAGGGATGATGTCTAAAAAATAAAATCAAATTAAAGGATGAGGGAGGAATATATTGAGAGAGGGAGAAAGGGAGAGATAGAATGGGGTAAATTATCTCACATAAAAGTGGCAAGAAAAAGCAGTTTTTTTGGAAGGGAAGAGGGGGCAGATGAGGGGGAATGTGTGAATCTTGCTCTCATCAGATTTGACTTGAGGAAGGAATAACATACATACTCAAATGGGTATCTTACCCCACCGGAAAGAAGGAGGAAGAAGATAAAAAAGGGTGGACAATAGAAGGGAGGGCAAATAGGGGGAGGATGTAATCAAAAGCAAACACTTGACAAGGGACAGGGTCAAGGGAGAAAATTGAATAAAGGGGGACAGGATAGGAGGGAGCAAAATATGGTTAGTCTTTCACAATATGGGTATTGTGGAAGGGTTTTGCATAATGATACATGTATGGCCTATGTTGAATTGCTTGCCTTCTTAGGGAGGGTGGGTGGGGAGGGAAGAGGGGAGAGAATTTGGAACTCAAAGTTTTAAAAGCAAATGTTCAAAAAAATATCAATTTGGTAGCTCTGTGACCCTGGCCAACTCACTTAACCCTGATTACCTAAAAAAAGAGAATATCAATTTGGCAGAAGTGTAGGAGATAGGATGGAGAAGGGAGAGGCTACATACAGGTAGACCAATTAGGAATTCACTACTACTATCAGGAATCTCTCCTTAATGATCTGTTCTAGATTTTTTTCCAGTAACAAATGTGAAACATTGCCCTTTATTATCTTCCCTTTAATAAAATGGGGACAATGTTTGGTTTTCCTCAATCTTGTACTATCTCTGTCATTCTCCATGAGTTTTCCAAGTTCACTGATGGTAGCTTAGCCTTTAAATCTTCCAGTACTTTTAGGACTCCAGGATGTAGTTCATCTGGGCCAGATGATCAAGTGTGGCTAGCTGCTATGTCTTCACTCATCAATACCCTATTAGTAATCAATACCCTATGGAAGCCTGAACTAAGGTGGTAGTAGCCATGAGAGATGGGAACAAATGTGAAAAGTTATTGTGAAAGTAAAATTTACAAGCTATGACAACTGACTGATATAGTAGGGGCAAGGGGTAAGGGAAAAGGGAAAGTTGAGGATGACTACAAGATGTGATTCTGGGAGGAGACCAGGGTTCTCTAGACCTGAAACTATAACTAAATAGGTGTTAGGTACCACTGATAAAAAGGTATATTCCTTTCTATCTCCATTCAGTTCTCTCCAGATATCTATCATATCTATTCATCTACTTGACTTCTTAATTATTTTTTGTCATGATTGCTAACCCTGTTGTTTTTTTAACATCAGCTTGAGCATAATAAATTCTACTTCAGTCCTTTATTTTTACTCTATATGCATGTCATTTTTAAATATGTTTCTTATAAACATGTTGTTAGGCTCTTGTTTTTGAGTCATTCTGCTATCTGTTTCTGTTTTAAAAGGGAGTTCATCCCATTCGCACTCAAAATTATAATTACTAGTTGTGCATTTTCCCTCCAATCTATTTTTTCTTGATTTTCCTTCTCTCTCTCTCTCTCTCTCTCTCTCTCTCTCTCTCTCTCTCTCTCTCTCTCTCTCTCTCTCTCTCTCTCTCTCTTTCACCCTATCCTTGGTCTGATCTGATGACTAGTTTGATCATCCATAGTCAGACACACTGTAACTTGACTCCAATATAGTGAATCATTTTTGGTCCTCTTCAGGAATGAAGGACAACAACCAACCCTTCTCCTCAGAAGTCTAATTTACTTCTGACCACTGCCTCTCTAATCCACGTACCCTTCTAAGAGTCCCTACCTTATCCTATCCCCTTGCTCTACTATTTCTCTGTGACTTAAGAGTTTCCTGCCCTACTAGAGGTATATGTTATTCCCTTTTTAACTCAGTATCAACGAGAATAAGCTTCCCACACTATTCACCCTCTACTTTTTCCTCCCCTCCACTGTAACAGTTCTTCCATTCATGCCTCTTTTGTATGAAAGAATTTGGTCCATTTTACCTCTCCCTACCCACCTTTATTTTTTAGAATCATCCCTTCTAACCAACTCAACCCCAAGCCTTCTATCCATGTATACTGTTTTGAACTACTCTAGTAATGATAATGTTCTTAAGAGTCATAAGTATCATTTTTTGCAAACAGAAGTAAACAGTTTAAACTTATTAAATCCTTTATATTTAGTCTTTCATGTTTACCTTATTATGTTTCTTCTGATTCTTGAAAGTCAAATTTTCTATTTATTTCTGGTCTTTTCCTCAAGAATACTTGAAAGTCCTTTAATTAAATCCCCATTTTTCCCCTTGCAGGATTACATTCAGCTTTGCTGGGTAGGTTATTCTTGGTTGCAAACCTAGCTCCTTTGTTCTACAGAATATCATATTCCATGCCCTTCTGCCTTTGATGTAGAAGCTGCTAAATCTTGTGTTATCCTGACTGTAGCACCATAATATTAAAATTGTTTCTATCTACTTACTTGTAATGTTTTCTCCTTGACTTGGGAGCTTTGAAACTTAGCTATAAGGTTCCTGTGAGTTCATTTGGGGATCTCTTTCAGATGATTAATGGATTTTTTCTATTTTTATTTTTGCACAGCTCTGCCTCACTTAAATCCAATTCACTTTCAAGTCAACATCACCCTCCTGATGTCATTGGTCCTCTTCGAGAATGAAGGATGAACAACAACAATAACAACAACAATTTTACCTCTGGTTCTAAAACTTCAGGGTAATTTTCTTTAATAATTTATTGAAGTAATTTATAGAGAACTGAGTCAGATTTATAAAAATAAGAGCCATTTCCCAATTGATAAATGATCAAATGATATGAACAGACAGTTTTCAGATAAAGTAATCAAAGCTATCTATAGCCATAGGAAAAAAGTACTCTGAATCACTATTGATTGGAAAAATGCAAATTAAAACAATTCTGAAGTACTACCTCATACCTATTAGATTGGCTAATAGGACAGAAAAAGAAAATGACAAATATTAGAGGGGATATGGGAAGATCGAGACACTAATGCACTGTTGGTGGAGTTGTAAACTAATTCAACCATTATGTAGAGCTATTTAGGACTATGCCCAAAAGGCTATAAAACCATGCATACTCTTTGACCTAGCAATACCATTACTAGGTCTGTGTCCCAAAAGATTTAAAAAAAAAACAAAAAGAAAAAGGCCTATATATACAAAAATATTCATGGCAGCTTTGGTGGCAAAGAATTGGAAATTGAGTGGATACCCGTCACTGGGGAATGTTTGAACAAGTTGTGGTATATGGTTGTGACAGAATACTAATGTGCTATAAGAAAAGAGGAGCAATATACTCTTAGAAAACTCTATGAAGACATATATGAACTGATGCAAAGTGAAATGAGTAGAACCAGGAGAACATAGTACACAGTAACAGCAATATTGTGTGATGATCAACTGTGAATGACTTAGCTGTTCTCAGCAATACAATGATCCAAGACAATTCAAAGGACTCTTGATGAAAAATGCTCTCCATCCCCAGAGAAAGAATTGATGGAGTCTGAATACAGGTTGAAACATATAGTTTTTTTTTACTTTATTTTTCTGTGGGTTTTTTTGATCTAGGTTTTCTTTTACAACATGACTAATATGGAAATATGTTTTGCATAACTACATATGTATAACCTATACCATATTGCTTATCTTTCACTGAGAGGGACAGAGAGGAAGGGACTGAATTTGGAAATCAATGTTTTTTTAAAAAAAAAGGTTAAAATTGTTTTAACATGTAATTGGGGAAACATAAAATACTAAATAAAAATATAAATATTTCTTAAAGTATACCGTCTAGGCTTTTTTTTTATCATAACTTTCAGATAGTCCAACAATTCTCATATTATCCCTCCTAATCTTTCTTCCAGGTCAGTTTTGTTTCTGAGATATTTCAGATTCTCTTCTATTTTTTTTTTCATTCTTTTGACTCTGTTTTATTATTTCTTGATGTCTTATAAAGTCACTAGCTTCTTTTTGCCCAATTCTAATATTTAAAGATTTATTTTCTCCTGTAAGTTTTTGGATCTTTTTTTTCTTTTTGGTTGACTCTCTTCAAAATTTTTTTTTTATTTTCTTGCATTAGTTTTATTTCTTTTCCCAATTTTTCCTCAACCTCCCTATTTGATTTTTAAAGTCCTTTTTAAGTTCTTCCAAGAATTTTTTTGGAGTTTGTGACCATTTTACATTTTTCTTTGAAACTTTACAAGTAGATCTTTTGACTTCATTGTCTTCTTCTGAGTTTGAACCCTGATCTTCTCTATTACCATAGTAGCTCTCTATGGTTGGATTCTTTTTCTGTTGTTTACTCATTTTAGTGGTCTATTTCTTGGCTTTTACCTTTAGGTTATAGTCAGACTCTTCTCTAGTTATGTGAGGGATAATGTCTCAGGCTTCAAGTTTTTCATGCTATTGTTTTGTGAATTTTATCTGGGGGTATTTGACTTTTTGGTTCTTCCAGTGTTCTATAATCCAAGGCCAGGTGTGGTCACTGCTCTTCTGACTCATACCTTGGTCTATAAATGACTTCAGGTACTCCTCTCCACCATTAGGTTGCAACCAGAGCCCCCAGCATCACTGTCACCACAAATGCTCTTGCTCCTTGTGGTATCTCAAGTGACTGCAAGCTTCAGCTCATCCCTCTGCCCTGGAACCAAAACCTGTGAGTGACCACAACAAGCAGGGCTCCACCACCTTCTGCCACAGTCTCACTGGTGTGTGCTCGCTCCTCCTCTCCCACAGCCACAGCCTGGGATCACATCTGATCAGTGTTCCTGGGTCCCAAGTTCAGAGACAGTGGATGGTGTCCATTCCCCACATAATCAGCCCCTTGATCCTGAAAGTTCCCGAAGCTAAGGCTGCTGGTATACAGCTGCACCCTGCCACCAGGGCTTGTGGTTTGTTGACTTGGAGGTATCTGCCTGGCAATATCTGCACTTTCCTCCAGCCAGACCACCATACCAGAAGGAGACTAGATCTTTCCTAACATCCTCTCAAGTTGTCTTAGGCTGGACAACTGCTTTATCCTGATTTTTAATTATTTCTGCCATTTTAAAAATTCACTTTGAGGTGTTATTTTAAGAGAATTTGTGAGAGCCATGTAATTTCCTGCCTTATTCTGCCATCTTCCCATAATCCCCACCTCAGAGGTTCTTTCTAGCTTTTAACAAGCCATGATTCAGTGATTTGATGGTTACATTTGGGACCTTAGCAGGCATGACAAAGTGAATATCCTCTACTTTATCCTAATTGATATTCTTAAAGTATTAGTCTGGTCATATTATTCCTCTCCTCAAAAAGCTTTAGGGGCTCCCTATTGTCTGTAGAATAAAACACAAATTCTTCTTTTTCAAATTTTAAGCCTTTCACAATTTAACTCCAACCTATCTTTCCAGATTTATTTCATATTATTCTCCCTCATACACTCTATATTCCATCCAAATGTGCCTGTTATTCCCCATATATGTTATTCCCTCTCTTGTCTCTATCTTTGCATAGGCTGTACCTCATGCCTGCCTGAAGTACTGTTTTCATTTTTATATTTGTAACCCCAGTTCCTAGATCCATACCAAAGTGAGTTCTTAATAGATGCTTGAGAAGTAAAGAAGCCTAGACTGGGGATGAACACTAAAGAAAGTCAGGGAGAGAGACCAACTCTACCTCATGATGACTGACAACAGTCTATTTCCTCCTTATTACTACCCATGTGGATTAAATAGTTTTTACCTAATTATATGTTAAGTGACCTCATTTTCTTTCGACTCATGTCTCTACTATCCCTGCTTTCTAGCCACTTATGCCTCAGCATTCATTCTAGTTGTTTTTAGTTCATTTTTTAAAAAAAAGCAATTACATCGCTCAAGTATTTTTTACTAATAGCTAGGACAAGAGGATAAAAGAAAGGTTAAAGACTGTTGAGAAAGGCACTGAATTATACCCAGAGCATTTATTTGTATAAAATTTGTTTTTGAGATTCATCTTTAAATAAGTATATAACAAATGCTTATAAAGTATTTTTTTATAAAAAGAAAATTCATATATATAAATGTTTAAGTGGGGAATTGAGGAGAAAATCCCAGCTAAACGTATGACACGGTAAAGGGAGCTGGAAAGGCATGGAGTAAGGAAAAGGTATCTGAATGGGGAAGAAGTTTGGTAAAGGGATGACAAAGTCTAGAGAAGGAGTCAAGCCAGGAGTGAGCATATGCCCAAGTCAAGCCCCAATGTAGCCTGTCCCACTTGTATAGTGATCATATGTTCTCCTGGGAAGAGCATCAAGGCAACTATGGGGGGGGGGAGGTTGTGTTCTATATGTGTGTGTTTCTGCCCTGTGCATATTGCCTGTAGTCTGGGAGCTACATATTGACCTAAGAGAATGGGCTATGATGACATGTAGTCACACACAACGGCTATCAAGCCACGCAACATCCTGGGAACATAATGGTGTCAGTGGCCACAAAACCCTACTACTCGGCCTTATCAGCACTGAGCTAATCATCCATAGACAAGCTCAAAGCCAATTGCAGTATCACAACTTGGCTGCCAAGAAGTCAATGACAATCCTGTTAATGATAGGCTCTAATTATGAAAGGGAGGCTCATTTCACACGTCAATAGAGAATGGCCTGTTAAGTGTGATACATCAAGCCAATCTCCAGGAACATCAAGGACACCACCCATCTTCGACTGAAAGAAAGAGGAGAACAACTAGAAGAGACATATACTCAGAGTCCTTACATACTTAAGAGAGATGTAACAGATGAATACCAAGTAGGAAGTGTTTTTGTCACCTAAAATACTATCTGCTGTCACAAAGATGTCCCCCACTAAGCAAATCTTCCCTGATGATGAGATTGAGATCGGTCATGGTAGATCATTCATTTATCTAATCAATAAGCAGTTATTAACCAGCTACAGTGCACTAAGCACTGTGCAAGACATTGGGTATACAAAGACAAAAAACAAATCAGCTCCTTCCCTCAAGGATCATACATAATACAGGGGGAACAGTACACACTATGATCTAGATGCAATGACCTACTCGTTGTTCCTCATACATGGTATTTTGTCTCCCACCTCTGTAGGTTTGTATTGGCTATTCCCCATGCCTGGAATGCCCTCCTTCCTCACCTCTGACTCATAGTTTCCCTGACTTCCTTCAAGACTCAGGTTAAATCCTACCTTCTACAGGAGGCCTTTCCTGATTTTCCACCCACCCACACAAGCAGCTAGTGTCTTCCTTTCTCAAATTACCTCCCATCTAATCTATATGTCTTATAGGTACCTCATTATTTTCATATTTTTCTTGCCCATGAGAATGTGACCTCCTTGAAAGCAGGGCCTTTTTTTAACCTTTTTTTTTTACATCAGTACCTGGTACATAGTAAATGCTTAATAAATGTGTATTCACTGATTTTAAGCAATATCAGAAATGTGGCCTTATCTTTCAGATTCATTATAACTGCTTGACTTCTTAAATGCCATTTTGTATGCCTGTTCCATATATCCTGGTTCTGGAGCAAAACAGGAGGTAACTGTGGACCACATGAAACTCCCAAAATATATATATCAGAGTCATGAATCTTTGCTATTTACACCAAGGCTGCCCTTCACTCTTCTGAGCCAATCCCAAACCTACTGAAAGAACTAAGTGGGGCCCTAGTTAAAGATGAGAAAGAAATCTGCTTACTGAGGGACCAGGGAAAAGAAAGAAGTGTTCAGTAATCTAACAAGGCCATTGAGCAACTCAACAGCTAGGGATGGGAAGGGCAGAGTGCTGGGCTCCAGAGCAAACAATGAAAGAACATATGCATGTGATAGCCATTTAGACTCTCTACCTCCTGCCCCACCTCCCCACTTCTATGATTTCTGTAGAAGCTTCAGAGAAGCCATATGGCCCAAATGGTTTGGCCTGTCCCAGCCATACAAGAATGAAATAATGGGAGGCACAAAGAAAAAGGAAAGTGTGAGAACCCATCCAAGCCCCAGAATGGGATCATACCACCAAGGCACTAAAAAACTCATGCCAACTTGGCCAGGATTTGGTCAAGTGGAGTAAATGAAAGATACTATGCATAGCCACCTTTGTATAGGAGGCAGGATTGTGGGACCCAAGCAAAGGGCAGAAAGTTTCCAATGCCTGAAAGCATTCTGACCCCAGACAATGAAAGAGCTATAATACTACTATGCAATCCCTCCAGTTGCTGGGGAAAAGAAGAAACAGGAGGAAGTCAGAGGAATGCAGGATATTAATAAGGATATTAACAGTGATCATTATGACCAGATGGCCTTGTAACTAGCCAGAAATGTGTGTCAGTGGCAGCAGAGTGACAGAGCACCAACAAAGAAGTCAGTGAAAGATCAATGAAGTGGAAAGGTAGATGAGCAAAGATTGGAGGTTAACAAAAGGGTTTACAAATGATGCAAATGATCAATGAAAAGGGGAAAATGCTGAGTACTTTTCCTTTACTCTGCCCAGAGGTTGTACAGGTCCCTGGAGGGGCTGCTAAGACCCACCAGAAAGAAGGAGGGAATCTCTTGAGTCTCTACTGAATCTTTTCTCCTTTGTGAGGGCCCTACCTAGGGCAGTATTATAAGCTGTGAGGACTTTAGGAGTACCTGAGGGGAGACAGTGGCCCACTGTGTATGAAAATAATGGTCTCCAGACCCACTATGGATTCAGGTGTGAGTACTCATCATACCCTTATTGTGTAAATAAAACCTGCCCTAGGTTTTGAAACCTTGTGAGTCTGAGTGCTTATAAGAAATCATGACTGTCTTTAGTGGCAGAGAGGTTGCCATATACTGACCACTTAGATTCTTAGATGCCACCTACATGGGGACAAATAAGTCAGAATTTCAGATATTCTTAAAGTGTTCCTAGGTCCTGCATGTCAAGAATTAGAACATTTCTGACATTAGAATACAGAACAATATACAGTCTCCTGACTGCCTTCCCTGGAGGTCTTCCAGCCAAGTCTACACACAACAAAGGAGAGAAGAGGAAAAATCCTAGTCTACCACAAACATTACGAGTTTCTTATATCCTTAGCTGCCTTTTCATTTCCCCATGTTCTCACAGTACACTATAAGTCTCCCAAAGGATATAATGGTTTGTCCAGCATATACCAACACAAGCAACTTTATAAAACTGATGAAAATATCTCCATTTCCACTAAACTAAATACGAATGAGCCCAAGACATTCAGTACCAGTGATCTTCCTACTTCCTGAAACCTTTTGTTAATAGGCACTTGAAAATGAACTCAGGAAGAGTTAAGAAGCCTCCTGTTATTTTCTCTTTATACCTCCTATCCAAAACATATCTTCCAAGAGTATGGAAAGTAATATCTACTGGTACAGAATGAGAGGAGTCAAATATACTGAATGATAAGTTTCTGATTACTTTTAAGTATTAGACATTAACTGGGACTAGACCAAATTCTTAGAGTGCATCTTATTTTCATGCTTAAAGAAAAATCACCAAATATTTAGTAAAGATTTACTCGGTCAGTACTAAGAAAGGTGCCATGGAAGATATAAAAGGAGAAAACCTCATCTCTGATTTCAGGGGCACACTCTGTCATATACCTCCCTCCCTCACCTGGCAAGTTCCGTACCTTCCTTTCCCATTCATAGCTGTCCATGGGCATCACCTAAGCAAATGTGTTAAAAAAAGGAGAGGAGACACACCCTGAATTATCCCCGGTCCTATATCCCTCCATACCCCTTAAGAATGCCAGGCTTGAAGGTTATACTCTACATTAGTGGAATCCTATCCACGGCAGCACCTTCAAGTGGCCCAATCAAGGAGCTATAATAATAAAGTTCCCTCCGTGGCACACATTCATCATTGTCTTTGGCGGGACTGCACTTACCACTTGGAGAATATTAAGTTAACAGAGGAACACATTAAGTGCTGGTGTAAATTAAAAGCCAAATCATTCTATAATCAAATAGTCATTACTCTAAAAGGAATTACTCACTGGGAACACTTTTATCAGTATTTATTGCCCTATTATATTATAATGGAGTATTTAATAAAAAAATACATTTTATTGATTGGAATCTAACATTTAATTCAGGCTTGCTAGACAAAGGCAGAAGTCCTGAGTATATTTTTCATTCATTATGGTGGGGATTTTACTCTTCAAACATTAGGAGCAGTAAAAGGGCTAGTTACCTAGTTACTAGTCATTACCATAATGACCTCATCCACTAGAAGCAGTATGTGATAGTGAGGAGACTACTGCCCGGAAATTTACTAGCTGTGTGACTATAGGTAAGTCACTTCAACTCTCTAAGACTCAGTGTTCTCATCTACAAAAGGGAGATAGCTAACTATAACATTGTTACTGAGGATCAAATGATAAGAGTATATAGTAAGGTGCTTTGCAAATTGTAAAGTGCTGCATAAATGTTAATTATATAAAGCAAGTGGCGCTAAATATATTTGGAGGAAGTTGCTATGAAATTTTCCTTTACATCAATTTTAAGACAAATTCCATTCTTTAGTGAGACACCTAGGGGGGAGGCTCCATGAAGACCTTGTTGGAGAGGACACCGTTTAAGTTGAGTGAAAGGGAACAGAGAGTTGGGGAAACTGAACCAAGAAGAGAAGAGGAATAGGGGGAAGAGGATAGAGGAAGTCCACTATCTTCTAGTTTTCCAATTTAATTAATAATCTCTTGATTCTTGCTGAGCTCAATTGCTTCTACTTGTTGAAAGTCCTCATACCTTGACACTCTTAGGAAAACCCCTAATTGCTCATCCTAATTATGGTATTGCATTTTCTCACATTTTAAGAAAATATCACTGACTCACCCCAAATTTAATTAAATACTAAAATTTTCACCTCTGAGAGAGTAAGAAAGAATCACAAGTTTCCTGTGATTATTACTGCAAGAGGAAAGTGTTCAGTAAAAACTGAACACAGCAAAAATGGAGACAGAAAGAAAGGAAATAGATTGAAGTGGGAAAAAGAGAGAGAGAAAAAAGAGAAAGGACTGAAAAAGAAAGCAAGAAAAAGAGGAGAAATCATAGAAACCAAGAGAAAGGAGTAAATTAGAAAAAGAGAATAAAAAGAAGGAAAGAAGATGGAATAAAGGAAGAAGAGGGAAATAGGAGAAAATAGAGGAAATAAAGAGAAAAAAGAAAGGAAAGATAGGGAAATAAGGAAAAAAATATTCTAGATTCAAGACTATAGAAAATGTTAATAAAAATCACAAATTATCCAGAGCAAAATGCACATATGTCATGGAACATTATCTCCATTCCTAGTGCTGTAATCTTCCATTAACCCTCGGAGACAGGGCCAAGCAAGGCAAACATTTTGGATCCTTCTCTTCCCTTGCTCCTTGAACTAAGTCCTTTATTCGCTTGCCGTAAGGCCTGGCCCCCTCATGGTATTAGTCAATTTATACTCTAAAATTAGGATTTTTAAATGAGTTCATGTTTAAATGACTTCCACTAAACAACTGAAAGCCTAGATCATGCAATCAAAGTTCCTAGTTTAGGGACTCCAAAGCCCTATAGCCACCCGTTTACTTTTGGCCCATGTCTTGGGCTACACAAGTATATCACTCTGATCATGCATTCCTGCCAGGATGGAAAGTAGCAACCTGCACTAGACAGTTCCTGAATGTCTATATTGGAAATAAGACTGGGTGTAAAAAGTTAAAGAGAAGGCAAACCTTCCACCATATCAACCCCTTTCTAAGAGGGCTCTTCTCTTTCTTAACTTAGTGCTCTCCTCTCCAGAGGCTCTGATCTCAAACATCAAAAGCAGTTTCAGAAGCGTTTTCCTTTGAAGCCTCTTCTCTCTTTATAGAAGGAAATGCCTGGTCACCAAAGAGAGGGATCATATAGCAGTTTGAAAAAAAAGATGTCTCTGAAATCATATTCTATTGGGAAACACTCTAACTAGGACTTGATGCTCTACCAGGTGCTGAGATTGATTCATTTATCTCATGCTCACTTGCCGCAACCAGGAAGCTGGAGGATTATGTTCTAATTCAACACTCAAATACATGGAAATTTTTATTGAATCATCAAGCCATAGAATGTTAGCTCTAGAAATGATCTTAAAGATCAACTAGTGCTATTATTATCCCCATTTTATACAGAAAGAAACTGAGAAGAGTCAAGTAACTTACCCAAGGTCAAAGAGCTATCCAGATCTTCCTGACTTCAGGTCCAGAATTCTATCCACTGCACAAATTAGCTGACTCAGTAAGAAGACCAATTTCTCTAGATGATGATTGATCAATCAATAAACATCCATTTTAAGCAACTACTATGTGCTAGTCACTATGCTAAACACTGGGGATACAAAAAAGAGCAAAAGATAGCCTTTGCCCTTGAGGACTTCACAATGCAATGGTGGAGACAACAAAAAAATGTATACAAACAAGCTATATACAAAATTGATAGAAAATAATTAGCAGAGGAAGGTCACTAGAATTAAAGAGAAAGATGGGATTTTAGTTAGGACTTGATGGAAGACAGGATTAGCAGAAGTAGAAGCCAGGATGCAGAGATGAAGAGGAAGAGTATTCTAGGTATGGGGAACAGCCAGAGAAAATGCCAGGAGCTGAGAGATGGAGTATTAAGTTCGTGGAACAGTGTGGTAATAATGTGATTAAAGATCTTTCCACAGCCCATTCAATAGGCCTCAGGTGGGGCCAGTTAAGGGAGTCCTGATTAGAGGCAGGCCTACACCTTTGTGATGCCAATCAGTGATTAAAGACCTTTCCCACTCATTCAATAGGCCTCAGGTGGGGCCAGTTTGCAGGCAGGCCTACACTTTCTACTTACTAGGCACTAAGCCTCAGGCCTACGACCCTTTTGCTGATTGGGCATGAAGCCCTCAGGGCCCTAAAAAGAGTGTGTGTGTATATATCTATACAGTATACATATGTGTACATATATACATATACATATGTTGTGTGTGTGTGTCCAGAAGGTAGCCATTGAGAATACAGAAGTCAGAAGTGAGAATTCAAAATCCAGTCCAAGGAGAAGTAAGAACTCCAAGATGACAGAGCTGCAGAAAGATTATAGAGCAAAGAGGAGACACCAGGGAGCTGTGGAGACCAGAGATCTGAGGGGGGAGGGAATGCAGGCAAACAGACAGTTAGGATTCATGAGTGTTTACGGGGAGCCCCCAGCAGAGGGGAAGGTTACAGGATGACTTGGTTTCTTGCTATAATACTGTGTTATAATTTCCTTGTTGCTACATTGAGATGGGCTTACTGGTTTTGGAATATAATTACTGCTATATTGGATTGGAGTTATTGCTCTTGGGATTTGATCCTCTGATGTCTAAATAAATTTGCGATTCCAAACCATAGAAGCATGTTCATAGTCATCCTCCACGTCATGAATCTTGCCTTACTGACAGAAACAGCAAGGAGGCCAATGTCACTGGGCTAAAGCGTATGTGGTAAGGAGTAAGATGTAAGAAGTTTGAAAAGGTAGGGAGTGGCTAGACAATGAAAGACTTTAAATGCCAACCAGAGGATTCTGTATCTGACCTGGAGGTGATAGAAAATCATATGAGTTTGTTGAGTTGGGGGTGGGGGGAATGAACCTGATTCTAGGTCCAGAATTCTATCCATTATATACCTAGTTGCCTCAGTAAGAAGACTAGTTTGGCTAGATGATGATCACTCAATTGTGCTTTAGGAAAATCACTATAGTGGCTGAATGGAGGATGGAAAAGAGTAAGGATAAATGTGAGGCAAGCAGACCTACCAGCAGAGCACTGAAACAATCCAGGCAGTGGGTGATAAGGCCACTTATATCAAGGTGGTGGCAACATCAGAGGAAAGAAGGGAGTATAGTAGAGAGATAGTGGAATGGTGAAATTAACAGGTCTTAGCAACAGAATAGATATGTGCATGAAAGATAGTGAGGCGTCTAAGATGGGAAGATGGTGATGACCTCTATAGTTATAAGAAAAGTAGAGGAAAGGGAGGGTTTAGGTCCTCCTAAACTTTAGGAGGAAAGATAATGAGTTCCATTCTGTACATGTTGAGTTTAAGAGGCCTACTAAACATCCATCTAGAGATGTCTGAAAGGCAGTTGGAGATGAGAGATTGGAAGTCAGTAGAGTTTTAGGCAGGATAATTAGATTTGAGAATAGTAAAGAAAAAAGGGTAATTAAATCCATGAGAACTGATGAGATCACCAAGTGAAGTAGTATAGAGGGAGAAGAGAAGAGAGAACATAACAGAACCCAGAAAAGAGAAAATCAAGAATGAAAAAGTGAATAGTGTCAAAGGCTTCAGAGAGGTCAAAGAGAATGAGGACTGAAAGAAAATGATTGAATTTGGCAACTAAATAATCATTGGTAACTTTGGAAAGAGTAATTTCAATGATAAAGCCAGAAGCTGAATTGTAAGATGTTAAGAGACTGAGAAGAAAGAAAATGGAAGTACCTATTGTAGATAGCTTTTTCAAGGAGTTTTGCCACAAAGGACAAGAGAGATATAGGATGATAATGGGAACAGAAGAATCAAATGAGAGTATTTGGAGAATGAAGGAGATGGTGGGGGGCGGGGTGGAGAGCATATTCATAGGCAGCAGAGAATGAGCCATCAGGCAGGGATGCTGAGGATGACATAGAGGGCAATCTGTGGAAGAGACAGGAAGGAATGAGATCACTTGAGCAGGAAGGGGGGTTAGCCTTGGTGAGGAGTAAGGCCACCTTATCATGTGAGATAGAAATGAAAATGATAGTGGCAGAAGGTATATGACTAATTTGAGATCAAGAAGAGGTAAAAAGAAAGAGCTCATAGCAAATGGACTCAATTGTTTCTGTAGAATATCAGATGAGGAGGTTAACTGAGAGGATGGGGGGATGGGAGCCATAGAAGGGGAGGGAATAGATGAAAAGATTTGGAAGAGACACTGTAGAGAGTGTGATAGTGAGTTTATAAGGCAAGTATAGAAGGATTGCCTACCAGCAGTGAGGGCCCAGTTAAGGTTAGGTAACATAAATTTATAGTACACCCAGTTAGAATGGTTGTTTCTTTCTGCCCCACGTATATAGGGGCTAAGGTGGTAGATGTGGGGAGTGATCCATAGGTAAGGCTTGGTAGGGCCTAACTGGCAAAATGATAAAGGAGCTAAAGAGTCAAGTGACTTAGAGGACTTTGTAGAGTTGAATTGATTCACCAAGGGGTCAAGATGGGTAAAAGAGGTAAAAGAATGGCAAGTGCAAGGATAATGACCTGGGAGTGAATTAAGGAGACATGGGTTTGTAGGGCCTGGTATAGACAAAGAATAGGGTTTCATAAGGGAAAGTAGAGGCAGAAATGAAAAGCCAATAGATCATAGTCAGATAAGAGAATTTCAGAATTCTTGAATATAAAGATGGTACATTTCTGAAGGTTGATGTATGGGACAGAAAAATTAAATAATGGGAGAGGCATCTTCAGGCACAAGCAAAGTGAATTTATTTTACAAATCTCGTGAGATTTGAGCATAGCCTCTACTAGGAAACTATTGGAGGGAGGCAAGATACAAAGGAAATGCAGCAACAGATATACTCTTAATGCAAAGATTCCCGCCCACCTCTATCTCTTCTCGCCATTGTCTGGGAGGCAGGCTTACAATCTAGGCGCGAAAATCCAGAGCCAATGCATACACACTTTCCTTATTTGACTACTAATGTGGTGATGATATGGCTAAAGAGAAAGAATGAGGAAGGAGAGGGAGACCTTCCTGGAGCAGAGAACAAACAGTTCACAGATAGCCCATTATCTCCCTATTTGGTAAAATTCTTGCACTAGCACAGAGAGAGGGGGAAGGGAGGGGCACCTACAGCTTCAAGCCCTGACTTTTCAGAAGTTCTCTTCTTTCTTTAAACTTCCACTACTCCCTAAGGTTAAATTGCAAGCCTCTCCTACTCCTTTAGCATTCCAGAAACATGAGAAAAGAGTAGCCCCTATATTCTTACCCTGTGAAGTCTTCACAGATTATATCCCTCTCACTCAATGATAAGATCAAAGGCATTACCATCTTTGTGTGTGGTTGTGGTGGGGTGGAGGAATAGGACATGGGAAGTGAGGAGATTGAGGGACTGAGTGATTAGGGTATGTGAAGGAGAGTCATGAATGCTGAAGTCCCCAAATATGAAAGCACAGGAGTTAGGGACAGAAGGAGAGAAAAATTTTGAGTCATGCACCAAAATTGTTAAAGAAGGGAGAGGAGTGACATGAAAGTTTACAGAAAAAAGCTGCCAGAATTTTGATTGGGTAGTAGATATGAATTGCATTAACATCAAAGGGAAGAGGTCACTGAGTGATGGAGATAGGAGGAGAACTTGCAAGTAGCATTAGGAAACAAAGAGTATTCCAACTCCTCCTCCTCACCAGTGAAATGAGAGGAATAAGTGAAGGTACAGATTGTTCTAGAAAGGGTGGCCAAGAAGTTTGGAAGAAGTTGGAAAGGAAAAGACTTAGGATGAAATGAAGAGGGTTGCCCTATTCCAGAGAGTACAGTGGAAGAGGTAGGTAGTGTTTGGTTGAGACTTTGGGACGAGAAGGTTGAAGGGGATGGAAATAAATGGGTGGTGGGAGATAGGGAATGTGATTTGGATGAAGCCCATAGGGTATCAGAATCACAGGGATGTGTAGAGTATGGCAAGGTATGAAAATGTTTATCACTGAGTGGAAGATGCCACTCCTCAGAAGAGGCTAGTATCAGACTGGAGAAGAATATGATATGAGATGGGAGGCACATAGTGAGTTGATCAGATGGAAGGTCCTGATTCACTGTTCCTCTTCCCTCCAAAGGATAAAGATTAGGCAGGAAAAGGCACATCAGGAGATGGAGAAAGCATGTCAGAGAAAGATATCTCACTCCCTATCAACTTTCATTTTCCTCTTCCCTCAAAGGAAAGGTATGGCAAAGGCCTGAAGTCAAAGGGAAGTTTGCTTCTCTTTACATAAGAACATATTCCAGTTGGGAGATCTGTCAGGCAGCAGGAGGTGGAGGTTGCCTTGTGCTGGCACAGATGGAAGTCATTGCTTTGGGGAAGAGAGAAGATGCCCAGCCTGGCCCCTTGCTGTCTTCCCTTGGAGGATACATTGGGCCCAGCAGGAGATGAAAAGTGCAAAATGTAGTAAATCAGAGAAGCATTTGGCTCCTCTTCTTACCTGAGGAGGCTGAAAATACAACAGAGCATGATAAAAGAAGGACTATATAATTGGTCTTAAAATGTAGTTTGGAGCCAGGTTGTGAACAGCTTTAAATGCAAAACAAAGTTTATTTCTATATACGCATCCCGACCAGTCAAAATGAGGAAAAGAAGAGGATATGAGGCAGTCATGTCTACACAACCTCCTTGTCAGCAGCATTCTGTTCACATAGCTGTCTATTCACTGGAACCTCTTTCCATCACAGAAAATTGTGATTAATAAAGCTGACCTCCAGGAATCACAAGATCCTATAGTGCAGAGATAACCAAACTTATATGGCTTACTGCCCCCCTTTTTTAAAAAAATTGCTCAGCACCTCCTGGAAATCTACTTCCTTTAACCATTCAACAGTTTTTTTTTTAATTTGTGTCATTTCAAAAAACATATAAAATTTTTAAATAACATTTTAAATTTAATAGTTCATTGTAAATTTGTGGGGTTTTTCCTGCATTAAAATTTTGGTGATGCAATATTGTGTCATGTAATCGTATAGTATCATATTATAAACAAGCCATTACTTGTGTACATTCCTCCCAATGTATGCTGAACTTCCCTGCTAACACTTGCTTATTAAGACCTGCTGGCAGACTTAACCACTGATCATTTATAACTTGCATTTTGTGTGTTTATCTGGAAAATAATGTAATCACTATGACTTTAACTCTGTCACACAACAGATGAAACACATATGAATGTTTTTTCAAAATTTTCTTCTCTTCTTTCTTTAAACTTCCACTACTCCCTAATTTTCATTCAACATCCCCCAATTGCAACTGAGGCTACTACCACCACCCCCCATCATTCCAGCACCTCTCATGGGGTAGTATCACCCACTTTGGGAACCTCTGCATGTGCCTTCAAAACCACTGAAGAAAGATTAAAGCATGGTCAATAAAGTTCTAATATAAAGTGTATTTGATTATATTCTCACTTTTTGAAAATTAGACATGTATGGTATACTTAGAAGCACATGGCAATAAGGTAAGCTATGCCTTGTTAATATGTTAGCCTAATAAATATGTTACTCTCCCAACTAAGGGTCATACCTTCACACAACTACAATTTGCATCCCTCTAGAGCAAGCATCTATTTTTTTGTCACAGACCCCTTTGGCAAAAACCTATGGCTCCTTAAAAACCACATTCTTAAATAATTGAGAAATATTAGTTTCAGTTTGAGATTTGTGAAAATAAAGATGTAAATTTCTTCACATTCAAGTTCACAGACCACCTAAAATATATCCATGTGCCCACTCAGGGTCTGTGGAGCCTAGCTTAAGAACCGCTCTAAAAAGTAATAAATTGTAGAATTATGGAATTTAGAGCTGGAAGGGACCTCAGAGGTCATCTAGGTGTAGGACAACCTGCCTACTTAATAGGTGAAGAAAAAAGGCCAAGAAATAGCTTTGCTCAAGGTCACACAGAGAGTATAGAGAGCCAAAATCCAACACAGGTTCTCTAATTCTGTCTAGTGCTCCCTTACAGAGTGGTGCAAACAGTGGGAATTTGTCTCTCTGACGGGCAAATAAGGAAGATATTTTGACTAGAGGACTACTCAGAGCCCTTCAAATAAAACTGTGTGGTAGGTCATTACTTGACCTGAATGTAGTTCTATCCCTGCTGATCTACCACAACTTGTAACCCCTTGGATAAAAGGGCATATTTATTCTCTATTCCATTATGTTAGTTTGAGAACCTAGACAAATCCTTACACTAAGCTCTCCAAGGTTCACTTACACTAAATATCTCCAAGATTTAATGATGGTATACAAACAAATTTAGCAGACAAATTCATATAATGACATAAGACAACATGCATGTTTGTTTCCCTTCCACTAGGTGGATCCCCATCTTTGCCTAGCACAGGATAATGAAACTGTACATAAAATTGCCTCCAGAAAAGTAACTTTATCCACACAGCAGCCTAATCCTCAAATAGCCCGCAGATGTTAGGACTGTATGACTTTTTTTCCACTGAAGTAGTTAAAGGAAGGTAAAGGACTTTTTTGTTTTGGTTTTTGGTTTGTTTGGGGGGGGGGGTGTTTGTTTGTTTGCAAACATAAGAATCCCTGTAGAATAAGAAATCCTAATAAAATGAGGTCAGATAAGACTAAAAATGGGATTGGCTGAATTACTTTGGAGTCAGGACCTGTACTAATTTATGGATTTGCAGTCAGGAAGACCTGGAAATCCTAGCTCAGACACTCACTAGGCAAGCCGCTTAATCACTATGTGCCTCAGATTCCTCATCTGTAAAAATAAGGGGGTTGGAATGGATGACCTCTAATGTCTCTTCTATCTCTATCTCTATCTCTATGATCCTTTGATCAATCCTATATGCTTTTTCTCCTCTTCATTCTATTCTTGTACTGAAGCTATGTGTAGCTACAGACACTAAGGCTCTCTTCAAGTATGTTGTATTGCGTCTTATGTAATCTTACACAAACAAGCATAAACCATATGAACCTAAAAATTCATAATAAAATTCAAAATGAAAGAATATGTTGGAGGCTTTAGTAAACCACTATCTTTGATGCATCCCACTAGAAATTTCTACCAAGAACAAAAGTCTTTACCAAACATCAATGTCCTGTCTCCTTGTATCACAATCCTCAATTTCTGGCACTGGCTAGTGGAACTGTCCACACTACCTGCTAACAGGTAGTAATGTCATCCCAGAAGAAGATATTTTTTTCCAGTAAATTACCTCCTATATCATGCCTGATAGTAAGGGGATTAGGGGCTATGGGTGCTGAATAAATGGCTGGAATGACAAGAGTAATGTTTTTCATC
Organism: Trichosurus vulpecula; assembly: GCF_011100635.1. Taxonomy (NCBI): domain Eukaryota; kingdom Metazoa; phylum Chordata; class Mammalia; order Diprotodontia; family Phalangeridae; genus Trichosurus; species Trichosurus vulpecula. Next base: position 91,906,526 of record NC_050577.1, read on the forward strand.
CTCAGACATCTTTTCAGGCCTAGCCACTCAGTACCTTTGGTTCATTTGTTTCCATGGATTTGCCGAAGTTCCCTTATCCTTTTGTGAGCATCCTAAAATCAGCTGGTTACACTATTAGAGTGAAGACCTTTGTTCTCCAGCTTCCCTACAAGGCCACATGACATTAGCAGCAGTGCTGTGGAGGAAACACAACACGCTAGTTTTTAATCCCTGTACCATTACTCTAACTTGCTGCCATGGTGGATGAAACCATATCTTTCCCAGATGGCATTAAACTTCATATAGAGAAGCAATGTTCAAACAAGTGAATAGAGTACCAGGTCTAGATCTGTGATTTCATGAGTGTAGAGTGCTCCTGGTGAGAATACCCTCTAACCATGAAGATAAGCAACTATTTCTTCATTTTATAATTTTAGAGAGTTGCCTGGGTCACTGCAATGTTACGTGTGTCAGTCAACAAGCATTTATTTAAGCTCTTACAATGTAACGGGCACTATGCTAAGCACTGGGCATACAAATACAATGTTCAGTGACTTTGTCCAGGGTCACACCATCATTATGTAGCAGAGGCAGTCTTGAACCCAGATTTTCCTGACACCAAGGCTGGCCTACGATCAACTATAACACACTGTCTCATGATGTATGACATTATAATAGGCTAAATGAGGTCTGAGAGGAAAAGCTATTATAAGTAACAAGAGGTTTCCTGGAGAAAGGAACTTTAAATAGAGTTTAAATTGAAATCTCGTATAATCATAGATTAGAGGGCTGGAGCTAGTAAAGTCCTTCAAAGCCATGTAGTCCAACCCCCTCATTGTCTAAATTTACAGATGAGGATATGGGCTTGGAAGAAGGGGAACTTGCTGAAAGTCACTCAGGTAGCATATGTCTGAGACTGGATTTGAACCTGGGTCTCTGATTCCACAGCTAGCACTCTTTTCAACAGGGAAAGAAGGGAAACGCTATAGGCACAGGAAATGGAGTGAGCAAAGGCACAAAATGGGATGGTACAACACAAGTTTGGGGTCAAACACGATAGCCAATGTTGACTGCAGATATACAATGTTAAATTATACAATCTTTTCTGTTAAAAATAAAAGAGCAAAAAGACACATGGGTTATCAGGGCAGCTAGGTGGTGTACTTAATAGAGCACTAGATCTGATGGCAGAAAGACCTGGGTTGAAATTCCACCTCGGAAACTTACTAGCTAAGACTTCTGGGAGCCAACAAGGCAGAGTAAGTAGTAAATCACTGTAATTCTCCCATATTCACCGCCAAACAACCACAAAATAGTGGCCCCAAAAAAATCCTAGAACAGCAGAACCAGCAAAAAGATGGAATGAAACAATCTTTTAGCCCAAGGTCCAAGAAACTTGGAAGACCTGCTAGAGAGGTCTATCTCACTTGCATAAAAGGGGAATAGGAAGAGTCCCAGCAAGCCAGCAACAAGTCCCACCTCAGCAAACCAGCAGGAGATCGTAAGTCCCAGTGCAGTGGATCAGGTAAAAGCCAACACCAGGCCCTACCCCACCCCACCCCTATGTTTCAGCTTAGCCAGGGGAATGGACAGACTCCATCTCTGAGACCCACCATATGCTTCAGTATAGCCCTGGGCAAACAGGCAGCTGCCAGTGGTCAGATCACCATATGCTTCAGTGCGAGCCAAGGGAAACACAGAAACACCCTACCCCTCTCAGCATGCACCAGACACAAGGGTCCCCCATGGGCCTCAGAGCAACATCAATGCAGCGCCAGGTAAATAGTCAGGGCCTGCAGGCCCTGGCACAGGAAGCCTGAGACAGTGCCCCTTCTACCCCAGAAGCAGAGTTCAAATTTAAAAGAAAAGAAAAAAGCAAAAAAGATGAGCAAAAAAAACAACATAAAAAGAATCTGACTATAGAAAAGTATAACGGTCACAGGGAAGATCAAGACACAAACCCAGAAGAGGGCAACAATGTCAAAACACCTATGACAAAACCCCAAAGAAAAATGGGAAGTGATCTCAAGCCCAGAAAGAACTCACAGAAGAGCTCAAAAAAGAGCTTAAAAATCATATAAGAGAGGTAGAAGAAAAATTGGGAAGAGAAATGAGAGTGATGCAAGAGAATTATGAAAAAAGAGTCAACAACTTGGAAAAAGAAAACAACTACTTAAAAAGTATAATTGGCCAAATGGAAAAAGGAATACAAAAATCCACTGAAGAAAGCTCCCTTAAAAGTACAATTGGCCAAATGTAAAAGGAAGTGTAATAGCTACCTGAAGAAAATCACTCCTTAAAAGTTAGAATTGGACAAGTGGAAGCTAATGACTCTACGAGACATTAAGAATAAAACCAGTTCAAAAGAATGGAAAAAATAGAAGAAAACATAAAATACCACATTGGAAAAACAACTAACCTGGAAATTAGATCCAGGACAGACAATGTTAGAATCATTGGACTACCTGAAGCCATAATGAAAAGAGGACTTGGACAGCATCTTTTAAGAAATTATCAAGGAAAACTGCGCTGGTATCCTGGAACCAAAGGGCAAAATAGGTATAGAAAGAATCCACCAATCACCTCAGGAAAGAGATTCCAAAATGAAACTCCAAGAAAAGTTATAGCCAAATTACAAAACTATCAGGTCAAAGAAAAAAAATACTGCAAGTAGCCAGAAAGAAACAATTCAAGTGTTAAGGAGCCACAATCATGATTACACAGGACTTAGCAGCTGCAACACTAAAGGATCAAAGGTCATAGAACTTAATATTCTGGAAGACAAAGAAGTTAGGACTACAACCAAGAATCATTTACCCATCAAAATTAAGCATAATACTTCAAGGGGGAAAAATGGTCATTCAATTATAAAGAAGAATTTTAAACTTTCACAAAATACCAGAATTGGACAAAAAAAATTGATCTCCAATATCAAGACCCAAGAGAAGCCCAAAAGTGGAAAAAGGGAAAAGAAAATAGATGGGATTCAATGAAACTATTTACATCCCTACATGGGAACATGATAATTGTAATTCTTAAAAATTGTACCATTAATAGTACAGACAGAAGAAATATACATAGACAAAGGGTATAGCTATAATGTGAATTTGAGGGAATGACATAAAAAATTTAACTAAGAGATGAGAATGAGGAGTACACTGGGTGCAGATGGAAGGAAGAGGTAGAATGGAGTAAATTATTTCACATGAAGAGGCACAAAAACCCTATAGAGGAGAAGATGGGCGGGTGGGCAATGGGCATCGCTAGAACTTTACTCTCATCAGTATTAGCTCAAAGAGGGAATAATATACACAATCATTTAGATATAGAAATCTAACTCACCCAACAGGGAAGTAGGAGGGAAGGAGATTAGGTAAAGGAAGGGAGCTGACAGAAGGGAGGGCTGATCAGGGGGGGTGGTAGACAGAAGCAAAACACTATCGAGGAAGGCGAAGTTAAAAGGAGAGAGAGGACAAAAAAGAGGAAAAATAGGATGGAGGGAAATACACGGTTAGTAATCATAACTATAACTGTGAATGGGATGGACTCTCCTATAAAACAGAAGAGGATAGCAGAGTGGATCAAAAACCAAAATCCTACAATACATTGTTTACAAGAAACACACTTGTAGCAGAGACACACACACAGAGTAAAGGTAAAGAGTTGGAGCAGAACCTATTATGCTTTGCTGAAGTGGAAAAAAAGTAGGGGTAGCAATCCTGATCTTAGACAAAGCAAAAGCAAAAATAGACCTAATCAAAAGAGGTAGGAAGGAAATTACATCTTACTAAAGAGTACCATAGACAATGAAGCAATATCAGTACTAAACATATATGCACCAAGTGGTGTAGCATCCAAATTCTTAAAGGAGAAGTTAAGTGAATTATAGGTTCCTGACCAAACAAGAGATAGAGAGCATTACAAAATGTAAACCAGATAATTTTGATTATATTAAATTAAAAGCTTTTACACAAGCAAGAACAATGCAACCAAGATTAGAAGGAAAGCAGAAAGCTGGTAAACAATCATTATAGCAAGTGTCTCTGATAAAGGCCTCATTTCTCAAATATGTAGAGAACTGAGTCAAGTTTACAAGAACACAAGCCATTCCCCAATTGGTAAATGGCCAAAGGATATGAACAGGCAGTTTTCAGATGAATAAATCAAAGTTATCTATAGGCATATGAAGAAATGCTCTAAATCACTGTTGATTAGAGAAGTGCAAATCAAAACAACTCTGAGGTACCACTTCACACCTATCAGATTTGCTAATATGACAGAAAAAAGGAAAATGATAAATATTTTAAAGGACGTGGGAAGATTGGGACACTAATGCACTGTTGGTGGAGTTGTGAACTGATCTAACCATTCTAGAGAGCAATTTGGAACTATGCCCAAAGGGCAATCAAACTGTGCATACCCGTTGATCCAGCAATACTACTACCAGGTATGTATCCCAAAGAGATCATTAAAAATAGAAAAGGACCTACATGCATAAAAATATTTATAGCAGCCCTTTTCATGGTGCCAAAACATTGGAAATTAAAGGAATGCCCATCATTTGGGGAAAGGCTGAACAAGATGTGGTATATGAATGTAATGGAATATGATTGTGCAGTAAGAAATGATGAACAGGCAGATTTCAGAAAAAACTAGAAAGGCTTGTATGAACTGATGCAAAGTGAAATGAGAAGAACTAGGAAAATATTGTACAAAATATCAGCAAAATTACGTGATGATAAATCAAGAGCTGTGTCTCAGCTCTTCTCAGCAGCACCATGATCCAAGACAAGCACAAAGGACTAATGAGGAAAATGCTATCCACATCCAGATAAAGAACTGATGGACTCTGAATGTAGATCAAAGAATATTTTTTCGGTTACTTTATTCTTTCTCACAGTTTTTTTTCCTTTTGATCTGTTTCTTCTTCCACAACCATAACTATATGGAAATATGTTTTACATGATAACACATGTATAACCTATATCAAATTGCCTACCATTTTAAAAAGAAGGGAGAGAAGAGAGGGATAAAAAGGTAGAATTCAAAATCTTGTAAAAATGAATGCTAAAAATAGTCATGACACAAAATTGGGGGGGAGCGATAAAATACTATTTTTTTAAAGAAACTTACTAGCTATGGGACCCTGGCAATTCATTATGTGTCAGTTTCCTCATCTGAAAAAAAAATCTCTTCCAGCTCTAAATCTATGATGCTAAGATCCTATCATTACTTTTTTTAATATTAGATATTTTTGCTTAGATTTTATAAGCAGGTATTATGGAGATAATTATTGGGAAATATTTGCTGTGTCAGGACAAAATGCATCAATAATTTTAAAATTAGTCCTATGATGCTGATATGATTAATCATATATTACTAAGAAAGAATTAAAATGAGGAGATACTCTTCTGATTACTCCTGTAATTATTAGGCCCTGTCATCTTTGAGCTTGAATTTGAAGTTCCAGGCTATGCTTTCTTTCACCTACAAGAAAATTCAGACATTTTCAGTTATTTATTAAATAGTGGTTGCACCAAAATGCATATCATCAAAGAATACCTTGCATCTCTTCTCTGTTTTTAACTTTTTAAAGCTTAAACCTAGGATTTATAGTCCAAAGACCTGTATTCAAGTCTAAATTCCTCCTAGTTAGCTGTATGATTTTGGGTAAGTAACTTCCTCCTCTAAAGATATCAGTTTTTTCATCTTGAAATGTAGGAATTGGGCCAGACAATCTGTCAGGTCTCTACCAACTCTACAATCCTAAAATATCATTTTGATGGCCAAAGAAACTTAGTAAGGTATGTATGGAGGATATTCTAAGCCCAATTTGACAAATAAAGAAACTGAGGCTTGCAGCGGTTAAGCATACAAGGCAGCTGGAGTTAGGATACCATTCACATGGTTACTAGTACTGTGCTCTCTCCATCATATGTTGCTAGTTCAGATAAGGCTACTGACTCACAAGCTCCCACCACTGTTATAAACTAGCATAGCAGTCACCCAAAGAGGAAAATATAAATAGAACTTCAGCCAGAGATAAATAAAATACTAAAGCAATTTGATCTGCCAGATGTGGCAGAACTGGGATGGTTAACAAACCCTGGTTCAATTCCACCCAACACCCTACCTGGACTCCCTGTCTTTGATTAAAAAAAAGCAATCCCTAGACCTTAGGAAGCAGCCAGCTCAGGTCCAAAAGCAACAAAATTAGACCTAATAATACATCAGAAGTACAGTGGGGGCCCCTAATTGTTTAGATCCCCATGTTATTTCTACTACATCTGTTCAACACTCTGGATTAGTCAGGCCCTTGGCTTTCAAACATACAGCTTAGTCATGGCTAAGTAACTCTCCCCCTCCGACAGCAGCACTATTTGTATTCTGTGAGGCTGAAAAAGCTATCTTTAAAGAAATTAAGTCTAAAACAATCACTGTTTTTATCTGCCCCTGTTTCTAAAGATTCACCCAGCTAGTCAGAAATATCATATTGGAGAGAAAAAGGAATCCTCAAAAAACAGAAGTAGAAGGTATACTACTCCCCAAACTTTAGGGCTAATGGCAAGCCCATTGATTGAGACTGACCAGCCATTCTGAGAAGTGAAGAAATTGCCCTCCTAGTCTGACAACAATTCCTTCTACCTTTTACTCACTCATGGCCAACCTGGCCCCAGACAAAAGACTGGATGTTTCAGCATGTCCCCATCCCACCAACACCTGAGTTTCATCACCTTTAAGCACCAATTATTCCTTTCCTCCTGTCTAGTAACAATTGCAAGGAGAAGAGAGGATCAGTCTGAACTTGTTGAGACATGTATTTATCCTCCCTTCCTGCCTAGTCAGAATATACAACACGCTGACAATGGACAACTTTGATCATCTTTGCTAGTGCATCTCAGGTTTAAGCTTCTTGAGAGAAGGAAGGTCTACGTTCATCCTGAGCAGCTAGGTGGTACAATAAATAGATAGAGGGCTGGCCCGGAGTCCGGAAGACTCATCTTCCTGAGTTCAAATCAGGCCTCAAACGTTTACTACTTGTGTGACTCTGGGCAAACCCTATTTGCCTCAGTTTCCTCATCTGGAGGTGGAGAAGGAAATGGCCAACCACTCCAGTATCTTTACCTAGAGAACCCTAAATGGGGTCAGAAAGGGTCAAACATAAGAAAAAACTGACTGAACAACAACAAATGTCGATCCTTACTCTACATCTTATTAGCCATGTGACCTTAACTAACTTCCCTGCACCGTGGGCTCCGTAAAATAAGGAAATTGGCCTAGATCATCTCTGTTGTCCCTTCCTGCTCCAACACGATGGTTCTGCCTCTAGCTATGAATCTCTAACTGCCAACATAGTTCTTTATACATAGCAAGCACTTAATAAATATATTTGTGGAAGGGAATGGAACTGAACCAATGAACAAAGTCTGCTTTTTTTTAACAAATCTTAGGCATGAGGAATCAGAAGTAATGGTATCTGAGGGGAATCATTTGGTTTTGTTTTTAATTCAATAAACATTTATTAAGTTCCTACTGTGTGATAAATAATGGTGGTAAAATGGAAAGAGCACTGGATATGGAGTCAGGAATTGTTGTTCAGTCATCCAGTCTGATCTCTATGTCCAAATCTAGGGACTTTATCCCTGGGGTTTTCTTGGCAGAGATACTGGAGTGGTTTGCCATTTCCTTCTCCAGCTCATTTGACAGATGAGGAAACTGAGACAAACAGGGTTAAGTGACTTGTCCAGAGTCACATAGCTAGTGAGCATCTGAAGCCAGATTTAAACTCAGGTCTTCCTGACTTCAGGCCTGGCACTCTATCCACTGTGCCACTTAGCTTCCCCACTATTAACATGTGCCCTCTTCTCTAGCCACATGGCCTACTTACTATTGCTTTATAATTTAAAGGAGTCATTAGGTTTTTTTAAAAAAAGTATCATTTAAGCAGATTTGGGTCAAGACCTTTGTAGTCTCATATTACTCATATTTTCATTAAGGACAGGAGAAGGTGAAGTAAAGGGTTCATGGTTGTGATATCAAGAGGTTTCTGGAGGAAAGGAAAAATTAGCTGAAATGTGATTTTGGTCAATTAGTGTGGAATAGAGGACCTGAAGGCAATGTTTGAGGCTTAATGAGTAAATGCTAATTGTACCTGGAGGAAACCTTGAGAATTCATTATTATAGCTGAGCCAGGACTGTGCACTGAGGATAAAACCACCCGGGCAATTCCAGGCTCCCACCCTCTGCCCAGAGTGAAAGCTAATAAACTGCTGTCCTTCTAATAAACCCTACACTCTTCCCCTCAAGTGCAGAGCTGGTTTGTCCCCCAGAAAGGAAATAGGTATGTTTCACCCCTGGCTTAACCTTCCCTACCAAAGGGAGGTAACCAAGTTGGGACATTTTTTTTCTTGTCTCTGACTCTGGATTGGAGATTGTACCTGGAATTGATTCCTGAGAGACCCTTGGAACCTTAACAGTCACAGAACAACAAAGTTATTGTGTAGCCCAGAGCTATGACCAAAGTTAGGCAAAGGTGGCTGCTTCCTAGGATGCAAAATGTTTGGGGACAGGGGAAAGGAGGAGGGAGGTAAGTGGAGGCAACCCCAAGGATACTGTTTATACGTGTGTGTTTTTAATACCAGGAAATTCTGCTGTCCATGCACATAGGTATTTTATATCATATGTGTTATGTCAAAGGCTCAAAGGCTAAGGAGGACAATACCACAAAGGGTGAGATTTTCAAAAACAGGGATATGTAGACTGTCCAAAGGTAAGGATTTGCCACTGTAATGAAGGAGATATAACACAGAACCTAAAGTTGTAGAGAGATTTTTTTCTGGAGGGTGCAGAGAAGCAGAATGAAATAGTAGATAGAATAATAGATTTGAAGTCTGGAAGACCTGTGCTCAAATCCTGCTTCAGGCACTTAACCTGCTATGTGACTACTCTCAAGTCATCTAAATGCTCTGTGCCTTGGTTTCTTCATCTTTAAAATTAGATGGCCTCTAAGGCTTCCCCCCAGCCTCCAGATGCCCCTTTTGGAGGATGATATTGTACTAAATGCATCAAGCTCCAGGACCTTGAAGAGCTTAACCAACCAAAGGAGTTTGGCTTGTCCATCCATATAAGAAAGACCAACAGCATGAAGTCTGTTTTCTGAACTTCAACATCCATTTGAACAGAAATTCTGTAACATCTGTCCAACAGTTTTTATATCTAGGAAAGACAATACAAATGGACGGTGAAGTGGGCTCAAAACTAAAAAGGAGGAGGAAAGCGGGCTATGTTGCTTTTGGGAACTTTCAAAGCTCTTTTGATGACCCTAGGCATCCTAAGAAAGCAAAGATCCATCTTTTTAGTACAAATATTTTATTGGTGTTGTCCTATAATATTAAGGCATGGAATACCACTGCTTCTAAAGTACTAAAGATGAACATCACACAGAACACATTAGAGAAATGCATGACGAATGTGAGCAGACTGTGACCCATGCCTAACAAGGCACCCTGAAAAGGAACAGGAGTAATGGAAAGAATTTTATGACAGGAGGAGGTGATGGGCTTAGCATGTGGAGAAAACAAAGAATGCCACTGTCAGACTGCTCCAGTGATAACTGGCAATATCAGGAGAAAGCGAAGAAACCCTACTCTCCTGTCTGCCCCAGCACATTGGACAGATACCTTGTGGCAAACTTTGGAAGAACATGCATGAAAGTTACACAAGGCAAGCAGGTATAGATGATTTGTGACCTGAATTTGTTGAAATGAACTTCTGAATCAATGAGGTCATGGGTTCATTTGATGGAAATAAGGTAAGAAATATGAATTTTTAAGTCCTTAATATATACCAGGAGCTGTGCTAAGTTTGATTATTTGAGACTAAGTTGTACACATGCTCACCTCTGATATACTATAAAGACCACTGGAGACTAGAGTAGAAGTCTGAAAACCTGAATTGTAGTCCAAGCTTTCTCAATGGCCTATGAGGCTTAATGTGAGTCTCATTAAAGCAGAGATAGTAATACTCTGAGTAACTAGGTGGTGCAATGGGTAGAGTATTTGGCCTGGAGTCAGGGAGACTTTCATCTCCCTGAGTCCAAGTCTGGCCCCAGATACTCACTAACTATATGACCCTGGGCAAGTCACTTAATCCTTTTTGACTCAGTTTCCTCATCTGTAAAATGAACTGGAGAAGAAAATTGGAACATTGTTACATTGCTGGTGGAGTTGTGAGATGATCCAGCCATTTTGGAGAGTAATTTGGAACTACACCCAAAGAGCCATAGGAATGTTCATACCCTTTGATCCATCAATACCACTTCTAGGGTTGTAGCCCAAAAAAATCACACAAGAGGGGAAGGGACCATATGTACAAAGATATTTATAGCGGCTCTTTTTGTGGTAGCCAAGAATTGGAAATCAAAGGGATGCCCATCAATTGGGGAATGTCTGAACAAGCTGTGGTATATAAAGGTAATGGAATACTATTGTGCCATAAGAAATGGGGATGATATGGACTTCATAACAACCTGGAAAAACCTACACGACATAATGCTGAGTGAGCGGAGCAGAGCCAGGAGAACATTGTACACAACCACAGATATATGGATTCCGTGAGGACCAACCCTGACAGACTTCACTCTTCTCAGCAACACAAGGTGCAAGGACAACTCCAAGGGACTCACGACGGAGAATGCTATCTACACCCAGAGAAAGAACTGTGAAGTTTGAATGCAGATTGAGGCACGCTACATGCTCGCCTTTTTTCTTCTCTTTTGTTTTTGTTTTTGGGGTTTTTTTTGGTTCTGTTTCTTCTTTCTCATGATTCATTGCATTGGTCATAATTCTTCTCCACAACTTGACTAGTGTATAAATTAATTCAATGCAAAGTTATACATGGTAGTTATATGAGATTCCATGCCATCTTGGGGAGGGAGGAGGGAGGAAAGGGAGAAAATCTGGAACTCAAAATTATGTAGAGCCGTGTGTTGTAAACTAAAAAAAAAAAAGAAAAAAGAAAAAAAATGAACTGGAGAAGGAAATGGTAAACCACTCTAGCATCTTTGCCAAGAAAACCCCAAAAGGGGTCATGAAGAATCAGACATGACTGAACAACAACAAAACATTTTTAAAATGATGTACTTCTTGTACATCATATTACAGGTAGCTGATGGATGGGCCTTGAGTCAGGAAGACCTAAGTTCAAATCTGGATTCTGATACTACCTGTATGACCCTGGGTAAGTCATTTAACCTCTACTTCAGTTTCTTCAATTGTGAAATAGGGATGATAATAGTACCTACCTCCCAGAATCATTGTGAAAATCATAGGAGATAATATTTGTTAAAAGTGCTTAGGACAGTACCTGACACACAGTAGGCACCATATAAATGCTTATTCCCTTCCCTTTCCACCTTGTGTAACACAGGTAAGGTTGGGAGGACTGTACAGTGCACTCTACCAGTCAACAATCACACCAAATCCCCACTCCCTCCATATGCTACTTGATTCATTACCTTGTTAATTCTTATCTTGAATTCTAAGGCAATTGAAGAACATGTTGTTATATTTCATCATAAATTAATTGAAATACGTAATCTGTTAGTATTAGTCAGATCTGAGCCCCACTGAAGTTTATAAAATAAACCAAAGAAACATCTTTTCTTGTATTTTGAACACTTTATAACATTATATAAATGCAAGCTATTCAGGCTCACTGATTTCCACCTTAGTGTTCATCAAAAAAGAAAAAAAAATTAAATGCAGTTTAACTATTCATTACATGTGTAGACAATAATAAAGGTGGTCCTCCAGGACCATTTTATCTATCTATGTGACTAACTGTTGGTATGCAAAGATCATACCCCCTATTTGGGTAATCAGAACAAGGCTGCAGAGTTTCACTGCACAGTAATGAAGTCAGCATCAAAAGCTCAAATACAAAGCCTCAATAGACAGGCCCCAAGAATCCTTGCCAGATTCAAGAACAAAAGTCAACTGAAATGGAATTGAGAGGGTGGGGGGGGAGGCATTCTATTTAGAAATCTAACAGCCTATAAAAGCAGATTTCTTTTGCTAGCTATGATCATATAGTGTGCTTCAGTGGTTCAATCCAGGAAGCCAATGCTGTCTTCTTCTGACCTTGTTCAGGACCCTGCTAAATTGGTGGCAAGTCCACCCACATAAAATGTGGCATCTGGGAGCTCCCTGACTATTCATGTTACTGATTATTTCCCTCAAGTTATTTAGAACATTGCAGTGAATGGGCAGACGGGGTTAAGGGAAAGGAGATTCTAAATCCAACCATGGAAAAGGGAGAGGAGGGCATCAGGTGACCAAAGACTACACTTGGCTGCACCACTGACTTGCTGAGTAATTACCTCTGCAACTCCAGCCTCCCCATGCCCTTCCACACAGACACTGTCATCGGCGCCTGCTTAATAACAAAGACCACTCATGTTTCCATAGTGATATAACATTTACTTTCATCAGTGCCAACCTGAGAGGTAGGAAGCAGTTCAAGAATTATCTCTATTTAACAGATGAGCAAACTGAGACCCAGAGAAGGTAAGTAATTTGCCCATAGACATACATAAAATACATAGTGGAAGCAGGAGTTGAACCCAAGCTTTCTGACAATAAGATCAAAGCCTCTTCCACCTAAACACACTGCTCGAAAAGTCAACGACTTCTCATGACTTACTGCAAAACATCAAGACTCCTTGGCTGAACTCTCAAGGTCCTCTCCAGCCTGGCCCCAATGTGCCTTTCCATCTTTATCCCTTGTTATTACTTTACTCAAACTCCCTACTCAGAATAACTCATTAGTCCCCCAAACATTCCTTGTGTCTTCCTGTTTCCAAGGGAAATAACCCTATCATCAACTCTGACTACTGAAATTCTATAGATTCTCCAGTTCATTTCAAGTCTCACCTTATTCATCAAGGCTCTCTGAATATCCTAAGGGAAAATTAGTTTCTTTTCCTTTAAAACCCTATGTCATTTGTTGTTTGTAACTTTCATATGGAAATTATAATGTTCTCCCTTGTGTTCTAATTATTTTTTTACATATCATATCTCTCTTATGAGATTATAAGCTCCTTGAGGGCAAGGGTCGTGTTTGAGGTATCTTTGTATCTCCTAAAGTATGAAACAGATCAGTCTGTAAGTCAATAAATGTTTATTAAGTACCTACTATGTGCCAAGCACTGTGGTAGGCACTAGGCATACAAAAAAAGGCAAAAAGCCATCCCTGCCCTCAAGGAACTTACAATCTGCGGGAGAAGACAACAAGCAAATACATACAGATAGGTTATATAAAGGATAAATAAGAAATAATTAAGAAATGGAAGGAGCTAGAATTAAGAAACGTTGGTAAAAGGTACCTGTAGAAGATGGGATTTTAGTTGGGACTCAGGAAAAGCACAGGGACACAGGCAAATCAGCAGGCAGAGATGAGGAAGGAGAGCATTCTAGACACAGGAGACAGCCAGAGAAAGTACCCGGAACAGAGAGGTAGAGTATTTTGTTCATAGAAGAGCTGGTAGGCCACTGTCATTGGGTCAAGGAGTACACGGCAGGGAGTTGTTGTTGTTGTTGTAGTAGTTGATCATTTTCAAAGAGAACTAGTGTCATCACAGGTGATTTCTTGACTCACAATGATTGGGATTTAAGTGAAGCAGATTCGTGCAAAGTCATCGGCCTCACTCTCTCTTCCAGAGTCATCGAAGTCCAGTAGCAGGACAAAAGTCAAGATGGCTGGCAATGGCCCAGGATGCAGTGGATGACCTTGGGGTCTTCAATGCCTGACCAAGCTCTAAGTGCTCCACAACACCTGTTTTGCCACCTTCGTAGCCATTGGAACAAATTATTCTCATCTGCCCATACTGCCAGGGAGTCTCCGCATGCTTGGGTAGACATCCCAAAGAATGGCAGCAAGTGAGGTGTAAGAAGACTGAAAAGGAGGGAGGGACTAAATTACGAAGAACTTTAAATGGTAAACAGTATTTGATTCTGGGGGTCATAAAAAACCACTGGTAGAGGGTTGACATGGTCGGATCTGTGCTTTAAGAAAATCATTTTGGTGGCAGAATGGAAGATTGAAGTAAGGAAAGACTTGAGGCAGGCAGAGCCAACCACAAATTACTGCAATAATTCAAACACGAAGTAGAGAAGCCCTGGATCAGGCAGAGTCAGAAGGAAAAAGAAAATATTTTCAAGAGATGTTGCAAGGCGATAATGACAGGGATTGGTAATGGATTCAATATGAGGGTATGAGAGGTACTGAAGAGTCAAGGATGACACCTAAGTTGTAATTTTATCCAATATTCTACAATCCAGCCAAAGCAGCCTTCTCCCTGTTCTTTACACATATCACTCCATCTCTCTTCTCCGTGTCTTTGAACTGACTGGCCCTCATGCCTAGAATCCATTCACTTCTTATGTCCATCTCACAGATTCCCTTTCTTTTTACTATTTAGCAACCTAAGCACCACCTTCTACATGAAGCCTTCCTGATCTTTCCAACTGTTAGTGCCATTCCTCCCTCATTAACTTATAGTTAACTACCTTCTATTTGTTGGTATTTTTTCTCTTCATATTTATTATACATATACTTATATGTGTACTTGTCTCCCTCATTAAAATGTAAGTCCCTTGAGAATAATGATAATTTCATTCTTTATATCTGTATCCCTATACCGTGGCATAGTACCAGGCACACAGCAGGCTTTTGGTAGATACGTGTCAATTTGTAAAATATATTCATGCATAAATTATTAAGGGTTTGATAAACATTTCTAGAATGAATGTGAAATTGGGCTGGCCTCAGGAAAAGAATCTAAAGCAGATTTTTTTTCCAAATAAAAGACAATGTAGCACAGTGAAAAGAGCATTGGACTGAGAGTAAGAAAGTCTGGATCTTAGTTTCTGTTCTATAATTAATTAGCTGTGCCACCTAAGACATTTGACTTTCCTGAGTCTCACTCTACTGGTTTGGAAAATGAGAGGCTTAGCAAACTGACTTTTAAGGACTCTTTCAGATCAAAAATTACATTATTTTTATTGTTCCTATGCAATATATCATTACTATATCCCTTCTTCCCTTTTAGCAGATCCTTTGTGACCTTCAGTTCCCATATCTATAAAATGGGAATAATAATCCTTGTACTACCTACCTCGTAGGGTCTAACCCTCTAAACATAAATAATTATTTGATGGGGTAATGGAATGAGTAATTTTGATATGTGGAGTTAGAAAACATGGGTTCACATCCCATCTCTGTCATATCCATGACATGTAATATGGGATCCACTCTTCTAATCTCTCTGTCCTTTCACATGGCAATATCATAATATAGTGGGCAAAGTTGGCCTTTCAAGCTAGAACATGTAAGGTACACTAGAAACTGGGAGAAAGAAGAGGATTTTCAGTGCACATGACCTTTCCTAGACCAGTCAAGAAAGAGAAATAAGAACCAGGGCAAGCCTCTATTTCCTTTCTCTCTTGCCTCCAACTCTTAGAACAAGAAGGTAAGGTACACATTCACCATCTTTTCAGTGGTGTCACATAGTGACCAGCCAACAATGTTTTGCTCTTTCTCTTGAGGACACAGGTCATAAGAGCTAAGCCACAATTCCTAGCAGGGCCTTTTTCCTCGTGACTGCTTAGAAGTATTTCTAGGCCTTCTTCCATGGGTCCATCCTTTTTTATATGCTTGGTATATGGATAGATTTTTATGATTTCCACATAAGTAATAAAATCCACATGTGAAGAAGTTTACTCGTAATTCAGCATATTTGTTTTTGAGCTAATATTGCCTCCCTCCGATATTCCATGTGTATTTTAGTCATATGTCTTTAATAAATATATCTCACTTTCAAGAATATAGCCATTTATTATTATTATTAGTATTTATTATCATATATTATTGTTTATTGGGGTATAGTTTACCAAAGTGAATTATTACCAAGACCTTGAAATAACAGGATTTAAAAGACGAGCTCTTCTGGAAAAAAATTTGGGAAGGAATCTCACTTAGAGTTCTAGTAGATAATTCTGAGATCCATGAAATAACCCAAAGCATCTTTGTTAATGTATTTACTATTTTGGACAACTTCCACTAAGAAACACAAAAGTAATAATAATTATAATAATAATAGCTACCATTTATAAATCACTAAAAATTTTACAAGGGACTGTACATGTTATCTAGCTTGTTCCTTAAAATAATTCTATGAGGTACGTACTATTCTTAGTCCCATTTCACAGTTAAGAGAAGTGATCTCAAGAGAGGTTGTGATTTGCCCAGGATCAAACAACTAGTAAGTTGGGCAGAATTTGAACTTGGGTTTCCTTGATTCCAAATCTGACATTCTATCAATTGTACCACCTAGCTGACTTTAGAATACATATACACTCATATTTTGTCAAATGGTATCATGTATAGAAAGTGTCTTGTAAATAAAGTAATATATAAATGTAAACTCATTCATATTCCTCTTTAAATGTACCAACTAGAACAGGATACAACATTTAAGGTGGGAATTTAGCCTAAATGACAGGAACTAAAAATGACAATTGTTGGGTTTAGGCCATATCTGTTATACCCTTAATGACCGAAAGATCAGAAGATTTTTCCTGCCTTGGTTATCTAACTTTGTGTGTCAAAGTGGTGGTACACATCTAATCCTAGTTAACAGGAAGGTGGAGGCTGGGGGATCTCCTGAGTTCAGGAGTTCTAGGCTGCATTAGGCTAAGTCAATTAAATGTTTGCCCCAAGTTTAGCAACACGATTGTGTACCTTAGCATTAAGATGATAAGCTCCCACAGTTGGGGACCTGCCAGGTTACTTAGTGAGAGGCAAAATTCCCCATACTGATCAGAGTAGAAATGGGCCTATGCAGAGCCCCTGTAGTTTCAGCCTGAGTAAAATGCAGAGATCCTGTCTGTTAAAACCAACCAAATTAAAACAACTTTTCATACACCAAAAAGTTGTAAATCACCAACAGCCCCTGGGCTTAAAAACAAAAAAGTGAAATGAAGCACAACATATCACTTTGCTGGGTTCAATAAATAACATTTTGATAAATAGTCCCTAATAAAGACAGCAGTCATCATTTTAAAGACCTGAGCTTTGATGGATCCTGATGGTTTTCCTTAGGAAGGGAATTTATAGGTCAGAAGTTTTAGGGTGGCTGGAACTGCTCTGATTTTTAATGAAACCCCACCCAATGATCAATCACCCTGGCGCTTTTGTTTCCGTCGTCTAAGAGCCCACTCTAAGCTAAAGGCAATGCCAGTTACTTCCAGGCAAGAGACTCTGCTATTTTGTAATGCAGAGTATATTACTTCTAATGTGTCAAGTGTATTACTTTCTAAGTGCTACAGTGAGACATACTTTATAGGCCCAGTAAATCACAGGGTAAAAACTAATTGAAACTTGCATACTGTACCATTGTGGGCTGAGTCCTGCAACAGCAAAGCTATCAGCCAGCAATTAAAATGCTAATGTGGGGTTCACCCTGGTCCAGGGTGTTCGCCCAAATGCAGTGGGTAGCTCCTGCAGAATTCAGAACAGCTGAACTGGGCTGGACTTGATTTAGGAATTATTGATTTATCGAGGCTGAAAACAGCAATAGCAAGGAAGATGTGTGAATGAAAATAAATAAAAATAGACCAGTTTGCTATGATACTGATCTAGTTACTTTTATCTAGGGGCTCAGTTGTTCCATGTCCAATCCCGATAAGGCTTCGCTCTCAAATAAGCTGGCTCACTTTGTTTCATTTCATAGTTGGCAGCTGCACCTTTCCTTGGTCATTAATTTGCAAATGTGCACCAATGTTCACAAGTGAGATGAGGTAAGAGGGTATTTAATTACCTGCTGCCATCAATTATATCTATCTCACCTTCTCTCAATTCATATGGCTAATTGAGAGAAGATTATATTTACACAAAAGGTCCATCAAACACTTGGAGCTAGGTTAGTGATAGGACTCTTTGGTGGGGGGAGGGAGGGTGCTAGACCCAGCCAGAACCAGAACCAGGTCCAGAGAACAGTGTTAAGCTTTCTAGAGGAGCATTTATAGCTCAGAAATCTGCAAATGTTACAAATGCTTAATTTATTACTTTCTTGATTATCTAAAGAAAGTGGCAGAAGAAATGTTAATACTGTAGATTAAACTTAAAAGTGTGTTGTGCATACTTTTTTTTCAGAGATCCTGTTGTTAAATATTTACCAGTGTACTTTCTCCCAAAGGAAAGGATCAGGGAGGAGGAGGACTAGGACTCTGAAAAATTTGATGCTTGTCCTCTAAAGAATAATTTTGTGGATCCATAGATACCACCAGGTGAGACATCATCCAGTGAGGGCCAGAGGAAGAAGATATAAGTAGTTGTGGTTGGCATCTCCCTGCTGAAGGGTACCGAAGTAGCTCTAGATTGATATGGTATTAATAAGAGAGGAGTCTATGGTTCTCCCAAAGAACCTGACTGTGAAAGAAAACTTCTCAATATTTGTTGATCATTTATTGGAAGCTACCTACTTTGGATTATTCACATGAGCACAAAGAATTTAGAAAGATTTCCTAGGAATTATGAAATCTTAGGAAAGGAATTGAAGGTCTTAGGAGCACAGGTGGTATTTTCATCACTGCTACCAGTCAATGCCAAAGGTTTCAAAAGAGAAAGGCAGATGTGAAAAGTGAACAGGTGGTTAAGAAGACGGAGTCTGAAAAGGGATTTGGATTTCTGGACTATGACTTAAAATATGAATGTGGTTAAATAGTCAAGGGTTGGGAAGAAAGGATTTGCCTGGTTTTTAGACAAAAAAAAATCAAAGCTATCTACAATTATATGAAAAAGTGCTCTAAATTACTATTAATTAGAGAAATGCAAATTAAAACAATTCTGAGGTACCACCTCACACCTATCAGACTGAATAATATGACAGAAGAAGAAAATGATAAATGTTGGAGAGGATGTGGGAAAACTGGGACACTAATGCATTGCTGGTGGAGTTGTGAACTGATCCAACCATTCTAGAGAGCAATTTGGTACTATACCCAAAGGGTTATGAAACTGTGCATACCTTTTGATCTAGCAATACCACTGCTAGGTCTATACCCCAAAGACATTTTTGTAAAGGGAAAATGACCTATTTGTATGAAAATATTTATAGCAATCCGTTTTGTGGTGGCAAAGAATCAAAAATTGAGGGGATATCCATCAATTAAGAAATGGGAGAACAATGTGTGGCATATAATTGTTATGAAATATTATTGTGCTATAAGAGATAACAGGCAGGACGATTTCAGAAAAACTGGAAAGACTTGCATGAACTGATGCAAAGTGAAGTGAGCAGAACCAGGAGAAGGTTGTACATGATAACAGCAATACTGTACATTGAAGAACCATGAATGACTTAGCTGTTCTCAGCAACACAATGACCCAAGACAGTTCCAAAGGACTCATGATGAAGCATGCTATCCACCTCCAAAGAAAGAACTCAAATTGTCTGAATGCAAGCTGAAGCATACTATTTTTCTCTTCCTTCCTTTCTTTCTTTCTTTTGCTATTGTTCAATTCTTCTTGCACAATATGACTAACGTATGTGTGTATATACACACACATATACATATATACATATGTATACATTGCTTTCTCCCTCTTCCTTCCTCCCTTCTCTCTTTTTTTTCAAATTTATTTATTTGTTTATTTCTGGAGGCAATCAGGGTTAAATGACTTACCTAGGGTCACATAGCTAGTGTCTGAGGCTGGATTTGAACTCAGGTCCTCCTACTCCAGTGCCAGTGCTCTATCCATTGCACCATCTATCTGCCCCCTTCTGTCTTCCTGACACAAAGTCCAGCGCTCTATCCACTGTGACACCTAACTACCTTGATAGAAGGTATTCTATCTAACCCTCTTGCTTGACACAATACTGTACACAGAGTAGGCATATTATCATCATCATAAGCATTTCTACATAGAGTCAATCCTGTGCCAGGCACTGTGCTTCCCACTTAATTTTTTGTGTTTTTTTTACATTTATTATGTATTTTAGCACTTTTTCCTTTTTGAATTTTGAGTTCCAAATTCTCCCACCCCCTTCCATATCTTTCCCACCCACTGAGAAGGCAAGTAAAATTATATCAATTATACATGTGAAATCATGCAAAACATTTTCCATATTAGCCATATTTTTAAAAGAAAGAAAAAAGCAAGTAAGAAAATTATACTTCAATTTGCATTCAGAATTCATCGGTTCTCTCTCTAGAGGCAGATAGCATTTTTTCATCATGAAACCTTTGGAATTGTCTTGGATAACTGTAGTTATCAGAGTAGCCTGGTCTGTCGCAGTTGATCAGCATTGCAATAGTGTTGTTACTGTGCACAAAAATTTCCTAGTTCTCCTCATTTCACTTTTCATTGGTTCATATAGGTCTTGCTATATTTTTTCTGAAACCATCCTCTTGTCATTTTTATTGTGCTTCCCACTTTACAAATATTATCTCATTTGATCTTCGCAACAAACCTGGGATGCAAGTGTTCTCATTATCTACATTTTATAGTTGAGGAAACTGAGGCAAACTGGTGTTAAATGGCTTGCCCAAGGTCACACAGCTAGTGAATATTTCAGGCTGGATTTGAACTTAGGTCTTCTTGACTCTAGTACCAGAATTCTATACGCTATGTCACCCAGCAGTCTCCTAATAAATGCCTGTTGAATTGATTTGTCATTAATAATACATACGCTACATTTGCATAGCTTCATATTGTTGAAAGCATTTCAAGTATATTAACTCATTTAATGCTCAAAAAAGCCTTATGCTACATGAAAGTAAACAGGGAAGTTGGGTGGCACAGTGGATAGAGTGCCAGGCCTAGAGTCAGGAAGACTCATCTTCCTGAGTTCAAATCTGGCCTCAGATACCTCCCAGCTGTGTGACCCCCAGACAAGTCACTTAACCCTGTTTGCCTTAGTTTCCTCATCTGTAAAATGAGCTAGAAAGGCAAATGGTAAACCACTCCAGTATCTCTGCCCAGAAAACACCAAATGGGGTCACAAAGAGTCAGACATGACTGAAACAACTGAACAACAAACATGTTCTTGTATGTGTATACACACATATACACACATACATATACATACACAAACACATATATATGCCAGGTACTGTGCTAAGCATTAGAGAGCCAAAGTTTAAAAAAAAAAAGACACTCCCCACTCTAAAAAACCTCACAGTATAATGAGGGAAAGAATTTGCAAATGGCTATGTATAATCAACACGTATCCAGAATAAACCTAGGGTAGTCTCAGAGGGAAGGCATGAAGATTAAGGAGGCCTGGGAAAGGTTTCTTGAAGAAAGTAGGATTTTAGATAAACTTGAAGGAAGTCAACAAAGCTAGGATGTGAAGATGAAGATGTATTTGCTTTCTTTGCTCTCTTATTAACGTTTCAGAGTGTCCTCAATCACCAACCAACCATGCCTTTCCCTCAACTCCAAGGGGCCTCAGCTTGGCCTGCATGTTTTGACTCCTACTTTTGTAGTCTTCCTTCACACAATATGTTCGCTAATTCTCCAGTTGTCCTGATCTATATCTTGCCACTGGACCCAGATGGCTCTGAAGGTGAAAGTGAGTCTGGTGACTTTGCACAGCCCTCCCTCACTTAAATCCAATTTGCTTGCATGTCACACCATCACTTTCCTGATGTCATGGTTCTTTTCGAGAACAAAGGACAAACAACAACTACTAATTCTCACTAACTCTGTCAGAACCATGGCCAGAGGCAGGAAGAAAACTGAAAAATGGACAGCATGAGGAGCTCAGAGGGGAATTATGATGCACTGTCATCTAGGACATACAGTATAGACTTACAAGATAGGCATGTGATTGACACAGAGGATAGAGTCCTAGATCTAGAATCAGGAAGACCTGAGTCAAATCCTATCTCAGAAGCTTATTAGCTGTGTTATTCTGAGTGAGTCACTTGAACTCTCTAAACTTCAGTTTCCTCACCAGTAAAATAGGGATAATAATAGCATATATACCATAGGTTTCTTATGGGGCTCAAGTAAGATAATATAGAGATATGAAGTGTTTCGAGAACCTCAAAGTGCTATATAAATGCTAACTACTTAACAGAGAGGAAAAATGAACAATACCACTCTTGTAATAGTTTCAGCTACTTCAGAGAGCTATTCAGACCCAAACGAGCATCCAGAGCTTTGGAATTCTCTATATACCTTGTGAGAATTCTCAAGAGACTTCCTTAACTTGAGCATCTCTCTGTGCATCTCAACCACCAACCATGGGGAAATGGCCAAGGGAAAAATGTGCATATCCATGTTTTCCCTCCTCCTGGGCATCTTGCATGATTCTAGATATTACTAGTACTTTCAGGTTGGCTTGGGTTCAGTCTTGGAGAATTAAGTGAGCCTGGCAAAAGGCCTTCATGAGATATCCTTTGGTTGAATCTATGATATAACACCTGCCTGAAGTTCTATCCCCATCAACTTTGGGTTAATGTTTGAAAGTCCCAAACAAAACAATCTGATTTTATCCTTGGCCCAAGCAAATTCTAAGTTTATTCAGTCTATATTCTGGCTCAAACACCAGCATTATATAGCCCTGTCCCAATCCACATTCCTTTAACACCACTTCATTAGCATATAGCTACCTCTTATCTATTGGCACCTTGGCTTTTGACCCTTGCCTGGTGGAAATAGGCTTGCCAAGTGCTAATTCACTTGGTAAAGCAATCAGTACTAATGTATTAATGTATGTCAGAAGGTTAGTTTATTTCCTCCATTGCAGGTAATATGTGTATTTTAACATGGGTTTTCTAGAAAGACTATGCCTTTACTCAAGAGAGTGATGATATTGGTGGACCATTATAAGACTTCACGGAACCAACTCTTCTAAGCAGAGGATATTATATTCACTTGACTCCCTGTTTTGTTGTGGCTATGTGGTGTAGTGGAAAGAATAATGGATTTTGTGTTTGAATACTGTGTTCTATTACTCAATAACTGTGTGATCTTGGGCCTCCTTCCTCACTTGAAAAAAATTAAAGGAACAGTGGACTACATGGTCCTTAAGGACTCTTCTGGCTGTAAATACTATGGTGTTATGATTATCACTCTAATATCCCAAGCAGGAGATGGAAAGAAAAGTTATTATTGGTCTCAGAACGCACTTTCTTTTCAGTATGGCAAATATTCATTTCAAACCCTTTATTTTAACTACACTTGAAGATGATATTTTGATCCCAAGTAACAAGGGGAGATTACCCTCATTAAAGGATATTATTGTTATTAAAGGGCCAAAGTAAAGAAATCTACAGAAAAAGAAAGGCAACAACCCCAGTTTTGAATATAATTGTTGATGCCACTGTTAGAAAATGCCAAATGGAGTGTTGAGATATTTGATTTGATGGTGAGAAACTTGTGAGAAAATTGGTCTGATTTTGATTCAGGAAAGAATTTACTGGATAAGTACTCCAAGCTAGGAGCATAGGAAATACATAGATTAGTTTTCATTATTTATTTTTAAAAGTTTACCACTGGAAGCCTATGAAGAACTGATGGTGCAAGCCTCCTTCAGCCTCAGTGATTATAGCCAATTATAAGATGGATGGCTCCTATTTCAACATTTCCAAGAGCAGTAGCAGTGGCAGCAGCAGCTGTCCAAGTTTATCCTGGAAGGCTAGTGGGAGACATTTGGAATTTTATCATCCTGTTCATTAAGAGCAGCTGGAGAAAACCTGATTATCCTGGCAAACAATGCTCTTGGTTCAAGGAGGATAACTTCAACAGGAAAAACCCTTAATAACAATGACATTCTCATATGGCTTAATATAGGTGGCCTGTTTTCCCACTACTCCCTAACCCTACTGGAGAGATTTCCCCCTCCATAATCAAATGGCAAGCCACTGATGCACTAGACTTCCAGAGCTAGGAAGAAAAGAGTTCCAATGCAGGCTCCATTCCTAACTAGCTACATGACCTTGGACAAGTCACTTTAACTCTTTAGGTCTCATTTTGTCATCTTAGTCTCTCTGGGACTAGAAGGAGATGAAAGAAATTCTCATCATCTAACCTCATAGGGTTATGAGCATCAAATGAGAGGGTAGATTCAAGATGGAGGAATGGCAGGAAGAATAGCTGAAGTCTCCTTCATATTCCTCCACAAAGATCTGGAAAATGTACCAGACTGAGTCCTGATTGGGAAATTCAAGAAAAAAATAGCAATGAGTCATTCTTCCAGCCAGGTCAGAATAGGGAGATCCATGGAAATTAGGGATTGGGTCTGGCTAGACACCCACAGTATGAAGCATTCCAGTACCCAGGGACTAGAAGAAGACAGAGGTAGTACTCAAGGGCAAGAAGAGGGGTCTAACTCATAGCAGCAACTTTGAGCAGAGTACAGGAACAGGGGCCAGCTGGCAGCCCTGTTGCTCACTACCCTGGGTCACAGATCCAATAAGGACTAGGGAGGAGACCCGTGCCTAGATATAATATTCCAGAGTGAGAAGCAATTGTGGAACTTAAGCTTTATTCTGAGCAAGGAAGAAGTTCCAAACTAAATAGTAGCTATGTGGCTCTGCCTCCAGAAAAGAGAGTGACATCTCAGTTCTAGCCTTCGGCTTAGTCAGAGGTCTATAGAATAATAACCAGGGCAAGAATCCCAGACCAAAAAGGAGCCTCAATTCTATCACTCAGAACCAACTAAGCTTTCCAGATAGCTGAGAGTGACTGAGTCCAGCAGTAATCTACGTGAAATTTCAATCAAGGACAAGCTGACAAAAGTTTTGGACAAACCCAAACCTGGATTAGGAGCTTGTAGAGTAGCAGCTAAATGACACAATGGATGGAGCACTGGACCGAGAGTCCAGAAGATCTAAATTCAAATCCTACTGCAGATACATACTAGCTGACAAGTCGTTTAATCTCAGTTTCATCTGTAAAATGTGAGTAATAATAGCACCTACTCACAAAGGTTGTTGTGAGGATAAATTTATGTAATACTTATAAAACATTTTGCAAACCTTAAAGCATTATCATATAAATCCGCGTTGTTATTATTATTATTATTATTATTATTATTGTTTTTGTACCAGGAGGAGAGTGATCAAATTTTGCCCAAAGTGGATTGGACCATGTTAGGAGCACTGAAAGCTTGCAGGTCTTCAATCTGAGCTGTCTCTGAGATCCTGGAATAACACAAAACTCAACACCCTGAAGAAAGCAACAGAAGGACTCAAGAGGACAAAAATTCAATAGAGATGTTTCCCCCAGAAGTCCTAAAAAGGAGTCCAAAATCAGGAAACAGGAATAAACACACATACAAAAAAAAAGAATCTCACCATAAAGATTTATTATGATGAGAGTGATGTTCAAGACACACACCCTGAAGAAGAGAATAACATCAAACATCTACAAGCAAAGTATCAAAGAAAAGCAGAGCTTAGGCCCAATTTCAATGAGAATTCCTGGAAGAGATGAAGCAAGAGTTAAAAGAAAAAAATTAAAATTTCTTTTAAAAAACAAATGGTAGTACTAAAAAGGGGGGTGGGGGCTGGTGAGAACTATAGAAAAAAAGAATAGGCAAAGAAGAAACAAAACTATCACTCTTTACAGATGATATGATGATATACTTAAAGAATCCTAGAGAATCAAGTAAGAAACTACTTGAAATAATAAACAAATTTAGCAAAGTAGCAGGATATAAAATAAACCCACATAAATCATCAATATTTCTATACAACAGATGCAAAAAGAAATTCCATTTAAAGTTACTGTAGACATTATAAAATATATGGCAGGAATCTACCTGCCAAAACAAACCCAGGAACTATATGAACACAATTTCAAAACACTTCTCACACAAGTAACTTCAGATCTAAATATTTAGAAAAATATCAGTTGCTCAAGGGTAGGCCGAGATAATATAATAAAAATGATCATTCTACTTAAATTAATATATTTATTCAATGCCATATCAATCAAACTACCCAAAAATTATTTTATAGAGCTAGAAAAAATAATAATGAAATTCTTCCGGATGAACAACAGATCCAGAATATCAAGGGAATTAATGAAAAGAAATGAAAGGGAAGGTGACCTACCCATACCAGATCTTAAATTGTATGATAAAGCAGCAATCATTAAAACTACTTGATACTGGATAAGAAATAAATTGGTGGATCAGTAGAAAAGGTTAGGTTCACAAGACGCAATAGTCAACTACTATAGTCGTCTACTCTTTGATAAACCCAAAGACTCCAGTTTCTGGGATAAGAACTCACTATTTGACAAAAACTGCTTGGAAAACTGGAAAATTGTATGGCAGAAACTAGGCATAGACCAACATCTTATACCCTATCCCAAAATAAAGTCAAAGTGGGTCCACAAGTTAGATATAAAGGCTGATACCACAAACAAACTAGGAGAGCAAGGAATCATTTACTTATCAGATCTATGGAAAAGGGAAGAATTTATGACCAAACAAGAGATAGAGTATATTATAAAATGTAAAATGGATGCTTTTGATAATATTAAATTGAAAAGTTTTTGCAAAACAAAGCCGATAAAACTAAAGGAAGGGAAGCAGAAAGCTGAGAAACAATTTTTACAGCAAGTTTCTCTGATAAAAGCCTCATTTCTCAAATATATAGAGAACTGAGTCAAATTTATAAGAATACAATTCATTGCCCCATTTTATAAATGGTCAAAGGATATGAACAAGCAGTTTTCAGATGAAAAAATTAAAGATATCTATAGTCATATGAAAGAATACTTTAAATCACTATTGATTAGAGAAATGCATTTCAAAACAACTCTGAGGTACCACATCACACCTATCAGGTTGGCTAACATGACAAAACAGGAAAATGATAAATGCTGGAGAAGATTAGGGAAAATTGGAACACTAATGCATTGTTGGTAGAGTTGTGAACTGATCCATTCTGGAGAGCAATTTGGAACTATGCCCAAAGGGCAATCAAACTGTGCATACCCTTTGACCCAGCAATACCACTTCTAGGTCTGTATTCCAAAAACATCATAAAATGGGAAAGGACTCACATATACAAAAATATTTATAGCAGCTCTTTTTTGTGGTGGCCAAGAATTGGGAACTGAGGGGATGCCCATCAATTGGGGAAATGGATGAACAAGTTGTGATATGTGAATGTAATGGAATACTATAAGAAATGATGAGCAGGAGGACTTCAGAAAACCTGGAAAGACTCATATGAACTAATGCTGAGTGAAGTGAGCAGAACTAGGAGAACATTGTACACAGTAACAGCCACATTGCTTGATGATTAACTTTGATAGACTCAGCTCTTCTCAGCAATGCAAGGATCTAAGACAACTCCAAAAGACTCATGATGGAAAATGCTATCCACATCCAGAGAAAGAACTTTGGAATCTGAATGCAGATGGAAGCATACTATTTGCTCTCTTTTTTTGTTGTTGTTTTGCTTTGTTTCTTCTTTCTCATGGTTCCTCCTATTTGTTCTAATTCTTCTTTACAACATGACTAATGTGAAAATATGTTTAATACGAATGTGTATGTAGAGCCTATATAAGGTTGATTGCCCTCTTGGAGGGGGGGAGAAAATTTAAAACTCAAAATCTTGTGGAAGTGAATGTTGAAAACTAAAATAAATTAATTTTAAAAAAAGATTTGGGAAAAGAATTAATAGCTTAGAATAAAAGATACAAAGCCTTACCTAAGAATCAAATGAAATGACAGAAGCAAAAGTGCTTTAAAAGTTAAAAGTGCCATAAAATCATAAAGAAAATTAGTAGCTGTCATAATAGTGGTGGTGCTAGATTTCTACTCCATTTCCCCTAAAAGGGCCAGTTTGTAAGAAAAGAAATTATCACAGACATGTATATATGCATATACATGTATACACACACATTATATATAGTATGCAAGTATAGTGTTTTATATAGATAGATATTACATGTGTGTATATCATTTATAGTGCTTTAAGGTTTACAAAGCACTTAAAATATTACTTCATTTTATTTTTACAATAATCCTGAGAAGTGGATACTGCTATAATTTGCATTTTACAGATAAGGAAACTGAGAGAGACAGAGGTTAAAGTGACTTCCTCATGGTCACACAGCTAGTAAATGTCCGAGGCTGGATTTGAACTCAGATCTTCCTGACTCCAGGTCCAGCTCTCTATCCACTGCACCACCTAGCTGCCTCCCCTTTATAAGAATTATCAAAAAAATTAAAAATATTTTGATAATTGCACTTCTGTATACTTGGTTTCTTTTATAATCCCATAAATCTTATTTTATGCATTTAAAAACATTCTTAAAAGGGATTGACCAGACTTCCAAAGAGGTCATTGACATACAAAAAAAGTTGAGGAACTTTTGCCCCAACTACGTTCAACTAAATGTGCATTTATTAATCACCTACTACATGCCAGGCACTGGGCTAGGTGCTTGAGACATAAAGACAGTTCTGCCTTATGAGACCTTATATTCTATTGGGAAAAAAGTACATAATTATTAATAATAATAACTAATATTTTATATTTCTTTAAGTTACGCAAAATACTTTACATCCAATATCTCACTTGACCCTACCAGGACTAGGAGGTAGTTGCTATAATTATCTCCATTTTATAGATGAGGAAACTAAGGCTGAGAGATCAGCTTACCAAGAGTCACACAGCTAGTGAGTATCTAAGGGAATATTTGAACTCAGGTCTTCCAAACACCAATCTCAGTACTCTGCCCACTATGACATCTAGCTACCTCATAGATAAGTAAATACAAAGTATTTTTATGATTACAACCAACAATGGAGTTAAATGTATAGGAGGAGATCAGGATAGACCTAAGTAGTAGGTAGCACTTGAGCTGACCTTTAAATGGAGTGCAGAATTTTAAATAGTGGAGGTGAGGAGGAAAAGCATAAGGAGATAGGACATAAATGATGATCCAGCAGAAGAAATCAGGAAGGAACAGTTGATAGCTCAGGAGAAAATCAGAAGGAAGGAGCATCACTAAAACCCAGGAAGGAGAGTCTCTCAGTCAATAAGCATTTATTAAGCTCTTACCATGGGCCAGGCACGATGCTAAGTCCCTAAAGATGTCATTGCTACCCTCAAAGAACTTATGTTCTAACAGGAGGGACAATGGCAAACAATGATGAATATAGAAGCAGTGTGTTTGTGTGCATGTGTGTGTGTGCACACACGCGTGCGTGTGTGTTTCATTATATTTGAATTTATTTTAAACTTAAATACAAAATAAGAAAAGGAAAAAAAAGCCTTGCTATGTATGCAGAAGAACATAAGAGGATTCAATAGAAAGCAATATATTTCCACTTCAAGAAAACCTATCTAATAAATTCCACACGTTATTTTCAAAGCTATCCATCTTTGCTTCCTTTTATGTTTTCTTTTGTCTTCTGCTGTGCACTTTTTATTTTGTCTCCTTCCTCTCTCCCCCCCGCCCCAAGAAGGCTATGATTAAGTGTGGAGATTGGATAGATAGATACATACATACATACATACATATATATACATACATATTCATAGGGATCTGTAAATATACACATATACACAGACTGCATTACACTTATTTTCACTTGTCATCTGTTTCACTGAAGGTAGATAACATCTTTCTTCATAAGGCAAAGTCTTTCTATATTTTTCTAAATCCACCAGCTCATCATTTCCTACACTACAACAATCTTCTGCCCCAATCACATTCTCTCTGAGAGATTGTCTATGAGAGTTTTTTTCCCAATTTTTCTGCATTCCCTCTATTCTTGGCTATATAGGATTTTATTTATACAGGAAATTTTTAATTTAAAATCATCAAAATTATCAATTTTACACTTCAATACTGCTTTCACCTTATTATATGGTTTAAGGTCTGATACTGCTGAATCTAGTTCCTTCACACCCTTTTCCCCTGGTTTCCTTGACATTCCTAACCCTCTGCTCTTCCAAATGAACTCTGTTATTATTTTTTCTGTCTCAGTGTGATTTTTAGTAATTTAATTGGGATAGTAGTATGTATGGAATATATATATATATACATATATATATATATATATATATATTTATACATATTGATAATAGAGCAGCCAAATGGTGCAATGGATAGAGCACCAGGCCTGAAGTCAGGAAGACCTGAGTTCAAATCCAGCCTCAGACACTTACAAGCTGTTTTACTCTGGGCAAGTAACTTAACCTTGTTTGCCTCAGTTTCCTCATCTGTAAAATGAGCTGGTGAAGGAAATGGCAAACCACTCCCAAATCTTTGTCAAGAAAACCCTCCAAAAGGGTCACTAATCATTGGACACAACTTAAAACAACTCAACAACAACAAACTCTCAAGGAAAACATCTAGGAAGAGGAAATGCTCAATATCAAAGACTACAAAGAAGTCAAGAAGAATGAAGACTGAAATAAAGCCATGAAACTTAAGAAATAAAAGTTAATTGATTACCTTGGAAAAAACAGTTTCAGGAGGGTATTGGAATCAGAAGTCAGAATGTATCAGGTTGAGAAGCACATGAGAGACAGCACTGCAGAAACAATGAGAGTAGACATCTTCTAGTAGACATCTTTTTTTCCAAGCAGTTTGAATGAGGAAGAGAGAAAAAATGGAGGATGACAGTTTGAGGGGATGACAGGGTCAAGTGAGGTCTGAGGATGCCACATGCAGCTAAAAGGTTGTATGGTCCAGAAAATGTAGTCATCCTGATAGTTTCTTATGCTCCCTTCTGTGTGCTCATGTCTCTCGTATCCTTGAGTTATCTTTCCTGTCCTGCCAGTGATGATAGGGAGCAGGGTCAGATAAACATGAAAGAAAATTGGATGTCTGCCTAGCAGCTAGTCGCAAGGCCAGACATTTACAAACTTGTGAAATTGACCCAAAAAATAGTCTTCACTCCTCTCTTAGCTATGCTTTCACTGTCCCCTTCCCACTCTAGTTCCCCAACTCCTGCCCCACTAAACTTGGGGCTTGGAAAAGGAAATGCAAAGGAAAATCAGTCATAGAAGAGAGTCCAAAATAAAAATCAAAGCTATCAATGACTGGAAAAAGTCCTCTCTGTGCTATGGCCAGCTACCACAATTTTTTGTTCTTAAGTTGTTTCAGTTGTGTCTGACTCTCCGTGACCCCATTTGGGGTTTTCTTGGCAAAGATATTAGAGTAGTTTGCCATTTTCCTTCTCCAGTTCATTTTACATGATGAAGAAACTGAGGCAAACAGGGTTAAATGACTTGCCCAGGGTCACACAGCTAGTAAATGTCTGAGATCGGAATTGAATTCAGTTCCTCCTAACTCCAGGGCTGGCACGCAAGCTGTGCTACCTAGCTGTCCCAACCTACCATCCTATTCACTAACTTAATACTTTTTCCACCAAATGTTTCAAATTCAATCTATCTAGGAATTCTTAAAATCACAGGATCACAGACATAGTTGAAAGAAACATTAAAGATCATCTAATCCAACTCCCCATTTTAGAGATGAGAAAACGGAGGCCCAGAAATGTTAAGTGATTTGCCCAAGGCCACAGAGATAACAAGCAGCAGATGAGTAGTTTGTACCCAGGCCCTCTACCTCCAAAGCTAGCCCTCTTTCCATTATGCCACACCATCTGTACGGTGTAGTTCCATCTCATTTTATAGATGAGGAAACTGGGGTTGAAACAGATTAAATCATTTTTCAAGCTTATACAACTTGTAAGTAGTAGAGTCAGGGTTTCAAACCCAAGTCTTCTGACTCAAAATTTTTCATTACATCATGGGGCCTCAGATTCCCAAGGTGAAGTGGTTCTCCATGGTCTCATCACTAGTAGGTTATCAGAGTGGAACCTTGAAGCCCAACCTCTTTGATACCTCAGTTCCTTTTTCCATAGGGATATTCTCAGATTTTACAAGTGAATTAAATGGAAAAATAGAATTTACTTTACAGAAATTTGATTTATCACCAATTCCATAGGAACATATTGATTCCATAAAGGTAATATCTTTATGGAAAGTCCTATGTCCTATCCTCAACGAGTAAAAAAAAAGCATAATCTGAACTATCTCATGTATCTAAAAAGTTTTCTTAGCAAGAATTATGAATTAAATAATTTCCTGTCATCTCTTATTCTTCCAAGACAAGAAACTATTAGTGGACTGTGGTCAGAAAATTGCAGAGTATAATGTATTTTGCATTTTTCAGTCAACAGATAAGGATTCACAAACCCATCATGAGATATAAAGTCCTGTAGGGAAATAGGCATATCTCAAAAGTGGAAAGCAAATGGGACCCAACTCAATTAGATGATGAACCTACAAGAATAAAACTGAGTGTAATGGATGAAATAGGATTTTCTAATTTCCACAAGGGGATAAGGTGCTCTCTGCCTTTATTTCTTCAGCTGCTTTCCATTAACCAAGGCTACAAATTGCTGAGACCAGGAGCCATTAGTACCATTAGAATGACATAGATAGATTATCACATTTTGAGGGACAACACGCAAACTATGAACATATACAATATATATGTGTGTATATATAAATACATACGTAACATATAATATATAAGGTAATTTGAAGAGAAGAGTATCTAGGATAAACATCTAGTATATCCTCATATTCTTAAAAAATACATCATAAAAATGAAATAAATTACCTGAAAAAGTAGGGAATCAATTCAAACAGACTAATTAGTCTGTCACTCAAGGCCCTTGACCATTAGGTCCCAAACTATCTTTCCTACTTTGTCTCACACCATTCCCTGAAAAGTACTACTCCCCGGCATAAACCCTCTTTGTTCCACCAAGACTTATCCATTCACTACGGCACAAACATGCCTAATAGTCTTGCCTTGATTTCTAATATTCTAGCCTAGATTAGTGATCTCAAACTGCTTATTTAAGTATTTAAAACTCATCTGTTAGCACTTCTATCTACATCTTTGATCTTTTCATAGATGCTTGCTAATCTAATTATATATTGTTGTGAATGGAGGAACAAAGAGCTGCATAATATACCTTGGGGTCATGGAACACAAGCAACTTCATATAACCTCAAGTTTGGAGCCTGAGAAAATTTCATGCAATAGGTTGAAGCATTAAATGACCTTTAAATGAAATCTTATCATGCAAGACATAACTAACTTTCAGAAGTCCTTTCTATTCCCCAAAACCTCTTTCCAGAATTTTGATGCCATAGAAATTCTCAGATTATGTACTGCAACATAGGGCCAAGGAAGAACTGGATAAGAAGAGTAGAACAAAAGACATCATTAGAAAAAGGATTGAAAAAGGAAGTGGACTAGTCACGTAGTGAGAACAAGGAATGACTGGTGGATAGCCATAGGTGCACATAAAATGGCAAGAAATCTGAGATGGTCCCCAGTAAATTAGGTACATTCTTTACTGAGGATTTATAAGAAGTTGTGGCCAAGAGTTGCATACAATTAAGACAAAAGGTAATCAGCACCATTAGAGAAGGTACATTTATAAAATCATAGATCTAATAATCCATCATTAAGTGCCTCCTTCAGTTCAATTAGGCCTCAGACACTTACAAGCTGTGTGACACTGGGCAAGTCACTTAACCAATGTTTGCTTTAATCCACTGAAGAAGGAAATGGCAAATAACTTCAGTATCTTTGCCAAGAAAACCCCAAGGACAGTACTGGTGTGCTAATGTCCACTGGGGCACAGTCAGACACAGCTAAACAACTGAACAGTGACAGATGCAAGTTACTGTGCTAGGTTCTGCAGATTAAAAAATGAAAAATAATCTTTTTTCCATAAGATACTTACATTCTACTGGGAGGATACAACATGCAAAATAGGTATTTGATAATTTGAGGAGAAAGAAGCAAGTACTAACAACCAAGAGGATCAAGAAAAACTTCTCATAGGAAATAACACACAGTCTGAATCGTGAAGAAAACT
Organism: Trichosurus vulpecula; assembly: GCF_011100635.1. NCBI lineage: Eukaryota > Metazoa > Chordata > Mammalia > Diprotodontia > Phalangeridae > Trichosurus > Trichosurus vulpecula. The sequence goes on from NC_050577.1 coordinate 91,940,466, forward strand.
ATAGATTCCGCAAGGCACAGGTGAGGATGAAGCACATTCTGGGCATGGCAAACAGCCCCACAAAAACTCAGAGGTGAAAGCAGGAGTGCTAGGTTCAAGGCAACAGCAAGTTAAGCTTGTTTGACTGGATCATGGTAAAGTGTCCAAAAGGGAATAATGAGCAATAAGACTGGAAAGGTGAGCTGAAGCCAGACTGTTAAGAGCTTTAAATGCCACTCTGGGGAGTTTGTATTTTAACCTAGAGCAGGGGTTCTTAACCTTTTTTATGTCATCTGTAACCCTTTAGGAATCTGATGAAGCTTATGGACTCCTTTACCGAATAATGTTTTTAAATACATAAAATGAAATACACAGGAAACCAATAATAGTAAAATGGAGTTATCAAAAAAAATTCTTTTAAAACAAGTTCTTAGAGCCCAGATTAAGAATACGTGTCTAACTTCCTATGTATAATAGATATTATAGTTCTTACTTTCTCAATGGGTGAGAAAGCAGGTGGTGGGAGGGAGAGAATTCTGAACTGGAAATAAAAATAAATTTTAAAAAAGAATTTCTTTCTAAAAGCAATAAGGAGCCACTGGAGTTTATTTAATAAGGAAGTAACATGGCCAATGTGTATTAGGAAGACTTTGGCAGCTATGCAGAGATGGATTGGAGAGGGAAGAGCCTGTAATTCTGCAGTCCAGTTAACAGACTATTGCAATGATTCAAGTGACAGGGGAAGAGGACTTGAACTAGGGTGGTGGCCACGTGAGTGGAAAGAAGGGTTAGATTTAAGAGACATTTGAGAAGTAGGGTCACCTAAGTGCACAGTGGATAGAATGTCAGGGCCTGGAGTTAAGAAGACTTAGGGTCGTGAATTCAAATCTGGCCTCAGACATATACTGGCTGTGTAACCTTGGGCTAGTCACTGAACCCTGTTTGCCTCAATTTCTTCATTTGTTAGATAAGCTGGAGAAGGAAATGCCAAAGCACTCCAGTATTTTTGCCAGGAAAATCCTCAAATGGGGTCACAAGCAGTTGGACATGACTGAAACAAATGAACAACAATTACAACAACAAAGAGAAGTAGAATTAATAAGATTGAGCGTCAAACAACCGGATATGAGGGTTAGGGGAAAGGGAAAGAAAAAAGTCAAGGATAATGCCAAGGCCGTGTACTTGGATGCCTAGAAGGCACTAGATTATCGCCCTCAATAGAAATGCAGAACTTGGAGGCAGTGGGTTTAGGGGAGAAGAGTTTCATTTAGAACATCCTGAGTTTGAGATGTCAAATAGGTCATCAGTGATAAAGACCTGAAATTTTATGGGCCTAATCACAGCAAGTGAAGGGTTGATATTAATAGTTTCGCTATTAATGTAAGGGTATTCCAATATGGCTCCTGAAGAATGCCAATCCATTATCTATACTTTCTAGAAATTAATTTGAAATCATGTGAGAAGAGCAACTAAACTGTTAGTATCCCCTGACCCCAAAATTCCTTTTCTGTGCATATGCCCCAGAAAAATTAAAGACAATAAAGTTTTGTGTATATAAGTATGCACATATATACCAAAATATCCATAGTATTACTTTTCATGATAGCAAAGAACCAGAAATAAAGTGGGTGCCCATTAACTAGGGAATAAGAAAACAAAATGTCATAAAGAAAATAATAGATTATTGCATTATAAGAAAGGATGAACATAAAAAATTCAGAGAAAATTGGAAAAACTTGTATAAACTAATGCTAAGTAAATAGAAAAAGGAAAATGTGCAAAATTACTATAGAAATATGAATAAAAAGAATTAAGAAAGTTGAACATTCATTATAATGGCCAAAAAATCTTGTCCAGAGTAGAACTGAGACTATATACCTCAGTGCTTTTACAGAAGAGGTAGGGACTATGAGTATGGAACATTTCATATATTATGAAATAGATTGGTGATCACCGTAACAGTTGGTCTTGTTTAAATTCTTTCTCTTTGTCACGAGAAATGGCTCCAGAGTTGTAGAGGTATGTATATCTGGCAAAGAGTAGGATGGAAAAAACACGAAGCATCATAGAGGAAGCTCATTCTTTGGGCCACTTGGTCCTGACCACACAAATATAAAGTACCATCCCATTCGATATATGTTTTCTCCATAAACAGTTCTTTTAAATGCAATAGAATTCCATGTTTAACCAGTAATTGGCATACTCTCCATGGGAAGAAACCAATTCAGAGAGTCTATAGCTAAATCAATCTGGACAGGCTCCATCAAGAAATCTTAGCTGGGTCATTCATATGGGCAAGGCTAAGGAGCTCTCTCACTCCATAGCTTCCACATCTCTAATTCCGAAGGGAAAAACACTGGCATTCATAACCCAAAAACTGGCCTCAGGCTGATTAAATCAATAGTCCAAGAAAATTAGGTTTTTAAATGAAAATGTTTTAAAACATCTTGCTATTTTACTGAGAGCCAATCCTTTAGGGGATAAAGTTTAGAAATAAATTTGTAAATAGGAGACAGTTAGAAGAAGAAAATAAAAAGAAATATTCTAGGTCATGAGATTTAGTCGCCATTTTTAAATGCTAAAAGTGATTGCAAATGCTCATTTTTGTTCCATTAGGCTTTGGTATGTAAAAAAGCTTTCTCATGGGTTGTTTTACAGGAAAATCAGAAAATATAACAATTATTTTCACTTAAAATATGAATTTATGTACCTTAAAGATAATTCCAAAAGATATTTGGAATTTATCCACTCTAGGAGATAATGATGAGACTTCTGATTTCATTGGTTTAGGAAACTTCCAGGTGAGGAAACTCCACCAATGTAGGTTGGCATCTTCTCTGCAACTTAGAGTCTTTGAAGGTTTAGTAGAGCCATGAGGGATTAAATAACTTGCCCAAGGTCACCCAGCCAGTATATGCTAGAAGTGGGATCTGAACCAAGGTTTTCATGGCTTCAAACATGTCTCTATCTATATATTGTTTCCTCTCTGAAACAGTGTAATAAATACGTTGAACTGCCAGAGTTTGGTTAGATGTCCCTTATAGCACTTACCTAAGTCCACCTTGCATTACAGTTTTTGTTTTTATATTTGGCTTATCCTACTTACTAAATTTAAGGTCCTTGAGAGCAGATAATATTTATTAACTTTATGACTTGCATAGTGATTTACATATAGCAGACATTAAAGAAATGTTTCTTGAATGGATGCTCAAATATTCCCTACTCTTTCAGGCTTCATTCACCTCTCTGCACACACGGCTGTGATAAGGAGGAACAGAAACCAGATTATGAGGGACTAGCAAGTGAGTGATTGGTGAGGAAGGAGCCAGTGAGGGTAGGACATTTTTTTCAAGAATTTTGGCAATGCAAGGAAGGAAGAAAATGGAATGGTAATTTAGAAAAGCAGCAAAGCATATATTTATTTTTCATTTGCAAACCTTTACTTTACTTAAAAGATAGTTATCCTTTACTTCTCCTCCATCATGTCTTAAAAGTCATCAGTATCTTGGGGAAAGAGCCAAGATGGCAGAGAAAAGGACCCATCTGAGCTCTCCCAAATTTTCCTACAAACAACTTATTTTAAATGCCTCCAATGAAGTTCTGGAGCAGCAGAACCAACAAAAGGTTGTGGTGAAATAATTCTCTAGCCCAAGACAAGCTAGGAGGTTAGCAGGAAAGATGTGTCTCACAAGGTGGTGATCAGGCCTAGAGTACAGTACAGCACAGGCCACATCCCTGCAAGCCAGGAGCAAGCCTTGGAGATGGCTGCATCAGTGGCAGGACCATCAGTAAAGGGGTTGGACAAATGGTCAGAAAGAGATTACAGCAGCCCCTTTGTTGGCACTGGATTTGGGACCCTGTTACATTTCCTACTACACAGTTCCAAGTCACAGTTGCAAGGGGGAGCACTAAAACACTAGCATTTGTGATCCCAGGGAATTGGAGTCCATGATCATAGTTCCAAGACAGAGAAGAGTGCTTGTGGTTGCTCATTAGAGTTCAGGGACTCTAGTCTCAGCTCCAAGGCAGAAAAGAACACCGATGCTTGCGACTCCAGGAGAACAAGAACCTGAATTACAATTTCAGGGTCATAAGGAGCAAAAGCACTTAAGGTTACAGGGGAGCAGAGGCCCTGGTCACAGGTCCAGGGCAGAGAAGAGTACTTGTAGTCACTCACAGACCAGACCACAGGCCAGGAGAGAAATGACCATGACTCTCTTGAATCATACCATCTTGGAAGAACCAAAAACTTACAGACCACCAGAACTAGCTCTGAAAACAGCAGCATGAAAAATCTGAAATTTGGGAGAGTACCCCCATTAACCCCAGGAGGAGAGCCTAACTTGAACATAAACTCCCAGGAATATTATAACCAAATTCCAGACCTCCTAAGTCAAGGAGAAAATACTGCAAGCAGCCAGAAAGAATTCATATATCGTGGAACCACAGTCAGGATAACACAAGATTTAGCAGCTTCTACATTAAAGGATCAGAGGATTGGGACAAAGGAGATAGGAATAATCTACCCAGAAAAACAGAATATAATCTTTCAGAAGAGAAAATCGATATTTAGTAAAATAAAGAATTTTCAACCAACAAAATGCAGCAGGAAGAGAAAGAAAGAAAGAAGGAAGGAAGGAAAGAAAGAAAGAAAGAAATAAAGAAAGAGAAATTCCATTTAAAATAACTGTTGACAACATAAAATACTTGGGAGCCTACCTACCAATACAAACCCAGAAACTATCTGAACACTACTACAAAACATTTTTGATACAAATAAAGTCAGGTCTAAACAATTGGGGAAATATTAATTGCTTACGGCTAAGTTGAGCCAATACAATAAAAATGACAATTCTACCCATATCAATTTGTTTGTTGAATGCTATACCAATCAAACCACAAAAAATTATTTTATAGAGCTAGAAAAATAATAACAAAATTCATCTGGAAGAACAAAAGGCCAAGAATATCAAGAGAATCGATGAAAAAACAACGTGAAGGAAGATGGCCTAGCAATACTAGATCTCAAGGTGCATTACAAAGTGGTAATCATCAAAACAACCCAGTACTGGTTAAGAAAGAGAGTGATGGACCAATGGAATAAATTAGGTACACAATACACAGTAGTAAAAGACCAGAGTAATCTAGGGTTTCATAAACCCAAAGATCCAAGTTGTGGGGACAAGAACTCACTATTTGACAAAAATTCCTAGGAAAATTGGAAAGCAGTTTGGCAGAAACTAGGTATAGACCAACATCTCGCACCACATATCAAGATAAGGTCAAAATGGTACATGATTTAGACATAAAGGGTGATATCATAAGCAAATTAGGAGAGCATGGAATATTTTACCAGTCAGATCTATGGATAAGGGAAGAATTTATGACCAAACAAGAGACAGAGAGCATCACAAGATGTAAAATGGAAAATTTTGATTATAGTAAATTTAAAAGGGTTTGTGCATCAAAATCAATGAAGCCAAGATTAGGAGGAAAGCAGAAAACTGGGGGGTAAATTTCTCTGATAAAGACTTCATTTCTCAAATATATAAAAAACTGAGTCAAATTTATAGGAATATGAGTCATTCCCCAGATATTAAATTAAAATTTCACAGAACAAATCCCCTCAATAAAAGGATTTGTTCTGTAAAACTTGGGGAAGTTTGGGTTCAGTCAAAGGGCCACACTTGAGGATCTAGGGGGCCACATTTGACCTCAAGGCCACAGGTTCCCCACCCCTGGTCTAAATCATTATTGATTAAAGAAATGCAAATTAAAATAATTCTGGGGTACCACCTCATGCCTATCAGATTGGCTAACATGACAGAGAAGGCAAATAACAAATGTTAGAGGGAATGTGGAAAAATTGGGACACTAATGTACTTTTTGGTGAAGTTGTAAATGTATCCAACCATTCTAAAGAGCAATTTGGAACAATGCCCAAAGGGCTATAAAAGCCTTTGACCCAGGAATATCACTAGGTCTATATTCCAAAGAAATTTTTAAGATGGGAAAAAGAACTATTTGTACAAATATATTTGTAGGATCTCTTTTTGTGGTGGCAAAGAACTGGAAATTAAGAGAATTCCCATCAATTAAGTAATGAATAAAGAAGTTGTAGTATACGGCTGTGATGGAATACTATTATGCTATCAGAAATGACAAGCAGAAGAGTTTCAGAAAAAACTGAGAAGACTTATATGAACTGATGCAAAGTGAAGTGAACAGAACCAGAACATTGTACACAGTAACAGGATTATTGTGTGATAATCAACTGTGAATGACTTAGCTATTCTCAGCAATACAACGATCCAAGGCAATTCTCAAGGACTTATGATGAAACATTCTATCCATCTCTGAGAGAGATCTGATGGAATCTGAATGCAAATAAAAGCATACTTTTTTTTACTTTATTTTTATACTCTTTTTTGTTTGTGTTTTCTGTTGTAACATTGTTCATATGGAAATGTGTTTTGCATGACTGTACATGTACAATCTGTATCAAATTGCTTACTGTCTCAGGAAAGATAAAAGTTGGGAGAAAGGGAGAAGATTTAGAACTTAAAATTTTTTAAATTAATGTTAAAAATTATTCTCACATGTAATCAAAAAATTTTCAAAAAATAAAATGGAGAAAAAACTTACACTTATCTTTACTCATCCTCATTCTCCTTTCCAAGGCTGGATCCTCCCTTTATGCCCTTGAACTCACCTCTTAATTCTTCTAGAAACCTGCTCCATCAATCAGCCTTTATCTTGCTTGAATTTTCAATTTTGTCCACTCTATTTGCTATTTCTCCCCTAAAACAAGTCTCAGGTCTCCTCTATCTTAAAAAAACGAATTTCAAAAGACTTTCAACCTTGCTATACCTTTAACTTATTTTTCTCCTTTTCTTCATTACCAAATTTCTATGAAAAGTAACATATACTCCTTGATTTCTTCCCTACCAATCACTAATTAGTTCTTTACGATCTGTCTTCTGTCAAGACCACTCAAACTTTTCTCTCAAATTTCACTGATGATCTAACGAGGAGACCTAATGGTTTTACCTTCTTTGACCTCACTTCATCATTTGGTACTCCTCTCTGCCTCCCTGGTTTTATCCTTTCATTTCCAATAGCTTACATGACAGTGCTCTCTCTCAGTTCTTCTCCTATTTATCATTCATTCAACTCCTCACTATTAAGTGATTTTACTATCCATTCAATAATTATCAGGCAACTACCTTGTACTATATACAAAGCATTGTGCTAAGTAATGGGGGATATGTGAAGATGAAAAAGCCACATCCCCTGTTCTTATGGAGTTTCAAGTTTAAGTTGGGGACATAAGATGCATATACAAATACCTAAAATACAAAGAAGAATATAAGTGTTGAGAGAGAGAAAAAGAAGTAAGACAAGACACAACTATAATCTATAAAAGGGAGAGATCATTTCAGGCTATTTCCTGAAGGCTCCATCCCCACAATAATTTAAACATAATAATGATCATAATCTCCTACATCTGTATAGTGGCTATCATTTCCACCTCATGCTTTATCATTCTCATCAACAGCAGTATGTCGTAGAAAGAGTACAAAATTTAAATTCAGGACACCTGGGTTTAATCCCAACTTCACCACTAAATTGTGACCTCGGACAATACTGTCAATCAATAAACATTTATTAAATGCTTCCTATGTGCCAAGCTCTTCCATTTTCCCTGCCTCAGTTTACTCATCTGTCAAACAAGGGGTTGGTTTAGATGACCAGGCCCATGTATTAGGCCAGTCATTAATTCCTGTCCTGTTAACATTTGCATCTCACAGATGCTTTTTGCTCATTTGAAAACAAAACAAAACCTTCCTATGGCCCTTTCTCTACCTCCAACTCCTTTTATACTGTATTTCTCCCCACCAGCATTTTTATAAGCTGGGGGTGGGGGAGGTCATTTTTATTTCCCACACCTCAAAACAAACACAAAGGTTTTCAGTGGTTTCAGGTAAAGCTTTTATTTTTCCATTTCCTTTGACCTTCTTTACCTACATTCTATAAATTTTCTTGATACATCTGGCCCAGGGTCATGATACCCCAGCTGAGAATCACTGCGCCAAACCCTACTACTTTCTCCATTCAGGGTTAGCCAGTATCATATTTCAGTTGTTAGCCAGTTTAATCATCCCTCCTGTCGAAAAAGTTTGACTTGTGGATAAATCAAAGGGGCATTTGCAGCAAAAGTCAGAGACAGACCCAAGTTCTAGGGAAGAACTTCACATTGAAAATATATTACCTTTTCATGTACAAACCAAGGTCACAAATAATACTTTTCACCTTGCTGAGAAATTTGAGATTTTAGGTGAAAAAAATTCTATGACAGGCACAAGGACCCTATTTCATATCATCTATTCTCTTTCTTTAAAAAAAACATAATTTCTCAGTCATAAATTTGTCCTGGTTAACCGAAGAAGACATGTGTTTCTTGATTTGTGTCACCAAACATATCTTAAATCAAACTTCCAAGTGTAACTCCCTAAATCTGACTCTGCTTCAGCAGGAGACATTCTTCCATGGTATCCCTGAGTTTTAAAGTCATTCTGATAACCCATTGCTTTCTACTTTTAGTGGTTGGTCACTGGGTTTGTGAAAATATAAACACATAAGAAATGTCCTTCAGATATGAACCGTGATTGGTCCATCTCATCAACCAGGACTGAGAGACACAGCAAAATTTGGGAATAAAGTGGAAGAGGTGGGTAAGAGGATGGTCTGGAAATATGAGAAGTTTGAGATCATGATTGAGCAATGGGGTAAAGCCACATAAGTTTAATCAGGAACCAGAAGTCATGCAGACACTGAAGAGCAAGACAAGGAAGTGGGTCAAAGCCAATTACACAGTCAAGAGAGCAGAAACAGATCTATTGTGCCAGCAAGAAGTTTACCTAGAAACAAAGTCAAACTCTGCCTAAACCACAAACCTTCATTTTCCTCCTACAAAGGCATGAAGGAATCACGTGACTTCTGTTACATGGACCAACTAGGTAAAGACTTCTGTTATATGGACCAACTAGGTAAAGACTTCTGTTATATGGACCAACTAGGTAAAGACTTCTGTTACATGGACCAACTAGGTAAAGATTTCTGTTATATGGACCAACTAGGTAAAGACTTCTGTTATATGGACCAAGTAGGTAAAGCCAAGAAGGGCTACAGAATGAATGGCTTATTGAATGTTGGTCCAAAGCTGCTACAGCTTAGTAAATCATTACAGATTAATAGCATCTCTTCCAAAAACTTGGCAAACCCTGACACAAAGAGAAAGGATATGGGGAATTATCATTCAGAATGGCATCTGAGTTTATGGACTGGCTCTGGATATCCCTTATTTCCCCCTTAGTAACTCATTTTGGAACTATCACTTTATCTAAGCCCATGTATTGCTACTAAGACTGACTATCAAAAGAAGCCTCCTTTCATTTTTTTTAAAGTTCACCATCAAGTTGGCTTTATTATCCCCATGAATTTCAACCAATATGTTCACCAATATATTGCAAAGGAAGAGGGGAAACAGGGGAAGAGTGAAGCAAGGATAGAAGTTGAGTACCACAGCAATGTCAAGGCATCTGCATCACAAGGGCGTATGAATAGTATATAACCATAAAAGATGGTGGAGAATTTCCACGGAAAATCCTATCATCTTCTCAATACCTACTGCACTCTTTCATAATGTAATCATCCTGACCCTAAACTGACTCCTGTTTTTAGACCATCCCTAAAAGATTTTCTTTCCACCTCCTACCTACCATTAGCCTTTAGGTCATTTCTTTGGACTTAGAGCATCTTGTTAGCTCTTCTGGACCATAACCACTTCATCCAGAAATATTCCATCTTAGGGCAGCAGGGATCTAAGAGTACAGAGAACTGAAAGATGACAAAAGGTACAAAGGGGGTGAAATGGAGCGAGAAGCAAAGGAGAAGTAACTTATTATATTTGTTGAGTTGCTCATTCATTCAACAATAATCACAATCCTCCAACCCATGATTGATAAGTGCAACCAGGCTATATGGTCTGAACTTCCCTATTCTCCTGTCATTTCTTTTTCAAGGCTGATAAAGTTAGAGCTGGAAGGGACTTTAGAGATCATGGAGTCCAATACACTCATCTTATTGATCAGGAAAATGATGCCCAGGGAGGTTAAGTGATTTGCCCAGTATCACACATCTAGCAAGTGTCTGAGGCAGGATTCAAATGCAAGCCTTATTAGCTCTAAGGCCAGAATTCTGTCACATAACTCCCTTGAAGAGCATCTCAAATGTTTCCAAGAAAGCAAGTTTAGATTTTTTGCTGCCCACACTTGATTTCTTTGTTCAAAAAGGTACATGAGAATATTGAAGGAGCTAAGGATATTCACCCTGGAAAGGAGATTGGGGGATGGGATGAGGGGAGGACAGAGTATCACACCGTCTTCAGTTATTTGAGAGCTAACAAATGGAACAGAAATTAGACTTGTTCTGCCTGCCCCCCACCATGGGGAAATCTAGAGCAGGGGCTATACTAGGCAGAGAGGCAGATTGTGCCTCGATGCCTAATAACTGGAGATACCTAGAATTAAAATAGGTTGAGTCAGGATTCATTGGACTCACCATCACTTGTAGGTCTTGAAATGGATGATATTTAGGATTTCAGCTTAGACTAAGTGATCTGGGGGGGTCACAAGATCTTGGATCATGAACCTAAAGCTGAAAAGGACCTTGGAGGCCATCTAGTTCAACTTCCTAGTTTTGTTCACATGCATTGACAGTATTCTGTTAATCACCAGGAGTTTCATAAGAACAAGAAGCTCTACCCAGGTTTAAATAATGAAGAGATCGATAGAGTCAACAAAAGTCCCTAGAAAACTGGGTACTTTAGGATTTTTTAAAGGGGGGTACATAGAATTTGGAGACAATCTGAAGGAAAGCCTAGGGGGAGAGCATCTACCCTGAAATGCTAAATGAATTGGCAATATTTAGCAGGTGAAAATAAGATCAGTGGGGAAATCAGCTGGGCAACTGATAGCAAGCAGTTCTTACCTCAACAAGGAAAAAGAAGCATAGCCAAAACTGAACAGGGAGGAATTTATTAGGGATACAATATAGTGATTACAACAGTTATCAGATGCAGAACTGAATCTATACTCCTTGTGGAGATGGTATAGATATGATGATAAAGGTGGGTATCTGCTTATCTGGGATGTACTGGTAAAACGCTGAAATCTAGTTCTTTATTCTCCTGCCTTTAAGTCACATTCAGCAATTTTAAGAGTGTATGTGTGTGTCTCTCTCTCTCTCTCTCTCTCTCTCTCTCTCTCTCTCTCTCTCTCATTGCTAAAGGAACCTGATAAACGTGTCATTGAACTGAGTCCTAGTTATGACACTTTTTAGCTATACAAATTTGAACAAGTCAATATACTTTACCAGTACTCCATTTCTTTATTCTTAAGCTGAGATAATAGTATTTGTACTATATTATTCCAAAGATTGTTATTAGAGATGTGTTTTATAAACTTTACAGTGGTGTATAACTATAGATAAATACCCTTATTATATTACTATTATTATTAAATCAGTGACAAAAATTCTAGAAGCTAAGGAAATGGTGGATGCTATCCAAGTTCTCCTAAAGAGGTAAGTGAAAAGAAATCACTGTCATGAGTAGAAGAAGTTATGGAAGAGTTTTGATTCTTTTGGAAGAATAGTAAATGGTAACATAGGGGGTGTTAATATACAAGCTCTCCCAAAGGTCTTAGTAGAGTTTTAAGCTTTAATAGCTTAAATAACTTTAATAGCTTCAAGCTATGTATTATATGTGTATATATTATAAAATATAAATCTACAGGAGAGAGGAGGAGGGAGAAAAGAAGGAACTGTAGAAGTCTAAACAGCTCTTTAGACCTTTATCCCCTAGTGAGGCACCATAGTGGATAGAAAGTCAGGCTCAGAGAGTGGAAAACCTGAGTTCAGGACCTTCCTCTGAGGTATACAAACTGTGAGACCTAAGTCTCTTAATGTCTCCATACTCCAGGCTAATTGTCTACAAACTTTAGAGAAGCAGGGAAAGATGGCCAGGGAGGCAGGCAAAACACCTTCTGTGAGTAGTAAGCAAGCAGTAAGTAGTCAGAAAAAACTAATCACTCCTAGCTCAGAAGGAAGATCAGAGTTGTAGAAACAATAAGAATTTGGAGACCAAGCAGGCTGTGAAAAAAATTACAAAGTCCTTTCTGTAGGTCACAGAACAAAACTGCCCTAGAGACTGACTGCATTAGTGACAGTTTCAAATTAGTTAGAAAGATACCCATACATAAACAATTCCTACTTTATTTCTTTATTGTGCTCTATAGCATATCATCCATTTTTGCATTTACATGCTAGTTATTTCAGATTTAGTTGCTTTATTTGTGTTTGTTTGTTTTAATGTCTCTTAAAAGGTTAGAATTTAGCAGTTTTTACATCTGATGCTCACAGCCATGGCTCTCCTACCACCAAGTGGCAACATGTATATATTATAGGATTAATAAGTAAATGGATGAAAGTGTGGAAACCAACTGTCACTGAGCTGACAGCTCTATGACAGATTTTTTTAAAGCCAGTCCTACCTACCTGGGGCAAAAATAGACAAAATGCCTCTCAGATTCACTTCCATCTTTGGGATTCTATAAGATTCTTTTTGGTCTGCATCATGACCAAATCCCATTTCTTAGTATTTCTAATACTCCATGTGTTTCAGGAGCTAAGATCCTACTTGCCTTTGTTCTTTCACAAGGTTAAGAAAATGGATAGAGTGTCAGGGCCTCTCTTCCCCACATCTATTTGGTGGTAAATCTTCAAAATGCCCCACATTTCTATTTGTTTTTTTCTTTTTCTCTGACCAAGGAATGTACTGGATGCTATAGCAAAACATATCACAACAGAAGAAAACTGTCAGAATAAAAGAAAATCATTTATTGCAAGAAAGATCAGGGCAGAAAGGGGGAAGCTGAGTTCTCTCTTCAGCTTGCTGTAGTTAAGTCTCCTCTCTAAGAGAGTGACATTGTCCCTGACAAACCACTTCCTTTGCAGCTCCCCATGAGGCATCTAGGAATAGATTTCTCAGTGCTTCATTCACAGTTGTCTTACTCATTCAACCTAACAAGTGTTGTCATTACTGATTCCAAACTAGAAACTACATGAGATCACAAGTCTCAGATTGGGTCAAAGCAAAGCATCTTCATCTATTGATAGGGATAGGAAGAGATAGAGGGAGGGAGGGAAGAAGGTAGAAGGGAAGAAGGGAGGGAGAGAGGGAGAGGGAGAGAGAAAGAGAGAGGAGGGGAGAGAGAGAGAGAATTTTTTAAAGGTAGACTGATTTGTCATATCTATTAGCTATATTCTAACCAGGACCCTTTCCTGATCTCCACCTCCATCTTTAAAAAAATTACCTCATATTTATTTTATGTGTATATATATATATATATATATATATATATATATATATGTCTCTATGAAAAGAATATAAGTTCCTGGTAGAAACTTTTTCGTATTTGAGATGTTGTGAGGATTAAGCAAGGTAATATTTGTAAAGTGCTTTGTAAACCTTAAAGTACTATATTAATGTTAGCCATTCTTCCCATTGTTTATCTTTGTATCTTCACTACCAGAATAGTCCTTGGTACACATTAGGTACTTAAAATATTTTGACTTATTGATCCCAGAATAACTATTCTTTCATGGGTCCCTAAAGCAAATTAGTATTTCTCTTTCTCAAGTGTCTCTGGATTTGGCACCGCAAAGGTTATAATTCTCACTGATTGGTACCTTATCTTGCCAGACGATCTTCCAAATCTTCCTAAGACAATTCAAATGAAAGTGATTCAGTTTCCTGGCATAGCACTGGTAAACTGTCCAGGTTTCACAGGCATACAACAATGAGGGCAGCACAATGGCTCTGTAGACATTCAGTCTGGTACCTCTTCTCTCCCACACTTTCCTTCGAAGCCTCCCAAACAATGAGCTATCTCTGACAATGCGTGTGTCAACCTCATCATCTATGTGTACATCCCTGGAAGGTATACTGCCAAGGTAAGTGAACTTATCCATAGTATTCACTGTTTCTTCTCTGGGTAACTTAATTTTCTGGGGAACTGAGAGTTCATCATAATAAAATGTTCAACAAAATGTTGATGCTGTTTCAACTTTTTGGTGGAAGTCTTTCTAAAACATCTCAACTACTTTCTCAGATGTGTAGGAATATTAATTGCTAATGTTCCAAGTATAATTTAAGCTATTCTTCGTGAGTTAGGCTTATCACTAAATCATTTAGAGATGTTTATCAATGGCTTAAATCTAAACTGACATCAGAAGGCTAAATGGAGCCTGACTACTTCTTTTCCTATCATTTGCCACTTTCTCATGAATGCAAAGTACAAAATGCACACTATGTAACCTCTTCATAGAAACCTATTAAACTCAGGAAGCTTAACTTGGCTGCTTTTCAGCAAAGTAATTGCTGAGTTAGAAAGGCTAAAGTAGCCTTTTCCTAAGTTGTTTTCTCGCCCACAGTAGAGGCGTTATGTTTCTTGTATGTCTTAGTGACCTTTTATTTTTACAGCAACTCCAAGACAGCTAATTATGTCAGCATCAAAATGTGTATCACCATCCCAGTCAGCTTCCAATCACTCCCTAATCAGTTGAATTAAATCCATAGGAAAACATGGCCATCTCATAGACTTAATTTAAGATCCTTATAGCCAGGTTGTATTTTCACCATTGCAGGCATCTTCAAGCCGTTGTTAATTTCCAGATTTGGACAGTTGAGGATATAGTGGGTAATCAAGGCTCTACCACAGCTATTATCCATTAGTAGGACAGTAGCAAAAGCATCATTAATTCAGATCCACAAAATATAGATGTGTTTGACAAGGTAATCTTCTGCTAGTCAAGAACACAAATTTCACCTTTAATATGAATGTAAGAGGTTACACTTTCTTTTGGAAACCTGTTTCAAGCTATATTTTCACAGAAAGACAATCCCCAAGGAAGACCTAAGATCTTTCTTAAAATAAATAATGAGTACTGCACTATAGAAATTAATGAACTGCTAATACCTGTGCCCCACTTAGATACATTAGTCTAAGTTGTACGTACCATATTACATGTTAGGAACAGTAAAGCAAGTATTAGGAAAAGAGAAAAAAAATCCCTATCAATTGTTTCTTCTTTACTTAGATATGTAAAAACTGCCTCTAACTATAACATATCAAAGAAGCTGAATATCTATTTATATTGCAGCTTACAAAGAGTAAGGGGACCCTGCTATTTTTTCCTGGGGAGTCAAGGGTCCAAAATTTATTTAGGGTGCAGAGCCAAGATGGCAGCTGGAAAGAAGGGACTTCCTTTAAGATCTCCTCCAAATCCCTCCAAAAACTTATAAAAAAATGGCTCTGAATAAAGTCTAGAGCTGCGGAACCCATGAAATAGCAGAAGGAAGCAGGTCTCCAGCCCAGGACAGCCTGGATGGTTGCTGTGAAGGGTCTATTGCAAGGTGCTGGGAGCACAGCAGAGCCCAGCGTGGGCCACACCAAAACCAACCAGACCAGGAGTGAGGCAGAGCAGGCCTGAGGGCCATGAATCATCGAGCTGTGGCAGTTACCAGACTTCTCAACCCACAAATGCCAAAGACCATGGAGTAGGTTAGTGGGAAAACTGCTGGATTGGGTTAGAGAGTGGTCCAGCCCTGGCCCTGGGGGTGGCAGAGGTGGTGCAATGGTAGCAGTGGGAGCAGCAGAAAGCTCCTGCAGCTGCTTCCAAGGCTCCAGCATCAGCTGCTTCTGGAGTCCCTGGTTCACACAGTAGGAGGAATCAAGCAGCAGATAGGAGCGGGAGTGCAAGGAGCACTTTGCTGGTGAAGAGGCAGGTTCTCTGGCTTTGCCCTGCTTGGATCTGGATCATGATCCTGATTGGTGGTTCTTTGGGGAGGAGGAGTGCTGCTGTGGCAGAGCGTGCAGTGATGGTGGAGTAGAAGCAGCTCTGAAAACAGCAGCGCAGCCCGTAAAGGCCCACCTGGTGGGAGGAATTAAGAGGCGAATTACAGCAGGAGTGCAAAGTCTGCTTTGTCCTGCCTGGATCTGGGCCACAGTCCTGGTTGGTGGTTCTTGGGACAGAAGGAACACTGGTGTGGCAGAGCTGGCTGTGTAGAAGAAGCTCTGAAAACAGCAGTGCAGCCCCTCAAGCTTGGGACAAAGTACTCTCTAGACTACAAGCAGTCATACCCTGACAAAAAACTCAAGGATCAAACAGTTGGCTGGGAACATGGCCAGGAAGTGAAAACAGACTCGGATTCAGGCTAAGACTTTGGAATCTTTCTTTGGTGACAAAGAAGACCAAAACGTACAGCCAGAAGAAGTCAACAAAGTCAAAGAGCCTACATCAAAAGCCTCCAAGAAAAACATGAACTGGTCTCAGGCCATGGAAGAGCTCAAAAAGGATTTGGAAAAGCAAGTTAGAGAAGTAGAGGAAAAATTAGGAAGAGAAATGAGAGTGATGTGAGAAAACCATGTGCTAAAGGAGACCCAAAAAAATACTGAAGAAAATAACTCCTTAAAAAATAGACTAACTCAAATGGCAAAAGAGCTCCAAAAAGCCAATGAGAACAAGAATGCTTGAAAGGCAGAATTAGCCAAATGGAAAAGGAGGTCCAAAAGACCATTGAAGAAAATACTGCCTTAAAAATTAGACTGGAGCAAGTAGAAGCTAGTGACTTTATGAGAAATCAAGATATTATAAAACAGAACCAAATGAATGAAAAAATGGAAGACAATGTGAAATTTCTCATTGGAAACACCACAGACCTGGAAAATAGATCCGGGAGAGATAATTTAAAAATTATTGGACTACCTGAAAACCATGATCAAAAAAAAAGAGCCTAGATATCATCTTTCAAGAAATTATCAAGGAGAACTGCCCTGATATTCTAGAGCCAGAGGGTAAAATAGAAATTGAAAGAATCCACCGATTGCCTCCTCAAAAACATCCCAAAAAGAAAACTCCTAGGAATATTGTCACCAAACTCCAGAGCTCCCAGATCAAGGAGAAAATACTGCAAGCAGCCAGAAAGAAACAATTTGAGTATTGTGGAAACACAATCAGGATAACACAAGATCTAGCAGCTTCTACATTAAAGGATCAAAGGGCTTGGAATATTATATTCTGGAGGTCAAAGGAGCTAGGGTTAAAACCAAGAATCACCTACCCAGAAAAACTGAGTAACATGCTCCAAGGCAAAATATGGATTTTCCATAAAACAGAGGACTTTCAAGCTTTCTCAGTGAAAAGACCAGAGTTGAATAGAAAATTTGACTTTCAAACACAAGAATCAAGAGAAGCATGAAAAGGTAAACAAGAAAGAGAAATCATAAGGGACTTACTAAAGTTGAACTGTTTTGTTTACATCCCTACATGGAAAGATGATGTGTGTAATTCATGAGACCTCAGTACTAGGGTAGCTGAAGGGAATGTACATATATATATAGACAGAGGGTACAGGGTGAGTTGAATATGAAGAGATGATATCTAAAAAAATAAAATTAAATTAAGGGATGAGAGAGGAATATGTTGAGAGAGGGAGAAAGGGAGAGATAGAATGGGGTAAATCATCTCCCATAAAAGTGGCAAGAAAAAGCAGTTCTGTAGGAAGGGAAGTGGGGCAGGTGAGGGGAAATGAGTGAATCTTGCTTTCATTGGATTTGACTTGAGGAGGGAATAACATACATACTCCATTGGGTATCTTACCCCACAGGAAAGAAGGAAGAAGGGGATAAAAAGGGGGGATAATAGAAGGGAGGGCAGATGGGGGAGGAGGTAATCAAAAGCAAACACTTTGGAAAGGGACAGGGTCAAGGAAGAAAACTGAATAAAGGGGGACAGGATAGGAGGGAGCAAAATATAGTTAGTCTTTCACAACATGAGTATTATGGAAGGGTTTTGCATAAAGATACACATGTGGCCTATGTTGAATTGCTTGCCTTCTTAGGGAGGGTGGATGGGAAGGGAAGAGGGGAGAGAATTTGGAATTCAAAGTTTTAAAAGCAAGTGTTCAAAAAAAAAGTTGGTTTTGCATGCAACTGGGAAATAAGACATACAGGCAGTGGGGTATAGAAATCTATCTTGCCCTACAAGAAAGTAAGGGTAAAGGGGATGGGAGGGGAGTGGGGTGACAGAAGGGAGGGCTGACTGGGGAATAGGACGATCAGAATATATGCCATCTTGGAGTGGGGGGAGGGTACAAATGGGGAGAAAATTTGTAATTCAAAATCTTGTGGAAATCAATGCTGAAAACTAAAAATATTAAATAAATAATAAAAAAGAAAAAATTAAGATTAAAAGGTGATTCAAACAATTAAAAAAAGTTGAAAGAATGAGACTTGAAATTTCAATTGCATATTAAACTTTGAATTTTCACAGTAAACCAAGTGTATTGAATTGAATTGGTGTCTAAGTTCTCCTGAGAAATAGCTTTTCTCCATCACCTACAGGGTAATTAGAAAGTGTACAGCCAGCAATTACTCATATAACTTGTTCTGTTTCCCAGAGGAAAAAAAATATTTTATCATCAGAAATTTATCATTTTAGATATGGTCATTGTTTTGAGACCCTTGATTATCAAAGAATATATTCACAAACTATATTAGAATATATTCAATTTTATTTCCTTCAGAAAGAATAAAACCATATTGCTTTCAGACATTAGCAAGACCCCTAGGAAATATATCATCTACCCTAAACCTTAATCTAGTCCTGAAATAACTCATGAAAACTCTGTAAAATAAAAAAAACACTTCAAATGTTCAACTGCCAAGAATTTTACATGTGTCATGAAAGCCTCTAGTGACAGACTCTTCTAATATAATTTTCAGACACATTTGAAAGAGGGAAATCAAATCCCCTCCTGATTATTGCAAGACCACAAAGAAATACTTCCATCTGTCACATTTTCTAAATGTAGTCTCAAAATAACATAGAAAAAGCACTATGAATGCACTGTACCTATTGTCATGCTTTCACAGCACAGACATGCTTAAGAGATTAGGGAAGGATTCAAACAATGTTGTTGTGTCTGTTGCTGTCACTGACCTTTTGACTTAACATTACCCAAACCCTTCTATATTCCATGTTTTCTGTGCCCAACATCTCAGGCAGCTTGCAGCACAGCACAATACATAAAACTGTCTGCTAAAATACATACAACAAAGGGACAAAAACAGACATAAGAGAAAAAAGTCACCCAGAAGCTGTACTATTCTGCCCCAAACCAGTAGCTATCTGTATGTCTGACTGTCTCTGTAAATCTGTCTGTCTGTCTGTCTGACTCTCATTCATTCACCTATCAACATGTTCATCTCTACTTCCACATTGAAAGGAATGTTAGGAATTTTAACCAATAAATTCTAAGTCCAGACATGGATGTTCTAATTAAAGTTATTAGCAATAGTCACTGTTTTGTCACTCCTGTGGCTCACCTGCCCCACCTTCCTGATTGAATTAATCTGCTAAATTCAAACTGCATCAGAAAAAATGAAATAATCAGCATCAGTGCTTGTGGATAGTTGTGAAAATCATCCCTTTTGTTTGCAAAAGCAACACCAACCACAGAAATGGTAAGCAGCATTCCTAGATCAGAGGTGTCAAATATACAGCCTGTAGATAGCAATGCAGTAGGGGAACCAGATTAAAATGTAATGAGGAAATATTTAACAAAATTAATAAAAATACCATGGAACATAGATGATGTGGTTTTCTAAGTTATTATGCACTCAGAGGGATCTAGGTATATGGTTTAGTAGCCTTTCTATTTTTGTTTGACACTACTGTTCTAGTCAGTTTAAATGAAAAATTATTGACAAATTAAAGTCCTAAGACTTTGCCTTGGTATAGAAAATAGAGAATAACAGGCTTATATTCAGGTCAGCTTCTTCCCTATCTTTCTCTGTATCTTAATGTCCAACTTTCCATCCTTCCAGAGAGCTAGCAAAACTTCCTCTTCCTCCTTGCAAGGGTCAGAAGACCTAATCCAGAAGGGCAAACAGGTAGGTGGATAATGAGAAGGAAGATACAGGTCTTCTGCTCTCCTTAAACTTTAGTGACTTCACCACCATATAATGCTACTGGGAAACAAAGATGTACAATGTCTGCACAAATTCCTGGATGGCACAGATCATATCTATTTACACTGTCCTACAGAGTGCCTAACCAGGGTCAGAGTACAGCAATCAGCAATCAAGCCAATAGGTTTATTTGTATTTTTAGAGGTTGGATAAATGAATGGATGGATGGATGGTGGATGGATGGATGGATGGATGGATGGATGGATGGATGGATGAGCATTTATTAAATGCTTACCCTGTACTGGGCATGGTACTGAGCACTTTTGGTGGTCTGATATTCTAGAAATTTTCTCAGTGTACTTTATGAATTTAGTTTAAGACTGCATTTAAGCACAGTAAATTCAATAAACAAACAAAAAATAAGTACAAAAAAATGACTAACCTCTTTAATAAAAAGATATGACAAAATCTAGACTAAGCCTTGCACCCCAGAAATAATATTACACAGCCAGGACCAGTTTCTTTCTCCAAATGAAAAGTGTTGTCTCTTTCAAAGTAGACACCTTGAGGAGCTGTGCACTCATCCCAGTGATTCAACCACTGCCCAAAACTTTTTGGGAACTCCTATAAGCAATGTTTAGTCTATGATTTCCTTTGAGTTTTGCTGTAAGCACATTGTGTTGACTTCAAGGTGCCTCATTAGCATTTTATCTTCTTTGTCTAACACACACCTTGACCCTGTGGTTCCCTGATAAACCACCCTATGAGTATAGCAACAACCTCAAAGTCTTTTGCAGTATCAAAGGGATCCTTTTTCTCTAGAGCATCTCTTCAGTCCATCCTGCTTCTATAAAGCCTGTGAAGACACACAGAGGCACAAGCATTCATAGTGTTTTGATTTACCCCAACTGCGTTCCAATCCATTCTTATACACCACCCTAACCACATGATGCAAGATATGACAATAAGATAATAAAGAGAATATAAACATCCAAAGAAGAAGTGTTTACCCTTTCAAAGTAATTACTATGAGTCTTATTCCAGTGACAGTTCCATTGCTCAAAGCATTTTGGGAACTCCTTTAGAATTGCCTTTAGAATCTGAAGCATATCTTTTGGAATAATGAAAAATCTTCAGCCTTTGAGGAAGTATCTTATTTTTGGTAACATCCAAGGCTAATGAGTAAGGTAGGTGACAAGAGTAGGTCAAAAAATGAGATAAAATAATCAGAATTATTTTCTTGTGTGGCTCATAATTGGCCCTAAACGAGGAATTCCAAAAAAAATCTTTAAGCAATGCAGCAACACTGAAATAAGGGCAAGGGGAAATTTGGAAGAAAAAAAATTGTGTCATAGAATCAGAGTTTGAATCCAGTTCTGCCATTTACTGCCTTTGTGGCCACGGGCAAGTCATTTAATCCTTCTGGGTCTCAGTTTCCTCATCCGTAGAATAAAAGAATTGGACTAAATAACCTCTAAGGTCCCTTCCAGATAAGATGAATAATCCAGTGATCTGGAGTATCCCAAATGAACTACTTTGAAAGAGCATCCACTTTTGCATATGAGTTCAGGAATCTCTATTCAAAAATCAGCCAGAATAGAGAGAACTAAGGACCAAACTTGGGTATGCAGGAAATGATGGATTCTATTCATTAATTAGGAAATCATTTCTATTTCTGTTGTAAAATGTGGTCATGAATTAACTGAATAAATACCACCTACCTATGAGAGACTGTCATTTAGTGAAAATATTGATCTTGGATAAGCTGCTCAGCGGAAAATGTGAGAAGGGAGGATTCACACATAACTATTTCCAAAATTCCAGTGGCAAGAATAATTATAATAAGCTCAGGCAAGTGTAGCCAAGCTTTCTACAAAGAGAGAACACTTTTCATTTCTCTGAACCATAAATATGACAAGAAAGCAGGGGAAAGGTGCTAATGGTAAAACTCTTAAGTTGGGCAGTGATACATCTGGCTATAATCCCACACACACTCACGCTTCAAATATTAGTGAGTGACAGAAACAGGGTAGAGAGCTTAGAGCAAGTATCGTAGAATCATACCAGGTAAGGTTTTAAGGAATATAAGAAGGAAGGAAGGAAGGAAGGCAGGAAGGAAGGAAGGAAGGAAGGAAGGAAGGAAGGAAGGAAGGAAGGAAGGAAGGAAGGAAGGAAGGAAAGAAGGAAAGATTTATTAAAAACTTGCTGTGTGCCAGGCACTGTACTAAGTAATTCACAAATATCTCACTTGATCCTCATAACAACCCTGGGAAATAGGTGCTATCACGATTCGTACTTCACAGTTGAGGAAACTGAGGCTGGCAGTGGTTGAGTGATTTAACCAGGATCACACAGCTAGTAATTGACTGAGTCTAGATCGGATCGCATGTCTACTGTACCACTTCACTGCTCTAATATATCTAGGGAGTATCAAAAGGTTTAAGAAACAAAATTATCCTCAGTTCAAACAAACATTCTCATTTCATAGAATTTAGTATTGCAAAGGACCTTAGAGACCAGTGTTCCTGGGAGCCCTGGTTGTGGCTCAGGGGTAGAGGGGAGTACCTGAGGTCAGGCCCAGAACCTGACCATACATAGCTACTATGGTGACAGAGAAGAGCCAGGTTCAAACTCAGAAGAAGATAGTGAAGTTAAAACAGCTACTTCTACTTTACTTTTTTTCTTAGAAAAAAGTAAAATGGTCAGAAGCCTAAAAAAAAGAGTTTTGGGAAGAGCTTAAAAAGGACTTTAAAAATCAAATAAGAAAAGCTGAGAAAAAACCAAGGGGAAAAATAAGAGCAATGAAACAAAATTGTGAAAAGAAAGTCAACCAATTGGAAAAAGAGATCCAAAAACTTATGGAAGAAAATAACTTCTTAAAAATTGGAATTGGAATAGGGGAAGCTAGTGACTTCATAAGACATGAAAAATAATAAAAGAAAATCAAAAGAATGAAAAAAATAGAATAGAATGTGAAACATCTCATTTAAAAACAATTGACCTAGAGAACAGATTGAGGAAAGAAAACAAGAATTGTTGGACTACTTGAAAGTTATAATCAAAAAAATTCTAGATAGTATACTTCAAGAAATTATTAAGGAAACATGCCTTGAAGTTTTAGAACTAACAGATAAAATAAACATTGAAAAAAATCCACTGATCACTACCTAAAAAGAGATTCCAAGAAGAAAATTCACAGGAATATTATAGCTAAGTTTCAAAGCTCCCAGGTAAAGGAGAAAATACTACAAGAACTAGAGGGAAATAAACAATTTAAATACAGTCAGGATAACACAAGATTTAGCAGCTTCTATATTGAAAGACCAAAAGACATGGAACATTATACTCTGAAGAGCAAAGGAGCTGGGTTTGCAACTACGAATAACCTACCCTGCAAAGCTGAGTGTAATCCTGCACAGAAAAAAAAAAAAATATATATATATTTAGTTAATTAAAGGACTCTCAAGTATTTGCGAGGAAAAGACCAGAATTGAATGAAAATTTGATCTACAAGAATCAGGAGAAACATAAGAAGGTGCCTTAAAAACAAATTATAAAGGATTTAATAAGATCAAACTGTTTACTTCTTATATTGTCTATAACTCTTAAGAATGTTATCATTACTTGGGTAATTTGAAACAGCATACATAGATAGAAGGCTTGGGATTGAGTTGAGTATGATGAGATGATCCTAAAAATAAAATTGGGTAGGGAGAGGCAAAATGATTATCTCATACAAAGAAGGCATAAATGGAAGAACTGTTAAAGTGAAGGCAGGAGGGGGTGGAGGGTTGGTAGTGCTAGAACCTTATTCTCATCAGAACTGGGTTAAAAAGGGAATAACATAATCAAGAATGGTATAAAAGTCTTCTTAACTTACAAAGAAATATGAGGATGAGGGATAACATAAGAGAGGGACTCTTAGGTGGTTAAATTAAGGAATAAGAAGGTAAGTGGAGAGGATAAGAGAGGAATTCTCTAGAAGTAGAGAGGATAAGGGAGGGATTCTTGGCAGAGATACAGATTAGGGAGGCAGTAGTAAATTATTAAGTTTGAGGAGAGAAAGGATAAAAAGAGAAAGAGAAACAGTAAGGAAAAAAATAGGATAGAAGTAAATGAATAACTAGTCATTATAACTGTAAATGTGAATGGGATGAACACACAGAAAATTGAAATGGATAGCAGAATGGAATAAAAACCGGAATCTGACAATATGTTGTTTACAAGAAATACATTTAAAAGTGAGAGATACACATAGAGTAAAAATAAAGAGCTGGAGTAGAATTTATTTTGCTTAAGCTGATGCAAAAAAAACAAGGGTAGCAATCATGATCTTGGGCAAAGTTAGAGCTAAAATAGATTTAATTAAAAGAGATAAATGGGGAAGCTATATTATGATGAAAGATACCATAGATAATTAAGTAATATGAGTACTAAGCCTATATGCACCAAATGTTATAGTATCCAAATTTTTAAAGGAAAAAGTAAATGAATTAGCAGTGGAAATAGAGAACAAAATTGTAATAGTGAGGGACTTCAACCTTCTCCTCTCAGAGGTAGATGAATCCATCCAAAAAATAAATAAGGAAGAAGTCAAGGAGATGAATAGAATATTAGTTAAACTAGATATGATAGACATCTGGAGAGAACTGAATAGGAATGAAAAGGAATACCTTTTTCTCAGCAGTATATACCTTTACAAAAACTGACCATATATTAGGGCATACAAACTTTATAGTTAAATGCAGAAAAGCAAAAATATTAAATACATCCCTTTCAGAACATAATGTAATAAAGCATATTTAATAATGGACTACAAAAAACAGATTAAAAATTTATTAGAGAATAAAGAACCTAATTTTAAAGAAAGAGTTAAACAAGTCATAGAAAAAATAATTTTATGAAAAAGAACAACAATAATGAGACAACATACCAAAACCTATAAGATGCAGCAAAAGCAGTAATCAGAGGAAAATTTATATCTCTAAGTGCTTATATCAATAAAATAGAGAAAGAGCAGACCAATGAATTGGTCAAAAATATAAACTTCCTAGATTAACAGAAGAGAAAATAGAATATCTAAATAAACCTATTTTAGAAAAAGAAGACAGGCCATAAATGAGATTCCTAAGAGAAAAGCATCAGACCACATAGACTAACAAGTAAATTCTACCAAACATTTAAAGATCAACTAATTATAATATTAAATCAACTATTTAGAATAATAGGTAAAAAGGGAGTTATACCAAACTCTTTTTATGAAAAAATATGATGCTGATACCTAAACCAGAAAGAGAAAAAACAGAGAAAGATAATTATAGACCAATTTCGTTAATGAATATTGATGCAAAAATCCTAAATAAAATACTAGCTAGGGGATCACAACAATATATCCCAAAAATTATACATTGTGACCAAGTGGAATTCATACCAGGAATGCAGAGATGGCCTAACATAAGGAAAACTATTAATGTAATTAGAAAGAGAGGAAATAGACAGTGAGGGGTGGAGGGGTAGGGAAAGGAAGAGAAAGGGAAAAATTATCTTACGTAATTAGGGTACACAAATAGACATCTATACAAAGAAAGATCAGGGAATGAGGAGAATGGGTGATACTTGAAACTCATTCTCCTTTGAACTGGTAGATGAAAAGAAGGAAGAATACATACATACACACATGCACATACACACACACAGTTGTGTATAGAAACACACACATTTTACTCAACAAGGAAACAGGAGGGAAAGGGGAGAAGCAGGGAGGGGGAATTAGAAGCTGGGTACTCTTCTTCCCTCCCCTTTCCATTTTTCTCTTAAGATCATCAAAACATAAGAGGCCATTCCCAGACCATTTGTCCAGTTAGATTTCTTCTATGACCCTTGATGAAGACAAATCTCAGAGGGGGTACATGTATCATCTCCTCATACTAAAATATAAATAGTTTAACCGTTTTCAGTCATTTGCAATTGCTCGCACAGTTTACCTTTTTATGTTTCTCTTGACTCCTGTGTTTATAATTGAAAGTTTCTACTCAACTCTAGTCCTGTTTCACCATGAATACTGGGAAGTCCCCCATTTCATTAAAGGTTCATTTTTCCCTTTGGAATTATACTTACTTTTGTTGGAAACATTATTCTTGGCTACAAGCATATATTTTTTGTCTTCTAGAATATCATATCCCAAGCTCTCTACTTTATAGTGGCTGCTAAATTGTGTGTAATCCTGATTATGGCTTTTTGGTACTTGACTTCTTTCTTTCTGGCTACTTGTAGTTTTATTTATTTGATTTGGAAGTTCTGGGTTTGGCTATAATGTTCCTAGGAGTTTTCATTTTGGAGTTTCAGAGGTATCTTGTGTATTTCTTTCTATTTCCACCTTGCCCTCTGGTTCTAAGAGTTCTGGGAAGTTTTCTTTTAAGATTTCTTGAAATATGGTGTCTAAATTCTCTTTTTGGTCGTGACTTTAAGATAGTTCAAGTATTCTTAAATTATCTCTCCTTGACTTTTTCCAGGTCAGTTGTTTTTGCAATGAGATACCTTAAATTTTCTTTTATTTTTTTCAGTCTTCTGGCTTTATTTAAATATTTTTCATTGTCTTGTGGAATCATTATTTTCTATTTAATCCATTCTGATTTTCAGAGGATTTATTGCTTAGGTAAGGTTTTGTACATCTTGTGCCAATCTGTTCTCTTTCCAATTCTTTCTTCCATACATCTCATTGCTTCCCAATTTTTTTCCTCTAACACTCTCATTTCACTTGTAAAATCATAACAGTTCTTCTTTTAATTCGTTTTATCTCTTCCAAGAATTCTAGCTGAACTTGTACCCAAGCTGTGATATTCTTCAAGTCTTGTAAGGAAAAGCTTGTAGAGATTTTGGAGTAGTTTCTCTTCTTTTAGGATTCTCTTAGGTTTGTGTCTTTCACCTTACTAGGCGGTAGGATTCTTTTCAATTTCTTCATTCTTCTAGCCTACTTCCTAACTTCAGATTGAGTGTTATGGATGGGCTTTGTGCACTACTAGGGGTATTGAGTGTTATGTTATTCTAAGCCCTCAGTGACAACTCAGATTGAGAATCTGCAAGTATTTGGTGCTCCCAAAGGGGTCTAATCATCGCCATCCTCATCTGAGCTCTGCAAGTTCCTGACCTGCATCTGAGTATGATCAATGTGCCTGTGGGCTTGCCCTAGTTGAAGTTCAAATAGACTGCTGCTGGATTCAACCACTATGAGTCAGCTGGCAAGCTCTGATGATTGTAAGTGATGGAACAGCAGGCTCCTCTTTGGTCTGGGATTCCTGTCCTGATTATTCTACTACGGGCTTCAGACTGGGATACAAGCTGGAACTGAGATATGTAATGGCAAGCAAGTGGGACTTTTTGTTTTGCTCTTTTTTCTTTTGGAGTTCTAGTTCTTCTCAACACTAAGGTAATCAAGTGTCTTTGATTGAGATTTGCATTTGTCTGAATCAAGAGTCTTTGATTAAGCAAGAGTCTTTGATGACTTGCTTAAGTCACAAGAAAGCCTAAGTCACATGAGTTCAAGTCACATGGTTGTGATATCGTTTGTGGGCTGACCCTGGAGAAGAGTATGTATACTCTGAGGTTAGCATTTTGCTTTGGGGGCTCACTTATTAGAAGAGTATTCCTGTGATTTGGCCAGACAAGACTCTAGGTAGCCATTAAGGAGCCCCCTGGCTTTGAAAACCCAGATGTTGGTGCTTCTCTCTCTAGTAACTATGTATGTATTGCTATGGACAGACGATTAGAAGCCCTGTCTGTTGATTTGTATTATTTTCTTTGTTTACATAATTTCTGCTTGTAATTTGTTTGTGTTTTCTCTGAAGTTCAGGGTACTGACTTCTTCCCCTGAAATAAGTGAATGATATATGTATGTTTAATTAAAGTGAGATTTCAACCCCTTAAAGTTGCTTTCTTTAGAAAAGCAGATCAAAGAACCTGTGCTAGTAGCCTTCCTGTGTGCTGGTGTTGTTGGTCTTGTTTTTGGTATTACACCTCCACAGCAACTGCTAGCAGCATGTTATTACAAGTTCCTACTGCATTCCAGTGATCAGAGCCATGCAGTTACTGCTTGCTTCTGAACTTGCTCCTTATTCATTACATAGCCTAGTAGGTCCTCGAATTGTTCCTCATCCTGGCATATCACTCCTTGATATAGGTTCTCTCTTCAATCCACCCTTCATCTGGGAGCAACAAAAGTACCCTTTGGCAGCTTTTACTACACTCTGCACAAGTTTAGGTTCCTCTGGCCTAGAATTGGGACCTCTTCTTGTCCTGGTAAATAGCCTCTCACTGCACTAGAATACTCCATGCAGAACTTCCCGGCTAGACCCCATTCCTAGTGTGCATAGACTTACTTATCCATCCTTCTATGACTATATAGGCTAGAAAAATTACTCACTGTGATTTTTTTTCTTGGATTTCCTAGTCAACTCTGAATTTAGTACATTTTTAATGTCTTTTTGGAAGAGTTAAGGTATAGAATTTGTTGTACTTCTTCCTTCTACTTTCCGTGTTTTGTCCAATGATTCTTCCAGTTATAGGGTGTTTTTGTTCCTATCTTTCAATAAGACCTTCTTCCTCCCTTACCTTTGTAAACTTTGTGCTCTCCAGGGGAGTTGGTATCAGCACAATGTACAAAATCAGGTAGTAATTTTCCTGGTAGTCTATGAATTAGAGAAGTATAGAATACACCAAAGTTTACCCAAGCTTTTCATGCAGAGAAATCCTCCAATGTGGGTGTTAATAGCTAATAGCTCATATTTACATATTTTAAGGTTTAAAAAGAACTGTGAGCTAAAAGAAAGTGAGGTAAGTAGCCTATGATCATTGTCCTTGTTTTGTAGATAAGGAAACTAGATGATAAATAGATGGATAGATAAGTAGATAGCTATATAGAACTATACAGATAGATTGATTGATAAGCATTTATTAAGTCCTTAATAATTACCAAACTAAGATTCAGAAAGGGGAAGCGACTTGACCACAGTCACAAAGCCCCAAGCATAGTATGGCATAGGGAAGAGATCACTGACCTTAGAATCAGAAGAATGGGCTTCAAGTTCCATTTCTGTCACTTACTATGTGACTTTAAGCAAGTCTTTGAATCTCAGTTTCCTCATCTATGATATGAGACACATGAACCTAAACCTACCTCATAGGGTTGATATAAAACGATCATTCTGGAAACCATGAAGCACAATAGAAATCAATTAATTCTATTATACCATATTGCCTTTTAAAGAGATTTTTTTTTAAATTATTCAATTAAGTTCTAAGCTCCTCCTTTCCCCCAAAATAAATCCATGCTTTATTCTGCTCTAAGAAAATGAAAAGCTTAGAAACAACTCTGTCTTTGCTTGGCTCTCTGCATCCCTTTTTACTAATGGGTACCATTCTACAAACCCATCTAATAGTACTTGTGATGCTGAAGGTCTGGAAGGATAAGGAAATAAACAAAAAGATCTGGGCTTAATTTCAAGCTCCACTGGAAAATAGTCTGTGAAAGGGATATATATTTAATAGGGTGAGAAGGAATGGAGTTACTAAGAAGCTATTAGAACCAAAGGGATGGGTACTTTATATAAGCCACATGTTGAAGACAGTAAAAGAATAATGTGAAATAGAGGAAAATAGTTAGTTGGATTCACTATGGACTATTTTAATTTCTGTATAGAGCTCAGTCCCAATCAGCACTAACTTAGCTGATGTTTTTTACTCTTCGAGGGACTTTTACTCCTGGGTGCTTACCAATGAGTTCATTGCCCACAATGGTTACCTAAGGTTTCTCTTTTCCAACCAACAAATTAGGGCAAAAAAGACATCAGAGACCAAATAATAATAATAATAATTCTCACAAACAATAATAATAATTACCTTGTATAGATACAACCTCAACTTGGGAATATTCTACTTTATACATATTCCCTGACTCTTTCCATGTCCTCTGTTGTCGAAAGTCAGTCTTTTCTCTTAATCTCCATAATAGTAGTAGGCAGCAGCATCTAACTTTTATATATAAGTTTTGAAAAATGCTTTATATACATGATCTTATTTGACCCTCATAATAACCCTGTGAAGTAGATACTATTATTAGTTTTATTTTGGGAGCAGGGGACTGGGGCTGAGATGGGTTAAGTGAGTTCCTATGGGTCACACAGCTACTATTAAGAGCCTAAGGCAGGATTCAAACTCAAGTTTTCCTGAGTCCAATTCCACCATTGTCAATTATACCACTGATCTCCCTCCATGGAATATCGCTGTAACTGTGGATTCTTTTTGGTTACATACACTACAGTCGCAATCTACTATTCAAAATACCATAAGAAAACACACAAGCAAGCAGGATTCCTGCCATATGAGAGTTTACAATCTAATGTAATTTCTGCTAACTTTATTGCCCCCTTCTTAGAGCTTCTTCCTTTCCTGTTTCTGAAATAACTCTTTTCATCCTCCTTTTCCCCAAAAATACACTTCCATGTTTTATCCCTGTGATGGTATATTCTCTGATGGAGGGCCCTACTCTCTCCCTAAAAAGAGCTAGGAGCTGCTGATCTCTTTAAATTTTTTATTGATATATTTTGTTTTTATATGACCTAAATTTCCCCATTTTCCTCTCTTTACCCCCATCCCAGAGATCCATTCCACATGACAAAGAATGTGTTTAAAAGGAAAAAAAGAGGAAAAAAGAGGAAAAACAATCAGCAAAACCAATCAATAGATCCAAAAAAATCTGAAAATACATAGCTTGCTTTTAAGCCTTAAATCAAGTCCCATCTCCTCTCAGAAAAAAAAAACCTTGGCAGGACCATGGTTATCCAATCAACAAGTATTTGTTAAGTACCTGCTATGTGCCAGGTACCATACTAGGTACTGAGATCACAAAGACAAAAATGAAATATTTCTTGCTCTCAATGAGCTTACATTCGTTAAAGTCTTTCTTTCTATTAAGGGATACTATGTACATAAATAAGTGGGTACAAAATAAATGCAAAGCAGTTTTGAGAGGGAGGACACCAGGAGCCAATGACAGTGGAGATAAACAAAGAAGCCAGGACTGGGAGAGCCAGTGAAATTAATGACAAGTTAGATATCTCACAGGATCATAGAATTGGAGTTGGAAGGGCCCTTAAATGTAACTTTCCCCTTTTATAAAAAGGCTAACAGGCCTAGAGGCTGACTTGCTCCAGGTCACACAGGCATCAGCAGAAAAGGCAGTCAGTTGATTCCAAGTTCAATCCTCTTTCTAAAGCACATATATTAAACAGCAGCAAATATATGGAATAGTGAAATGAATAACTTATAGAAGGTCACTCAGTAAGTCTGTAGCAGCCAGAACTTTACCTGTGGGCTTTTCTCCCATTGCCTAGCACTCATTTCAAGTACAGATCACTTGAGCAAACTCTACTAGTTACAATAAAGTGAGGGATTATATCCTCTTGTGCCAGGGCTATGAGTCAGGGTACAAGTAAAGACAGAATAAGAAGGCAATTAGAGAAATGATTATTAATAATGAATGATTCATGGAGATCCAGAGTTCCCCCCTTTTCTAAAGTCCTGATTTTAAAAGTTCAGCCTCTTGAAGGATAATGAAATTATACCCACCCTGGGGCCACCACTGTCTCCTGTTCAAGCTTGGGTGGGTCTGTGGTTTGTCCTTCATTCCCAAAGAAGACCATGACATCGGGGAGATGATGACATGACTTGCAATTGACTTTGATTTGAATCAGGGAGGGCTGAGCAAAGTCACCAGCCTCACTTTCTCCTCCAGAGCCATACGGATCCAGTGGTCAGATATTGATCAGGACCACTGGAGATGGCCCAGGATACAGTGTGAAACCTTGACCCTTTTAAGCTAAGGTCTCTCCAGGTTCTCACTTTGAGTGAGGCAACACCCATTCAGTGAATAGGGCTGTCATCATCTCTCTGATGTCACAGTCCAGAACTAAGGACAAACCATAACCTGTAAGTAGTCCAAGATGCCTGAATGCAGACCCAGCTGGCCAGTTCCAGTTGGGGAATTCAGCTTGTCCTCTCTTCTCCTCTCCCCTTACCTGAGGGTATGCTGCCCAAGGGAAGTTTTTTGATGGCCAAAATCTTCCTAGTTAACTTAGGGTTTACTGCCTAGATTTCTTTCTCAAAGAACAAAGCCTTAAACCCAATTCACTCTGAATCTCACGGATTGAACAACAATAGGTCCCTGCCCAAGCACCACTTGACTGGAGCATACATTGTTTGAATAGATAGCCCAAAGCTAGGGGTGGTGTGAGTATAAAGATAGTTTTTCTGTCCAAGGGTGACACCATGTCATTCTCAGCCTTTCATTTTAATGTGGCTCACCTCCTATTGTGTTAACCAATCAGACTTGATTGCCACTCCTCTTCCAAAAGAACTAACAGAGACAGCCAGATGACCATCCTTTTATTAATAATGTGCTGGACTTACTAATAAAATTATTAAATTACCCAGAAACTATGTCTCTTGAACTTTTTAATCATCAAAATAGGCAGTCCAGAGTGAGCCCAGACAAAACTGGCAAGTTAAAGGTTAGGGTCAGTTAAAAAATTTTAAAATATGGCCCTAGAATGGGTCTGGAAAGCTGGCAATCAGAATAAAGCTAGGTAAGCAGTTACAACAGCAGATACAAGGCAATAGGGGAAAAAATTGGAAACTGAAGTAGCTCCTATCTTAATGATCCCTTACAGTTATACCAGGCTTTAATAGCTTTCAGTGCTCTTCTAAGTGTATCATCTCCATTGAGCCTCACAACCATTCTGCAAGGTAGATTGAAACAGGTACTTAACTTTCCACATCACAGATGAAGAGACTTTTGGAAAGGGGAAATGTCTTAGGTCATGAAGCCAGCAAGGAACAAAATGGGAATTTAAACCCATGTCTTCTGACTTAAAAATCAGCAATCTAGCTACTACATCTTCCTGAGTCAGGAAACTTCTTCTGTTTCCTTTGTGTCCAGTCCAAGAGCTGCAGGGCAGGAGCAGGCAAACTATGTTAGGAAACAGGAAGTAGATTAACCTGGCTTTAGTGAGTAGGGTGGGGTCAGAGAAAGGGCTGATACTGATGATGTTCATTTGTCTCACTAGCCCCAGTTAGAGAACAATTTTTAAATAGCCCAAGGTAAGATCCTTTTATTTTAGTTCCTGACCACATGCACAACAGACCAAAATCACACACAGTATTCACAGACCTTCATCCGAGAGAGTTCACCTCAACTGCAAAAAGGGACAATAAGTTGTCAGGATCAAATGAGGTAATATTTATAAAGTACATAGCATGGTACCTGGCACAGAGTAGGAACTATATAAATATTTATTCCCTTCCCTTCCTCCCATCTATTTAATCACTCCTGTCCTAGGATACTCCTTCCTACCTATAGAATGATCTACAGCTTAACAACAAATTCAGGTTTCACTCATTCAGCACCCATTCATTTGGAATTCGAAGTTGTTACATGTACAACTATTAGGTAAAGATTTAGTCAATCTATAAATTGTACAAATAATACTACAGAGAGTACATTCAAACCTACTGAGTAGAACAAAGTGTTTACATAGGACCAATCTACCAATCTGCTAAATTTCACTTCTTTGATGTTTCTTAGGCATCTCGAATTCGACATGTCCAAAAAAAAGAACTATTTTTTTTCATTTAAATCTACTCTTCCTTTTAACTTCTCTATGTTTGTAGAAGGCACCATGATTCTTCTTGTTACCCAGGTTCCCCGCCTTGGCTCTTCACTCTACTTTGACTCCCGTATCCAATCAGTTAATGAGTATTTGTTGATTCTACCTCCTCAACATCACCTTCTCTTCACTTGTACCATTACCATCCTAGTCCAAGCATTCCTCACCACTCACTTGGACTATTTCAATAGCCCTCTGATTGATCTCTCTGAATCTAGTTTCCCCCTCTTCAATCCATCCTGCCATGACTACTGAAATTATCTTATTGCACAATTCTGACCATGTCACTCTCCTGCTCAAAAAGTTTCAGTGGCTCCCCATTGCCTTTAAGATAAAACAGAAATTCTTATGTTTGTCATTGTCCACCCTCATCTTAACAGACTGATGATATGTTATTCCCCTCATACACACTATGCTCCAACCAGACTGGCTTTTTTGCTATTCCCTATACATGACCCTCCATCTCCCATCCTTCATGCCTCTTCACAGGTCAGGCTCGCTCTTTCCTGCTTAGAACTCCTAGCTCCCTTCCAGTCTTAGTTCAAGTAACCACTACCTTCCCAATCTTAGTGATTCTCCCCACACACACACACACACACACACTACTTGTGTTTATCTTGCAAATATGCTATATTTATATATAATAATTGCTAACATTAATCTAGCATTGTAAAACTTACAAAGTGCTTTACATATATGTTCTCATTTGATTGAGCCTCACACCAAACAAGCAAAGCAACTACTGTTATTATCCTAATATTAGATATACGAGACAATTGAAACCTACAGCGACTGACTTGCCCAGCCAGGATCACACAGGTAGTCAGTGTCAGACTAGATTCAAACTCAGATCCTCCTGATTCCATGTCCAGCTTTCTTCTATCCACTAAAATCCTGTTCCCCCACCCCATAGAAGATAAGCTCCTTGAGGACAGGAACAATATCACTTTAGAATTTGTGTCCATAGAGCATAGAGCAATACTCGGCATGTAGTAGGTACTTAATAGATGTTAATGGTTTGATATTAGTCAAAACTATCCCATCTATTTTGAAACCATATTTTGGCTAAGAAATTGTATTAAATTGGAGAAGTACCATGGACACATTCCATTTACAGGATCACAGCACTTTGCAAGTCAAACCAGCAGTGGTCTCTTGCTTAGCTCCTGATGGAAAAAAAAAAGTAAACTGCTGTCCCAAGCATTTTTTCTGCTCAGCCTTCTACATGGAAATAATTGATAAGATGTCAAGGTTTTCCTTGAAAACATTCATCTTCTCTGTGTGCTTAATAGTAAGATATTCTCAGCTTACTCATCCAAAATCCCACAGCAAAGCAATTATTTATTTTAACATTTGCATTTAAACTCAATGATATTAAAATCCGTCAAGCTGCGATCAGTAACACCAGAGAGTGGGGGGTGCGGAGGTGGGGGTAATACAATCTCTACCAGGCTCTTTGTAGCAATCCATCCTCCAAATAATCAGACAATTCTGCGACCAAGACAAATTATAGCCAGCTTTACTGTATTTACCATTTGGATGTGACTATAGCATTCATAATGAAAAAAATCAGTATTTGGCTTTCAATCAAGGATGACCTCAACCTCAAGCTATCTTTAGCCAAAAATTCTCTCTGCACCAGTGATGCCTTGTCCATTTCATTAAGTCCTGTGTCCTCTGGGTTTTTTAAGAACTCACAAATGGGAGGTTTTAGACAATGTTATTTATGACATGTACATCAGTGTCTTGCAGCATGGGAAAGCAATACTTATTTCTCCTCCATCCCCCCCCCAAAAAATTTTTATTTTGCACATACTTCACAGCTGCTTCCTGAATCAACCCAAAGAGGTTGAAAGCTCTTTATATTCAAGGGAATACTCCCTGGGTGAACTTTAATTAGTGGTGAAATATAATCCCAGATAAGTCAAAGAGGACGACAATTCATTCTTGTAGGACTCAAATCAATATCCTGGGAGCTCCCAATGAGCCAGTAATTCCTATTTATTGTTTAATTGCATCTATTTCATTTTAACCATGGAAAGGACTTCATAGGAAGGGGAGGCAATGATGGCTCCTGCTGTTCAGAAGGCAGTTTGGAAATGATTTGGCTGGGTGCATTACTGTGTCAAGTAATTTCACTCTCCGCCCCAGCTCTGGTGGGAGTCCCTCTATGCCCCACAAGGGATCATGTGGTGCACACATTGTGTTAGCAGCAGGCATTAATTATTCCCCTTTAAACTGTGCACCAGCATCAATATCTTTTCTCTTTTTCTTTTTTTCTCTTCCTATCACACATGGCCACACCATGGAGCAGAAAACAAAAACAATGCATTCAAGCCCATAGCAGTACTGTTTTCCACAGGCTAATCTGAGTGCTTCCAAGACCGGTGATGATATAGAACAACCCAAAGAAGAGATGCCATGAGTCCAGCACATAGCTGGACTTTGGAAAGCCACGAGAAGCCTGTCATCTGCCTTTTTATAGAGGCAGCTAAGTCGTACATGAGATAAAGAACTGGCCTGGCGTCAGGAAGACCTGAGTTCAATTCCTACCTCAGGCACTTACTAGCTGTATGACCCCTAAGCAAGTTACTTAACCTCTGTTCACCTCAACTGCAAAATAGGGACAATAAGTTGTCAGGATCAAATGAGGTAATATTTATAAAGCACATAGTATGATTCCTGGCACAGAGTAGGCACTACATAAATGTTTATTCCCTTCCCTTCCTCCCATCTATTTAATCACTCCTGTCCTAGGATACTCCTTCCCACTTATAGCATGATCTGCAGCTTAACAGCAAATTCAGGTTTCATTCATTCAATACCCATTCATTTGGAATTTGGGATTGTGATGTGTACAATTATTAGGTAAAGTTTTAGTCAATCTATAAATTATACAAATAATATTACAGGGAGTATGTTCAAACCTACCTAGTAGAACAAAGTGTTTACACAGGACCAACTAAATATTTCAATGGATCTGTAAACTCATAGACTCGAGGACTCCCTTCATTGGTGCTGACTGTAATCCTACAACACTTTTCATACTGTATGAGTTTTTAAAATGTGTTTCCAGAAATTATCCATAGAGAATCCAATCAGAATGTTGGAAGTCTTTCTGTGGTTTTCTTAATATAACTATGTACACTAAGGTTGTTCATCTATTAGCCCTTGCTCTTGCTCTATGACCTTTTACATGTCGTAGAGGTGTCTTTTACATCACTTCTCATGGACAAGTCGTCACATGCTGTCCGCTACTTACCACCAACCAACCACTTCACTTTGGGTCTTTCTACTACTACCCTTTGAGTTACCAATAATCATGGCTATAGCATGATCACAAGAACCTCAATGTTAAAAATTAGAGCTTTTGTGCCAGCAAGTACCTTGAGATCATTGAAAGGATTACAATTGACCAGAATTCATTATAAATCATTTTGACTTATTCATTAAAGTGGGTGCAGGGACCTGTTTTAATGAGTAACACAGTGACTGAACCTTTGTTAAGCTTAATCAAGGCTTCTATGTTTCTTTAAAAGTATTTCTATGAAAATATTCTATAATTCAGATCTGTTACAAATTCAGACCAACTTTTCTACAATTCTATCTCTAAAGCTTCCTATATATAATTGTGCTTCATATTTTGATTGCATTTACTAACAAATTAATTTCCTCATTATCTCAAATGCTGCTAAAAAGCCTTCTCCAGATCATTATTGTCTACTGAATGAAATCCAAACTCCATAACCCAGATTGAAAATGAGTCTTGAAGGCCAAGACCAGCAATTTATATTTTATTTAGTAAGCAGATAAATAGCAGTGGATAGGGCCTGGAATCAGGGAGATTTGATTTCAAATTTGGCCTCAGACACTTAGTAGCTATGTTACCCTGAGCAAATCACTTAACCTCTGTTTGCCTTACCTTTAAAATAGAGATAATAAGAGCACCTGCCTCCCAGAGTTGTTATGAGGATCAAATGAGATCATCTGTAAAGTGTTTAATATGCTGCTTGGCACATAGTAGGCACTTAATAAATATTTTTTTCCTCCCCAGGCAAGGGTGAACAACTAACATTTTTCAGTCAAGGGGCAACATGATCTCAGCAGTGCATTATGAAGTGTACTCAGGCCATGGAATGAAAGGTGGATTGGAAAGAAGACAGAATAGAATCTGGTAGTCTTCTTGGGTGACTAATACAATAGTCCAGGGAAGAAGAGGAAAGGGCCTAATCTAGGGGAATTGCAGGGGAATCATAAAGGTGGGGAAGGGAGTTGAAACCAAGAGCTGTTGCAGAGGTAGAAGCAATAGGACATGAGATGGGAGGAGGAAAATTGCAAAAAAAGGTTAGGGTCCTGGATAACTAGAAAGATAGTGAAGCCATAAATATAAATAAAAAGCCCAGGAAGAGAGACAATTCTTGAGCAATAAATGATGAATTCAGTTTTTGATATACTGAGTTTGGATGCTTGATAGACAGTTGGGTCTTGAGAGTATGGGGTCACAAAGAGCCAGATACAACTGATCAATTCAACGACAACCACAATAAAAATTTAACTCACATGAGGGCAGCTAGATGGTGCAGTGAATAGAGTGCTGGGCCTAAAGTCAGGAAGACTCATCTTCCTGAGTTCAAATATGGTCTCAGACACTTATTAACTGTGTGATCCCAGGCAACTTACTTACTCCTGTTTGCCTCAGTCTGCCCATCTATAAAATAAGCTAGAGAAGGAAATGGCAAACCACTCAAGTATCTTTGCCAAGAAAACCTCAAATGGGGTCAGAGAGTTGGACATAACTGAATAACAACATTTGACTCACAGTTGTAAACATGGAGCTCTAGAGGAAGGTTAGGGTAGAAATGTATCTGTAGGTAGATAGATAGATAGATATGATCCGTTCAAGCCCAGGAAGTGGATGATATCATCAAGTGAGACAATAGAGAAACAGAAGAGAACAAACCTTAAGAGGTACTCATATTGGGTGACAGAGCCAAGATGGCAGCTGGAAAGCAGAGACTTGCCTAGGGCTCTCCTCCAGGACCCTCCAAACACTGATCAAAAATGGCTCTGAACAAGTTCTAGAACTTCAGAACCCATGAAATAGCAGAGAGAAGCAGGGCTCCAGCCCGGAACAGCCTGGATGGTTGCTGGGTAAGGTCTATCACACATGGAGCTGGGAGCGGAGAGGAGCAGAGCCCAGTGTGGGCTGTGCCCAGAGCAACAAGACTGGGAGCCAGGCAGAACAGGCCCTAGAGCCCTGAATCAGTGAGCTGTGCAGTTACCAGACTTGTCAACCCACAAACAAAAAAGACAACAGAGAAGGTTAGTGGGAAAAGCCGCTGGGACAGAGTGAAAGAAGTTTGCAGTTCCACCACCACCCTGGGGGCAGCAGAGGTGGGGCAGCTACAGAACTACAGCTGCAGTTGCTTCGTGCCCCAGGTCCACCTGGTGGGAGGAATTAAGTGGCAGATCAGAGCAGGAGTACAGAGCCTGCTTAAGATCTGAGTCCAGTCCGAGTTGGTGGTTCTTGGGGCAGGAGAAACACTGGTGTGGTAGAGCTTGATGTGTAGAAATAGCTCTGAAAACAACAGTGTAGCCCCTCAAACTTGGAACAAAGTACTCTCTATTCTACAAGCAGTCATACCCTGACAAAAAACTCAAGGATCAAACAGTTGGCTGGGAACATGGCCAGGCAGTGAAAACAGACTCGGATTCAGATTCAGACTTTGGAATCTTTCTTTGGTGACAAAGAAGACCAAACACAGAAGAAGTCAACAAAGTCAAAGAGCCTACATCAAAAGCCTCCAAGAAAAACATGAACTGGTCTCAGGCTATAGAAGACCTCAAAAAGGATTTGGAAAAGCAAGTTAGAGGAGTAGAGGAAAAATTGGGAAGAGAAATGATAGTGATGAGAGAAAACCATGAAAAACAAGTCAATGACTTGCTAAAGGAGACCCAAAAAAATACTGAAGAAAACAACACCTTAGAAAATAGACTAACTCAAATGGCAAACGAGCTCCAAAAAGCCAATGAGGAGAAGAATGCCTTGAAAGGCAGAATTAGCCAAATGGAAAAGGAGGTCCAAAAGACCACTAAATACTACCTTAAAAATTAGACTGAAGCAAGTGGAAGCTAGTGACTTTATGACAAATCAAGATATTATAAAACAGAACCAAAGGAATGAAAAAATGGAAGACAATGTGAAATATCTCATTGGAAAAACCACTGACCTGGAAAATAGATCCAGGAGAGATAATTTAAAAATTATTGGACTACCTGAAAGCCATGACCAAAAAAAAGAACCTAGATATCATCTTTCAAGAAATTATCAAGGGAAACTGTCCTCATATTCTAGGGCCAGAGGGTAGAAGAGAAATCGAAAAAATCCACTGATTGCCTCCTGAAAAAGACCCCAAAAAGAAAACTCCTAGGAATATTGTTGCCAAATTCCAGAGCTCCCAGATCAAGGAGAAAACACTGCAAGCAGCTAGAAAGAAACAATTTGAGTGTGTGTGTGTGTGTGTGTG
This sequence comes from Trichosurus vulpecula, assembly GCF_011100635.1. NCBI lineage: Eukaryota > Metazoa > Chordata > Mammalia > Diprotodontia > Phalangeridae > Trichosurus > Trichosurus vulpecula. The sequence goes on from NC_050577.1 coordinate 91,980,786, forward strand.
TGTGTGTGTGTGTGTGTGTGCATACATATAGACAGAGGGCACAGGATGAGTTGAATATGAAGGGATGATATTTAAAAAAATAAAATCAAATTAAGGATGAGAGAGGAATATTGAGAGAGAGAGAAAGGGAGAGATAGAATGGGGTAAATTATCTCACATAAAAGTGGCAAGAAAAAGCAGTTCTGTTGGGAGGGAAAAGGGGGCAGGTGAGGGGAAATGAGTGAATTTTGCTCTCATCCAATTTGACCTGAGGAAGGAATACCATACACACTCAATTGGGTAACTTACCCCCCAGGAAAGAAGGAGGAAGGAGATAAAAAAGGAGGGATGATAGAAGGGAGGGCAGATAGGAGGAGGAGGTAATCAAAAGCAAACACTTTTGAAAAGGGACAGGGTCAAGGGAGAAAATTGAATAAAGGGGGATAGGATGGGAAGGAGCAAAATATAGTTAGTCTTTCATAACATGAGTATTGTGGAAGGCTTTTGCATAATGATACACGTGTGACCTATGTGGAATTGCTTGCCTTCTTAGGGAGGGTGGGTGGGGAGGAAAGAGGGGAAGATGTTCAAAAAAAAAGTTTTTGCATGCAACTAGGAAATAAGATATACAGGCAACGGGGCATAGAATTCTATCTTGCCCTACAAGAAAGTAAGGGAAAAGGGGTTGGGGGTGACAGAAGGGAGGGTTGACTGGGGAACTTGGCAGTCAGAATATATACCGTCTTGGAGTTGCGGGGAAGTAGAAATGGGGAGAAAATTTGTAATTCAAACTCTTGTGAAAATCAATGCTGAAAACTAAAAATATTAAATAAATAAATCATGATTTTTTAAAAAAGAGATACTCATATTTTCCTAAGATTGTAGTTGGAAGAGAATTCAATGAGCCTCTCAAGTCCAACTGCCACATTTCATAGAGGCAGAAACTGAGTTCCAGAGAAGTTAAATGATTTACACAAAGTCACATAGTCAGTAGATTGAAGGGCCAGTATTTCAACTCCAATCTTGTGATTCTGAGTTCATTTCTCTTTCCACTGAACTATGCTACTGTGTTTAGTCAATTCAAGTCAGCAAGCATTTAATAAGTACTTATTATGCATAAAGCACTACACCAGGCACTGAGAATACAAAAAAGAAATAGCCTCTCTCCTTAATGAGCTTACATTCTACTGAGAAGATAAGATATGTATTCAGAAAAATAAACACAAAATAATTCTGAGAGAGAACATTAGCAGCTTTAGGAAGCAAGGAAGACCTAATGCCTCCCAGACATGCAACAGACCTCTCCTCAAGTATGACCTACACTGGTGTAGTAGAGAAGATTGAAAAGAGGCATGGTGGTATAGTGACTACAGCACTGGTCTTGGAACCAGGGACACCTGGCTCCTAATCCCACCTCAGATACTTACTGGCTACATAACTATGGGCATGGACAATTCAATTCTTTGTGCCTTCATTTCTTCATCAATTAAATGAGGGTGTTTGCCTCAATGATCTCTTAGGCCTCATTAGCCCTAAATATCTGTAATTTATGACTTTATCCTGTCAATCTGACAATCTAGCAAGCTGTTCCCATTCATGACTTCTGTCTCCAATAGCTTTTGATGTTTGCTCCCAGTAGCTGCTCTCTGTTAAAGCCCTGAGCTGCTCCCATCTCCAGCTCCCAAAAGATGCTATGTCATGGCTGGTTTTTGGCCACAGTGATTCCCATTTGCAGCAACTCCTGGCAATTCATACAGCTCTTTGTTTCTGTTGCGAATGGACAGCTCAATATAACTCTCAGCACCACCTCTAGAGGACAGCTCATGGACCGTGCCCTGCTTAGTTCTAGGAGAGGGTAGCTCCTGCTACAAAGCTCTCTAATTCTAACAGTCTATCGTTCTATGAGGGTACCTGGGGGGAGTGAAAAATATTGATGACAAATTGATCTATTTTTATTGTACACTAGGTTTCATTCTACACTATGAACCTTTACATTCATAGATGGAGCAGGCTTTTTTTTATCTTTGTGCGGTGCTTTGCCCATAGTAGTTGTTCAATAAATGTATGTTGAATGAATCAATTGATGGCGCAGGTCAGTAGAAAGAACATTAGATTCATAATTACAGCTTGTGGATTTGAATCTCAACTCTGCCATTTACTATACCTGAGACTTTGGGCAAGTAACTTGAACTTTCTGAACTTTTCTTTCCCAGTTTTTCAAAGGAGGAGGCTAAACTAGTTGGTCTCTAAGGTCCTTAGCATCCCATAATTCATCACCTGTGTGACCTTAAGCAAATCAGTAATCCCGTTTGCCTCAGTTTCCTCATCTGTAAAATGAGCTGGAGACAGAAATAGCAAACCACTTCACTATTTCCGCCAAGAAAACCCCAAATTGGATCAGCAAGAGACATGACTGAACAACAGTCAATGTGGTATGCTTTTAAGTACAATAAAAGACCTACTTATTACCAAAATATGTCTCTCCCTAACCTATCATGGAGACTACAACTGTACCAAGGAAAATACTCCTGTGGTACCTAGAAAGTCTTCATAAAAAAACAAACAATTGGGGCAGCTAGGTGGTGCAGTAAGTAGAGCACTGACCCTGGAATCAGGAGGACCTGTGTTCAAATCTGGCCTCAGACACTTGATACATTTATTAACTGTTTGACCTTGAGCAAGTCACTTAACCCCAATTGCCCTGCCTTCCTCTTCCAAAAAAAAATTTAAAAGAGCAAACAATTTCTTCCTCCTCACAGAAGTCAAATTGGTATTCCTAGGCATAGCTCTGACCATGTGGAAAAAAATTCAAAAGTAAATTTTCCTAAACATAGTAAATCTTGCTCTATCTAGCTCATAAAGAAGTCTTTCCCTTTCAAATTTCAGCTTCCCAAAAATATCAACCGCATTCGTTGGTTACACTGCTAAAAGCACAGGACCCTTGCTTTAAAAAACCGAAGAAGCTCCCTATTGCCTCTAGGTCAAATATAAAGTTATCTGTTTGATATTTAAAATCTTTCATGCTCAAGCTCAAGCCTACCTCTCTGAGCTTATTATACATTACTACCCTCCATTCACTTTATATTCCAAACAAAATAGCTTGCTTGCTCATTCTTTCATACAACATTGCTCACAAATGGTGTTGCATCTTTCTTCTTGGAACCTTTCATAGAGTATACTCTCATACCTAGAATGTACTGTCCTCTCTCTTCATATGCACATCCTAGAATTTCTAGCTCTCTTCAAGGCTTAGCTCAAGTGTCATTTCCTGATTTCTTCATCCCTCAAATGGCTTGAGCTCTCTCTCTCACACACACACACACATACACACACACACACACACACACACACACACACACACACTTGGTATTTACTGTGTGTATACATGTCATGTCTATGTGTATATATATGGAATAAACATGCACAATAAATATATTAAATAAATAAAAAATATGTGAAATAAATATAATTTAGTTAAATACTGTGTGCCTGGTACACAGGAGGAGCTATATAAATCCTCTTACTCTTCCCTTTCCTTCCCTTCTCTTCTTTCCTCCAACTAGGGGCATTAGGAAAGGCATCATGTAGAAGGTGGTACTTGAGCTATGTCTTGAAGGAAGCTAAAGATTCTATGAGGCAAGAGATGAGAAAGGCATGCATTTCCCACATAAGGAATGGCAAATATAAAGTCACAGAGGTGGGAGACTGAGTGCCATGCACAAGGACTAGAAAGAAGTTCAATTTGACTGAACCATAGGGTGCAGGAGATCTTGGGCTAGTCACTTAACTTCCCTAGACCTGTTTTCTCCTTTGTTAGCTCATAATTCACATCATTCCCCTTAAGTATAGTTTTTCCCCATGATTCTATCTTGTTAACTTCATCAGCTTCCAAGGATTTAACTACCATTTCTATGCAGATATCTCACAGATCTGTATATCTATCCCCAATCCTTTCCACAAAGCTTTAATCCTGAATCACTAAATGCCTATTGGACATATCAAACTAGATATCTCAGAATTATCTTAAACTCAACTTCACTAAAACTGAACTCATTGTCTTTCCCCAAAACCCTCCCCTCTTCCAAATATCCCTGTTTCTGCCAAGGGTACCACTGTGCTTCCAGTGTCTCAGGAATTTTAGCATTGTTCTAGACTCCTCAGTCTTCTTCACCACACAAAGCGAATCGGTTGCCAAATCTTTCATTTCTGCCTTCATGTCTCTCACAACTGATCCCATCTGTCCTTCAGGTCCTTTAGGCCTGACCACCTCTTGCCTAGTTTATTGCAAAGGCCTCTTAATAGATTTCCTTGCCTCATGTTTCTCTGCATTCCCATCCATTCTACATACTACTGCCAAATTATTTTTTTCTAAAACACAGATCTGTCTTTGTGACCCTTCTACTCAATCAGTTCCATGGGTGTACTCTTGCCTTTAACATCAAATATAAATTCATCTATTTAATTTTTAAAACTTTATATAACCTGGCCCCAACCTATCATTCTAGCCTCATTGGACTTTACCACCACCACCCCCTACCCTGCGCTCTGTAATCCAGCCAAACTAGCCTTTCTGTTCCTCATACACAACACTCCTCTCCCTATCTGTGTAATTTTTCACCAGCCATGCCCCAGGCCTAAAATTCAAACATTACTTATCTCTACCTCAGAGTCCCTCTCTTCCTTTAATGCTAGAAGGATGAGTCACATCATCTGACGAAGCAATGTATTTGACAATAAATTCTTTCTTCCTCCTATCTGTACAAATGCATTTTAAATATAAATAAGTGGAATTAAATATTATAATTTTCTCTTGAAATAAAATTTTCCATCCTATCTTTAATTGACACAGCCTAGTCCTTTAAGGTATTATTAAATTCTAGTTCTTCTAGATAAGACCAAGCACCATCCTCTACATTAGAGATGTCAAATTCTTGGCCCAAAAATTCCCCACCAGAATAAAATGTAATTGGTAAATTATAACACAAGAAATAAAAATATAACACAACATATATAATGTTAATTTGTGGTTTTCTAATGAAATATGATGCTTCCACAAATCCATTTCTTTTTGAGTTTGATAACACTGCTCTACATGAAGCCTTTCCTGATTCCCTCTCAAATGCTAATACCTTCCCTCCAAGACTATGTTGTATGTAGTCTGTGTAAAATTTTAAAAAAAAATAGTCACTAATAGTCTTGTGTCTATGAGGCAGATTTTTAATGGCCTGAGTTTATAGTAATTCTGGACTTACACATTATATATTTGGAATGTGTATATATATAATTGGAAGTGTAGTTATAAAGTTGCCTATACTTATGCCTGCAGTTAGAGACCAAAATTTTTCTAGCAATGATCTTGACATTTCAGACCCATATCCTGTGCTAGAGAGGTTAACCTTCTTACGTTCTCTCCCACTCCCTTATGCCATTAACAAAGGAACATGAGGAAATGTAAAGACAGAGTCAATTACATGTATTTATGAGAAATAAAATTAGATCTCCCATCAAATGCAATCTTTAACAAAGTCTTTTTAGTCCAGCTGAAGTGAAATATGGGGTGGAGACAGGACCACTATTTCCTTCTGTCTGTCAGCGCTCCAGCTACCAAAACCAATGCCCACGAGGGGAAAAAAGCAATCATATGCCTCCCTGCTCAGAGATCACTTCTAAACAGATTTCCCTTTCTGTTTAGAGGTTACAGCTCATGATCTCTAACAGAAGCCTGGGCTGGGGTGGAGAACCTCCCCCCTGCCCACACACACACACACACATACACCTCCCTCTTCTTTTTCTCCCTCAAAAGATCCTCAAAACTAGCTGTCCAAGGAGAAGAACCCTTACCTTCCAGTCTTTTATTCTAGTGAGCTTACCTCTACCTTCTTCCCAAGCCGAAAAGAACTCTATCATGTTGCAAGGATATATGTGTGTATCCATGTGTGTACATATACATATATACACATATATGCATATAAACACACTTATGTACTTCGTATTTGTGCTGTATATATTTTTGTATGGACTTTTTTCCTCCATTAGAATATAAGCTCTTTGAGAGTAGAGATTGTTTCCCTTTTTTTACTTATATCCCCAATGTCTAGCAGTGACTGGCACACAGTAGGCACTTCATAAATACTTACTGATTAAGTAATAGATGACTGTTTAGGTATCTTTTAGCTCTACAGCTGTATTTCTCTGATTCTTAACTGGGAGCAGATTTAAACAGAAGGGATCAACTATTAATTAGTTTCATCAGTACATAAAAGGTGAGTGGGATGAGGGAACACAGGAGGGAAAAAGGAACTTGAATGACTTCACAAAGATGCTTAATAGATACGGCCTGACTTCCTGCCTCCTTGACTCACTCACTGACTGATTTTGTTGGTTTCGAGTTCCTTGGAAAGTCCCATTAAGAAATGCTATTAAACTGGGAAAGAGAACAAGTTTAAGCTGAGCAAAGGACCTTGCCCACTCCCACCCACCCCCCAAGTAAACTGAGGATAAGAGAGATTCATTGGGAAAGCAACAGCATTTAGAGACGTAAAGTACAGACCAGGTAAAGAAGAGCAAGTCAATAGATGATGAATAAAAGTAAAATATAGGAATGAATGTAATTTCAGTGGAACAGGAAATTTTATGGGGAGTTATTGCCCAGAACCAAAGATTCAGAAGCAGTAAGGGAAAAGAAATCACATACCCCAATAAACCTGCAAGAGAGCAGTTTATTATTTTAAGGAGTTTGAGTTAAAGAACAACATCTTCGGTGGCTGGTCAGATGAGTGTTCCCTCCCAGACTAGGTTACCTTGAGTGCCAACCAGGTTGTAAGTTCCTCAAGGGCAAAGTCTTTGTCTTCATTAGGACTATGTGCAGCCACCTCCCCATACCTAGCACAGAGCTCTGCATACAGTGGGCACTGGACAAATGTCCCAGACTGATAGATTGACAAATTAGTTGATACCTGATTGGTAAACTGACTCCCTGCCTGCTAGCCTATCTCATTCAATTCAATAAGTATTAGTTAAGCACCTGCAATATGCAAGTTGCTGTGCTAAGCACTGAAAATACAAAGATAACAACGTAGACTCTGCTCCCAAGAAGGTTACGGTCTAATAGGTAATATAGTGACCAACATTGGGATGATAGACAGGAATGAAGAGAGGCACGGTGATGTAGTGGATAGAGTTCTGGACTTGGTGAAAGGGGAGCTGGAGTTCAAATCCCACCTCAGATACTCATTAGCTGTGTGACCATAGGTAAGTTGCTCAACCTTTCTGATCCTCAGCTTCAGTTTCTTCATTATAAAATAATGGAATAGAATGCCTATTTTTATATATATATGTATATATAATATGCATATATAATATACATATACACACATATATACACACATATGTATATGTATGCATATATACACACACACACACACACACACACACACATATATGTACTCAGGTCTGACCAAATATACAATATATTTTATATACAGTGTATATATTCCACTGATCCCTCTGCCCTCCTTTGCTATCACATTTCTAGAAAAAGCCTCCTAATCTTGCTGCCACAACTTCCTCATTGCCTTTTCATGCTGGAACTTGTGAAAATTTGGTTTCTCTCACTACCACATCTTTTCCAGGTCATTAAATGACCACCCTATCACCAAATCCATTTGGTCACACTTGCAAGAGAGAAGAACCATCCTCATTGTCCTTTGAATATCTGAGGCCAGGTCATTCATTATATTCCTCCTGGGATAAAATATAATAGTATTTGAGTGTTATATTGCCCAGGAGGGATTGAAAAACCAAAGGAAAAAAAAATCATGGGCAGGGTCCCTTGGAGGCCATAGTTTGAAATATGTAACCTGGCCCACAGCTCTCTGACATATGACCTAGATAAAAAGCATTACCACTGTAATGCATAAATTTTTTAATTGATTTGTATCTATGTGGGATTGCCCATTCTCTGGACCTGAGGAGGCCTGGAGAACCACGCAGACCATACTCATGTGCACGTGCGCACACGCACGCGCGCACACACACACACACATGCACTTTTTATTTTAACCAAATGTCCTCATCATGCATACTTCTCCTAGAAACCTGACCCTGCTGAGTGTCTCCACACTGATGAATGGCGTAACACATCACCACTACAGTGGCATTCTGATTATGAGTTGCTGTGATCGATGGCTTACTCACATCGCTCCCATTATGAGCTCCTGGCAATCAATCATTGGAGAGACAGGTGGACAATAAAGGAATGTTATACATCAACCCAGAATGCCCACTGCTGGGACTGGGTAAAAATTTGTAACCCAATGGAGTTGAGTTGGCCATAGAACCAGGGACTTTGGGAAGTGAAGGAAGCTTAGAGATCATCTAATACAACTTCCTACCTTACTAACTGAGGCCCAGAGAAATGAAGTGCGAAGTCACACAGTACATACAGCATACACACTCAATACTTCTATGCCTATGAGAGGTTTAGAACTATCCCTGTCGGTAAGAGTTGGCAGTTTCCTACATCATGTAACTTCAGAACGCCAGGAAGTCCCCCCTACTCCAAGTATATCTCCCCTACTTCAGGGCTACCATCATCTTCTAAATTTGTCAATCAATCAATATTTATCAGGTACTTAATGAGTATAGGGTACTGTGCAGTAAGGAATAGTGTAAGACATAGTACCTACCCTTAAAAGGACCCCACTTATAAGCACAAAAAAATTTATTAAGATAAAGATAAAATATACAGCATGAAACAAAATAATTATAAATGATCTGTGCAACCAAGACAATGTTACCTTATAGTATGAAGATCTGAGAATGTCTCAATACATCTAAATTAAGTCAATTCTTCTGGATGGTATGGCAGTGAATAGGAAGTGGAAATGCAGCAGAATGGTCTGAGCTGAGGTGACTGGTTGTCCTGTTAGCACTTGGGATCAGCTCGGCTCCTCCTCAGGAAGGGCTCTTGGGGTTTGTCTGTGGGAGCTTCATTTGCTTCCTCCAGGGGAAGAGAAAGCAAAACTCCCAAGGAATCTTCTGGCCAGGCTGGATTACTCAGGACCCCACTAGGCTTCCTGTTGCCACTTCCCCAGGCTGTGTGAGTGCTGTGCCCAAACAAAAAGGCCCAAAGGCCTTCAGCAAGGGCAGGAGTGGCCTGTCAATGGCATGCTTCTGCTCCAAGGTACCTCCTTCCCTCCACCCCCAAATGCCAGGGAATGGGACCAAATATACAGTGGAGACATCATAATAATAGCAACAGCTAGCATTAACATAGGCACTTTAAAGTTTGTTTATGTTCTCTCCTGTAAGCCTTACAACAACCTGGAGATATATGCTATTATCCCCATTTTATTGGTAAGTAAACTGAGGGTGAAAAGGTAAGTGTCAGAGGCAAAATTTATACTTGATCTTCCTATTTCCAAGTCCTGTAGGCTCTACACTGGCCCACTTAGACCAGATATCTCAAGCACTATCTTGGAAATCTCAGAAATTGTACATTTGGAATTAGAAACACATTTTTTTGTTCTTCTGATACTTAGATAGGGAGGGGCTAGAAACAGTAAGTATAATCTACAAGGAGGTGGCTAGGTGCCACAGCGGATAGAGTACTGGGCCTGGAGTCAGAATGACCTAAGTTCAAATCTGGCCTCAGACACTTACTAGCTGGGTGACCCTGGGCAAGTCACTTAACACTATTTACCTCACTTCCTCATCTATAAAATAAGCTGGAGAAAGAAATGGCAATCTACTCCAATGTCTTTGCCAAGAAAACCCTAAATGGGGTCACAAAGAGTCAGACACACCTAAAATGACTAAACAAACAAAGAAGGAGTAGATGGCTGGTTGCCAGCAAAGTGAGAATACACACTAGCTCAATATATTGTGTAAGACAGTGTCATCTATTATGTAATTTTATCCTAAAGGCTGGACAGTTTATGAATAGAGCAGAATATTTTAATTTCATACTTTCTATGTTTGTACGGTATTAAATTGTCATAAACCAGAGTGCAAAAAAAATCAAAGCATAATGCAGTTTTAATATGAAAACACTGTTATGTTTGTATCAATAATTGCAACGTAAGTTCCACTTGATTTAATTTTCTTAAGCTATAATCTTGATATATATTACATATTTAATACAAAGTGGTTATTTTAATTTCAAGAAAGATAAGACTTCTTGTATCTGAAGTTTAAAAAAAAAACAAGTCTTTTGAAATGTAAAAACTGCACCAACATTTCATTCTCTGGTTTATTTGTACTGACAACACAACAAGTAAAATTTAATAATAACAATTTAAACTTTAGTGTTAAGATATATCAAAAAATTATCATTAAAATTATCTGATTCATGAAAATGAATAACAATTCAGGGCTTTCTATAAAGGGCCTTTCTTCATGCAAAGCATGACAAAACCATTCCAATATATGATAAAATTTGTATGCAGTTTTATTCTTTGACACTGTTGCAAAAACAACAATATTTTCAGTTTTTCTTGGAATATGTATTATTGGGGACTGATAGCAGATTATTCAATGTATTCTAACTTCTGGATATCAACTATTGAATGGTGTTGAAAATTCTTTCTGAAAATGAAGCTACGGCTATCTGTGCCATGTTGAAGGCAGTAGAGCAGTTAAGAAGACTGGTCTGATGTAAAATGTTTTCCTGGAACATCCGACAAATAGTGTAAATAGCCAGGAATATGGGGGCTGTGGGGAGAGGGGGTGCAGTGAGGCTGAGAGGATTTACTCTTTAACTGTCTGGAGTCTACCCCTCTGCATAGAATTGTAACACAAATGATCAAATGAACTCTAATAGTAATCCAAATTTAGACAAGTCATTTTGACTCTATACTGTTGAGTGTTTTAAATCACAGTACTTCTTAGTGAAAGGTAAATGCTGTAAGATAATTATTCTAAATCTTCATCGCTGAATCAATAGACCTCAGATGGGCCAATGAATTTTGGATTACATTTCTAATCAAAATTTTTTTATATAGATGAGGTTCCTGCAAAGAATATTCACCCAAGGCCCATACCCCATAAGGGTAGCCTCAGCAGGGACCATTCCATTTTTTTGTCTTTGTAGCTGCAAGGCTTGGCACGGTGCCTTGCACACCGTAAGTGCTTAATAGATGCTTGTTAATCATGGTGGTGTTGGTAGTGGTGGAAACCAATGAACATATACACAGCTAGGTGATATAGTGGATAGAGGGCTAAAACTGGAATCAGGAAGACCTGAGTTCAAATTTGACCTCAGATAGTTATTATTGCATGACTTTGGGCTAGTCTCTTAACCTCTGCCTCCTTCCCTTTCCTCATCTACAGAATGAGGATAAATATTAGCACCTACCCCACAAAACTGTTGTGAAGATGAGATCATTGCAAAGCTCGTCGCAATCCCTAAGGAGTTATATAAAAGTTATCATTATCATTATTATTATGTTTAAGTTCATTTAAGGTTTGTCGCAGGATTACTTAGATCCATCTTACAGGGCTTTTTCACACAAGCCCTTTTATTCACTTAAAGTTCTAGGCCTTTAGATCTAGACAAAGAGAAGAGCAACAATGAGTAGACCTGGAGGGGTGAATGCCAGAGGATACATAGGGCCAGGACATATCTTAGTCAATGGCAGTATTTGACTAAACAATTTTCCCGATTCTCCTAAGATGCTAATTAATGAACATTTGAATGTATGCGCTTGAGTTGTTATCTATTTCATATATGTATATCTTAAATCCTCAATTAGATTTCAAACCTCTTGATGAATCACTGGTTCAGAGCTCAGAGGGAACTTAGAAGCTATCTTTTCCAACCCCTTCATTCTAGAGGTGAGAAAAAAATTAGACCCAGAGAAGTTGTGATTTGTCCAGGGTCACACAGGTTAACAATTAACTGATCTATGATTGGAACCCAGGTCCACTACCTCCGCTGAATTCAGTGCTTCTTCCACTGTAACACATGCCTCCAGTGGAAAATCATATCATCTATATCATTGTTGGGTATTGAAATACATAATTTATTAAGGCACAATCCATGTATGTATCAGGGCCTAATTTATATTCCTATGGAATATAAATGGAAAGATAGAATGGTCCAGAAGTGTCATAGATTAGAAAAAAATCACATACTCTAAAAGGAACTATAAAGTAAGTGGGAGGGAAATTGGTGTAATGGAAGGAGCTCTGGACTTGGAGTCACAAGACCTGGGGTATACTCCAGGCTCTATCACTAACCAGCTGTTAGAAAGACATGTCTAAGCCATTCTGTCATAAACACTGCCCATATTTTCTCACCAAATCTACTACAGACAGAGAAGAATTTCTTGAGGGCTTTTGTTCTACTTTCTCTACCAATTCTATTAAAGGCACTCCTTTCTTTAAAAGTCTATGTTCAAATTCATTCACCAAGCCTCTTAAAAGCCAATGTTCTTCACTTATAGGGAAGTAAATTTCTACAACAAGCAATAGAACCTTTAGCAGGGTAAAGCACATCGAATAAACAAATGATTTTGCTGGAGAGAGGAGTATTTAATTAAAAAACGAGGTGGTATGGTGGATGACTGAAGCTGAAGTCAGGAAGACCTGAGTGTGAATCCTGACTCAGACACTTACTAGCCACACGATCCTGGGCAAGTCATTTAACTTCTTAGTCTCAGTTTCCTCGTGTGTAAAATGGAGGCAATAATAACACAAACTTCACAGAGTCGCTGTGAGGATCAAAAGATCAAATCCTTTGCTAAACGTAGTTATCGTCATCATCATCATCAATGAGTTAGCCATGGTGGTGGTAGTGGTAGAAACCAATTAGAATATAGGCATCTAGGTGGCATGGTAGCAAGCATTCAGAATCTGGCTGGAATTTCTAGCTCAGTAACAGACACACCACTCCATGAAAATGGAATTTCTATAAACTGAGACTACTGTTGCTAACAGTAGCCCTGAAGATTCAAGATTTGTGATCATTCCTGAAAGGGGATGAAAATGAACTTCCAATTAATACCTATTTTGGGTCTAGTGGGACTTCCTTTGAAGCCACTGGAGAAGAAGAGTCTTGCTATTCTCCATCCATCCGCCTTCCAAAAAGGAAGCCAAAGGAATGCATGAGGAAAAAGGCCACAAAATAATTCTCAGGAAACTTGTTTCTTCTTTCCCTTCCTGCTTAAGATTATTTATTTAGAGCCAGAAGGGAATTTATTTAACTATCATCTCCTTTTTAAAGAGGAGGAAGCTGGGGGCAGAGCCAAGATGGCAGCTGGAAAGCAGGGACTTGTGTGAGCTCCCACCCAGGTCCCTCCAAACACCTATAAAAAATGGCTCTGAACAAATTCTAGAACTGCAGAACCCGCGAAATAGCAGAGGGAAGCAGGGCTCCAGCCCAGGACAGCCTAGATGGTCACCAGGTAAGGTCTATCGCAAAGACCTTAGGAGCAGAGCCCAGCATGGGCTGTGTGGACCAACCAGTTCGGGAGCCAGGTGCAACAGGCCCTAGCACCCTGAATCAGTGAGCTGTGGCAGTTACCAGACTTCTCAACCCACAAAAACCAAAGACAACAGAGAAGATTAGTGGGAAAAGCTTCTGGGACAGAGTGAAAGGAGTTCACAGTTCGGCCACTGCCCCAGGGGCAGCAGAGGTGGTGCAGCTACTGAACTACAGTTGTTTCTGGCCCCAGGTGCACATGGTGGGAGGAATTAAGGGGTGGAGCAGAGCAGGAGTGCAGAGCCAGCTTAGATCTGAGTCCGGTCCAGGTTGGTGGTTCTTGGGGGCAGAGGAGCGCTGGTGTGGCAGAGCTTGCTGTGTAGCTCTGAAAACAACAGCGCAGCCCCTCAAGCTTGGAACAAAGTACTCTCTATTCTACAGGCAGTCATACCCTGACAAACAAAAATCAAGGGTCTAGTAAGTTGGCTGGGAACATGGCCAGGCAGTAAAAATGGACTCAGATTCAGACTCAGACTTTGGAATCTTTCTTTGGTGACAAAGAAGACCAAAACATACAGCCGGAAGAAGTCAACAAAGTCAAAGAGCCTACATCAAAAGCCTCCAAGAAAAACATGAACTGGTCTCAGGCTATGGAAGACCTCAAAAAGGATTTGGAAAAGCAAGTTAGAGAAGTAGAGGAAAATTGGGAAGAGAAATGATAGTGATGAGAGAAAACCATGAAAAACAAGTCAATGACTTGCTAAAGGAGACCCAAAAAAATACTGAAGAAAATAACACTTTAAAAAATAGACTAACTCAAATGGCAAAAGAGCTCCAAAAAGCCAATGAGGAGAAGAATGCCTTAAAAGGCAGAATTAGCCAAATGGAAAAGGAGGTCCAAAAGACCACTGAAGAAAATACCACCTTAAAAATTAGATTGGAGCAAATGGAAGCTAGTGACTTTATGAGAAATCAAGATATTATAAAACAGAAACAAAGGAATGAAAAAAATGGAAGACAATGTGAAATATCTCATTGGAAAACCCACTGACCTGGAAAATAGATCCAGGAGAGAGAATTTAAAAATTATTGGACTACCTGAAGGCCATGATCAAAAAAAGGGCCTAGATATTGTCTTTCAAGAAATTATCAAGGAGAACTGCCCTGATATTCTAGAACCGGAGGGTGAAATAGAAATTGAAAGAATCTACCAATTGCCTCCTCAAAAAGATCCCAAAAAGAAAACTCCTAGGAATATTGTCACCAAATTCCAGAGCTCCCAGATCAAGGAGAAAATACTGCAAGCAGCCAGAAAGAAACAAACACAATCAGAATAACACAAGATCTAGCAGCTTCTACATTAAGGGATCAAAAGGCTTGGAATATGATACTCTGGAGGTCAACGGAGCTAGGATTAAAACCAAGAATCACCTACCCAGAAAAACTGAGTATAATGCTCCAAGGCAAAATATGGATTTTCAATAAAATAGAGAACTTTCAAGGTTACTCAGTGAAAAGACCAGAGCTGAATAGAAAATTTGACTTTCAAACACAAGAATCAAGAGAAGCATGAAAAGGTAAACAAGAAAGAGAAATCATAAGGGACTTAGTAAAGTTGAACTGTTTTGTTTACATTCCTACATGGAAAGATGATGTGTTTAATTCATGAGACCTCAGTATTAGGGCAGCTGAAGGGAATACACACACACACACACACACACACACACACATATATATATATAATATATATATATTTATATATATATATATTATATATATATATATATATATATAGGCAGAGGGCACGGGATGAGTTGAATATGAAGGGATGATATCTAAAAAAATAAAATCAAATTAAGGGATGAGAGAGGAATATATTGAGAGAGGGAGAAAGGGAGAGATTGAATGGGGTAAATTATCTTGCATAAAAGTGGCAAGAAAAAGTAGTTTATTGGAAGGGAAGAGGGGGAATGAGTGAATCTTGCTCTCATCAGAATTGACCTGAGGCGGGAAATAACATACACACTCAATTGGGTATTTTACCCCACAGGAAAGAAGGAGGAAGGAGATAAAAAGGGGGGACAATAGAAGGGAGGGCAGATGGGGGAAGAGGTAATCAAAAACAAACACTTTCAAAAAGGGACAGGGTCAAGGGAGAAAATTGAATAAAGGGGGATAGGATAAGAAGGAGGGAAATATAGTTAGTCTTTCACAACATGAGTATTGTGGAAGGGTGTTACATAATGATACACATGTGGCCTATGTTGAATTGCTTGCCTTCTTAGGGAGGGTGGATGGGAAGGGAAGAGGGGAGAGAATTTGGAACTCAAAGTTTTAAAAACAGATGTTAAAAAAAGGTTTTTGCATGCAACTAGGAAATAAGGTACACAGGCAATGGGGAATAGAAATCTTTCTTGCCCTACAAGAAAGTCTTGAAAGGGGCCCAGCCCTGTTAACAATGAAAAGTAGCTTCCTTTTCCAGACTGTTGAATTACCTGAGCCCATTTTTCTGAGATCTACTGTTCTAGCTGGAGCTTGGTGGGGAAGGGATATATTATAATGCTGCCCCTAACCTTTACTCTAAATGGCTAGAAAGTAACTCAGTTCATTTCACAATTATGATATTGCCAAGAGTCCATAAGTTACATTTCCAATAAAATGAATTAGATAATAAGTAATATATTTAGCTCAAACATTATGATTCTTAGATTCCAATCAAGCTATCTCTAAAAAGAATACGAAAAAGATGGTGCTCATCTTTCTTCTGATCATACTTCTGCTGAACATTTCAGGTCTATCAATTATCTTCATAGAATCTCTTCTCCCTGTTTCCTACTAGTTTGTTTCTAGAATTCACTCACTTGCTTACTTAGTTTAGTTCCATTTGATGGAAGTAGATAAATCTATATCTACACCCACTTACATTACATATTCTAAATCATTAATATAATTAGTGAAAAGGAAGCACTGGGTGGTTGAGTAGTATGAATGAGCTTCTAATGTGAATGAGTTTAGATTTTGAACAGTGGCTTTGTTTCCTTGTCCTTCTGAGTATGTCAGGCTAGATGTCATCAAACTTTATGGGTGCTAAATCAATTTTATTAGCCATAGAATTTGATTGATCTTGTTAGACCTGACAAGAAATCAATTGTTAAAAAATATACGTACTTTCCCGGAATGGGCTTGGCACCTTGGAGAAAAAGAACAATCTAACAAACATGGGAGAAGTGCCAAAGAACAGGCTATTTACAATAACAAAAAACTCCCACAGCCATAGGAAAAGGTGGAAATCTGGCCACAAAATGAATTGGTAAGAAATAAGGCAATGGTAATGGGAGAGAGGTCGAAGGTTAGAAGCAAAAAGAACAGCCTATAAAATTCCAGGGTTACCTCCAAGCTATGAAGACAGGTCAGAGAAAAGATGTCAGCATAAAATTAATATAGATATTCAATAGTCAAAAGCACAAGTGGCTTCTTTTGCATCACCAATAGAGTCAGGTAATGTGGTAAAAATCATGATGGTTGATATTTACATAAACTTTTACATACATTATCTCATAGGGTTCAATAACTCCGTGAAATACATACTACAAGTATTATTATCCCTATTTTATAGATAAGAATACTAAGGCTTACTTTGACATCCTTTTCTCAAATACTTTTCTCAACTCTTTGAAATCTGTCTTCTGGCCAAATTGTTCAACTGAGACTTTTATCCCCTAAGTTAGCAGTGATCTCAAAATCATTAAGTCTAATGGTCTTTTCTTGGTTCTAATTCCTTCTCTGTAGCATTTCCTAGATACTCTTTCCTCAATAAGTTTTCATGATATTGCTCTCTCTTGGTTCTTTTCCTGCATTCCTGACAGCTCCTTCCCAGCCTCCTTTGAAGTATCCAGGTCATTCCCACTAATCAGAGGTGTCCTCCAAGGCTCTTTCTTGGGCCCTATTCTCTTCTCTCTCTTGGTAATTGTCTCTATACTGATGACCCTGAGATCTATATATATTATCCCTTGTCTCTCCCTCTCCTTCTCTCCCTCTACATAAAGAGGATATAGACATAAGCACAGGCTCTATAGATGTCCATTTAGTTGAATGTCATAATTTGAGCAATAGACATTCTTCTTTCACTTCTTCTTTCCCTTTATGTATAGTTAAGACAAACTCTCCTAGAGATCATTACCATCAGAGGGAATCCTCCTTCAACCTGGACTATAAACTGAATTTCCTTCTCAATGAACAATACCTTTGATGGGTATATCTTGATATAAATACAGTTATAAAATGGACAATGAGTTGGACCCAAAATTAAAGAGAAAGAGGGAAGTGAGTTGGTCGCCTTCAGGAAACTAAAGTTCCTTTAATGATCCCAAACTTCTCCTGGAAACAAAGGCCCGACTATTAATACCAATATTCTACCAGTGTTGTAGGTCTGTAATTCTTGGAACACTATAGACTCTGAGGAATTTAAAATAAGAATAACATGGAGGGTAGTGGTGAGGTACATGGTAGGTGTGAACAGGAAGCAACATATAATAAGTGTGTAACATTAAAGAAGACCTGTAGTAAAGAATGTCACCTGGGAAATACGTGAATGAAATAGATACATTGGCCACGTATTGAGAGAGAGGTCTAATAAATGGCCAACCCTAATGCTCCATTCACATCCTTGAAATGTCAGTAGAAAACAAGAAAGTCCCCCCCCAAGAAAAAACCCATTATATAGGCCTCATATGGCAAACTTATAGGAGAACACAGGCAAGAGCCACAGAAGATGAGTAGACATAGGTAAGATGGAATCTTAACGTCTAGAAGGAAGATCCAAATAACTGAGCTCATAGAGTTTTTTGAATATCTGAGTTGTACTGTACCACCTACACTGGCAACTTTAAGGTGCTCTATAAACATGTTGACCAACTGATGGGAGTTATTGTTATTATTGGTTAAAGGGTTAAACTCTTTCACTAAAATGAGCCCTCCCACACCTGAGTGTATGTGGCCCCAGTGGTGGATGGGATACTCTTTATGAGGGTAATATCATGGGGGACAAATAGACTGATAGGAGCAGAAAGATGATACAGCATGTGCCCAGCAGAGCAGAAAGATTCAGGCGAGTGTAGTATCATAGCAAACAGGACAGCTTTCTCATATGAAACACATATGAAAGCCAACTCAGAGCTAGAGATTAAGACCATGATAAATGAGAAAGCTTTTGGGGCCAAGCACACTCAAAGCTGTCAGCAAGATACATTCTATTTAATTAGCAAAGTGTGACAAAATGCCTGTTCAAATTCCTGGATTTGACAGGAAGGAGCGGGAGGGACTCTGCAACAGCACCATAAAACGGATGTGATAATGATTGAGATGCCTGCTGATGAAAAAGTCCATAGATTATAATGCCAACTTATCTTCCTTCAAACCAAAATGAAAACGAACGCATACACAATCCCAACCAATAAAATAAATGGCCATCTTATTGAGCCTGACATTTTGGCTTCGAACCTTCCAGTGGACAGATGAACCAGATGCACTTTCTACGGATAGGGCAGAATAATATATCCTGCTCCTCATCTGTATCTCAAATACCAAAGCACTGGATTTAAAGGCAAAGAGCCTGGGTCCATCCTATTCTGATACTACCCATTAGTCCTTGGGTAAGTCCTCGGCACACCACTTATCATCTCTGGAGCTCAGTTTTCTCATCTGCAAATTGAAAGCAATAGACTAGATATCTTTTGAGGTCCTTACCAGCTATATATAATCTATGATGGCAATGTAATTCTTAAATACCATCCTTATAACTTGGTATATAAAGAGTAAGGAGATCTCATTATCGGGGAACCTGATTCTAACTATAAGGCAAAGCTATGGCATGACATTCCTCCTACCTGTCAGACTACTCCCTTTCAGTCTCTTTTTCTAATTCATTAAATATATCACATCCCCTAACTATAAGAGAATCCCAAAGTTCTATTCAATTAATGCCTCAATATCTATATCCTCATCTATACCCCACTAACCTGAGCACTATTTTCTTCTGTCATTCAGTGGTTCTATCAGTTCCCATTGGCTCAGTTATTATCTCTGCCAATTATTTCCAGATCTAAATATGTAGCACTAGTCTTCATCTATAACCATTTACTGAGTATTTGAAGCTGGATATCCCTGAGTCATCTCAAACTCAACATGTACAAAACAGAACTCGTTATCTTCCTCCCCCCAAAAAAATCTCACCTCTTCCAAACTTGGCTATTTCTGTCAATAGCATCTCTAGTCTTCCTTTCACATAAGTTTGCACATGTGGCATTACCTTCTACTCCTCACTCCCATACAGCCCACATATCTAATCAATTGCCACATCTTATTACTTCTACCTGCATGACATCTCCTGCATCTATCTCCTCTCTCCATTCACACAGCCACCACCTTAGTTCAAGGCCTCATCACGTCTCACTTAAACTATTGCAACAGCTTCTTAATTGGTCTCCTACTTCAAATCTCTCTCCACTCCAATCCATCTTCCATAAACCTACAGTGATTTTCCTAAAGCACAAGTCTGACCATATCCACTCTCATGGTTCCCTACTCCTTTAGGATCAAATGTAAATTCTGTTTGGCTTTTAAAGACCTTCCAAACCTAGCCCCAATCTACCTCTCTACTCCTGCTATAAATTATATTCTTTCCTACATTCTACAATTCAATCAAACTGACCTTCTTATTGTTCCTCCAACATAACACACTATCTCTGTCTCCATATCTTTGCAATGGCTATCCACCTTACACAGAAGGCACTCCCTCTTCATTTCTGCCTCCTAAAATCCCTGGTTATCTTCAAAATTCAGGTCATGTATCACCTTCTAAAAGAAATATTCCTTGATCCTTCCAGCTTTTAATGCCCTTACCTCTCAATTGCCTTCTATTTATCTTACATCTATTTTGCATATATTTACACATATATACATTGTCTCCCCAATAGAATGTTAACTCCTTGGGGTAGGAAGGGTTGCATTTTTCTTATCATATATCCAGTGCCTACCACAAGGTTGCAAGGCATTAGGACATCTCTAAGGGATGCAGATACCTCCCATTCACACTGTCCCTCAACACTATTTTTATCCAGATGAAATCATGTTAGAATTACCATCAAAAACTGCCTTTAAAGGAAAAAAAATCACAGAAGGGCAGTCTGAAGGGCTTTCTATTTGGAAAGAGAAGAGATGAGCCCTTTCATGTTACCCTAGCTAACGGAAGAGTCGAATGTTTATATACAAGCTTCACTGCTTTTTAGGATTGAGCTGATGGAGTCATCTCTTTCTCTGCATGCTGTCTTTCCATCCTTGCCAATAAGCAAGCCCTAGGGCCATTCCCAATTTCCCATTCTCTCGGGACAGTTCTGCACAGGCTACCAGACAATGTGTATGCTTGACCAGAATTGTTGATTGCAACTATGGTAACTGTTTTCACCCACAGTGCTGGCCCCCCAAAAGCTGCAGGAGCATATCTGAATCCCTCAAAGCTCTAAATCAGCTGGGATGGCCAACATGACAAACTTGAGTTTCTCTCTGCCTATTTCAACGATACTGATTTGCCTTTAACATACTGCACAGCATATTTCATTTTTCAGGCGATATATTCTGCCCCAACAATATTTTTCACAGAATGGCAATGTATTTCAGTCAGGGGGTGGTAACTGATTTAGTATATTAGTGCTTGGATCTAAATCAGTTGCAATGTGTCTCTGTGAGGAGGTGATATGTCAGATTCAATAGGTCCTATATCTGGTTCAGTGGGTGATGTATTTGAGCCAAGTTGATGAATCTAGTTTAACAGGTGATCTATTTCTATTTCCAGTGAGTAATTATGTTTTAATGGGTGATATATCCTTTTCTGGATGAGTTGTATTAAATCCCCGATAACTGTGTATTTATTTCCCTGCATTATGTATGCACTTGGCCATTAATATACATTTCGACATTTAATGCACCCACTTTAACATGCCATATATATCTCCAGCTCTTTCTGAAGTTTGGGACTGAATGGCACCTCATAAAATGCCACTTCATTAGGAATCAACAGGAAGAACCCAACCAGAACAATTTTTATTGATAAAGCCTGAACAGAGAAATATCAAGTTCACTTATCACTTCTTACATGGGAGAGAGACAATGAAATCTTCATTGGAAAATTCTGTATGTCAGGAGGGCACTTAATCTTGTCAGTGATAACAGCAGTGGGGAAATATATGGTCTGATATGAATCATCACCATAGGAGGTCGTCCTCACCAAATATGCTGTGCCAGCAGTTTCTACAGCAGCTTCATTGACTTTATGTCAAAATAGATTGGAAGGTTCCATTCCACCGGGGCTTCTTTTGGCCGGTCAAGTTGTACTTCCCTGCCCCCTCTCTGAGCTCACTAGTGGGGACCTGAGCCTCAGAGCAGTTTGTCCCACCTCCAAAATGTTAGTGAGGGACTGTCAGCCACAAAATTTCCAGGGGCAAGGAGGAATGCTTTGCCAGGAAGTTCCCAGAGCAAGCCATGGACCATTTCACCCCTAATTAAGTCTCCTTTGAATATAGATCTAATGGAGGGGGGAAGATCTAGTTCCTGCCCAGACTCCATCACTTTGCTAAGATGGTGTCATCCATATGGGATCCTAAGGGAGATGATTGCAGGAGAATCATTAGGAGCAGAACATCCATGCACATTCTGTAACTGGTTCCAGTTCACCTACCATGCAGCTGAGAGGAACCTTTTTCCATCGGCTGTGGAGCTAGAAATCTGTGTCTTCAAAGGGACTGAGTCAGCACAGACGGTGGCTTTGTTGTCTTCATGTCTGAGAAAGTATAGAACCTCCTTTGCCAACAGCTTCTGGTGAGAGAACCATGCTGTAAGGGGAAGGGCTGCAAATTCTTCCCCTGTGAAGCCATATGGCTTCCAAGAAAGTGTCCTGGGTCTTTGGCCCCTTCAATTATTCTTTTTCCATTCTGGATACAAAAAGAAAGTGGGGAAGTCTTGAGTGCAGGGAGTAGAGTTTCTGATCTGGGCTGGGAGCTCCAGCCATGGCGATCCATGAGACCAGTAATCTAAAACCAGGTGTTACAGTTCTCCCAGCACTGATATCCTAAGGAGCATGGGTCTGGGACTCCAGTCCAGCAGAAGCCAGCAACAGTGCTGCCTTTGGACCTTAACTGGGTGGAACCAGTGCTACGGAGAAATCAAGATAAATGTTGAGCCTAATCCCCCTACAAGCCGAGGTGGATATCCCCAGGATATTGAGGGGGAAATGTATTTTTTCTTACTATATCTGTGAAGTAAACATTCCTTTGTAAAACTCAATGGATGTTAAATGTTTAAATGCAAGTGAGGTGCTAAACTTTGGCCCCTTAAAAGGATAACACAGTCTATGGGGGCTCAAGCCAGTGACAGGTACCCTCAATACCCTCAGGTGACTAAGAACCTTGAGGGGAAGATGTAATAGTCCTTGCCCTGAGAGAGCAGGGCCAGAATCAACCATGTTACATAAATGACATTGCTCTGGATGACAGTCACAGATTGAGAGCTGGAAGGGACCTTCACAGTCAACTGCAACCCCCTTATTTTACAAATGAGGAACTGAGGCTAGGAGGAGTTAAGGGACTGGCCCAGGATCCCATAGCTGCTAAGTATTTAAGGTTATGGCTATGATGGTAAAGTTGGGTCTTCACTAGGGTTCAGTTTTCCATTTCCTCTACCTCTCAGGCACTCAATGTTGGCTCTCATTCTGCCCCAGATACTTGGGTTGTGAAAAAAGCAAGTGGAAAAACTCATTTGTGATAAAATGCCAACGATCCCTCAGGAGTATTTTTTTTATTTTAAAAGAGGATAAGGTAGAAAAATATGACCTTCTAATGGTAAGATTTTAAGAATTTAGATAAGGGAGATTTTTGACCCGGGGACAGTTCCACCAAAAGCTCCCCAAATCCGACCACAAAGACACCTTTACCAACTCCTGGCTTATGCTGGATTTAGGACTTGGGGAAATTCCTTTCTCATCATTCTCTCAAGTGACTCTGCCTACGACTTCATGCTAGTGGCTTTAATAAATTTAGAGGCAGCTGTGGGGCATGTTTTCTTTGGAGTATTGCACCCGGAGACAGAAAAATCTGAATTCAAATCTAGCCTCAGAAACCTCCTAGCTGTGTAATCCCAAGCAAGTCCCTTCACCTCTGTCTGTCTCAGCATCCTCATCTGTAAAATGGGGATAATGATAGCACCTAACTGCCCAGGTTTTTATGACAATCAAATGAGATATTTGTAAAAGACTTTGAAAGCATTATAGAAATTTTATTATTATTACTAAATCCTACCTGGTGTAAAACAATAGGAGTTGTTGCTATTGTTCATCCTTTGTTTTTGGAAAAGACCAATGGCATTCTGGGTGATGTCTTGACTTGTGTGAATTGGATTTAAGTGAGGTAGAGCTGGACAAAGTAGTCAGCCTCACTCTGTCTTCCAAAGTCCAGTGGCAGGACAAAAGTCAAGGTGACTGGCAATGGCCCAGGAGGAAGTGAATGACCTTGGCATTTTTAATGCCTGACCAAGCTCTAAGCAATCCGTGACACTTGCTTCAGACTCCTTCTTGGCTTTTGGAACAAATTGTTCTTACCTGCCTATTCTGCCAGGGGAATTCTTCCTATGCTTTGGATAGACATCCCCCAACTCACCAATGGGTTTGGGGGCCTGTCCGTTACCCTCAACCTGGTTTAGGAGCCTGCCCAGATGGTTTATCAGGGTGAGGCCACTGACCAAAATAGGAAGGTGCTTCCTGAATTTTGTTTCTAGGAAGAAAGTGATGTAGCTGGTGTGTTCTAGATCTCCTTTTAGCTCCAAAGGTACAATCGTATCTTTTCCTCCACTTCCTTTTCTCCCTCAACAATCTCAAAAAATTTCCATGAAAGCTGCTGTGGTTTATAACTACAGAGAAGAGAGAGAGAATCAGGAAAAGCAATGATTTTTTCCATTTCATTGAGCATCTAAAATTGTAAGATCACAGGCTCTAGAATTGTAAAGAACCTTAGAGGTAATTTAATCTAACCCTCTCATTTTACAAATGAGAAAACTAAGGCCTAGAAGGTTAAGAGACTTGTCCAACCAAGGTCACAAAGGTAAGAGGTGGCAGAGCCAGGATTCAAACGCACACATTCTGCAGTTCAGAAATTGTACTAATATTATCTCTTGGTTAATTAATATATAAAATTTTATGTTTTCTAGAAATATAGGCATATATCTGTAATGCTTCAATGGATCTCAGAATCCAGCTAATAGGCATATTCCCTCCTTCAGTGCAGTTCACAGCCCATCCATTCCTTTGTGTCTTGGGTAACTTTTATCATAGTCCTTCTTTAAATCCTTCATAATAGTTCTATTCAATATTCTCAAGTCCTTCCAAAGGTCAAGGGTTCTTATCCTGGGGTAGAGAGGTAGATTTCAAAAAGGCTATAAATTTGGATGGGAAAAAAATACTTCCTTATTTTCACTAACCTCTAGCGGAAATTTAGAATTTCCTTCAATTATTTAAAAACATTATTCTGAGAAGGGGTTTCATAGGATTCGTTAGAGAGACAAAGGAGTCCATGATCAGGAAGAAAAAAAAATGTTTAAGACTTGTGTTCTTAGTCCATGTCATAGTACCTTGATCCATGACTGGTCTGCTTCTGTTTTTTGATCACCTGTATCCTTGGTGTTATATGTTATTGCCAATTCAGCTTTTATCCATGTAAGTCAACATCACTTCTGTGCCATATGACTTAAACAGTATTTTGTAAATACCTACTACATCCCAGGTACTCTGCTATGTGCAGGGAGCATGAATACAAAAATAAAACAGTCCCTGCTCTCAAGAAGCTTACATTCTTTGGAGATGGTTAGTACAGCATCACAGATAAATACAATGTTTATACATAATAAAGTTATTTCAAGAGAGGGAGGGGCTTCATAACTGAGGGGAAGAAGAAAGGGATGGCACTAGAACTGAGCCTTGAGCATCCCAGCTACATCACCTCTTCTGTATACTCCTCCACCTCCCACTGGCAGGTTAGATCCACCAGAGGGGTGCTGACGACTTCTTCTTTCAGGGAACTAGGTATAACCCTGAGGGGCTGTTTTTAGTGCCTGAACCCCATTCAGTGTGCTCTCCATTAACAATCAATCAGGCAGACTTAAATTTTTAGAAAAGGCATTGACTAAGACAGTATAGCAAAAATAGTTGATACCAAGCATTTCCCCAAATTCTAGAGTACACTCTCCCACAAAGACACACAAAGTCTGTGCAGGGAGGGGAAAGAATAGAGTTAAACTTAAAAGTACAATGCCAATAAGGCTCATTTGTATAGAACACAAGAGGCAAAAGGGTAACTCACAACTGTTTCACTGGAAGTCTTTTTCTCCCTTTATAGAGTCCTCACAGAGTCTCCCGACACCCTTAGGTGTAACTCTCTGTTGGGTTACAAGAGTCAGTGCCTTTACACTTTTCTCTACCATGAAGGGGTCAGATCCTCTGAAGTAATCTTTCCTCAGATGAATATCACTCTTTGTCTTACCACTCTCAATGCAAATGTTTCCCATTGCTTTGAGTAATTACTGCTCCAATGGCTATTGCCACCACCAGCTGTGACCATCAGTGGATCTTCTAGTAGGACCTCTGGATCACCCCAAAATATAAGGTCACCTGGAACCTTCCATCTCAGAACAGATATTCACCTAAGATCAGGAAAAGAACAAACACAAAGAGATACATGCAGTCAGGGATAAGTGGGAGACAAGACAGGTTTCCTTATCCACTGTCTAGCTCTTGGAGGCAACTCAGAATAGTCCTTCCTCCTCACAGCCCAAGGAAAAGAGAATAACAAAGGGACAGGTTGCCCTTTTTGTATGCCCACCAAGTTCCAGCTCAGTTAACTCTTCTTTCTTCATTTCTTCCTTCCTAGCAACCAGTTCATCATCACCCATTGCAAACCCTTGTACAATCATGGCCATAAACAATCTTGCCCCCAATTTCCACGCTGCTTTGACTGGGACCAGATTGAGGATACTTGTGAATACTCAAAAGAGTGACCCCATAGGCATGGACATGTGAAAGAGCTCATCCAAAGGCCTAAAAATGGGAGAAGATCAGATGAAGAAATTAAAGCTATATATAGTTGTATGAAAAAGCACTCTAAATTACTGTTGACTAGAGAAATGCAAATCCAAACAACTCTGAGGTACCTCATCACACCCATCAGATTGACTAGCATGACAAAACAGGAAAATGATAAATGTTGGAGAAGATGTGGGAAAATTGAAACACTAATGCATTGCTGGTGGAGTTGTAAACTGATCCAATCATTCTGGAGAGCAATTTGGAACTATGCCCAAAGGGCTATAAAACTATTCATACCCTTTGATCCCACTTCTAAGTCTATATCCCAAAGAGATCACAAAAATGGGAAAAGGACCCACATGTACAAAAATATTTATAGCAGCTCTTTTTTTGTGGTGGCCAAGAATTGGAAGTTGAGGGGATGCCCATCAATTGTGGAAAGGCTGAACAAGCTATGGTACATGAATGCAATGGAATACTATTGTGCAATAAGAAATAATGAATAGGCAGATTTCAGAAAAACCTGGAAAGACTTGTATGAACTTACACAAAGTGAAATGAGCAGAACCAGGAGAACATTGTACAGAGTAACAGCCACACTGCTTGATGACTGACTTAAATAGACTTAGCTCTTCTCAGCAATGCAAGGATCTAAGACAACTCCAAAAGACTCACGATGGAAAATGCTATCCACATCCAGAAAAAGAACTATGGAGTCCGAATGCAGATGGAAGCATACTATTTGCTCTCTCTTTTTTGTTGTTTTTTCTTCCTTGTGGTTCCTCCCATTGGTTCTAATTCTTCTTTACAACATGACTAATGTGAAAATATGTTTAATATGAATGTATATGTATATCCTATATCAGATTGCATGCGGGCTTGGGGAGGGGGGAATGAAGGGAGGGGGAGAAAATTCAGAACTCAAAATCTTATGGAAATGAATGTTGAAAACTAAAAATAAATAAATATTTTTAATAGGAGAAGAAATGTCTTACATACAGATTACTAAATTGACCAGTTTGGCTGGTGCATAGGGTCTGTGAGAGGGAATCGTATGTAATCAGTCTGGAAAGGTAGGTTGAAACAAGATTATAAAAGACTTCAATTTCCCAAAGAGAGTAGCTTGCATTTTATCCTAGAAGTGATAGGTAAGCCAATGAAGCATCTTAATCAGTGAAATTACAAGGTCAGAATTGCACTTTAAGAAAATCATTTTGGAAGTTGTGTGTAGGATGACCTAGAAAGCAGAGTCGAGATTCAGAGAAACCAGTTAAGAGGACATTTCAATAATCCAGGCAAGAAGTGATGAGGCACTGAACCAGAGGTTCAAAATTGGTTATGAGTGGATAAAAAAGTACAGAGATAAAAGGTGTTTTAAAAGTGGAATCAGTAAGATTTGGCAATTGGTTGATTATTGTGGGGCAAGGGGGTAAGAGAATTAAGAGTCAAGGAGAACTTCTAGGTTATAAATCTAGGTAACTAGAAGATATAGAGGATATAGATAGAGGAAAGTTAGAAAGGAGATGGTTAATAAAATTAAGGGGTGGGAGAGGAATATATTGAGAGAGGGAGAAAGGGAGAGATAGAATGAGGTAAATTATCTCACATAAAAATGGCAAGAAAAAGCAGTTCTGTTGGAAGAGAAGAGGGGGCAGGTGAGGGGGAATGAATGAATCTTGTTCTCATCATATTTGACTTGAGGAGGGAATAACATACACACTCAATTGGGTATCTTACCCCACAGGAAAGTAGGGGGAAGGGGATAAAAAAAGCAGGGATGATAGAAGGGAGGGCAGATGGGGAAGGAGGTAATCGAAAGCAAACACTTTTGAAAAGGGACAGGGTCAAGGGAGAAAATTGAATAAAGGGGGACAGGATAGGAAGGAGCAAAATATAGTTAGCCTTTCACAACATGACTGTTATGGAAGTATTTTGCATAATGATACATGTGTGGCCTATGTTGAACTGCTTGCCTTCTTGGGGAGGGTGGGTGGGGAGGAAAGAGGGGAGAGAATTTGGAACTCAAAGTTTTAAAAGCAGATGCTCAAAAAAAAAGTTGTTTTGCATGCAACTGGGAAATAAGATATACAGGAAATGAGGCATAGAAATCTATCTTGCCCTACAAGAAAGTAAGGGGAAAGGGGGTGGAGGAGGGAGTGGGGTGATACAAGGGAGGGCTGAGTGGGGAATGGGGCAATCAGAATATACGCCATCTTGGAGTGGGGGGAGGGTAGAAATGGGGAGAAAATTTGTAACTCAAAATCTTGTGGAAACCAATGCTGAAAACTAAAAATATTAAATAATAAAATATGAAAAAATGTTGAAAAAGAAAAAAGAAAGGAGATGGTTAAGGGGAGAAGATAATGAGTTTTATTTTGGACATATTGAATTTGCAATACATAGAGAACATCCAGGTGAAAATTTGTAACAGTTGGAGATGTGAGGCAGGAGCTTCAGGCGTTATCTACATAGAGATAATGGAACATAAAGAAGATGGGGAGGGAGGAGAAAAACAAATATACCAACCTTACAGGGAAAATAAGAATTCCATTCTAAGTGGCACGTTTGAAGAATGACAAGCTAAAAAAATCTCTTGACCAGAATGGGGTGGGGATTGGAAGTAGAAGGAGGAAGAATCAGACATCACATTTTAATGACTGGTCAAAAAAACTAGAGTTAAAGTCTGGATGAAGATTCAGCACAGTAATAATTAACCTTTTCTATGTCATGGACCCCTTTGGCAATTTAGGAAAGTCCTTCTCAGAACAATGTTTTTAAATGAATAAAATAAGAAGACTTCAGATTACAAATAAAGCCAATTACATTGAAATACTGCTAACAAAATCTTTTTGAAATAAAAAGTTCAGAGACCCACAAGTTAAGAACTTAAGGGATACATGATAGCTGTCTTTGAAAGACTATCACATGGGAGAGGTATTAGACTTGGTTTGTTTGGCCCCAAAGGGAGACAAGGGCTTGGCCATAATCAGAATTTTCTAATGATCAGGGCTACTCAATATTGGAATGGGCTATCTCTGATCACAGTGGGTACCACATCCCTGTTAGTCACATAACTGCTTGTTAGTCCTTTATAGAAAGGTTTCCTGCTCAGCATCTCAAGCATAGACACAAGCATGAGTTTCTACAATTCCTAGTAGAAGTGAGAAAGAACATGCTAAAGAAATTTCTTTGCAATGGTGAATTTTAGTCTGTGTTTACAAGGCTACATTAGAATCTCTCCTCCAAAACCCTCTGAGAATTCTCCAAAGGACCCATGAAGTTGTCTCCATCACAGCAACCCTGCTAGGCTCCCAGCTGTCGGGAATTCACAGGCACCACAAGCTTCTCTGATGATGTAATTGCTCCCCGGAGACTCGATGGCAGTGGCATGATGTATGGAAGAAGCAGCCAAGAAAACATAGATGATTTACTTTGTGCACAGAGCTAGCCTTGGCACCAGATGCTCTGTGGTTGCTGCTATATAGTTTCAACTCAAAATAAATCATTCCCTCCAAACAGCTTAAAACCAAAAACACACCTTCTGCAGCTCTAAACTATAAAATTTGGGCAGGTAATTTGATTTTTTAAAAACTGTCTGGCTCATACTGCCAGATGGTTTCCAAACTGCAAAAAAATAATTTGCAAACATATTTCTGAAACATGGCTGACTTGCTTTTTTGCCTTTTCCAAGAGTCTAGCCGTACTGTGCAGGGAACTCTAGACTCTTTCCTTCATTGAGCCATAAAGATAGCAAATCATTATTGAGCACCTACTGTGTGCTCGGCACAGAGCTAGACACTTTTAAGGGGATAGGGAAGATGACAAAACAGATCATGTATTTTTTAATTTGTTGACTCTCATTTACATGGTGCAAGAGGTTAAGAAGGTCCCTTCTCTGACAGAAATCTTTTTTTTTAATAGAAGCCCAAGCCTCTATTTTAATGAATGATCCTGAGTGCTGCCAGGGGTTATAATCTCTTAAAAACTGAAGGATGGGATAAAGCTAGTGTGTGGCTCTCTTCCGTACTGAGAGAAACAAAGATCAGGACAAAACATTTTCCACAAGTGAAAATGTCTATGTCAGCAAACAAACCAGATGAGGTAAGGATAGCTAAAGAAAAGGCCAAAGACAGCAGGCCAAACTGGACTACAGAATACAGATTGGTGCTAAGAAGATTATAAAATGACCTGGTTGGTATCATTTGTGTGCGATCTGACTGCAAAGTTAGGAAACCAGGTTCCATACCTCATTTCCCAAAGCACTTACTAAGTGACTATTGTGCTTGGTACTGGGCCCAAGTAAGGCTTAGAGCTTATAGTCTGGCAGGAGGTGTCAAAGGAGTGCAGATCTAAAATGGGAATGGACCTCTGAAGTTATCTAGTCTAATCCCTACACTTTACAGATGAGGAATCTGAAGTCCAGGGAGATTGTGACTAGCCTAA
This sequence comes from Trichosurus vulpecula, assembly GCF_011100635.1. Taxonomy (NCBI): domain Eukaryota; kingdom Metazoa; phylum Chordata; class Mammalia; order Diprotodontia; family Phalangeridae; genus Trichosurus; species Trichosurus vulpecula. Next base: position 92,011,751 of record NC_050577.1, read on the forward strand.
GGTCACACAGGGATAAGCAGCAGAGACAGGATTTGAACCTACAGCCATCCGGTACATTCTAAATCCAGTACTCTTTCCCTATACCAAACTTGATGACATAGGCATAAGGAGACTCTAAACCTAATGATTTCTTGGTATAGGGCATGCCACGGTGAGGAAATTCCCTCCACCAATGCAGTTCACCACCTTTCCTCCCATTTATAATTTTATAAAGTTGCCTAGAGCACTGAGAGATGAAATGAATTGACCACAGTGGCATAGCCGATATGTTTCATGGCAGACTCAGGCCTCGTTCTTCCTGGTCAGCTAGCTCCCTGTCAATTATATCCTGCTGCCTCTCACAGGATGTCATGTAATAGAAATGGAGGTACAAGCAATGTGAAGTTCTAGAGAAGAAAGGTCATTTCTAATTAGGGTGACCAGTGTTTGATGTGAACATGCCATCTCTTCCCCTCCTCCACCAACTTAGATTCTTAAGCTCCTTCAAGGAAGGGTATGTTTCCTTTTGCTTAGTATCCCTGTATTTAGCGCAACACTAGGAATACAGTAAGTGCTTAAAAATGCTTGTTGATTGATTGATATTTGAATTGTACTTAGGGCGATAATTCAAGAGGCTGGAGGACATCTCAAACACAGAGACAGTATCCATGCAAAGGCATGGAGGTAGGAAATTTATTGTTTTATTGTTATATTTTATACTTTTGCTTCCTTTTTTCCTCTATGGATCATTTATTATATTGAATTGTTTTGGTTATGCATCAACTTTTAAAAACTTAATTCAAATGAAGAATAGGTTTTTGTTTTGTTTTTTCAATGTCCCATGAATGCCTGCTGTGACCTACATCTGAGGCATAAAAAAAATTACAGAGAACAATAAAGAACAGTAAAACACTGAGGAAGAAATAAGCCCTACATAATTCACTCACAATCCCAACCAAGGTTTGCACCCAGAGGTGTGCCAAAGCCAGCTCCTATGGGAGAATCAATTGTTAAATTTTCATTATGAGCATTTACACGTAAGAAATTGGCCAATACTACAAATCAGGGCTTGCTTTATTTTTCTGCTAATTGTCTAGATTTAAGAAAGTGATGGAGAAAATTTTAATAATGCAGATTAAACTTATAAGTATGTTGTGCTTATATATAGATATATGTCCATATATATTCTATTTTTATATACAAATATATAAATTTTGGGTGTTTGTTGTTAAACATTTAATAACATACCCACCTGAGGGCTAGAGGCCAAAATACTGGAATGGCAGACACTAAAATGGGTAGGGAACCTGTGGTCTTGAGGCCACATGCGAGGTGTGGATTCAGTCAAAGGGCTGCACTTGAGGACCTAGAGGGCCACAGGTGGCCTCAAGGTCAAAAGTTCCCAATTGGGGCCATTTTATAATCAAATAATGAATTATGTATTACAAAACATCAGTGCGGGTTAGAGTAGTACACAAGGCTTCCTAAGGGAGGCAGGAATTAAGTGTTTATTCTGTGTCCAAGCAGTATGAAGGAAGAAGAAGAGGGAGAAGGAAAGGGAAAGGGGAGGGGGAAGAAGGAGATGGAGGAGAAGAAACAGCTGACATATTGTGCTTTAAGACTTCAAAATGATTTTACATACGTTATTTCATTTGAATCTCATAACATTCCTGAAAAGTAAGTAATATAGGCAAAATTATCTACATTTTATACATAAGGAAACTGAGAGGTTAAATGTCATGCCCATGATCACACAGTACCAGAGGCAGGATTTGAACCCACATCTTTTCAGAATCTAAGCACAGCACTCTTTCCAGTATCGCCTGTAGGATGTACCCAGCTGTTACATCACTGGGTACCAACACACAACATTCCCAGTTTGAAGAACTTGGCAAACAGTTGTGACTAGAGTAGGCAGAGGAAAATGGCAGGGTAGGAATAGGAGGATCAGTCCCAAGAGCTGGCACCAGTGAAGCACAGTAGAATTGGCAGTTGACTGTGCCCAACCAAGGATTCATCATGAGGATCCCAGAAGAGTGAAAATAGAAGAATAATTCAGCAGAGAGAATCTCAGGCCTCAGAAACCCTCGAGCAGCTGGGCTTCTTGTCAAAAACTCCAAAAACTTGGCTGGGCTACCCATCACCCAGATTGATTTCCTGGCAAATTTCTTGAATTTCCTCACTTTCTACTGAGAGCCTCTTTTTGGAATCCTCTCCCAGCTGCTTAGTTCATCTGGAGCAGATGAAAAGTTCCCAATGGGTCTTGCAATGCTACACTTCAACGTTACTTCGATGTCACACTTGACATATAGGGCTGTCAACTCAGCTTCTCTATGATCTCCATACCAGTCCCAGGAGAGAGTTATCATGGGCCTCTTGACATATGTTGGAAATGTGATGGATGGAGGAATAATGCTGGCTGTCAATGTTCTGTAGGCATAATGATGATCACAATCCCAGGCACCAGACCGCTGGGAATGGAATCCCCTTGGACCTCAGAACGCTGAAGAAAGAGCTTTCACACTAGGCTTATGCTCTCAGTTAACTGGCCAGGAGCAACATAGGTTTAGAGCAGGAAGGAACCTTTAGAGCTCATCTAACCCAACCCATTCATTTTATAGATAAAGGAAATGAGGCCCATCAAGTGAAGTGACTCTCTTAAGGTCACACAGGTGGTAAATGACAGTCAGGATTTGAACTCGAGCCCTCTGATTCTAAATTCAAATGTACGTTGATATACAAAAATATATAGGATGCCACTTATATGACATAACACCAATAACATTTATGTAACAACAGCATGTTATATGTAGGACAGCTAGGTGGTTCAGTGGATAGAGCACTGAGCCTGGAGTCAGGAAGACTAGAGTTCAAATTTGGCCTCAGATACTTACTAGCTGTGTGACCCTGAGCAAGTCGCTTAATCCTTTGCATCAGTTTCCTCATCTGTAAAGTGAGCTGGAGAAGGAAGTGGCAAAACACTGCAGTATCTTTGCCAAGAAAACCCCAAATGGGGTCATGAAGAGTTAGACTTGACTGAAACAACTGAACAACGAGTACAGTATATGCATGTGTAAAATAAACAGCTTCAAGCAACAAGATCTCACAGAAACTCTGTACCAGTCTTAAATTAAAATGATTTTTCATTCCTTTATCTACTATTCTTTCTCTTTCCCACCCCTCCTCTTTACCCTCCTACTCTCTCTCCTTCCCTTTTATTCCTCCTCTTCAATTTTCCCTTTTCTTCTCTTTTCTCTCATTCATTCATTCAAGTAAGTATCAAGTCATAATTGGTACTCTAGTTTCTGGAGGGACATAAATACAGCCCTGAATCTTAAAAATTCAGTCTTTCCCCTAAATTATAAAAATAGCAACAGACTCTAAGAATATGCGTAATTTAGCAATCTCTAAGAAATACCCCACCCCACCCCCACCAGACATCAATTATCCCATCCACTGAGTAAGAAAAGTAATCTGGGGAACAACTAAGGTGCTTTGGCTATCCTCTCGACTAGTGAGAAGAAATCTTCTGCCATAGAAGGACATACAACTCTAGTGCAGAGAGAGACAAAGCCTATAAGGACTGGGATGAGATTTCAGTCACTCATACAAGCAGGACTTTCTTGTAGCTGGGAAGGGCAGAAGTTCAGCTCTGGAGGAATGAAGGTATAGTTCAAACGTTGCTCCTGAGTGGGGCTTTTAAGGGTTTGGGGAAAATTAACTCAGCAAGGAGAAATTCCTAGTTTGACCATTTATGGATTGAGCCATAGGCTCTAGAGGAAAGAGCTGGGCAGGGCAATAACAAGAGTTGAGCCAACTAGAATTTTGCTCCAAGGTAGAAAATTTAGAGGACAGTGATCACATTGTGCTGAAGTACACTTCCTCCCCTTTCTACCCCAGACCCTGGTAGTAGCAGGTCCCGATTTCTACCTTTTCCCCTTTTAGCAACATAAGACAAATAACGAAATAAATGATAAAATAAAATAAAAATCAGTGTCCTGAAACACTCTTCCTTTACAGGGCCTCACCAAAAGTGAGCCGTCCCTACTGCAACCCCACTCCTCGCCATTTGCAAAAATCACTAGTCAAACCAGAAGGGAAAGTCTTATACTTCCCTTCCTCATATTCTTGATATTCTACTGAAACCAGAGACAAGCCTATCCAGAGAGGACCTTAGTTCTCCCTAATGGCCAAGGAAGAGATAGAGATGCTGGCAGAGCAATGGCAGACTGGGAGGTTGATCCAATCAAAAGACGAAGTCTCCAGGAGAAGTACTGCCTGGGAGAGATTTATACAGAACCTATGAGGGAAGAACCACTCAATCTGGGAATGTAAGTGATGCTTTGAAAGGCTTAGTGTGAGACTCAGAGTTGCTTGTTGTTAAAGTAAAAGAGGCTCATGGATTCTTTCCTTTTAAAAAACTTCAAGTGTATAACAGCAGAGGTGGAATCATGAGGCTTGGTTTTGAATCCTGGCTTTGCAATTTACCAATTATTTGAACTTGGATTCACATTTAATTTGTGTGGATCTCAGTATTCCCATCTGAAAATGAGGGTATAGGAAACTAGATGGTTTCTAAGGTTCCTTTAATTTCTGAAATGACAGAACTACTTTCTAACCTTGAAAGTCTCTTGCTAGCCTAATGTCATTTAGTAACAATTAATTCTATAATTATTTTTCATGCATAAAAAGTTCCAGGAGCCCCATCCTTGTTATGGCCCAGCCTACAACTCTCTCTTATAGAGTTCATGGCTCAAACCAGAAGTGGTCAATCCAGGAATTTCTCCTTGCTGAGCTGAATAAAGAGGCTGTGTGACCCTCTGTTGGAAAAATAATAAAATAAGGATACTGCACTGGAATCTTTTGCTTAGAAATAGATGACCTTTTTAACACCATGAATCTGTAATACTATGGTGAGTGTACTTGTAAATGTCTGTCAGTGCCAATCTATTGGGTTGTCCAAGGAAGAGACTTTTCCCAGGATCAGAGGTTAATCCAAGCATGTTGGATACAAAGTATACCCAACACTTCACACCAAGGGTATCTCAGACACAAAATTTGCACCAAGATAACTCAAGGAACTTATAAACTACTATTATAAAAATATCCAATGAAATCACCGCAAGTAAATAGAGCAAATATTCAGCTTCAAATTGCATAACCATAATTCACAAAAAGATGCTATTTAGAAAAGGCATCTTTTTCTTCCCTCTCTCTTCCCACTCTCCTCTTTGATCTTACATTCTCTCTCCTCCCCCTTCTTTCATCCTCCCTATTATGTATGTATGCCAGGGGGAACTATGGTGACCTGTGAGTGGTTTTATTCCCATTGAGACCTTATAGTGTTTTATTCCTTTTGAATTCCTGCAGATGTATGCTACAAGGATCTTTGTAATGGGTTTTTGCCCAGGGTACTTTTGCTGAAATAAAAAGAAAGCCATGTGAAAGCCTACTAGTCCCTTGCCTGTTTATGGATCCCAGTGAAATACTTAGCTTATACAACCTCCCAACCCCCATCATTCCTCCCCGTCAATTTTCTTTCCTTTCTTTCCTTCTCTCTTGACTATGTTCAGGACATATAACTTAGCCAAATGGGATGAATGGAGGTCACCTTCCCCGTTCTAGAACAAGGCAACCAGTCATGGTGCAAGCAGACAGATCATTACATTGGCCACTTCTGGCTCTACCACTATACCCGTGTAACTTTAAACTGGTCCCCTCTGGAGTCCAGCTCTCTCACCTGTCAAATAAAGGCATTGGACTAGGTGATTTTAAGATGTCTTCCAACTGTCAAATGATATGAAACTTGCTAAATTTCTAAACAACCACCTTACAAATCTCCTATCAATCTGCTTTACAGGAGATGATTGATTAGGTTATGCAGAAGCCTCTATCCCTTTAACTGGACAGTCATTTCAAGGAAGAGGAATGAAAGGGCCTTCCTCTAGACCAAGCTTTTTTTTTTCCCCTGCCCTACAATATAGGTTTGTGATTTAAAAGAGCCAGCACTAAAGCAAGTGCTTTCCTGTTTCCCCCTGAAACCAGAGAAAAACAAACCCAACCCAGGCTCTCCTATGCTCAAAACCAAGGGCAGAGCGCCCTCTAGCTTCCTCTCTTACTACTTGTAACAGCCTCAACAAGAGAAAAACTTGAAATGATAGGGCCGGTCCTCTGGAAAACAGTCGTCAGTACATCACCAAAGTAGATCAAGAAAATGCCTCACTCTGAACACATTCATGGAATCACAGAATCATAAATGTTGAAGTTGGAAGGAATCTTGGGAATCCTCTAGTTCAAACACATGTTTTTTTTAATCTATTTTTTACAGATGAGAAGTCAAAAGCAGATGTTACAGGGCTGGTGTGACATGTTTTCCCACAACAAAACACCTTTATTTTTTTGTTCTTTATTCTCAATCCCAGGATCCTCCATCTTGCATACAGGATCCTTAAATCCTTAGACCCTATAAAAACCTACATTGATCCCCAAGAATATTTACCAAGGTTAACTGACCACACGACATGCCAAGAGATCTGGGCCTTTCCTAAGATCATAATATTGATAGACACACATAGGTCATTCCATACAATATATTCCTTAGTTGCCCTGTGAGAAACAGTAAGAGTATTAATCAGGGCAAGCTGTGGGTTTAAAGTAGTGTGACAAAGTCATAGGATTTGGGGTGGGGGAGGCAGAAGCCAAAGGGAAGTATTAAACATGAAAAATCATCAAGCATATGGGGAGGCACAGTGTCCAGAGAGAAAAGAAATCCATTTTTGTAGGGCCAAGAGGGGAAAGATGTTCCTCAGTCTTCACCTGGGGTCCACATAGTCCAGCTCTCTGATTTTACAGATGAGGAAACCAAGGTAGAGAGAGATGAAATGACTTGATGTAATACTAAGATGTAAACCCAGGCCTTCAGACTTCAGATCCAGCATGTTTCCTCTTCTGCAATTCCAGTGTTCTTGAGTACTACTAAAGATTAGTTGTGCTACATTTTCTTTCTGTGCACATTCCCCAGAATGTTTCAGAAATGACTGCTTGGGTTCAATAAGTGCATGAGCCAATTCCCTTAATGCTTCAAATGTATGTATCTGGTCCCACTGATATACAGCACTTCAGACCTAGCAAGAATTCCCTTATCTGCCTTTGGCAATAAGCTCTTCTTGCTAGGTCTTCATTACTTCCTAATTGTCCAAATTTATTTGCTTCATTTTTCTTGTTATAAGACACTTAAAGAATGAATTCCCCATCTTGGGCATTTTAGGGCTGTCATTAATTTTAAAGACCCTCCTCATTTATTAATCACCCTAATTGTTCATCTTAATATGGCTCCTCTACACAGTATGTCACCCCTGGCTCTCCTAAACCTCTGTGGATATTTTCCAAGTCCTTCATGTATTCCCTCTCCCCAAGGAATTATTGGGACAGTCACCACTAAGATATATGGGGTGACTACAAGAATAAGTTCTCCAATCAAAGAGGGGTTGGGACATAAAAAGCATGGGAAGGACTTTTAAAAACATGTGTGTTTTTAAACCCATGGCCTCAAGGCCACATGTGGCCCTCTGGGTCCTCAAGTGTGGCCCTTTGACTGAATCCGAATCTTTGTTCTGTGAAGTTTGGATTCAGTCAAAGGGCCACATTTGAGGACCTAGAGGGCCACATGTGGCCTCAAGGCCACAGATTCTCCACCACTGATATGTATAATTGGGGTAGAGACAACATGTAGTGGGGTTGGGGAGGGCATTGTGTAGCAAGGCAGTTATATCATTACCAAAGCATCAAGAGAACTAACTCCTAACCCCTGGCAGCTCCACCCTCCTCTCCACCAACTTCTCTGGATATCTTCAAAGTCATTGCTAATTTTTTCCTCGTTTGGTTAGGTGGCTATCCCTTCTATTTTAAATCTTCTCTCATTTTAGAGGCCACTGTCACTATAATAGCTAGTTACCTTGAATAACTTACTTTTGTAACATAAGCAGTGCAAAAATGAATGAAGAGCCCTTACCTTTGCCCTGATCCCTGGGCTACTCCGATATGAGTCTACAGAAACTCATAATTATCCCTAATGGAATTTCTAGCCTTGCCCTCTTTCTAGCCTTATAATAAGCAACTCATTCAATAAACATTTATTAAGCATTTCCTGTGTGCAAGGCTGGGGATCCAAAGACAAACAAAATAGTCCCTGCCATCAAGGAACTTATATTCTGCCAATGGGGCTACAACATGTATACAAGTAAATGCAAAATACAATCAAAACAATATAAAGTTATTTCAAGAATTAGAGCAAGTGCCAACACTTGGGGAGAATCAATAAAGGGCTCATGTAGAAGGGAGTACCCAAGTTCTATTTTGAAGAGAGTAGGGATTTTATGAGGTGGAGGTGAAGATGGAGTGCACTCCAGACATAAGGGGCCACCCGCACAAAGGCACAGAGCTGGAAAATGGTATGTTGTGTACAAGAAAATGGCTCACTGGCCAATTTGACTGGAACAGAGAGGGTACAAAGGGAAATAGCGTGAAATAATACTGGAAAGGTAGGTGGGAGCCAGACAATGGAGTTTTTTACATACAAGTTGAAGTCTGCATTCTATCCTAGAGGCAATGGGAAGCAATGATGACGTAGTTGTATATGTGTTTTAGAAATACCAATTTGGCAGCTGAGTGGAGGATTGCCCAGAGAGGTGAAAAATGGAGGCAAGGAGGCTGATTAGAAGGTGATTTCAATAGACCAAGCAATAGGTGATGAGAGACTTGGCTCAAGCAGAAACTAATGTGGTCAGTGAAAAGGGGACGAATGTGAGAGATGTAGTAACATCAACAAGATTTGGTAATTGATGGGATACATGAGAAGAGGAAAAGGGAAGAGTCAATGATGATTCCAAAGTTGTGACTGGAAGGATAGTAGTAATATTAACAAATAGGGAAGTGTGAAAAGGGAATAGGTTTGGCGGCAAATAGGACTTCTATTCTGGAAGTGTAGCATTTGCGATGCTTATAGGATATCAGGGCAAAGATATCCAACAATATTGGTAAGTAGTGTCAAATGTTCCCTTGAGTTGTGCTAATCCAGTAGTAGCCTATGATTACAGTGGTCAGCAAACTGTAGAACACGCCTAGGAATTCTCTTATCCTGAAGTATATCAATTTATTCCTGAAAGCAATACAAAATAAACAGCAGCTTCTATAGCAGGTATGCTACAATGCCACAGTTTAGAAGAACTGGAATTATTTTTTTATATTGACCCTGGCCACAGAACTGAATTAGAATATACTCAAGGGGCATAAGAGACTTCTGAATTATATTTAATCCATCCATCTGCCTATTGGCAGCCTTCATTTTAGCGTTTCTAAAGTTAGGAGACTCTTTCCTTCTGTTGTTGTTGAGGGGGTGGAAAGGAGGACAGGAAAAAAAAGGAAGAGAATGAAGGTTGGTATCCTATATGCACTAATAGTTTAATAAGCTGAAACTAATTGATTTTCCATTAAAGGCCAAAAGGCAAGTTTGAATGGAAATGGCTTCTCTCACTTATAGCCTGTATGCACAATAATGTATAGATGCAATAAGGAAGTTAATTGGTTTTGTGTTGCTGTTGTTGGGACTGCACGGGGGGAAAAAAATACAGAATCCAATTGCTGCCACTAATTAGGATTTCTCAGGAACACCATTGTTAAAATGGATTGCTCATTTCCCCAGTCATTTTCCAGTATTCCTGGTCAAATTTATACACCTCACCTCTCTCCGGTTAGTCTCCTAATATACCCTTCTATCAAGTCTACACAATACATTCGGCCTTGGTGATATCCACAGATAGCCAGCCCAGAGTGAATAATGGTGGTAAGCAGGAATGTATTTCTTAGTGTACTGGCTCCTCTTTTGAGCCTGACATTTTTTTCAAAGCCCAAGTAAAGTTTCATCTATATCAGGGATCTTTTTCAGGCTACTCAGTAACTACTCTCTATCCCCTGAACTCTGAAAGTGCAGGGTCCCCAAGTTGATTTAAAATAAAACATTTAGCTACTTACTATATATAGCCTGGAATTATTATTTAACTGTTTTGTTCTGTTTTGTCTCCATGTCTAGACAATCATCAATCAATTAACCAACAAGTATCAATTAAGTACCTGATATTTGCTTGGTACTGTGCTAGGGATACAAAGGAAATAGTCCCTTCTGTCAAGATGCTTGCATTCTAATACCAAATATATGTATACACACACACATATATACATACACACACACACACACACACACACACACACACACACACACACACACAGGAGATGCCTTTGTATAGACAAAGGAGACACAGCTTTGCCATTATAACATCAGGACCACCAGGCTTTGTCCTCCTCCCTTCTGCAGCACTCATGGAAACCTAGACCTTGACATCCACATTGCTGCTTCACTCTCTGATAGGTGTTTTCTCCCCCAATTAAGGTGAAAGTTTCTTGATTTCAAGGAATATATTTCTTTTCTATCTGTGGCCCCAGCATTCAGCATAGCATGTCATAGAGTAAGTCCTTATTAAATGTGTTTTATTCATTAATTTATCAGAGCATGCAAGTTGACTTGGGTTGGGGAATTATAGTCCCTGTCCTTATGGCTCCTATCAGGCTGTTAACATGCACAGCTATGCAGGATTAAAATGCTTTCATCAACATCTTCTATTTTTCCCCATGCTGTTGGAGGTAACCAGGGATAGCCCTCTACAAGAGGGTGAAATGGGCAGTGTCTTACACATCCCTACCTCCCATTTAGCAGTAGATATACCTCTTCTTTCAAGCAATCCATCTTCCTGCTGACTGGCCAATTTCCACAATCAAAATTAACAGTAATAATAACATTTATATACTGCTTTAATGTTTGCAAAGTGCTTTATATTTGTCATCTCATTTGATCCTCATAACAACCAGGGAAATTAAGTAGTATTATTATCCCCACTTTACAAATGAAGAAACTGAGGGAGTCATTTATACTTATCAATCAATAGATTCCACTTTACTGTGAATGTGTTCCAATCCTGGCGCTACCTCAGCCAGGCTTTTGCATTTTAAACATTTCATCTCTAACTTTGAATTAAAGGTTTTATCCCTTTTTAAAGGTATTCTAAGTATCATAAATATACTAAGAAGAAATGAGTAGGGCCTCTAAAATCATTTCATCTTAAAGACTGACTCTAAAGGTAAACTTCACCTAGTTTCCTCATCTAAAAAAATTAGACTGAACTAGATGATCACTGAGGTTCCTTTCAATTCTCTGTAAACTTATGATCTTCATTCTAATGGTTAAACAGGATTCAGATTTTGCTAAAAAAAAAAATTCCCTTCATTCTGGCATTTTCAAAATCACCTCCTTATTCAGGACCTATTAATCACTTGTAGAAAATCAAGTTATTTCTTCCCTTCTTTCTCCTCCTCCTTCCTCCTCTTTCCCTCTCTCTTAGCCATATCACTACACATTGGTACTTGAAGCAAGGGTTAGGCAGGGGAAGTAAAAGAAGCTGAAACTGAGATTAGTCCTTCTACTCTTTATTGATAGACCTGGTGAACAGGTTATGGGAGAGGTAGTTCAAACTGAAATTGAGGGGATTTTTCCAATCATCCATGTTTTTTTCCATTCCCATTCCTTCATGGATAACCAAGAGTTGGTTGCACAGGGGAGAATTTGAATATTGGTGACAAATAGAAAAACATTCTAATTCTACGAGCTGAGATCAGAGGAGAAGAATAATGAGAGCTCCGCCAGTGAAGGTAAGGGCCCTATGCCTTTAAGCTAACTGGTCTGGGACATGTGAAATGAAGTTTTATGTAGATGCATGTAGCAGGGGTAAGTCATAAAAGGAAATAGAGAGTGCACATTAAACCAAACAACCCTGCAGCACACAGGCCAAGTAAGGGAGCCAAGCTTCATTACAGACAAGTCCTTGAAGTTATTGAGGCATAGAATGGCTGCAATGAAAAAGGAAAGAAAAGAAAAAAGGGAAGAAAGGAAGATGAGAAAAGAGAGAAAGAAGGATATTCTGTTATACTCTACATTCAACCCTACAGAATAAAGTAAAAATTCCAAACAATGTCTCTAATGCACTCAGGGAAGATTTATTTATCAGACTTGGGCAGAGAAGCAGAGAGGGCCACAGACAAAATGGCACAATTAAAGTATTGGTAAGGTTTGCAGAGTATGCAAGATGAGATAGACATTTCCTGGTGAGGACAGGGCAAGGTAAGGCTATCATAGCCCTTGTAACTCAATTCGGATGTCATTTCCTCCATGAAGCCTACCTTGAAGCATACCACAGTTCTCTCAAGAGTATCCTTTTTCTGTGACACATCCATTACTTGTTCTGGTCATCGTTCGCCTTTAATCTCCCATTATTCTAGTCCTCTTTTGTCTTGCTTCTTACCCCCAGCTAGCATGAGTCTCCTTACCCTAGCTATTGTCTCCCCCACTCCATGTGGTCCTCTCCACAATTCAACCTTCTAGCAAATGGTATTTGTTATCTCCTCTTGAAGGATCCAGTTCTTAAACAGCTGACCCACAGAGCTCTTTCTTACCTAGAGACCAGAGTGCCTCCAGCCTTCTGAGTGTTTTTCATACCTTTTTTTCCCCAGAGCTCCATGAAAATTATCTCTTCAGGTGGCCCTGGAATACTCAAATGAATCCATTTTCTATAGAAGATTAGTTCAGAGTGAGTCAGTTCCATTTGTCTCCTAATTCTCCTAGCTCCTAAGTGAGCATGCAAGTACTTCCCACGGAGTCTTGGGGCTCAGAAGGGTGCTCCTACTCTTTTTCCATTTGCCTTTACCTCTCTATCTTCTCTTGGGTCAGCTGGGGCATATTATGCAAATCATTCCAGTCTGGTTCTTGAAGAGAGGGGGAGGAGAGCCAAAGGCTCCTGGGAGTTGTTCCCTAAGCAGGCTACCTGTGACTCATAAAGGGAGAAAGATTACTCCTGACCAAAGATTTTTTTGTCTGGACAATTATCAATAAGAACAGAGACGCTTTCTGTTGAAAACGTTTAAGGGAACTTTAAAAAAAAACTTTAAATTTGTAATTTAGAGGAAGCAAACTTAAAGCAAAAACACAGTAACATGTTACAACTTCAAATGCAGCCTAATTAATCATCTCCCAAGTAACATTGCCTCTAACACTGCACTGAGTGAAGCTTTGGAGTTAAATACGATTCAGCAAACATTTACTAAATAACTGCTACTTACCAACACTGTGTCAGTCTCTGATGATACAAAAACAAAAATGAAACAATTCTCTGCCCTCAAGAAGTTTACATTTTGTGGGAAATCACTATTCTTAGTAAGTCAAAGCTATGAGATTGACAAGAGACAGGAAAGAGGACTTTCAAAATAGCAACAATAAAAATGATTAAAGATTACCCCTAAAAACAGAAGTTCACTAGACAGGTTAAGGGAAAATGAGCACAAGCCTACCCACCCCCATTTTTGTTTTTTTACTATTATTTTAACCAGACAATCCTGTCCTTAGAAAGTGTTCACAAATTAGCGTTGTAATTAAAAATTACTCATCAAAATTGTATATTAAATGGGTAATTATCCCCCCCCTTCATTTATTTCTCTTACCCCTCTGTCAGAAATCTTACTTGCTCTGGAATTGACCTTGGGGATTACTAGCCAAAGCGGTTGAAATCAGAAGTGTCTGACACACAGCCCATGGGCCACGGAAACCAACTTCAACTGCAAACAGGAAGTTTGTTTTTTTTTTAAAATACAATAAAACATAGAGGACATTACATTTTTAAACTAAGCTAACATTCCAATGTTGAGGATCCTTTTGCTTTGTTTAGTGGTCCCCAGTTCTATTCAAGCAATCATTTCAGTGTACTTTTCACTACTCTAAATCTATTATACTCTCTATACTATCTCTTGAATGTTGGGATGACACTGCTGAATTCTATTGCCCTTGGCAGTTTCAGCTCCTGGTTCTCCTTCCCTGGCACCCCCACAGTTGTATCTACAACTGATGGAGAGAATTATAACATTTTTAATTGTCTAAAAATACATCAAGAATTTAGAGTTCTATTTTTTAAAGTTTCACTTTAACTAAATTTGGGACCAGAGTATATCACCACATTCCTTTATAAAGAAGACAGGTGGGCCCAGCTCCTTCTTTCCCACACAATTTATTTTTTCCCTCAGCTCTTTTGTCCTTCTATAAAATATTCAGACTATTCTTGACTTTATGACTAATTCCTTAAAATTCCCAGCTGAGTGCTGTGACAACCTCACTCAGTACAAATGATGAAGACAAGCAAGGACTTTGTTTGCTTTAATTACAAGGATGCCCCAAATACCAGTCACTGAGCTAAGGGACTCCACTGTAAGTTCCCCAACACTGCTATAATATTATTATACTTCCCTGTTCCTATAATGTTAACTCCTCCTGTCTATAGTAGGAGGTAGCCAGGTAAAGTAGTAGATAGACAGAGGTACTTGGTGTCAGGAAGACGAGTTAAAATCCTGCCCAAGATACTCTAACTTGAGAGCTATGTGACTCTGGGCAACGCATTTAACCTTGCCCCAGTCATAAAATTGTCTGTAAAATGGAGATAATCATAGCACTTACCTCACAAGGTTGTTATGGAGATCAAATAAGATAAAATATATAAGGCGCTTCACAAACCTTATGTTGCTATATAGATATTAACTATTATAATTATGTTGCTTTGGATGACATTTTCCTTAAACCAGTGAAAGATGTTAGGCTGTATATACCCATATTTTAAGGACAGAGTCCTAAAGAGACAAACCTGGAGATTTCAACACTAGCATAAGTGTTTGGGGGATTAATAAAGCAAGACACTATAGAAAGAGATCCAATTTGAAACAGCCTGAAGGGGAAAGTAAACAGCCACAGAATAGGTCTGTCAGTCTCTTTCTCAAAACAAGAACCTGAACCCTCTGATGGAGTAGAAGAAGCCTTTGTAGAGTAGATTTTTAGGCCTCTAGTCTGTCACCCACCAAGATCAAAGTTGCAGCTGAAATCCACTTTTTTGGCAGCCAGACCGAGTGCCCACTACGTTATTTCAACATTTTTTAGTGAGGAGAGGAGAAGGGTTCAAGAAAACATCATCCCCTCGAAAGTACTTTCTACTGCTAAAAAAAAAGTGAAGGGAGACAAGGTCAGTATTTGTTAATGCATTAAAAGTCCTAGGTCTTAATGCGTTTGTCAATAATGTTCTTTTGAAAAGTATAACCACCTCGGCTTTAGAAGTGGACAGAAAAAATGCCCAGATTCATTATAATAAGACCCATAGGTTCAGGTGACACAAAAACAAAAAATTAAATAGCCTCCATCCTTGAGAAGTTTATATTCTATTAGACATTACTGTTTTATGTAAGTCATAATTTTGAGGTTGAAAACATATGGAAAAGAGGACTTTAAAAATAAGAATAAAAATAATTTAAAAATAACAATAAAAATTATAAATTACCTTTTTAAAAATCCATGGTCCTTGGCTCCCTAAAAGTTTGGGTTCAAATGGACCGTGTGCAATCCTAGTGGCATGACATAAGAAGGTCAATATCTCTCTCTTTGGCTCATTGACACTCAGTACTCCAAAACTCTAAATACATTAATGTTATTTGAATGTCTAGACTTTCCCCAAATGTAGTAACAGAGTCTCTAAAGCCTTCAAGGTGCTATAAATAAAAGCTGGACATGGGCAGCCTTAATTTCACAGAGAGACAGAGACAGAGAAAGAAAGACAGGCAGAGATAGAGAATGCATAAGAAGCAAAAACTCAAAGAAGCACAAGAATAGATACAGAAACATATAAAGTACTTAATCAATTAGATTCCCCAAGAAAATAAAAAAAGACTTTGGAGGGCTGCCTATGACCTTGAATTGTTTGAGTAACTTATAGCAATAGCAGGGTTTTCAAGGTCCAGATCTCTTGTCCCCTTCACCCCTCATGGCCTGGCTTTATTCCTTAGGCTGCAGAGTGATCTTTCATTGGTGATACTCTTCCTTCTTCCAAAAGCATCCTTCTTGGAAGCTAGCATAATGGTCAAAACATTCAAACCCAAGAACTCTCCATCTTGTGAATTTTCATCTTGCAATCAATTACCTACAAGGTAACCAGTCCTTTCTCCCCTGCCATTCCCAGTCTATCCAAAGCTAGGAAAGTCCATTCTCAGCATCTTTACTCTTAGGATCTCAACTTCTGTCGTGTGCTTCTGTAGGAACTCTATTGGTGCCCTAATGGCCACCACATCTTAGGGAAGGAAAATTCATTCTCAAGAAATCTACTCCTTGGAAAAGGAAACAGAAAGGCAAAATATAACCAGGAACCCAAGTTCTGTGATCTCCCCTCAGGTTACCTGGGCAAGTATATGCAGTCTGCCATATACTTCTCCTGCCAGTAGCTGTCAAATGCTAGGTAAGGAGGGGAACAGAGAGAGTCCACAAACAAGGAAATCTCTTCATCCCCTTTCTGCACCACAGAAGAAGATATAGAGGGGAAAGGCAAAGGTTAAGTCTTAACAAGAAAGAGAGTGCCCACCATATTATCTTAAATAAATCACAAGAGAAGAGGTAGCTCCTCCAACAACTGTTGATCTCAACTCTTAAGGGGCAACCACCTTGAAGACAGCTTTAGGCCCTTGAAGCCAATCAGGGGAGTTTTCTTTTAGTAAGGGACCAGTATTTGTGTGTGCATGTGTGTATGTGCGTGTGTATATACACATACACACATATATACATACGTATGTATGTAGATACTGTATGTGCATATATGCATAAACATACATGTGCACAAATGTGTCTATACCTGTCTTCCATGGAGGGTTAGTTGCCCAGAGGTCAGGCTGAAGAATGAAACTGAAAGAATCATTCCTTCTCTTTCTCTCCCATACCTTTCAAATAAAAAAGGGCAAAATTTAGCTCAGTTATTACAAGTTTATTCTTCCAAGGGAAATGAAAGTCAATGTCTGACTTCAAGTTCAAAGGTTCTGATTGCTTTGAGAATTAGAAAAACATTCCTAAAACTAAACAATACCTCCTTAAGCCTTCAAAAGGCATATAGATTTCTGCTCCCCCCCCCATCCCCACTGGAATCAGGAACTTTATCCCTTATACACACTATTAGTTATGCCACCTTCTGAACTATATGCCTTCTGAACTCTCAATCCCTAGGGAAAGTATGTATACATGCAAATACATGGCTCAGACAACTAAACTTTTAGAGAGAAAAAGGGCACATGTCAGTATGCTGGAGAGGCAGCTAGGTAGCACAGTAGATAGGGTGCTAAACTTGGAGGCAAGAAAGAGTTCCAATTCTGCCTCTGAGGTTTACTGACTGTGTGACCCTGGGCAAGTCATTTAACCTCGTTTAGCTTCAGTTCTCTTATCCATAAAATGGGGATAATAACAGTACCTGTCTCACAGGATTGTTGTGAGGATCAAATGAGATAATACATGTACAGCATTTTGAAAACCATAAAACTGTATATAAATGCAGGCTATTATTATTACACAGAAAACAGCAAAGCATAAAACAAGAAAACAAATTCAAAACAAATCACTGTCAATGAAGGGGATAGAAACAGTTCCATTCCTCCCCATTTCTGGCAAGGCATCTGTGACATGAGCTGAAGCTGCCAAGATGGAGGGCATTCTCTAGACCTCTCATAACCCACTGGCCCCAGAAGGGAAATCTCTGTGCATTCTACCACCCCTGCAGCTTCTCCACCATCTCAGCTGCCACCCTCTGCAGCTGCTTCACCCATGAACTTCACAGCATTGCCGAATCTCACATGGTCTAGTCCACCAATTGTGCGGTATTTCCAACAAAATAATAATAACAATGACTAATGTTTACATAGCACTTGTGGTGTGCCAGGCACTGTGCTAAGTGCTTTACAAATATTATCTCATTTGAGCCTTACAACAATCCTGGGAGAGAGAGGGTTTTTTTATACCCATTTTCCAGTTGAGGAAACTGAGGCAGAGAGAGCTTAAGTGACTCACCCTGTGTCACACAGCCAGTAAATATCTCTCAGGACTTCCTGACTACAGGCCCAGCAGTCTATCCACTATACCACCTACCTGCCCCAATTCCAAACTACATTTCCCAGAAAGCTCTGCAGTTAGTCCTTGAAACTTGCCCTACCTAAAGATTTGTCATTGGGATGCTATACAAGTTATAGGATGGCATATTCCATTTTTATCAAAGATCAAAAGCATTAGTTTGGCCTTGAAGTGTGAGAGGCGCTAGGCAGCATGATCTTGCCTCACCTCCTTCCTTTCCCCAGCACCTTAATATTATAGCAATACTCTTCTTCACCAAAATAGCTCAGGAAAGGGAGAGCTCTGGTTGACTTTTCCAGGTAACTGAGAGTTAAAACCGAAAATTCTTTATTTCATCCCTTGTGATTTCAATGGCTTAGTCAATAGAGTCTAGTGAACATAACTGAACCTCTGTTTGAGGATGGCTGAAGATTTTGTAGGGCCTCAGGGTCACTGTAGTGTGAACATCGTTTCATTTCACAATATTATAGACGTAGACAATATTAGAGGTTGGCCTGACTCCAAGACATGCTCAGAAAAAAAAAATGGGTTTTTTTTCTTACAATTCTATAGTATTAGTTTTGTTGTGTTGTGCTCTTTTTCTCCCCACTCCAACCCAAAATAGAATATGAGAAAACTGATTAATCAGAGTAGAATAATACACTGATTAGCTAGTATTCAGGGAGGGGGGAAATACCTTTTAACAAATTCAGCCTCAGTGTGAACGAAAGATTGGGAAAATTCTGGTATACCCCACACTGAGTCAGTAGAACTGGGAGTTCAGGAGAAGAGAGTGGTGCTGTTTTAGATCCAGGTGGGTTTCAGTGAGGAGCTTCACTCCTGGAGGCCATGTGGCCCAAGCTATCTGAGAATGAACAAGGTGCCACCCAAACCACAGGTTACTGAGTGAGAGTCCCCCTGTCCTGACCAAAAGGTCCAGGAAATAACAGCCCACTTTGCTAGTAAGAAACAGAAGAAAAAAGAAATGTCCCCACCAAACTACAGTGAGGAAGGACTCTATATTCTGGGTTACATCTTCATGCCATCTATATGATTCCAATCTCTAGTAAATGAAACTTCTGATAGTTGTAATGCTTCAGTGACTTCTCTTCAATATTAGGGCTATTACTGTTTACTCCAACCTCTTCTTTCTTTGGCTTTTCCCTCCTGTGCTCTAAAGAATTCAGATTCAAATCTTTGTTTCAAGCTTGTCATTCAATGTTAAACAATTTTTCACCAAAGCACAATGTATTAAAGCATCCCAACCACTGCCAATTGCAAAGCAATCATCACCCACCCTAGGCCATCTCAGAAAATTTCATTTAGAAAAATGGTTTTCATTTGAAGCCATAATCTGATTAGTCTCATCTTGGTGCAAATGATTGTAAGTACTCTCTCTGTAGCAATTAGCTTAACCACAAATGGATTTTTGCTTCTTTCTAAACAACTAGACTTTCACTGCAGTTCCTATGATCTCTATTTCATCACTGAAACATGACCTTCCCTGGAATACAGGGCGCTAGTCTTGTGAGAGGAAGCATTGTCTCAAATCGACTCTTCTTTATAGAAAATATTGATCATGTTGACAGTATAGAAAATATTGACTACATTCACTCCCTAAAAGAAGGAAATATTTTAAGTCTTAAGTCACAACATACTGGACCAAAAAAAATCTCTAATTTCTAGAACAATTCCTATAATGTCTGGTCCCTGCAGCTCTATAGCTCTTTCTCATTATGTGTAAAAGGATATGGTTTCACTTTTTAGAGTTTTATAACTCCAAGTGTTACCTTCTTCATTCTGAGAATTGTAAATGAATTATCAATGCTTCCTATAGAGGATACGTATGCATATATGCATTTATGCAAAGCTAAATTAATAAATAAGACCCTGATAACATGTGTGAGTATGAGAAGTTTATTATCTTACCCTACTTGGCTCATGAAATCCAAACAAGCTTTTCATGTTTTCCCAGAAAAGGGGGGGAAAACACAAGCGCCCCTCTCACTTGAGAGAACGATCCAAGGGAATTCTCCTGGCACTTGTCAGATAATTGGCATATATCCCTCAAGTACTATTTGTCCCTTGCTTTTTTGTGAGTTGAAATCTCCCTTTCTTTGTCCAATAACAACTTTACAGATAAAGTGAACATCTGAGCTCAAAGCATTGGAACTAAGGCCCTCCATGTCCCTCTTTTTAGCTAACATCATGTAAAGCAGAATATTCCTCTCTCATACTCTCATCCCCTTCCATCAATTACTGCACTCCAAGATCCCAAAGCTTGTATCTGGAAGTGCAGGGTAGAAAATAGAATCTTAATCCCTCCTAATCACTGTTCTGGAAGGGAGCATTTCCAACACATGTTGGACATGACACTTTTACTAAGCAAAAAAAGAAAGATAGAGAGAGACAGAGAGAGACAGAGACAAAGAGAGAGGAGAGGACAGGAGAGGAGAGGAGAGGAGAGGAGAGGAGAGGAGAGGAGAGGAAAGGAAAGGAAAGGAAAGGAAAGTTGGCAAGACATCTTCAGAGTAGTCATCCCACCAAAATCTGGAACACTGTCATATCTTCTCCTCAATCTATATCCAAATTTGGAGGTTTGTGGTATCCCAGTCTTGCCTCTAGTTAGCTGTAAAGAGTATCCTTCAATGAATTTCCTTTGGACAACTCTTGTGGGTGAGGCTCTTCCCCCTGCTTTGTTATCACATAATTACATGCTTGGGTTATCACATAATCGCTCATTTGAGGAGGCATTTGCCACCAAATGAAGAAATTTCAAAGGGCACCTCTCTCAAAGCCCATTGTTATGAGACTCTCTCCTTATTGGTGGAGGACAGCTAGGTGGCACAGTGGATAGAGTGCCAGGCCTGGAGTCAAGAAGATTCATCTTCCTGAGTTCAAATCTGGCCTCAGACACTTACTAGCTGTGTGACCTGGGCAAGTCACTTCACTCTGATTGCCTCTATTCCTCATCTGTAAAATGAATTGGATAAGGTAATGGAAAACCACTCCAGGATCTTGGCTGAGAAAAACCCAAATGGGGTCACAAACACTGAATGACAACCACAACATTATTGGTGGAGAAAAAAGCCCTTCCCTATATTAGGGGTGGAACAGAACTGATGAGTGATGAGATCTTCAGTTCTGAGGCAGTTCCCCCTTTAGGACTCTCCAAGTGAGAGTCTTCAAGCATCAAATTGACTTCTAGCTTCAAGAGATAAGATGGAAGAGTCCAATCCCACTTCAGGTTGCTGGAGGAAAAGACTGGGAAGACATGAGAGGAGCTGTCCGTCTCCATCATGGTCCTATTCTCAGCTTGCTACATTAAAGACTGAAGGGAGTTTCCCCTTGGGTGAGATCCAGGACCCTTTCTCTTGGCTGAGGTAAGTTACCTCCCACCCAATGGAAGAGTTCTTTTATTTTACATTGTTTGGCATCTATTTCCCCATGTATACCTTCTCTGTTTTCTGCTTTGCTCCAGTTTGGATAAATGGATTTCTTTGTTATTTGTGTATTTGTTAGGGAACTGGTTGATGAGAAGAGTCAAGCCTTGGATCTAGAGCTTAGAGGTCCTCCTTACCCACTCCCCCGAAATGACAAGGTGATCCAAAATTAGCTCAAACCCAATCATATCCCCTAGACGAACAATATTTAAGGGAGCAGAGATATATTTCTAATCTAGTACCCCTCTCTCTAAGGAGAACTGAAGGGCCTCTGGCCACAACCTCCTGTTTCACCTACTGGCAGGAATGAAAGTCTGCATTGGATCCAGGAAGGGGAGAAGAGGCTAGAGATACATATTAATGCCTCCCTTCTAGTCACACAAGGATAGCCCTCACCACACTGATGGGCCTCCCTACACATGGTACCCTCTCTCTGTTACTATAGGAGAAACTGATCGCCTCCTCTTTTCAAAATTCCTCAAGTCCCCATTCAAATTGCTATGGCAAGAGGCTTTACCTACATAATTCCTACCTGCCACTTATGGGAAGTCAACCAACCGAAGTACATTCCATAAGTAGCATGCAAAAAGCATACAAATAAGTAAATATAAAATATATAGAAAGTAATTTTAAAAGGGGGAAAAGTACTAATAACTAGGGAGATCAATAAGGGTCTCATGTAGGGGATTCAATTCAATTCAGTTAACATTTATTAAGTGATGACTATGTACCAGGATATGAATGAGGAAATGAAAGACAGTCCGTGCCTTCAAAGAGTCTGCACTCTAATGAGAGAAGACAAAACACAAAAGGAAGCTGAAAAGGGGGTGGGAAGAGCCAACAGGGGTTACCCAGAATGGAAGTATAGCATATTCATGGAGTCCCAGTCAAGTAGAGCTACTGATGAAAAATGGAGAGTTACCGAAAGGAATGGCACCTGAGCTATGCACTGAAGGAAAGTAGGATCTCTGAAGTGCAGTTGAAGAGGTATATAGTGTTCCAGATATGGGATCCCATTTGTGCAAAGGTGTGGAGGCAGGAAATTGGTCAGGAATAGCCACCAGGCTGACTGTAAAGGTAGTTGAGACAGACTATGGAAAGCTTCTAATGTAAGACTGAGGATTCTATATTTTATTTTGAAAGAAATATGGAATCACTGAAGCAACAAATCAACCAACAGCTTGGTATAATGGTAAAGGACACTGGCCTTGGGATTTAATCTGGTGCTTATTGTCTGAGTATCCTTGGGTAACATATTTAATGACGCTGAGCTTCAATATTTTCATCTGGTCATAGCGCTCCCTTGGGAATATATGATAGAGAGCCTTTTCATTAGTACTCTCCTGAATCCAGAGCTGACCCAGATATGCTCTTCCTGCTTCCTACCTGACATGAAGGCACTTTTAATTGACTGCTGATAGGGAGCTTCATGCTATAGAAGTAATTCCCATCCCTCAGGTGTCCCCTTCCTATTGGCCTCAAGTTCTAAGGATATAAGAAGGACTCTGAGCTCTGAAAGACTGGCTTGCCCTTTCTGGTACCAGGTGAATGGGAGCACATGGCCTCCTAGGCAAGCCTGTGTCTGAGATGAGGCCACCTCTTGTTTGTCCCTTCTTTCCTTTGTGCCTTGAGAGATCTTGAAAAGCAACTTGCATTTTCCTCCTACCTGAGCACCTGAACAAGGATGTATTGGTTACCAGAGCAGTTTGGAGGTAATAGCAAAAGTGAAATCAACAGAACAAGCAGCCAAGTGGATGAGAAGAAAAAAGTCATCCACCAAGAGAGAAACTGGTGGAAAGAAAAGAGTTCACTTGTAGTTAATTGGGTTGTTCTCAAGGCAGGTAAAATGGAAAATGGCTCATAAGCAGCCCTGTTGCAGACCCAGCCAGGCTCCTGAACTAGCCTCTCACCTGAGTGTGATAATTCTATGACTTTTTCTTGCTCTTCCTGTACAAGATTAAAATTATGTTCCATACCTAATTCACATTTTTTTAAAATTTCCTCTCCTTCACTCCTATTGGAGAAGATCCCTTAGACTAGAGACAAACATGGATTTGTTCCTCAAAAATCTGAGGAGGGGTTGAATTGAAGCCCCAAGGACCTAATTATTATCCTATTGAGGAAACAGGCAATTCCAAAGGAATGAACCTAGGATAAACCAAAAGAGCTTGTAAAGGATAGAGATTGGTGAAAGTTACCAGCTTCTGTGGCCTCAACCTGGTGATACCTGGCTAGCCACAGTGCTCAGTGTAAAACAAGGGGGTTAGAAAAGATGGCCTCTTGGTCTCATCCAGCTTTAGAGCTATAATTCTATGTAACCTTCCCTACGAGGACTGACTAAAACTTAACTGAAAATATCATACTGAATATTCTAAATTTTGTAGCTTTGCCCCCACAAGTGACAGTAACATATTAACTTTGACAGGTACAAGGTGAGTGTTTGGTCATTTTCTAGGAATACTAACCTGGGACTAAGGGCTACTGATCACCTCTAATTCCACTGCCTAGAATTAGTAATGACCCTAGTACATGTATATGTTATTTT
The DNA here is from genome assembly GCF_011100635.1 of Trichosurus vulpecula. Lineage (NCBI taxonomy): Eukaryota > Metazoa > Chordata > Mammalia > Diprotodontia > Phalangeridae > Trichosurus > Trichosurus vulpecula. The sequence continues at coordinate 92,035,764 of NC_050577.1, forward strand.
ATCATATTCAAAGTGCTTTCATATACATTATCCCAATTGATGTAAGTACTCAATGAGGAAGCAAAGTCGGTGTCACTAGCTCCATATTACAAAGGAATTAAAGGTCAGTGAAATTAAGTGATTAGGCATTTAGGTGGCACAGTAGGTCAGAATTCCAGACCTGGAGTCTTGAAGACCTAAGTACAAATCCTGCCTCAGATACTTATTGTATGACTCCATGAGCAAGTCACATGATCTTTCTCAAGCAGCACCTACCTCACAGGGTTGTTGTGAGGATCAAATGAGATATCCTATGGAAAGAATCTGTAAATATTAAAGAGCTATATGAATATTATTATTATCACCATCATCCAAAGTCACAGAGCTATCACATGGACGAGGCTCTCTGACTCCCAGTCTAGCACACTTTCCCTTGGACTACATGGCCTCTTAATTTATGAATGAGAGACTGAAGTGCTGCCAATTATACAAGAATTATAGATTCAGTCCTTCCTCAACAGCCTGCAAACATGAGATTCTCCTTCCCACATAATGGGGAGCCTCTCTCAGCTGATCCCACCCACTGTGCAGATTTTTGCAATAGGAAAAAAGGGAGTCTTGAGAAGACTCCTTTCTGACCCAAAATGATGAGCACCCAGAGATGACTAGCCATGATTGAACTTCAGTGTGGCTATTATCAACATAGTAGGCAAAAAGAAAAATCCCTCCAGGCAGTCCCACTTCATTCTAATTTATTATTCAAGTGTTAAAGTTTAATGAGTGCATTAAAAAAATTAAAATGTGTTTTTCAGCACGTAATTGTTTTGTCCCTTCTGAGAAGACTCATGAATCAATAAATACTGTGGCCCAGATGCCCTACTGAGAATTTATCCATAGGCTTTCTGTCTTACTGCTAGCCTCTATAGAAGGAACATGGGGTTTTAAAAATAGGTATAATTAAGAAAAGATCATAAAGAAATCATGAAAGTTGCAGAAAAATTATTTTATTCCTAGGATTAATTCACATATGGATCATGGACTTATTTCATTGTTTTTGATCTCTTAGTTGCTATTAACCTGACTGGTGTCTTGTTTTGTGTTTTCTTCCTCTTGTGGTGAATAAAATGCAATAAAGGGAAACTGAGGTAGTTCTCCAAGGAAGATCAGTTTATTAACAGTGACAGGCATAACTGTAACAAAGTGGGTCACTCTGGGAATCTCAATAAGGCCAGCAACTCCCGTGAGAAAGGAAAAATCCTTTTGTTGATTTGCAGGAAAGGACAGGGTCTTGGTAGTTGGGCAATGTTACAATTGGCTACAGCTGGGGAAAGTGAGTTGCCCTTCCAGTGAGGCTGATCACACTCTCTATGACAATTAAGGAATGTTAATTGTTTTATGGGACTTCTCTGCCTTGTAATCTTGGCTAGGAGACCAGAACTACCCGGTTTGATCTCCACCAAGGGGGGAATCAAAACTCCCCTAATTTCACAAGGAGAGACAAGGGCAGAAGAATTGTCTTTGGAAGAGGGGGGGTAATGCTCCTGCTTAAACCGGTCTGTTGTTACAGACAACAGATGTCCCAGGGCCTAGGAGAGACTGAATTCTTGAGATTAACTGAGAAATGGGCTTGACAAAATGGGGAATAGGGTCAATTATGGAATAGAATCAATTATTAAATGATACAGCATAATTTTAATTTCTTCACTCTTTAGAAAGTATTTCTACAACTCAAGGCACCAATGACATTTTCTCTAGAAGATTCTGGTTTCCAGTGCTAAACCAATCAACTGATATCTACTGGAACCTTCTAGGCAAGGTATCATGATGGTGTATAAAGACAATTTGATATAAAGAACTCAGAGAGAGATGGCAAGACTTATGTGAACTGATGCAGAGAAAGGTAAATAGAACATAAAAATAATATAAACAACAACTACAACAGAAACAGAAAGAACAATAAAGTTCTCAAATTTGGTACAATTATATTACATTTGAATTTAGTAAATTTTCAATGACCAAATTTGGCCTTACAGAAGACATGAGAAAATGTACCCCTGTCCTTTAATTGAAGAGTTGAGTGTGGAATATTGCATATGCTATCAGACATGGTCATATGTTGGGTTGGTTTTGCTAAGCAGTTTGGGGTTTGTTTTTTGTTGTTGCTTTGTTTGGGTTTTTTTTGAAGATTTTTAAAGGGAAGACTCACTAGATAGTGAGAAGGAGATCGTTATTCAGCAATGAGTGTGATGTGAAAACAAAAATAACAAATGAAACTAAATTAAAAATAAAGAACATTCAAAAGCCAGGTCCCTACTCTACATGGTGGACTTGGCATAATGTCCTTGGATTACCACAGGTGTAGATGTTAGTTCATACAATGAGGAAAGCGAAGAAGCTTCACCTAGATAGTAGAACTATTCTTAAGGACCACATTCATGAAAACTAACTGGGAGAAAAAAGTAATAGATTGAGAGCAATAAAACATTCAGGGGCTGAAGCCATCAAGACTTCCAGGTCTTTGCAAAAGAGTCTAAAGTTCAGAAGAGGACACTTTGGAGAGGCAAGCCTCTATCAGCCTCTACCCAAAAGCCAGAACATAGGGACCTATGAATATTGAAAACTCCAAGAAGAATAAAGAGGGTGTCTACAAGATCCTTTTAAGACAATGTGATGATGCCAGTGGAAGGGACCAGCCAATGAAGATATGCCTTCCGGAAGCTGGAGGCCTACAAAACTAGTAAATAGATTATTTAAAAAAAAAGAATACCCACATCCTTTCCAAACCAAGCTTAACTCAGTAGGAATAGCTAAAGATCGGATATTATTGGAAAAAGTGATTCTAGTAACAAGATACGAAAGAAGGGATATTGTTAGGACATAAAGGGGAAATCTTAGAAAGACTTAAGCCTAGTTTCCTCTGCATCTGAAAAGATTGGCAGAATTAGCTTTTAATGCTTTGTTATTTTCTACTTCCCCTTCTCTACTTTAAAGCTTTGCCCTTTCCCAAATGGCTGTTGCCATGCAGTTTAGAAACTTTTATAAGTATGATCTTTTCTTCATCTGGAGTTGCATTAGTAGTCTTTTAAAGGATTCTTCTTCTATAGGTTGTTTTACTCTGTGCTGTTACCACGACTTGCCCATGCCGAGTGGCTACTTGCGGGTTTGTTAAGAATTACCCAATGAAAAGAAAATACACACCGAATGAAAAACACTATGCACTAATTACAAAATATTACCTGGAGAAACAAGTTTCTGAGTAATAAAGGTGAATATGACTAATTGGTATTTTTCTCCAACATGTTTCATCTTAATTAGGATAGAGGACTGATGTTGCAATTCTGATTGTGCTATCATTTTTCCTAGCCCAGTTAGAGAGTATTTAATATATTTGTTCATTTGGTCTTATGTCCTCAATAAATTAAGTGTTATGGGCAATCAAAGCATCATTGCATGATATAATTACAGTGCTCTGAATAAGAGTTTTAAAATGTTTTTGCTATGGTATACATAACTTAAATTTCCCCTAATGGCGAAGATTAATAGCATTGTAAACTTTTTGGTTATGTACCACTCCTGTCTAGATTGATTTATAATTTGGTGACTTTAAAGGGCTGACAGAACTTATGAGGAGATTCTTATGAACAGCATTATTTCCGAGAGGGAATGTCTTCTGTAGTATGGAGGTAGCCATGAAACTACTCACAGTGATACATGCAATAAGTTTGGTGTGACAGTACTCTAGAAATTGTTATATTTGTGTTATAGCTAACTGCAACAGTACATGATTCCCCTGGAGAGTTTAGTTAGTCAATTGCAAGGAAACTGCTTTGTAACCACTGTAGGATCTTCCCTTTCCATTTCTCTTCTCATTTTAAAATAACACTGCTACATCCAATCAATTCAACAAATATTATTACATACCTACTAAACACAAGGTGCTGTTCACTGACCATGTAAGGGGCAAAAGGTCTTGAGTCTCTTTTATTCTTGAGCCTTTAAAGGGGATATTCTACTCTGTAGACAACAGTTATTTGCCTGGGGAAATCTCTATGATGTGAACGATGGGACTACACCTAGTTAGATCTTTAAGCAATAAACACCTTAACTGGCACCAACATGGTACTAAGAATTATATGCTACGTTTAAAATTATGCAAACAATGTGACTAAAATGTCCAAACCCTTCGAACCAGAGATTCCGTTACTGGACTTATACCCCAAGTAAGCCATCAATAAGAAGAAATTCCCAATATGCTCCAAAATATTTATAGTAGCACTTTTCATTATAGCAAAGAGCTGAAAACAAAGTAAATGCCCATCAAGCGGAGAATGGCTAAACAAATTGTGCTATATGAATATAGTGTAATATTACTGTGCTGTTAAGAAATTATATTGTGATGAATACAGAAAAACATGGCAAGAGCTATATGAACTGATTCAGAGCGAAGTAAGCAGAGCCAAGAAAACAATATACACAGCAACTACAACAATGTAAATGGAAAGAACAACTACAAGCCCAAACAAAAAGTAAGTATAACAAAATCACAAAGACCACCACAACTCGAGTGAAGAGGTATGAGAGGACTCCCCCACCCACCTCTTCATGGAGGTCCCAAGGTGTTACACATTGCATATGTTTTCAGACTTCTTCGATGGATTGATCAGTTGTGCTGATTTTTTTCTCTCTCTAAAAAATACTATTTGTTTTAGGGAATGGCTGTCTGGTAGAAGAAAGGGGAGAGACACCTGGGACAGCTATAATGATGTAAGAAGCAAAATGTCCATAAAAATTTATTTTTTAAAAAAAGAATGATATGATAACTGAACATGAAATTGGTACTACTGACTCACTGTTATTGGAGCATGGGTTTGCTCCAGTCTTCTCTGAAGATCCCAGATACATAGCATTTAATCATGAAGTCACAGCATCTCAGAGTTAGAAGATACAGTTAGTCTAACCCATGCCTGCACAAGAATCCCCCCTATAATATTCCCAATAAGTGATTGTCCAGACTTTGCTTGAAGATCTCCAGAGAGGGGAATAGTTACTGCCTCCTGAGGTAGTCTCTGGCACTTTTGGACAGCCTTGTTAGAAAACTTATTCTTTATGGAGCTGAAATCTTTCTCTGTGTAATATGTATGCATTATGGCTCCTTGTTCAGTTCTCTGGAACCAGATAGAATAAGTTTATTTCCTCTTCTATATGACAATTTCAAAAAGAGTTCTGTTTTAATGAATTATCCAACAGGATTTTTTGGAGAGAAAAAAACACAATAAATTAAAGAATCAAAATGCTCCAGTAGATGGAACTATATTCCCCTTGAAAAGAACTGACCAGCAAAAACATTATATACTTGAAGGAACTGTAGATTTGTTTTGACAGGAATTTCTCATCTTTTTGTGTAATGGACTCCTCTAAAAGTCCGATAAAGTCATAGACCCCTTTTCAGAATAATATTTTTAAATGCATAAAATAAAATATGTAGGATTTAAAAGGAAACCAATTATATTGAAACGCAGTAACAAAAATTGTTTTTAAGTTCATCAATCCTAGGTTAAGAACTTTAGTTCCTGTTTAATCCCACATTAAGTTTTGTGACCTTGGGCAAGTCATTCAACTATTGAAAGTCTCAGTTTAATCATCTGTAAAGTTTTTGATCCAGCTGCAAGCATTAATTGAGAAGTGGCCAGCTGGAATGAGGAGAATGATACTTACTGACATGGCATTCCATACAAGTGAAGTAACTAGGCAAGACCTCCTTTTTAAATGTGAATTTTTAAATTGCTACTGTGGCTACTGCACCTGTACATTTAAAGGACTGTCATTAAAAGACCTAGGTAGAGTTGATGACAGGAGATGCTCCGTAGACTCACTCTTGTTCCAAACGATGCAGTGATGAGTTACAGGGGAGAAGCTGAAGTTTCCCAAACAGAATTCTTATTTGACTTTTTGATATTATTTTCTACTGTGAATAGAAAAGAAATCATAATGATTCTTCTTTGGACCTTAGTGATAAATAATTAATGAAACTTTGGAGTTACAGATGGTGTTTTGGTACTTTGTAGAAAGATGATAATGAATATAATGGACATCCATTGCAGTAGCTTGCTTTTCTTTTAGCAATTTTTCAGTAGTATCCTGGGCTCATCCTCTAAGATAATGGGAAAATCTAGTCTATTTATGTCACTATTCACATCACATTTTAGGCCATCTTTTTCATGATAGAATTCCAATGTATTGAAACTTTATTGCATTTATAAATAAAATTCTCCAAAGACAGAAATTAGAAAGCTAGTGGCATGTATGGTGCTAATTGGATGTATATTTGCATTGTGCTAATCACTATGGCATCTAGTTGCTATTTTAAGGAAAACAGAATACTTCGTGGAGCTAATAAAAACAAGAACGGCATGTGATATTGCGCTAAACTGTCTTCCTTTTTTTTCTTTAAACAGAAACGCTCATTTTCTTTATTTTCATCCCAACTCTGGTGAATTGTATGCCTTTGAAATTTCTCAGTAGAAGCAATGGATTGCTGTCTTTTCTGTTAGCAGTTGGAGTGGCTGTCCTATTTGGATAATAGCAGGATGAAGAGTTACTTAATGTCATCCAGTTTTAACGTATTTTTGGACCTTTCCATGCCTTTCTATGTCAGAATTTTGAAGAATACACTGAATTATCAATTATTCAGGCTCTTCGGATTATTCAGAGACTATTTTTTTGCCTGCTTGCCCTTTGATCATTGCATTGCCCATTAGTGTTCCTACTAAACGGTGATAAGAAAAAGTAAAAGGAGATGGTGACCTTTTAAATGTTCTGATTTTTTTTCTCCTATTAGGCTCTAGAGAAAAATATTTAGTGTAAAAGTTTGACTGTAGTTTCATCAACCTAATCAATTTCACGATCGTGGTTTTTCTCCCCTGAGCTGGACTTTGAGTCAGAAAGACCTAAATTCAAATGTGACCCAGGACACTAGCTGTATGAACCTGAGCAAGTCAATTAACCTCTCTTGACCTGTTTCCTCGTCTATTAACTGGAAATAAGAGGAACACCAACCTCACAGGATTACTGTGAAGTTAAAAGGAAATATTTGTAAAGCGCTTTGCAGACCTAAAAGCTCTAAATATAAATGCTAGCTATTATCAGCTATTATTGTTTCAGTGGTTACCACTATGTTTTGTGTGCTCTTACAAGCTTTTCTGTTGCCCTGAGTTCCTTTTGCACCCAAAGTACTATTGGAAAATGGGAGTTTGGGATCATGAAACCAAGAGTGTGTGGCACAGGAGCCCTCTTGGCATGATGATAGGACCAATTAATGTTGCCAGGGTGTTTGGAATCATTGATTTTGAATGTATAGGGAAAGAAGTGTAGTGAGGGTAGATGAGGGAGAGTGAGGCAAAGGCACTGATTCCCTGGACACCTGTTTCCACCCTCAGTCGAAGTTTGTGAATCTCCTCAACATCTCTCCCATTGCCTCAGCTCAAATCCTACCTTCTGTAGGAGGCTTCTGTGGTCCTTCTAGTATGTGTGTGTGTGTGTGTGTGTGTGTGTGTGTGTGTATCTGTCTGTCTGTCTATCTGTTTTGTGGTAACTAACTAACTTACATGTTGTCTTACCAATTACAATGTAAGTTTCTTGTAGACAGGGACAAGCTTTGGCTTTTTTTTTTTGTTATCCCAAGTGACTAGTAGAATACCTAGCAAATGTTGTTCGATAATTTTCAGTCTTATCCAATTCTTCATGACCCCATTTGGGGTTTTCTTGGCAAAGATACTGGAGTGGTTTGCCATTTCCTTCTCTAGCTCATTTTACAGATGAGTAAACTGTGGCAAACAGCGTTAAGTGATTTGCCCAGGGTCACACAGCTAGTGAGGGCAGATTTGAACTCAGGAAGATGAGTCTTCCTGACTCTACACCTAGCACTCTATCCACTGAGTTTCCTACCTGCCCACCTGGAAAATACTGACCACATACTAAATATTTGTTGACAGAATGACTGTGAGGCTGGTAAGGTGGGAATGGGGGTGCTTTTGACTACTTTTGACTTCCAGCTGTGTGCATCCGTGCTGGAAATTAGTACTGAATGACTCATGGGAGGTTAGACAATGTAGGTAGAATAGCAGCTCAAGAACATTGTTAAATACTTAACCTCTATCCACAGGGATAGGGAGTACCAGCAATATGGTTGGGTCTTAGTGCTGGTCAGCTTCAATAACCTCAAGGTACTTAAGTGGTTGGTGGCAGAAGGCTGGCTGCTCTACATCCTCCAACTTCCCTTCCCTCCCCCTCTCCTTCTTTCCTTAGAACAGAGTGGGGATGTGGACGTCTTCCTTGGACCAGGTTCTCCCAAAGAGGCTCAGCAGGATCTGGTTGAAAATCAGTGTGGTCCAGAAACAATCAAGACAGCTTCATCAGAAAAATATTGCCAAGAAAACAAAAACAAAAACTCTTTAGAGAAAACAACCCTAAAAGTCCTTTCAGCCTCTGATCAATGCCATAATAATCTCTGAGTCTACAAAACTGAAGGTGAACAATGCTATTCATTTCCTGCCAAAGCAGTGATGAATTTAGAATATAGAGAGGAAAAGTTATTTTCCAGTATAGCCAACGTGACAAGGGGTTTTGGTGGCCTAAGCATGTTTATGATGAGGGTTTTGTTTCTAGTTTGGGTTTTTTTTTGGGTGGGTGGGGGGAGGGCTTTCACATTTTTATTTCATTTTGTTGTTGTTGTTGTTAAATGGGAGAGGAGGAAATGAGATTACCACAGATAATAGATTAACAAAAAGAGTGAAATATTTTTGTCGAAATAAATGTATTTGTTCATTTTAAAGTAAATCAATACATTTATTTCTTTGTTGAAGAAACAAAAAAGCAAAAGAAACTCAGACCTAGCCCAGGGTCTATTAGGTGTTCAGTGTATGCTTAATGATTTGAATTTTCTATCCACCTTTGGGAAAGCTCAATGAGGGGAAAGGACAAAAGGGCAAAAGACAGTTCCTGCCCTCAAAGAGTTCACAATTTAATGGGTGTGGGGGGATAACAAGCACACAAAAAATGTGCGAACAGGTATATTCAGAATAAATTGTTGTTTGTCCTTCATTTTTGAAGAGGACCAATGATGTCTTGACTTGCATGTGAATTGGATTAAGTGAGGCAAAGTTGCGCAAAATCACCAGCTTCACTCTCCCTTCCAGAGTCATCGAAGTCCAGTGCACAGGAAATAATTAAAAGAAGGAAGGCACTAGAATTGAGAGGAGTTGGGAAAGGTTTCCTGTAAAAGAGAGGATTTTAGATAATTCTTAAAGGAAGTCAGAGAAGTCAGAAGGTAGAGACTGGAAGAAAGAACATTGCAGGCATGGGGAACAGCCAGAGAAAATGCCTCGAGCTGAGAGGTGGATTATCTTGACCATGGAATGGCCAGGAGACCAATGTCACTGGATCAAAGAGTACACATCTGGGGCTAGGGTATAGAAAGACTGGACAGGTAGGAGGGGCCTAGGGATTTGAATGAAGGGATTTGAACACCAGAGTATTTTATATTCGATTCTGGAGGCAATAGGAAGCCGGTAGAGTTTTTAAGGAGAGAACTTGTATGGTCAGACTTACACTTTAGGAAAATCACTTTGGTGGCTGAATGATGGATTGGAGTGGGAAGACACCTGAAGCCGGTAGATCCGCCAGCAGTCTATGGCAACAGTCCAGGCATGAGGTGATAAGGGCCTGCTCTAGAGCGGTGGTAATGTTGGAGGAAAGAAGGGGCTGTATATAAGAGATGTGGCAAAGATGGAATCAATAGGCCTTGGCAAAAGATTGAAATGGGGGGGGGAGGCGTGGTGAGAGATAGCAAAGAGTCAAGGATGACATATCAGTTTTGAACCTGAGGGACTAGGAGGATGGTGTTGTCCTGGACAGTAACAGGAAAGTTTGAAGGGGGGAGGGGGTCGGGTTTAAGGAGAAAAATAATGAGTTCAGTTAATGCCTGCAGGGTCCTTTTAGCTAGCTGACAATTGTGTTCTAAAAGAGCTCTTGGAAGTGAAGGAGAGAAAGAGAGAGAGAGAGAGACAGAGAGAGAGAGAGAGAGAGAGAGACAGAGACAGAGAGAGAGAGAGAGAGAGAGAGAAAGGGGGGAAGAGGAGAGAGAAAGGAGAGAGAGAGAGAGAGACAGAGACAGAGACAGAGACGGAGAGACAGAGAGAAAAGGGGGGGGAAGAGGAGAGAGAAAGGAAAGAGAGAGAGAGAGAGAGAGAGAGAGAGAGAGAGAGAGATATCTAGCAGCTGAGATGGGTTTTGGAGAGAGGAGAGAGCTTAGAGATCACCTAGGGCATCTAGGTGACACAGTGGATAGAATGCTGGCTGTGGAGTAAGAAAGATCTGACCTGAAATCTGGCCTCAAACGCTATCAACTGTGACCCTGGACAAGTCACTTAATTTGCCTCAGTTTCTTCAACTGTAAAATTGGGATAATAGCACCTAACTCACAGGGTTGTTGTTAGGATCAAATGAAATAATATTTGTAAAGTTCTTAGCCTGGCATATAGTAGGCACTATATAAATGTTAATTCCCTTCCCTTTCCCTCCTTTCCCTACTGCTATCCTTAGAATATAATAAGGAGAAAACATGTACACAACTAACTCTTACAAGAGAGAATACCCGGCAAAATGATAGGAGAAAATTAGAAGAGATCACTTTCACTTGGGAAATGGTGGGGGAGGGGTGGTCAGGGAGGGTTTAATAGAAGAGATGGCACCAGAGTTGAGCTTGGTTAAAGATGGAGCAGTGGTCCAACTCAAGCACAGGAACATTGGGAACAAAGGTATAGAGAAGAGAAAGGATAAGATATGAAGGGAAATGGAGAATATTCCAGCTTGGCCACGGATTATGTGAAAGGGAATAGTATGGGATAAAATTAGAGAGGCAGGCTTGATCAAGATTGCAGAAAGAATTGAACAATAATGATGGCTAGCATTTATATAATACTTTAATGTATACCTTATATACATTATCTCACTTGGTCCTCACAAACACTCGGTGAGGTAGACCCCACAGAGTATTCATTGTATTCATGAACTGTTGAACTCCACTGAAGAAAGTCATATAACACTGGCCAAGGGGTCCATTGAAAATTTGTATCATCCAGTCATATACAAAACAAAGAAAAATTTCAACTGAACCACAACTACATCACAACAATCCTTTTATTCTTCCCTGATCAACTCTCACAGCTATTCCACTCCTCCTTTTAACTAAGGATCTCACCTTCTACATTACTGGAAAAAAAAATCTAAGGTGTTTTCCCTGCCTTTCCTTTTTTCTCCAACCCTACAATCAAATTTCCTCTGTCTCATTCCCCATTCTGTCCTATGCTCCAGTCTCAGAGGAAACGGTGGTCCTTTTCCCCAAGGCTAGCCCCTCTACCTATGCCTTTGATGCTTTCCTCTTTCATATTCTCTAGATGCTTTCTTCTTTGATCATTTCCATCATCCCTCTCATCTTCAATGTTTCTTTATCAATTTCTCCTTTCTTATTGCCTGCAACATACCTAGGTCTCTTCCATCCTTAAAAATATTCACTTCTCCCTGCCATGCCCTCTGGCTATTATCTTGTACCTTCTCTTCTTTTCATAGCCAAACTCCTAGAAAAAAAAATTATATTTGATGCTTCTACTTCCTTATTTCTTACTGATATTCAAGCTACCTGGCTTCTGACTCCACCATTTAAGTGAAACTGTTCTTGGCAATGTCACTGATAATCTTGCTGAAGTTAGTCTTTCAGATTTCATTCTACTTGACCTCTATGTAGTTTTTCATACTACAGACTATATATAGAAACAGGGGTCACTAAGACATACGTAAGGATTCCTGCAGTCACATATTAACATTTTAAAATGTAATGTTATCTTTTATTTTTATTTGTCAAATATTTCCCAATTACATTTTAATCTGGTTCCACAAACCAGGGTTTGACAACTCTGCTATATAACACCCCCACCTCTTTGACATTCTTTAAACCCTCTGCTTCCATCCTACCACTCTCTTCTGGTCCTTTTCCTGATTACTCTTCCATCTTACCCTTCTGTCTTTGCTGGATTTTCATTCATCCCCAGCATCCTAAATGTAGGTGTCCCACAATGCTCTGTCCTAAAATTTTTCTTCTTACATTGTCTCCTTTGATAATATCTCCTCCCATGGATTCGATTTTCACCCCTATGCAGCTAACACATTTATACACATATTATGGATGGATGGATGGATATATGTATGTATGTGTGTGTATGTATGTGTAATCTCTCTCCAGAACTCCATTCCTTCTCCAGTAACTGCTTGTTGGACATCTCCACCTAGATAGCTTATTACCATTTCAAATTCAATGTGACCAAAATGGAAGTTATCATCTGAGGCAGTTAGGTGATGCCACGGGTAGAGCTATCAGAAAGATGAGTTCAAATGCAGCCTCAGACACTTACTATGTAACCCTAGGCAAGTTTTTTACCCTCTGCCTCAGTTTCCTCAACTGCAAAATGGGGCTAATAATAGCACCTACCCACAGGTTGTTGCAAAGATCAAATGTGATGTTTGTAAAGCACTTGGCATAATGCTCTAATAAACACAGTACAATCTTAATGTTCATTCCTTTCTCCTACCTTCTCTCCTAAATCTATCCATTCTCCACATATCCTTATTTCTATTGACAACACCTCCACATATCCTTATTTTTATTGACAACACCACCAACCTTCCACTGACTCAGATTCAGTCATGGGGTCATCCTAATATCTTCCTGTACTTCATCCACCATAACCAATCAATTGCTAGGTCTTATCCACAATATTTCTCCTATCCATTCCTTTCTCTCAACTCCCACAACCACTACCCTAGTTCAGGTATTTATCACCTCCTACTTGGACAATTATAATAGCTATCTTATTGGTTTTTCTACTGTTCTAATTGATTCTCCACACTGCTACCAAAATAATATTCCTTAAGCAGCAATATGACTGTTGTTCCCCTGCTAAAAAACTCCAGGTTCCCTATTATCTCCAGAAAAAGAAAAATACAGATTTCTCAGCATGGCATTTGGAACCCTCAAGAATCTAGCTCCAACCTATCTTTCCAGGCTTATTTCACATTGTCATCACTGTTGTTCAGTCATTTTCAGTTGTGTTTGATTCTTTGTGACCTCATTTTGGGGTTTTCTTGGCAAAAATACTGGAGTGGTTTGCCATTTCCTCTCCAGCTCATTTTACAGATGAAGAAACTAAGACATACAGGATTAAGTGACTTGTCCAGGGTCACACAGCTACTAAGTGTCTAAACCCAGATTTGAACTTAGGAAGATGAGCCTTCCTGACTCCAGGCCCAACACTCTATCTACTGCACCACCTAGCTGCCGTTTTTCACATTACTCCCATTAAAGTATCCTGTATTTCAACCACAGTACCTAGCTATCCCATGAATTTGACAATCCACCTCCCATGTCTATGACTTTACACAGGCTTAATAAATGGTTGTCAGACTGGAATGGCTATCTCCCAAGCCTGGAACATATTCAATTCCTCCCCTTCAAATAGCTTCTTTTAAGACTCAGCTCAGATACCACCTTCTCCTCCAATCTTTTGCGATCCCATAGTTTATATCCTCTCCCTCCTCAAAATTATGTTTTATTGATTTACCTCTCTACTAGGTGCATTCTACCAATAAAACATACATTCTTGGGGGAGGGGTAACTTCTGGTTTTTCTCTATCCCTAGTGCTTGATGCTGTGTCTTGCAAATGTTTCTTTAAAAGCCTTAATAAAAAGGCTGGTATACTGGGAAAAGCACTATACTTGGTTTCCAAAGATCTGTATTTCAAATAAGGGTTCTGATTTACTATTTCAATGACCTCTGGCAAAATAACCTTCCTGGACTTCAGTTTCTCCATCTGTAAAATGTAGGTGATATGTTAAGTGATGACCAAGGTATGTCCCAGTACTTAATTTCCTGATCTTATCTGACTGAACAAGTGAGGTTGGCATCATTGTCAGTTACGTACTGCACAATTATTCTTCCCCTTCAATTTTCATCTTTTAAGTAAAAGGCATTGCAGATAAATGTTAGCATTATAAAATATTCCTCAATTAAGTAGAGAGTTATTTAATAGATAAATATTCTTAATGGGGCTTTCTAGTGGTTTTAAATAAGATGTGCAATCATTCTCACATGTCTCTTTGGCACAACCATATTTTTTACAAATGAGTTAAGACAGAGTGATCATAAAGAATGAATTAATCGGGAGGAGCCAAGATGGTAGAGGAGCATAAAACAGTACAGCTAAAATCTCTGCAACTCAACTCTAGTACAAAGATCGAGAAAATGTACCAGACCTACTCTTGACCAGATGATCTAAGAAAACAAAACACAGCGAGTCATAGTTCCAGTCCAAGTCAGCATAGAGAGACAAACAAGAGCTCCATGGCCACAAGGGATAGGGTCTGGACAATGGTGCAGAGCAATGAAGTTTAGAGGAACTGAAAGACATGTTAGGCTGTACACCAGGGCAAAATGAGATCCAGACCCATATAGGCCAAAAAAGTTAAAGAGAATGTCAGGTAGCACAGAGCAAAAACAAATGACCTGGAAATCAGATTAAGGAGAGAGAATTATATCTCTAAACTATCAGGAAACAGTCTAGTTTGGGTGTAGGATCTGAAAGGACAAGTGAATCATGTCCAGTTTGTTATCTTTCTGGTCAGCTGAGAGAATAGGAAGGCTTGACATTATTATCCCCAAATAGGGGATTGTTTTTCAGTTTAACCAAATGCCACAAAACACAGAAAGCAAGTCAAGGATCTGTGATTAGCTAGGTAGTTTTATCAATGACATTTTTATCAGCAATTTGGATAAAGACATAATTGGCAAGTTAATCAAATTTACAGATGGCACGAAGTTGACGGTAGGTTGCTAAAAATAACAGCTCAATATAATGCTTTCGAAAGTGATCTTCTGGAATAAAGCACAGGTCTGACCAGGTCACACACATACACACACACACACACACACACACACACACACACACAAAATCATCATTTAGTGTTCAGAGTTCATCATAACCTGCTCCCCTCCCCACTTTTCTAGTCTTCTTACATATTAAACCCCCATCATGTGCTCTGTGACCCAGTAACACTGACTTCCTCGCTGCTCCTTAGATAACAGTCTCCAGACTCTGGGCATTCTGACTAGCTTGTCCTCCATATCTGGAATGTTCTCCCTCGTTATTCATTTCCTGGCTTCCCTAGATTCCCTCAAGTTCCAGCTAAAATTCTACCTCTACAGGAAGCCTTTCCCCATCTCCATTAATTCTAGTACCTTCCCTCTGTTGATTAACTCAAATTTATCCTTGATATAGCTTGTTTATACTTGCCTTTTTGCATGTTGCCTCAAGAAACCATTAAGCTGTGAGCTATTTGAGAGGAGGAACTATCTGAGAGTCTCTTACCTTTTTTGGTGGGGAGGGTATCCCTACCACTTAGCACAGTGCCTGGCACATTGTTGCTGTTTTCAGTCGTGTTTGACTCTTCATGACACCATTTGGGGTTTTCTTGATACTCCAACTCATTTTACAGATGAGAAAACTGAGGCAAACAGGGTAAAGTGACTTTCCCAAGGTCACACAACTATTAAGTGTCTGAGGCCAGATTTGAACTCACAAAGCTGAGTCTTCCTGACTCCAGGCCCAGCACTCTATCCACTGTGCCACCTAGCTGCCCCTTTCTACCACCAACCCTTTCCCCCTGCCACCTGCCTGGCACATAGAAGGCATTTATCAAATATTTATTGAATGACTGCAAAGTACTTTGCAAACTTCATTTCATTTGATCCCCACAATCCTATAATGTAGGAAACACTTTTTAAAAAAATAAATTTTAAGCCAAGTTCACAGATCCTAGGCTAAGAACTCTCAGTCTAGAACAGGGGAGGTAATATTTCTATTTCTGCAGTGTTCTGCCTTGGTCAGGATACATCTGAAGTATAATATGTGATTCTGAACACCACATTTGATTGGGGATGTTGATAGGCTGAAACACACCCAAACAGGAAGGTGTAGAACGGTGAAATCATGACAAAGGAGAATCAATTGAAGGAACTAGTGATTATGGTGAATTGAAGCAGACTTGGAAGAACCATGAAAGCCATCCTCAAGTATCTGAAGGAAAGTATGGAAGTGAGATTAGATGCCCAGAAGGCATTACTAGGAGCAATGGGTGGAAGTTACAAAGAGACAGATTTAAGCTTGAGGTCAAGAAAAACTTAGTAATAATTAAGAGCAATACAAACCTGGAATGAACTGCTTGGAGTGATAATGGATTTATTCTCACTGGAGGCTGTCAAGCAAAGACTGGATGAGCACTTATTAGATTTATGGTAGATGAGGAATGGCTGGAACTAGAGAGACTATGAGACTCCTTTCAACTCGGATTCTGTGATTCATTACTCCAATTCAACCAATACTTATGTGTGTAGAACTACTGTACTGTAAAAAATAAACAAGTCAGATGCCTCATTTACAGCAATGGGGAAACTGAGAAAGTGCAGCTGTTGAAGGGAAAAATTATAAGCTAAGTTCTTAACCTCTCAGTTTCTGATGTTCTTGGGATATCTTTATTGTTTCCAAAAAGAATATGTTCCATTTTTCACACTTAAAAGAACAAGACCAAAGAAATTATCAAGGAAAACTTCCCTGACATCCTAGCACCAGAGGGAAAAATAGAAATTGAAAGAATCCACCTATCACCTCCTGAAAGAGATCCCAAAAGGAAAACTCCTAGGAATATTGTAGCCAAATTCCAGAGTTCCCAGGTGTAATGGTAATCAGGGAAGGAATTTTTGCTGTTCTTTTTTGGGATGCTAAGGCAACCAAGTGGCTTTAGTGAGTCTGGCTTTTGTTTGAATGGGGCAGGTAAAGTGAGATCTTTTGTCTTGGAAAGCTTCTCAGCACTGGGTCAGTGGAGAATCATTGATTTGTATATGATACGGTGCTGGTGGTTGAGGAGCTTTCCCACACCCTGGTTTCCCACACCCTAAATGCTAAGTTGGCCCCTGCCCTCGGGATCCCGAACAGGATATATGTACTGGAAGGTTAGTGTTTGACTTTTGGGGGTACACTCATTGAAAGGGTGTGGGTGACAAGACTCCAGGTGAGTTGTTGAAATAGTGCCCCCACCCCAACTTTGAAACCCAGATGTTAGTGCTTCTCTGGTAACTATTATGATTTGATCAGACAAGATGTCTTGATCTGTTTGTAATTTCTGTTTGTATTTGCCCTAACCCCTTGAAGTTGCTTTCCTTAGAAAAGTAGATCAAAGAACCTGTATTGGCAGCCTTTCTGTGTGCTCTTGTTGTTGGTCTTACACAGTGACAGTAGCTGCTAGCAACATTATTGTTATACCAGGTCAAGAAGAAAATATTGCAAGCAGCCAGAAAGAAACAATTCAAGTATTGTGGAAATACAATCAGGATAATACAAGATTTAGCAGCTTCTACATTAAGGGATCAGAAGGTTTGGAATATGATATTCTGGAGGCCAAAGGAGCTAGGATTAAAACCAAGAATCACCTACCCAGCAAAATAGTATAATACTTCAGGGGGGGAAATGGACGTTCAATGAAATGGAGGACTTTTTTTGCTTTTTTCTTTTTTCTCCTTTCTTTCTACTTGTCATTTCTATTTAATATTTTAGTTTTCAACATTGATTTCCACAAGATTTTGAGTTACAAATTTTCTCCCCATTTCTTCCCTCCCATTCCAAGATGGCATGTATTCTGATTGCCCCATTCCCCACTCAGCCCTCCCTTCTGTCACCCCACTCCTCCCCCCATCCCCTTTCCCCTTACTTTCTTGTAGGGCAGGATAGATTTCTAAGCCCCATTCCCTATATATCTTGTTTCCCAGCTATATGCAAAAAACTTTTTTTTAACCATCTGCTTTGAGTTCCAAATTCTCTCCCCTCTTCCCTTCCCACATACCCTCCCTAGGAAGGCAAGCAATTCAACATAGATCACACATGTATTATTGTGTAAAACACTTCCACAATACTCATGTTGTGAAAGGGTAACTGTATTTCCATCTTATCCTGCCCCCCTTCATTCAATTTTCTCCCTTGAATCTGTCCCTTTTCAAAAGTGCTTGCTTTTGATTACCTCCTCCCCCTATCTGCCCTCCCTTCTATCATCCCCCCTTTTTATATCCCCTTCCCCTTACTTTCCTGTGGAATAAGATACCCAATTGAGTGTGTATGTTATTCCCTCCTCAAGTTGAATCTAATGAGAGTAAGATTCACTCATTCCCCCTCATCTGCCACCTCTTCCCTTCCAACAGAACTACTTTTTCTTGCCACTTTTACATGAGATAATTTACCCCATTCTATCTCTCCCTTTCTCCTCTCAATATATTCCTCTCAACCCTTAAATTTATTTCATTTTTTTAGATATCATCCCTTCATATTCAACTCATCCCTCTGTTCCCTCTGTCTATATTCCCTTCAACTCCCCTAATACTGAGAAAAGCCTCATGAATTACACACATCATCTTTCCATGTAGGAATGTAAACAAAACAGTTCAACTTTAGTAAGTCCCTTACGAATTCTCTTTCTTGTTTACCTTTTCATGCTTCTCTTGATTTTTGTGTTTGAAAGTCAAATTTTCTATTCAGCTCTGGTCTTTTCATTGAGAAAGCTTGAAATTCCTCTACTTTATTCAAATTCCATACTTTGCCTTAGAGCATTATACTCAGTTTTGCTGGGTAGGTGATTCTTGGTTTGACCTTTGACTTCCAGAATATAATATTTCAAGCCCTTTGATCCCTTAATGTAGAAGCTCCTAGACCTTCTGTTATTCTGATTGTGTGTCCATAATATTCAAATTGTTTCTTTCTGGCTGCTTGCAGTATTTTCTCCTTGACCTGGAAACTCAGGAATTTGGCAACAATATGCCTAGGAGTTTTCTTTTTGGGATCTTTTTCAAGAGGCAATGGGTGGATTCTTTCAATTTCTATTTCACCCTCTGGTTCTAGAATATCAGCGCAGTTTTCCTTGATAATTTCTTGAAAGATGATGTCTAGGCTCTTTTTTTATTATGGCTTTCAAGTAGTCCAATAATGTTTAAATTATCTCTCCTGCATCTACTCTCCAGGTCAGTGGTTTTTCCAATGAGATATTTCACATTGTCTTCCATTTTTTCATTCCTCTGGTTCTGTTGTATAATATCTTGATTTCTCATAAAGTCACTAGCTTCCACTTGCTCCAGTCTAATTTTTAAGGTGGTATTTTCTTCATGGTCTTTTGGGTCTCCTTTTCCATTTCGTTAATTCTGCCTTTCAAGGCATTCTTCTCCTCATCGGCTTTGTGGAGCTCTTTTGCCATTTGTGGAGCTCTTTTGCCATTATTTTCTTCAGTATTTTTTGGGTCTCCTTTAGCCAGTCATTGACTTGTTTTCCATGGTTTTCTCACATCACTCTCATTTCTCTTCCCAAGTTTTCCTCTACTTCTCTTACTTGCTTTTCCAAATCCTTTTTGAGCTCTTCCATTGCCTGAGCCCAATTCATATTTTTCTTGGAGGTTTTTGATGTAGGCTCTTTGACTTTGTTGACTTCTTCTGACTGTATGTTTTGATCTTCTCTGTCACCAAAAAAGGAATCTAGAGTTTGAGTTTGAGTCTGTGTTTGAGTCTGAGTTCATTTTCGCTGCCTGCTCATGTTCCCAGCCAACTACTTCACCCTTGAGCTTTTTGTCAGGATATGACTGCTTGTAGAGAGTACTTTGTCCCAAACTTTAGGGTCCAAGCACTGCTGTTTTCAGTGTTACTTCTACTCCACCGTCACCCTAGGCTCTGCCACTGTAGTGCTCCTCCTCCCCCAAAAACCGCCAACCAGGACCGCAATACAGATCCAAGCAGGGTACAGCAAGAAAATCTATATTCATGCCCACAAAGCGCTCCTGGCACTCCCACTCTGATCTACTGCTAGATTCCTCCCACCATGTGAGCCAGGAACTCGGGAAGCAGCTGACACTGGAGCTCTGAAAGCAGCCTCAGGAGCTACCTGCTGCTGCCACTGCCACCACTGCAACACCTCCACCACCCCCGGGGCTGGTGGCCAGACCACTCTGAACTCGATCCTGCAGTTTCCCTCTAACCTGCTCTTTGGCGTTTGTGGGTTGAGAAGTCTGGTAACTGCCACAGCTCACTGATTCATGGCCCCAAGGCCTGTTCCGGCTTGCTGACTCTGGGTCTGGTCTGTCCTGGTGCAGCCCATGCTAGGCTGCGCTCCACTCCCAGCGACCTTCCAGGCTCTGCTATTTCCCTCTGCTATTTCAGGGGTTCCGCAGCACTAGAATTTGTTCAGAGCCATTTTTAACAGGCGTTTGGAGGGATTTGGGGGAGAGCTTAAGCAAGTCCCTGCTTTCCAGCTGCCATCTTGGCTCCCAAAATGGAGGACTTTCAAGCATTCTTGATGAAAATACCAGAGCTGAATAGAAAATTTGACTTTCAAATACAAGAATCAAAAGAAGTATGAAAAGGTAAACAGGGAAGAGAAATCATAAGTGACTTATTAAAGTTGAACTGTTTACATTCCTATGTGGAAAGATGATATTTGTAACTCATGAGACCTTTCTCAGTATTAGGGTAGTTGGAGGGAATGTGTGTGCATGTATGTATATGTATATGTGTGTGTGACACACACACACACACACACACACACATACACACACACGACACAGGGTAAGCTGAATACAAAGGGATGATGTCAAAAATAAAATGAAGGGGTGAGAGAGAAATGTATTGGGAGAAGGAGAAAGGGAGAGGTACAATGGGGTAAATTATCTCACATAGCCCTTTTCTCCTTTTCCTTCCACTCTTGCCCCTCTCCCTTCCCCTCCGTCCCCCTCCCTTCCCCCCTTCCTTTCCCCTTTCTTCGCCATCCCATCCTTCCCTCCATCCTTTCTCCTACCTCCCTTCCCCGGCCTAGATGATGCCGTGGTGGAGACAGCGGAGGAGGCCACGGAGCCCGCCGAGGCGGACATCACGGGGCTGTGCCAGGACATGTTCTCCAAAATGGCCACGTACCTGACGGGCGAGCTCACAGCTACCAGTGAAGACTATAAACTTCTGGAAAATATGAACAAACTGACTAGCTTGAAGTATCTAGAAATGAAAGATATTGCAGTAAACATAAGTAGAAACCTAAAGGACTTAAACCAGAAATATGCAGCACTTCAGCCTTATCTGGATCAGATCACTCTAATTGAGGAGCAAGTAGCAGCTCTTGAGCAGGCAGCTTACAAATTGGATGCATATTCAAAGAAACTAGAAGCAAAGTACAAGAAGTTAGAGAGGCGATGAAAGAATTCTTTAGCTCAGACTTTTAACTACAAGAATATTTTATAAGAGCTGAAATAAGTGGGATGGAACTTATCACTATGCTTCAATTCCTAAAAAGAAGCCGTGCTGCTCATCCAAGGAGAATCCCAGCCCCCACCTCTGGTTGGATGTGTAATTCTGGCCACCCCCACCCCCGCCGTGTTTTCCTAAACCTGTACCCCCCCAACCTCATCTTAATCATGTGCTTCGTTGTGTGCCCTGGACCAAGGCTCAGAAATCAGGATCAACCCCGTCTAGAGCAGACAGAGGAGAGACTCTGGTCTCCCTGTCTCTTCCCTCCCTCTCCTCTAGGCCCTCCCACACCCACCCCTTTCACAACCTGTTCTTGAACTTAAATAATAAATGCCAACATATGACCCTGAAAAAAAAAATTATCTCACATAAAAGAGGCAAGAAAAAGCTTTTACAATGGAGGGGAAGAGGAGGCCGGTGAGAGGGAATGAGTGAACCTTTTTCTCATTGGATTTGGCTTAAGGAGGAAATAAAATACACACTCAATTGGGTATGGAAATCTATCTTACCCTACAGGAAAGTAGTGGGGAAGGGGATAAGAAAGGGGGGATGATAGAAGGGAGGGCAAATGAGAGGAAGGGTAATCAGAAACAAAAACATTTGAGGAGCGACAGGATCAAAGGAGAGAATAGAATAAATGGGAGGCAGGATAAGATGGAAGAAAATATAGTCAGTCTTTCACAACATGACTGTTATGGAAGTGTTTGGATGACTACACATGTATAACCTATACTGAATTGCTTGCCGTCTCAATGAGGGTGGGTGGGGAGGGAGGAAGGGAGAGAATGTGGAACTCAGTTTTAAAAAAATGTTAAAAATTGTTTTTACATGCAACTGGGAAATGAGATATATATGCAGAGGGGTATAGAAATCTATCTTGCCCTACAGGAAAATAGAAGGGAAGAGAACAAGAGAAGTGGGGCGGGGGGCGGGGGTGATAGAATGGAGGGCAGATTGGGGAAAGAGTAATCAGAATATATGCTGTATTTGGGTGGGGGGAGGAAAGAGATGGGGAGAAAATTTGGAATTCAAAATCTTGTGGAAGTGAATGCTGAAAACTAAAAATAAATTAATAAAAAGAAAAGAAAAAAAAAGGACAAGGCCAAATATTTCATAAGGAGAGAAATAGCTACCAAATATGGTATTAACATGACATCAATTACAGAAAAACAAAATTGAATATAAATTGTACATGAAAAATGAAATAAAACCCAAGTCCATGGAGTTATTAAAAACCTCACAAATTAAAAAGTATATCTTTTTCACAAGCAGAAAACTTAAAGTTAGCACTCAATTTTAAGAAAATTATAAAATGATTACTAATATATATTAAGTATGTGTGTGTATATATATGTATGGATGTGTATATATACATATATATATATACACATACATATGTATTTGTATGTATGTATATATAATCAAAATCTTGGCAACAGAAGAGAACTGAAAGGTCATCTAGTCCAAAATTCCACTAAGTGTGGGAATTTCCTCGAGAGGCTCACTGGATACATGATCAACTATTCCTCATCCATACAATTCCAGTTATGGAAAGGTCATCACTTAACAAAGCAGAAAGCTCCTTCTAAAATTTAGTAAGTAATTCATAAAGATCCCTACATATATGAATGATACCTCTAAACAAGAAGCAAAAGTGAACATACACTCACACAAAGACACAAACACCACATTTGTAAAGATGTTAACAGCTTTTATTACAATAGTGCAAGGTAGTATTCATCCACCACTCACCAACACCAAAATGTTGTCTTCTATAAAACAGCTTCAGAAATTTCAAACAAGAAAACTAAAATAAATATCAGTTGTAATAACTCTTGTACAACACTGTTAGGTTTTTCAATTTCGTGTTACTCCAAACAAATCAGTATATCCTCTAGCAGATGTGTGGCAAACATTTTTGTCCAGTTTTGTCTTTCTGCCCACAAACACACTGGCACATGCCTTACAATGAAAAACTCTTTAGAACAGAACTCCATGACAGCGACATGGACTCGTGCTTATAACTCATCATCCAGTTGTACCAAATACCATAAAATACAAAATGATATGAAATATAAACATCAATTTGCATTTGTATTTTATTTACAAAAATAGGGTGGGGGAGAAAAGGTTTAGATCCCCATTTCCTTTCTAGGGGAGACAAGACTGCCAGTATCTCATTTCTTCTAATAATTATTTTAAACGATGTTTATATTTTCTCAGAAACTGAGATTTGCCTTTTAACTAGAAGCCCACATTTAGGAAGGAAGGAATGGGTAGGCTTAAAACAGTCAGGACATAAATGGCTTTCCTTGAAATGGTTCTGGATTGCATGTAGTGCTTCATCAACTTTGTGATCCAAGCACGCCCAAAGCTTATGGACATCAACATTTGACCATATCACTATTTACAGCAACTTGTATCTTCTTTGCTTTCAAAGGACACTTCTTGACCTACAAGAGACTACCTGAATCACTTTTTTCAAAAGGCAAACACTATGACATAACTCCAAAGACAGGATTGTGACGACAAATGCTAGGGCCATATTCCTCATAGTCCTTCTTGGTGTGGCAAACTTGAAAGAACTCCGGCTAAAAACAAACAAACAAAAAAAAAAAGTTAAGACTACAGACATGTTTCAATAAATAAATAAAATGAGTTACTAAACTAATCAGAAATCCAAACGATTTATTAAAAAACAAGTTATTCATACCCTTCTCTTTCCCATGACTATTGTTGTTTTTAAAAGCTTTACTGATACAGATTTAGAGTTTACATACATCGTATCACTTGAGCCTCACAACAAACCTGTTTGATACAGTGTCAAGATTATTTCCATTTTATAGATGAGGAAACTAAAGCTAACAGAGGAGAAACTACTTGTCTGAGGTCACATAATTTATTAGGTGGCAGCATCCAGCTCTTATCACTCCAAGTAAAAATCCACCACATTGCTTCTTTAGAATTTTTCATTTTATTACTTTTTATAACGGCTAAAAGGAACAGAAAGGGAATCTATTCTGCCTAGTGCTTGTAGCTTTTAATAAAAGGATGATTCACAAAGTGACTGAAACTACTGGATAACTTGAGATTTTTATACCATTAATGGATTTCACCTGTGCTTTCCCTGTTCTCTAATTAACAAAGGTATCAAAAGTTGACTAAGCTAAGATCATTAGTGTTGCAACTCATTTTTATGGAGTACAAAGTCAATTGTATAAATACACAGTATAAACATTTTCAGCAGTATACTGACAAAATATATTTAAAAATCATAAGTCAGCATAGAATTTTTTAAGTGTCTTTCAAATATACTTACAGTTGATGCAAGCATGGAGCCTCCAAACCATACAGCATAGCGCTGCATATGGTGTGTTATAACTTGAACTTCTACAGGCTTAGGCTAGAAAATAAAATGTTTTACATTTAGTTCAAGCCCTATCAATCATTTTTATTCCAATGTTCTGTCAACACAAAAGATACTTCAGTCTGATAACAAAGAAGTCTGGTCCCTAATCTGTGTTCCCTTTTCCCTATTACAGAACACAATTCTTACCTTTATAAAGTAATATCTCTCAGTCATATCCATTTCCAAAACCTTCTTCTTACTCTCTAATATTGAATAAACCTAGAGGAACTAAGCATATCTTCCTTCAGGTTGTAAAGTGAGGCTTTCTCTCCAAAAATCTAACCAACTGAAAATGTAAAAAATCTAGCCAGCCTCTAACTGAATTGACTGACAGTATTAAAATCACAGAGAAGATCACAAGTAATATTGCCCCAAAAGGCCAGAGAAAATTATATTCTAAGTGTCAGTATGGTCTCTTTCCTATAAAGCATCCGAAGTTTTTAATTACAGATAGCATATTTTACTGATACAATGGACAGCATCTAGAAAAGGGCAACCAGGAAATGCATCAAGATCATACCATATTAAAGTAATTAAGTGAAGGAAATGGAAATGTTTAGCCTAGAGAAGATTTAGTGAGATCATGATGGTTGTCTTAAAATATATGAAGGGATGTCCTTGAGAAGAGACTTGTTCTGTTTGGCCTCTGAGGGTAGAATTAGGAAAAATGGATGGAAGCTGCAAAGAGGCAGCTCAATATTAGAAAATTTAGGCTTGATGTCAAGAAAAACTCTCTAAGAATTAGAACCATCCAAAAGTGGAATGGGCTGACTAGAGGTCTTCAAAGGAGGCTGGATAAACTTGCTCAGCACGCTATGAAAAGAATTCTTGTTCAGGTATGGGTTAATGTGGATGGCCTCTGAGGTCCCTTCTGACTTGGGGATGGATCCTGTGACACCTCTATGTGTTCCTTCATAAGACCAGTAGCTCTAGTCAAAATCTCAAAGAAAAATAATAGAAAGTTAAGAAGCATATCTTTGGGAAGCACATTCTAACTCCCTGGTTATTCTAATTTAAGAGAGTATTTTTAAAGGATATTAAAGAACTGTATACTAAGTGAAGCTCCTTAGGATACTGGTCATTATCACTACATGCCTGCTCTCCTTCAATACAAAAAGAGAATTGCCTTCAAATATGGGTCAGTGACAGCATAAAATTGTTGTTGCCGCATCACTTGGTATATCACTCTTAAGTGCATACTTGGAATATGTTCAGACAACAAACTCTGAATGCAATTTCACAGTGTGGGTAGGAAAATGATAAAGACTTGTTTTTATTTCATGCTATTAAGCCAAGATTTTTCAGCTTCGTGTTAGAAGGTAAGAACCATTTCATTTCCAGTGTAGAGGCCACATTCCACTTATCACACATACAATTCTCATTTTGGACTACCTTTATCCTTCCACCACTGAGCTCCTCACTAAGTTTCAATCTGGCATCCACCACTCTTTTCAAATCTCTCTGTAGTCGACGTCCAAAGTCTCTGAACATTGTGGATCCTCCTGAAAGAACAACATTCTGAAAGGGTAAAAAGAAAAGAGTAGATAATCTTCCTTTAGAGCAAAATAAATGTTTATGGGGACAAATATAAATTGCTTTAAAATAGATATTGCTATGTGACCCCCCAAAATAAACTACAATTAACTACTTCACACAGCATACCCTAAAATTCCATAAAAGATGTTCATTAGATTTAAAGTTAATGTTACCAAACTAATTTAAGCTAATTTTACAACCCCACACATGTATACCTAGTTTATCTTCAGAAGCAGCAGGGGCATAATGTTTAGAAAGCTGGCCTCGGAGCCAGGACAACTTAAATAAGTCTACCTCTGACACATGGTTCTTTGACCCTAAGTAAGTCACTTAACTTCTCAGTTAACTATACAGCTGGGCAATTCTCTAAAACTAATAATTGCAAATCAGCTGCCAACCTGCACTCATAGAATTTCCTTATCTGGGAGTTCCTATAGCAACAAAATCATAGGTGCAATCCTATCTCTAATTTACTTGTAACTTTCTGGCATTTAAATTAGATAAAAATTCCAAGCTGCTGTTCTGGGCCACATTACAAATACTTGCAATATCTTTACACTATGAAACCAAAAGAAATGATATAAATCAGTATGCAAATCCTTGCAATCACTAAAAAATACACGGTCAAATCTCTATTGGTACTTAAAATGTTATTTTATATAATCATAAATTCTCTTCCTATGGGAAGCAAGAATTATGATCCCAGAAATAACATTAAAGTTCATATCAGATTTAGATAATAGTGTTCTCCCCATCCTATGAGAGCATATTATGGGATTCTCCAATCAGATCACTGTTCTCCTGAAACTAGAGCTTACAATCACATTTTACTGGATTTGTAAAGCTAATAGGCTGACAGTGTTAACCATGGAAAAGTATAGCACATGCAGCAGAGTTGCTCTGGTGGTAATGGGGTCTTGTGAAACAAAAACAAAATAAAAAGTAGCAATCCTATATATTAAATGGAATTTAATGTAGAAAAGTTATATGGCCTCTCTCTTTTGCTGAACTATGTGTTTATCTGGAATGTAGTTTTCCTTTAAATAGAGATGAATGCTGAAAAGGGTTTTATTCTTAACATATCTTTGTGCCCATGCCTATGTGTGCAGTTTTTAAAGCATATTTATAAAAAAGGAAGCACCAGGGCAGCTAGGTGGCGCAGTGAGTAAAACACCAGTCCTAGAGTCAGGAAGACCTGAGTTCAAATCTGACCTCAGACACTTGACACACTTACTAGCTATGTGACCATGGGCAAGTCAACCCCAATTGCCCTGCCTTCCCCACTCCAAAACAAAAAGGGAAGCACTGACATTTGGGGAAGAAAAATTTGACAACTGCATGATGGCTCTTCAACTTAAAACTAAATCATCAATAGCTCATGATGTTCAAAGCTTTTACTGGCAGTTGTCATGGGCTTTCTGAGTTTTTGCAATGTTTCATATTACAATGGAAATTTTAAAAATCAATGGCAAAGTGCTTTTTAGTCAAAAGACAGAAAACAAATAGAATTAATCAGTTTTAGAGGAAAAAATAAATAAGAAATGAACACATTTGATGTTTTAGATATTTCTAAAAATGTACTTAAATTTTTCTCAAATGCAAATTAATAGAGGTCAAAAACATTTTCAAGTAAATCTATAAGTGATAAATATGTGCTATCAGAGATATTACTAGCATTTGAGGGTGTTTTTTAATGGCATTTCTTATTTTTACATCTCCTTTATTTTCCAAACATATCCTTCCTCTCGCCCCTTTCCAAAAAGCAATCCCTTGAAACAAAGAATTTTAAAAAGTGGCATGGGGGGAGTGGGAGAGAGTAGTTTAACAAAACTAACCAACATATTTACTCAATCTAATAGGATATGCAGTGTTCTACATTCACAATGTTTTACATCACTTGCGCAGAGAGGGAAGTGCACTTTGGTCATTATAATTTCAAAGTGTTGTTTCCATTTACACTGCTGTAGTATAGATGATAGAGAGAGGCAGAGACAGAGATAGATTTATAGTGTGTTCCTGGTCTGCTTATTTTACTTTACATCAGTTTATATGTCTTCCTACACTTCTCTGTATTGTTTACATTCAAAGGACAATAATATTCCACTCCATTCATGTACCACAATTTGTTAAGTCATTCCTCAATCAATGGGCATCTATTTTTGTTTCCAGTTCTTTGCTATTACAAAACACAGTGCTATAAAATTTTGGCATATTTGGGACCTTTTGTCTATCTCTGACAGACTTATCTAATATGACTAGCAAGGGAATCTTTGGGTCAAAGGACATAGACATTTTGGTCACTTTCTTATTATAATTCCTAAACTGATTTCCACAATGCCTGGACCAATTCAACATTCTATATCATCTTTTCACAATCCCTCCAATGGTGCTATAGAGCTTTTGATTAATGACAGGAAAATTTAGACTGAAAGAGAGTAAAAAAAATTAGGACTAAGAATTTTTCTATAAGCATTTAATTCTAATTGACTGGCAACAATATCTCATACAAAGACAGTAACCTGCTCCTCAATTTACATTCCACATTGCTCCCCATTGCCTCAAAGGCCGATGATAGGAAAACTAAAGTTCTAGAGACCTCTGTTTAGAGCTGCTCTAATTACCCTCTTCCTTTGACTCCCTAAATTAAGGAACTTTTTCATAAAATGATTGCTTTCTATGGGAAAATTAAATCAGTATATAGCTACTCTTAGAATAAAATTAGTAACTCACATTTTAGAACTTTATAGTTACAAAGCACTTTCTATAATACTTTATTTGACCCTCATAATAATTAGGTAAACAGTGAGAGCATTACCATCTCCAGTCTATACATGAGTAAAGTAAGGGTCAGAGGAGTTGGGTGCCTAGTGAGGGAAGGAGCTTGTGTTTGAACTCTTGTCTTCTGCTACGAAATCTAGGACAGCTTATTTCACTATTACACAAGAAAAAGCACAACCTAAGATTAAATGCACTTTTAAAAAGCATATACATTTCTCATGGGAAAATTCAAGATGGTGTTAATCATTAAGACTATCCTGGGGAAACTAGATGTTAATAAAATGAGATCAATTCTAGGCATGTTTAATTTTAGGCACTGACAATACATATTAGGGAAGGTACCTTACAAATAACAAAAAATAAATGCCTGGAGAAAAGGGAGAAGGTCAGGACTGAAGATCTTTACACTTACACTCTTTATTATGACAAAAAAAAGTGTCTTTGGAAATAAAATGGACCTTTACATAAACTTCATTTCACTAATGAGGCAAAATGATGCCATATTCACAAACAGTCAGCTTCTTCTAGTAGGAAAAAACGTCATCTGTCTCAAAGTAAAACTAAAGTTTGGGGATCTAAAAAGTTGCTAGAAAGCTAAAAAGTAGGAAAGTGGTAGAGATTACCAGATATACACATTTTCAAACACTGCAAATGTCATTCAAAATATAAAATCAAAAGCATTAGCAAAATAGGTATTGAAATTTGCAAGGAAGAGTGCTGAGGAAGCAGCTACATGGCAGAGTGGATAAAGAGACAGACGTAGAGTCAAGAAGAAGTGAGTTCAAATCTAGCCTCAGACGTTTACCAGCTATGGGACCCTGAGTAATTCACTTAACTTTTGTTTCAGTTTCTCCATCTGTAAAATGGCACCTATCTCCCGGGGTTATTGTAAGAACGTATTTGTAAAGTGTTTTGCAAACCTTAAAGCACTATAAATGCCATGTACCATGTAATATCATATACTATATAAATGCTGCCAGTTATTATTATTCTCACTTCCAGGAGATAAACATCTAAGGTAGATCTTGTTTATAACAGCTCACTAAGTATTTCCTAATGATGACTGGTTGCTTATGTACTATTATTCATTAATTCACCATTACACTCTCAAAACCGATACAATGAAACAGCTAACATCACAGGCTTTTCTGTTGAGTGTTGCAGCAGATCAAACATTTACACAAGCCTTGGTTAAGTATGACTATGTTCACACTGAGTTCTTGGCACATCTCTCAAACAACAGCAGTTCAGTGCTCCTGACGAGAACATATACAAGGGTCATTGTGTATAGTGACAAAAAAATCTGGAGAGGGATGGGAGGGGAGAAAGAAAAAAAATAGAGGAGATAAAGAGAGAGATGGAAGTAGGGAGGTAGGGACGAAAGGAAGAACATTCTGACACTAACCCTACCTCTTGGGCCTAGGTCAGGGACAGACAGGACTTTGTCTTAGTCCATTATAACTCTCTGTAATGGAAAGCAACATGGGACTTTGCTGTTTTTTCTTTTGGAGTGCTTCTCAACACTAAGGCAATCAAGTACCTTTGATTGAGTCTTGCCTCTGAATCAAGAGTCCTTGATTGAATTAAGTGTCCTTCACTGGAAACCGTATGTGTACTCTGAGGTTAGCATTTTGCTTTGGGGCTCACTCATTGGAAGAGTGTTCACATGAGTTGGCAAGACGAGACTCTGGGTAGCCATTAAGGAGCCCCCCGGCTTTGAAAATCAAAATGTTGGTGCTTCTCCTTCTGGTAACTGTGTATGCATTGCTATGGACAGACAATTAGAAACCCTGTCTGCTGATCTGTGTTATTTGCTCTGTTTATATAATTTTTGCTTGTAGTTTCTGTTTCTATTTGCTCTGAAGTTTAGGGTGCTTACTTTTTCCCTTGAACTAAGTGAATGATATATGTATGTTTAATTAAAAGTAAGAGTGTTAACCCCTTAAAGTTGTTTTCCTTTAGAAAAGCAAATCAAAGAACCTGTGCTAGCAGCCCTCCTGTGTGCTGGTATTATTGGCCTTACACTTCCACAGTAGCTGCAAGTAACATTGTTGTTACACTCCCTACCCCCCTTTCTATAAAAGAAGTAGAGGAAATCTCTGAGACCAGCACTCATGCTCTCAGAAGCAACAATCAGCTCATTTTATAAGGGAAAACTTAAGTAAGCCCTGATTTCAAGTTTTAGGGTTCTGCATGGAACTGGGATCATTCATAAAACTAAACTAAGTGCCCCCCTTTTAATTTTCTATGACAGACCTGCAGAGAGTCCTAGCCAAGTAGTGAAATACAAAGCCCTTCATAGCTATCCCCCATTCCCCACACATATTCCAACTTCATTTCTCTAAAGACAATGGGAACAATAGGTTGCTGTGGGTTTTTTCAGTTACATCTAAATGGAGGAAGGAAGGAGACAGGGAGAAGAGAAAAAAGAGGCATCCCCAAGTACTTGGCTTTATGGGCAAAGAAGGAGAAGTGGAAAGTGGATAAATTTACCAGATCCCAGCAGTCACAGTCATAGTGTCATAAAGCATTTGGACAATGGAATTCATCCTACATCTAAAGTAGAAAATTCTAGATGTTTCCAAAGAACCAATGTATCAAAAATAAAGAGATTTCTTCATTATGGAAAAAAATTCATAATTCAGGTAGTAGTATAGAAGATAGATTAAAATGGTGAAACTAGAAGTTGTGATCCTATGTATGTGTCATATACACAGTGGGTGCTCAATCAACAATTGTTAAAGGTAATGACTTTGTAGTGACTTCCTC
Organism: Trichosurus vulpecula; assembly: GCF_011100635.1. NCBI lineage: Eukaryota > Metazoa > Chordata > Mammalia > Diprotodontia > Phalangeridae > Trichosurus > Trichosurus vulpecula. The sequence continues at coordinate 92,067,660 of NC_050577.1, forward strand.
TATTTAGAATAATGAGGCACTCTTCAATATCTTCTCTATGAATTCTCTGTAATGTCTGCTAGAAATATAGATCTTAGTGATTTGAATATGAATATAGAAATCAAAGGAGAATTTTTGTAATTATATTGTATCTTTTTTAGGTAATGGGTATTCCATTATTTTCTGTCCATTTAAAAATATGAATTATTAGGCAAATACTAAATCTGATCATCTATTTCTTGGTCCTCAGTTTTTCATATGTAACAATAAGAGAGTTTTCAAATTCTATAGTGTATTCATTTGTCTTCTCTCTTCTCTCCTCCTGAACCCTCCCCTTTATACCCTTCCTCTGCCAGTAACCCTTTCTTCTCCCCTGGTGTATACCCTCCTTCTTGTAACTGCCCCTTCCCACCATGTGTAGGGGGAGGTAATGTACAGAGATATAAAGCATCTAATTTGAAGATTGTCCTAAGAAAATGTTTACTTATTTTTCTTTATAGAAATAGTTCAAGATTAGCTATATGTAGCATTAGACTAATAATTTATGACCTACAGATACAGATTCATCCTAAAAAGTAAAACTACTGCTTTATCTTGAAATACTATTAGTTCCTCTCAAACTTGGGAAAAAGACCTGGGGAAAATATATTTGCATTTAATCCCGTATTTTTCTTTTTGGTTATGTATTTAAGATGCCTGAGTAAATAAGAAAAAAAAACAGAAACAAAGAAAGCCTGTGAGGAAAAATTTTATAATTATCAAAATAACTTTTCCAACAAGCACTGGGTATCATAAAATAATAATTTTAGGCAGCATTCAAAATGTCTCCCCAATAGTATATCTGGGTGACAGAGTTTGGAGGAGATTACAAATAAATAGACCAAGTGGATTCTACCTTTCCTTCCTTCACTCCTTCTTATACCTGGTTTCTCCTGTGATATTCCCTGTTATTTAATCTATTCATCAAGAATATAGTTAATAAATTTTCAGAATGAAAGGCATTCTTTCAATCGTGTCATTTTCTCATATGAAATTTGATTATGAGATGGCAATAACATTACTTGTCATACTGAAAAATTGTTTGGAGTAGCCAAGTTGGGAGCCTGATAACTGACATTGTAGATGGCCACCTCATTTGTTTCTTTTATTTTAACATACCAGGAATAGGATTCTGGCCTAGAGAAATAGGATTGGAGCCTAGAGAATTATGTCCCTTTCTTCTATGTAAAACTCTATTTTGGTTTGAATTTAAGAGAAAAGAGGAAATTCAGAGAAGCCATTTTTAAATTAGGGTACTGTGAGTAGCAGGCAGTTTGAATGCCTGATATCAATTTAAAAAGCATTTACTAAACACCTAACATGTTCTAGGTACCAGAGATACAAAAACAAAAGTCAAACAATCCCTAATCTTAAAGACTTTAACATTTCAATATAGAAATAACATGTGCATACATAAGTATAAGCAGAATAAACTTCATAAAAATACAAGGTAGAGAGGAAGGACATGCAATTTGTGGGATCACCTGTGTTTTATGTGATGGTACTTGAGCTGAATCTTGAGAGAAGTGAGTGATTCTATACGGTGGAGGTGAAGAGTGAACGTTTTCCAGGCATTGGAGATAGCCAATGCAAAAGTAGAAATATTAGATGAAGTGCATTTGTGAGAAGCAGAAATAACACCAGTTTGGCTAGAATGCCGAGTGTGGATACGGGCACTATGTATAATAAGGCTAGAAAAACAGGTTGGGACTAGGTTGAATAGGGCTATAAAAGTTAGAGAAGTTTATATTTTATACTAGAGGCAATATGGAGCAAATGTAGTTTAACGAGTAGAGAATCTGTATTTAAGGGAAATCATTTTGGCAGTTATGTGAAGGATAGATTAGAGTGGGAAAGATTTGAGGTAGGAAGAACAATCTATCCGAATTTTTGTAAAATCAAGATTTTTACTTCATGTTTGTGGTTTCTAATATGGTTAGCAGTAGGAAGGGTCCAATCTTCTCATGTGGCTTTTTCATTAGCAAACCGTTTAATATCTATCATATACTCAAAGATGAGTTGTGATTTTATGTTTATGAAGAGGAGGGGAGAGGAGAGAGGAAGGAACAGAGGGAAAATGAAAGAGAGACAGAGAGAGAGACAGAGGCAGAGAGAGAGAGAATATGTTAGTGGTGGTATATCAGTTTAGTTCAGCGTAAAATCCCAGGGTCCAAGCCTAAAGAGTACAGTGGCCCATTGTAATATACACTGGTTCAAAGACATTAGGAATATTTGTTTTCAATTGCAGTGTCACAATTTTAAGAGAGATACTGGTGAACTGAAGTGAATTCAGAGAATGAACACCAGGACTGTGAAGGACGAAGAGGATGGGCAGGGGGGAATAAGATGACAAAACTGCTAACGTGAAACAGATGAAGGCCTAAGATGTGGGAGAGGGATTAGACTTATTCTATATAGCTCCAAAAAACAGAAACAAAAATCAATAGATGGGAGCTCTGGCCATAGATTCCACTACTCAAAAACCATCACTGGTTCCTGATCACCTATACCAAATGAAGTTAAAACTCATTAGGTTCATATATAGTTATCCAGAGTATGGCTGATCACTCTTTCTAGCTTTATCCCACTCTCCTCATTTTCACACACTTTACCCTACAATCAAATTGCTGCATTCATCATTCATCATACTCAAAATATATCCTGCAATCCTCAGCATTCCTATACATTACTGACAAAGCCCAACAGCAAGAGATAGAAAGAGAAATTCCATTCAAAGTTACTGTAGACACTATAAAATATTTGGGAGTCTATTTGCCAAGACAAACCCAGGGCCTATATGAACATAACTATGAAACACTTTTCACGCGAATAAAGTCAGATCTAAATAAATGGAAAAATATCAGTTGCTCATGGTTAGACCGAGCTAATATAATAAAAATGACAATTTTACCTAAATTTATCTATTCAGTGCCATACAAATTGAACTACCAAAAAATTATTTTACTGAGTTGGGCAAAATAATAACAAAATTCATCTGGAAAAACAAGAGGTCTAGAATATCTAGGGTATTTATGAAAAGAAATGCTAGAGAAGGTGGCCTAGCCATACCAGATATTAAACTGTACTACAGAGCAGCAGTCATCAAAACTACCTGGTACTGGCTAAGAAACAGAGGTGTGGATCAGGGGAATAGGATAGGAATACAAGATGGAGAAGTCAACAACTATAGCAATCCACTCTTTGATAAACCCAAAGAGGCCAGCTTCTGGGCTAATAATTCACTATTTCACAAAAACTGTTGGGAAAATTGGAAAATGGTAGGGCAGAAACTGGGCATAGACCAATACCTTACACCATATACCAAAATAAAATCAAAATGGGTTCATGGTTTAGGAGTAAAGGCTGATACTATAAGTAATTTGGGAGAGCAAGGAATAGTTTACTTATCAGATTTATGGAAAAAAAAAGAATTCATGACCTAACAAGAGATAGAGAGCATTACAAAATGCGAAATGGATAATTTTGATTATGTTAAATTGAAATGTTTTTGTACAAAAAAAGCCAATGCAACAAAAATTAGGAGGGAAGCAGAAAATTGGGAGAAAATCTTTACAACTAGTATCTCTGCTAAAGGCCTCATTTCTAAAATATACAGGGAACTGAGCCAAATATATAGGAATACAAGCCATTCCCCAATTGAGAAATGGTCAAAGGATATGAACAGGCAATTTTCAGAGGAAGAAATTAAAGCTATCTACAGGCATATGAAAAAATGCTCTGGATCACTACTGATTAGAGAAATGCAAATAAAAAACAACTCTTAGATACCACATCTCTCCTGTCAGATTGGCTAAAATAACAAAACAGGAGGATGACAAATGCTGGAGAGGATGTGGGAAAATTGGAACATTGTTACATTGCTGGTGGAGTTGTGAGATGATCCAGTCATTTTGGAGAGTAATTTGGAACTACGCCCAAAGGGCCACAGGAATGTTCATACCCTTTGACCCAGCAATACCACTTCTAGGGTTGTATCCCAAAGAAATCACACAAGAGGGAAAGGGACCCATATGTACAAAAATATTTATAGTGGCTCTTTTTGTGGTAGCCAAGAATTGGAAATCAAAGGGATGCCCATCAATTGGGGAATGGCTGTACAAGTTGTGGTATATGAAGGTGATGGAATACTATTGTGCCATAAGAAATGGGGACAATACGGACTTCATAACAACCTGGAAAAACCTACACGACATAATGCTGAGGGAGTGGAGCAGAGCCAGGAGAACACTGCACACAACCACAGATATATGGATTCCGTGAGGACCAACCCTGACAGACTTCGCTCTTCTCAGCAACACAAGGTGCAAGGACAACTCCAAAGGACTCACGATGGAGAATGCTATCTACATCCAGAGAAAGAACTATGAAGTTTGAATGCAGATTGAGGCACACTTCATGCTCGCCTTTTTTTTTCTTCTCTTTTGTTTTTGTTTCTGGTTTTTTTGGGGGGGGGGGTTCTGTTTCTTCTTTCTCATGATTCATTCCATTGGTCATAATTCTTCTCCACAATTTGACTAGTGTATAAATTAATTCAATGTGAAGTTATACGTGGTAGTTATATGAGATTCCATGCCATCTTGGGGAGGGAGGGGAGAGGGAGGGGAGAAAATTTGGAACTCAAAATTACGTAGAACTGTGTGTTGTAAACTAAAAATAAAAAAAAATATATCTTGCAGTTTCTCACTCCACTTAAATCTCATGTTCTTTTCACCACGCTAAGCTATTTCCATAAAAGATCTATTCTCATTGCTATTTTTCTTTCCTATAGAAAAGAGCTTTTAGTAAATAATAAGCCATAAGAACATATGAAGCCTACAAGCAACATTACAGAGGGTATCCCAAAAGCTTTGGTGCAGTTTTAAGCTATTAAGTCATAAAGCTTTAGCTATTAAAGCTTAAAACTGCACTAAGACTTTTAGGACATCCTGTGTAACTATCAAAATAACTTTTCCAACAATTACTGACTAGAATAAAATAACAATTTCAGGAAGCATCTAAAATGCACCCAATAATATATTTAGAAGGCAAAACCTATTTTCCTTCAAGACAATATTACAAATAGGTAGGCAAAGTGGTTCTTCCCTTCTTTCCTTTACTCCTTCTTATACCCCATTTCTCCTATAATATTGCATAGTGTTTGATTTACTTGACCCATGCCTGAAATGTCCTTCCCTTTAAGGAGTTGCTTTCATTACTGGGTTATTTTAGAAATCATAACTTCCATCAAATCCCATGCAAATATATTAAAAACATAATTTCAACACCCTATCTGGTAAAGCACAATCAAGATCAATGGCAAATAGCTCACACATTTGCTTTTTGTGTTTTAATGTTTTGTCTGCAAATACTGTTCTGGAATTTCAAGAAAAGCTATAACAATTACAAAGGTTATTTCTACTAACCAATTTATAAACTAACCTTCATAAAACAAAACAGATGAGTAATAGCAAGTGTTCAGAACACACAATGCATGCAGACAGCTTGAAGATCAAGGAGATATTAGAATGTGTAACTTGGTCACCAACTTCAAAAGGATTTAGAACTGAGGCAGAGAGGAAGGATGACTTTGAAAGCCACCTAGTCCAACCTCTTCATTTTACAAATGAGGAAACTGAAGTCCAGCAAAGGGAAACAGTTCACCCAAGAACAAAGAGGTTGTAAGTGGTGAACTCAGAAATAGACCCAGGGTCTCTGATTCTTCCTCCAGCTCTCTTTCCACTGTACCATACCGACTCTCTAGAACAAACCAAGGGATGCAAAGTGACCTGCATTAGTTTTAGCAACATCCATACCAATGGTGAAATTTCATTTATTGGAATCTGTTGTTACTCAACAGAAGATTACCAATCTTACAAAACACTGCCACTGATGTCTGAACAAATGATGAAGTACCTATGAAATGCAGGACAGAAATGTTCAACTTCACAGTGCTGCCAGGCTAATCTACAAATCAAAACTGTGGTTCACAGAAAAGAACAGAAGCTTATGACCTTCCCAGACCATATTGGAAAGAACCACATACAGAAATCTTACCACATGAATCATGATGAAGAGCTGTGAAGAACGGCAGGGGTAGGAGATACAGCGAGGGCAGCTTACTACATGAAGAGATCCATCGGTAAGTCACAAAGACAATGTGCGGACCATTAAACGTGTAGACTAGATCCCACAGGACCACAAAAGGCTAACTGAGACTGAAAATTCAGTGAAATAAGACAGTGGTCCAGCTGTTCTAACGGTATCATATATATATATATCATATATAAACACTGAGGACAAGATCATCAATTACAGCATTTGGTGAAATTTGTGTTCTCATTATGTCAAGTAGTAATAGATCTGCATAAACGGACAAACTCTTAACATGACTCCATTCCAAGATTATACATGAGTTTTCAGTTGCTTATCAGTCAGGGGACAAATTCTTCAGCTTCATATTCAGGGTCTTCCATCTTATCTATACAAACTCTTATCTTGTGACTACCATAACTCTTCCACTCTACCCTAGTTGTTCTCATTACTAATCATATGGAATGCTCCTTCCTGCATCCCTGCCTTTGATCACTCTGTATTGACTGGCTTTTTAAAGGAAAGAAAAAAAAGCAATTCAGCAAAATACTTCTTTTAAGGGCTTGGCTCAAAACCAACTTCGCCATGAAGTCTTCCTAGCTAGGATGGACTTTTCCAGCTCTTAATTCCTACAAAATCTATAGTTTGTATTAGGACCTTGAATTGTGAATCAATAACAAAAACAAAGGAAAAAAAATCACTGAAAACTGAATCAAATCTAAAGAGTGCTAGGTTTGGAGTCGGAAGATCTGGGTTCAAATACTAGCTCTGTCACTACATAGATAATCTGGGGCAAATCACCTTAGACTCTCTGGGCCTTGATTTCTTCATCTGTAAAATGAGGTTGAACTAGATAACCTTTAAGGTTCCTTCTCCTTCTAAATCAAAGATTTAGACCATTTTACTAATTGGGAAAAGGATTCCTGCCCTAACCAACTTATGCCCCCTACCCAAATCATCCATAGTTCCAGTTTTAAAAAAAGAAACAAATTTATTTATTTCCTAAGACCACTGAACCAGAATTAAAACAATTTAGTAGAACAACCTCTAAATGGTACCCTACCAAAACTGATTTCATTCACAATGAAACAATGATCTTAAAGAATGGGACTTATCTGTTCTATTTCTTTTATATCCCTTTCTACAATAAATGTCTGCTTAACTGATTATTTTCAAATACGAAGAAGACAAAGTTCCTTTATTTCTAAGTCCGAAAACACTCAGGACATATATTATGAAAATATGGGGAGATGGAATCCCAATGTACTTTATTCTAAAACTTAATTTAATTTCAACAGTAAGTAAAGTGATTTTCCATCATATAAAATTGGTACAATCAGTAAATTTTTCAGATCATAATACTGAATTCCATCAATAGTCCTATTAAAAATATCTTTCCAATACCCAATATTAATCCCTCTAACAAATCTACTGAAGATTCTAATTTGAAATCTAGTAACATTCAAATAGCTACTTAATCAGTAAAACATTTTGCCAGAAAGTATTTATTTTACAAGTTAGCAAGTGATGTAATCAGAGATTCATCCAATTATTATAAAAGATATTAAACACAGTCTTATTTGTCACATCAAGTTAAAACCAAATACAAACCCTGAAAATAAAAAAAATTCTTCACTTAAAACCAGAATACCAAAAAGTAATCAAACCCTTAAACTGCAATAATACACTACTCAAAAACATGAATTTTATACAAACTCCAATATGAAATTTTAAAATATATATGTGAAAGTGCTTTATACAGGATTAAATAAAACAATATTATTACTGAAGTGATCATTACTATTTCAGGTATGGATATTTTATTTCCAGTTTGATACTGGAACCATGAATGAAGTTCTAATCCTCACTCTCAGACTGTCGTAATAGGAAATCTCCACATAACATAACATCATTGACATCTTTGAGACATACAGGGATGAAATAAAAAGGCTGTTAAAATCAACTTTGAGATTTGTTGCTACAGAAATTGTTCAGGTCCATCTGACAATGGATATTTCAACAGAGTATGATTATACTGTTCAATACTTTGATGAAAAATATTGGCTATTTTTCACAAAAGTGATAATACTAATGACTTACCATCAAAACAGATTACATTTTACAACTGTTTGATTTGTATTGATTTATTCAACCTTTGAAACCTGTTTCCAGGCCCCCTTGTGACCAAAAAGCACATATATGTAAGAGAACTGGTCCAAGCAAAGAAAGTAACCAGTAGTTACAGAATACAGCAAAACTTTAGAGCTCCCATATGAAGCAACTATAAATTTATAACATTATTGGCTCAATTTTATAATCATGTAAGCAAGCCAGCCAGAGAAAATATAAGCATGTGATGCTGCTCAAACTTTACCGCAGTCAACAACATCTCCAAGTTGCTCAATGGAGACAGACTAAACCCAAAAGCCCTGGGAAGAACAGTGCTTCCCAGACCACCAGGCCTGCTTCCAGTCCATTCCCCATAGTCAGAGTGGCAAGCCCTATGGAGATGTGACCTGGTGGCTACATCTACAGGTGCTAAAGTCCCCACCTACTCAAGCAACTACAGCTACTGGAGAGATACAAACAAACATACACACACAGCCCAAAAAAAATCTTGACACCAAAGCACTGTCAAATGATTCAATATCAGAAATAGAAATGATTTTATAAGTGGAAACAATTTAAAAGAAGATGCATTATCATCTGCTTTGCTGCTGCACTTCATGGGCCATGGGACCTTTCAATTTAACTTGTATCTGGGACCTCTTCTACGATGTGCCTCCCATTAGAGTGTGAGCTCCTTGACAGTCAGGACCTTCACCATGTTTCCATACATGTCCCCAGTTCTTTGCCCACAGTAAATGCTTAATAAATGCTCTTTGTTTCATTCATTCTCTCTGTCATAAAAGGCACTTGTCTGTAGAGACCTATGAAACTATACCACCCCCTTCTGTGTTTTTGAACAAGTGAGAAACCAAAAGAGTAACAGAGTAAGGAGTTTATTATGGCTTCTATACCATTAGTAATAATATTACTATGCTCCTTATAGAATTCAGATTCAGAAGCCTCCACTTACTAGCCCAGAGTAAGGAGGAAGAATACTACAGAAAAGAACTAAAAGTGAGCTGAACTGCAAAACTAAATACAGTCACCTCTTCCACATCACAATTTTCCCCATTATGGTTCTGATATATCATGGGTTGGCATAAGAAATTAAATGAGAATTTTTGAGGAGTTTTGTAGAAGCCACAGACAACATGTGAAGGCCAGCAGGTGACAAAAAGCCTATGACCAAACACTTAACCCAAATTTTACAATAAAGTACTGTACACACCCCATAAAAGAAAAAGAAAAAAACTCAGACTTCTCTGGTACAAAGTGAGGGCCAAACAATTTTATGAGGATTTTCCAGATTGCAGGGGGCACCGTGCCCTTTACCCCATGATGTGGAAGGGATAACTATAAATACGTCTTAAATGGATCTAAATCTATGAAAGATAAATAAGTATCTTTAACAGACAAGGATTCCATCATATGATTCAAAATGAACTTATCAGGCCAAGTACCACTGACAGTACCCAAATTACCCAAGGATCTGTTAACATGAACTAAACCCTAGAAGCAATCTTTTTTGGAATATGAAATACAACAAGAATTAGGATTCTTTTACCTAATGATCCTACTATTAAGACTACAAACTGTAAAGATATTAGTAAAAGGCGGGGGGAGACTTCCCTGTACAAAAATATACATGATAGCTTAATTCTGTACTAACAAAACAATGTATGTAATCCAAATCTAATGATTGAGAAATAACTAAATAAATGCTGATATATCAATCAAATGGCATATTTTATTTTAATAAATTTAAAATATTTAGATTATAAAGAAACAGAGAAAGAATTACATGAAGTAGCACAGACTAAAGAAGGCAAAAATCAAAATAAACATTGAGTATATAAAATAATATCAACAACAAATTTCAAAAAAGTATGCAAGAAAATAGATTTTTAAAAAAGAAAACAAGAAGTTTACACTACTGTTTTAATAAAACTAATTATACTCTTTAAAAATAAACTATATAAAAAGACCTGGAGTCTGTCTCTTGGACAAGCCACAACCTCTCTGAGTCTTAACTTTCTTGATTTGTCAAAATAAAAGCAAACTTCTTCCATACTTCAGAGGATTATTTTATAAAATGAGATAATAGATGTGAAAGCACTTTTTTTAAAAATGGGTTTTACTGATGCCTTTTGTCTTTACGTCACAGTTACTTCCCAACCTACCACTTCAGAAAGAAAAAAGCCATAGAGCATAATGGATAGTAAACTGGTCTCAGAGTCAGGAAGACCTGGGCTCAAGTTTTGCCTTAAACAAATACTATCTATGTGAACAGAGGCGAAACACTTAACTGATCCACTCGCAACCCCTTTTCACCCAAGAAATTTCTAAGCTATCCTGGGTATATAGGCATATGAAATAGGTGTACAAATCAAACATTTACTGATAATAAATCATAAAGAAATTTATTTTAAAACAATTCTTTGTTATACATATAATTTTACCATTTATTAAAGACAAAAGCAAATTTGCACAGTAATGAGATGGATATGCTTGTTTATTTTTACATAAAGAATTAAATCCTGGCAGAATATTTGATACTGCAGGATATAGAGCATCTTCAACCTTTTTCAAAGTTGATTGATTGATTTTATAATCATCAATGCTGAAAACACCACTTCTCATAAATACGTAGCATAAAATGGCAGCAGTATGTTTAGGGCCATTTCAGAAATTGTTGAAAATTCTGTCCTAATCCCAAGCCAAAATTCATTTAACAATTTTGTATGTACAGTAAAGACACGGCAATTCATAACATTCAATAGTCTCAAATCTGAGCCGAGGTGTTTCTGGCAGCATTTGTTGGCGGTGAGTGGCATGACAGCATGGCACAGTGCAAAGTGCACATGTTGTGTGTTCAGAACCAAGGCTGCAGTGAAATTGTGTGATGCAACACGGGCAAGCACTGCCAGAAACATGTCAGATTTATTACACATTTGATTTTGAATTGTTAGTCGTTGTGCATTCAGAAACCTTTTACTGTCGCCAAATTTTTTCGTGACTCCCACATTCAGTTACACAACAGGGTCACAACCCACAATTTAAGAAGCACTGCTCTAGGCAACTGCTGACCTGCATTGGTAAAGAGAATTTCTAAATCTAGCAGTTCCCTATATCAATGAAACCACATGTCCTGTCCTTATCTTAACCTTTTCCTACAAACTGAACCTTTCCTTGTGACAAAGAAAAACCATTAAGCAAAAACATCTAACACAGAAACTACATCTGACAACATATAAAACATTCTGTCCTATTGGTCCTCTTACCTGTCAGCTGTAAGAAGGGATGTATATTTTCCTTATTTGGGATCTTTTCTTCTCTCTCTTACCAGCTTCCATAGATTCAATTATCTTCTCTATGCTCATGATTCTCAGATCTATTTATCCAGCCCCAATCTCTCTGCTGACCTCCAGTATCACATCTTCAACAGCCTAGAGGATATGTCACCTGGATATCGCATAGATATCTTAATCTCAACCTGTATAAAACTGAACTCTATTTTTTCTCTCAAAACTCTCCTGTCTTCCTAGTACTGCTGAGGGTATCACCATTCTCCCAGTCACCCAGTCTCACAATCAAGGTGTCACCTTCAACCCCTCACTCTCTCAACCTCAACATCCAATCTGTTTACAAGGCCTGGCAGTCTTACTTTCATGACATCTCTCAAATACTCCCACTTCTCTTCTCTGAAAGAAGTGCCACCACTCTGGTATAGGCCCTCTTCACCTCACGTCTGCACTACTGCAATTACCTTTTGGGTGGTCTCCCTACCAGATTCTCTTCTCCAGTATATCCTCCATTCAGCTGTCAAAGAGATCTTCCTAAAGTACAGGACTGACCATGTCACCTCTTTTTCTGGCCTTCAAAACCATTCATTACCTGCCTCCTCCTCCTGCCTTTCCAGTGTTATGCTTTATTCACTTCTATATACTCTGTGATCCAGTAACACTGACCTCCTTGGTGTTCTTCAAGCAAGATACGCTATCTTCCCACTCCATGCCTTTTCACTGGCTGTCCCCCGTACATCTCATCACACAGAAAGAATGCTCTCCCTCCTCATATAACAGTAATAAAGCATTTATATAGCTCCTACTGTATGCTAAGCATTTTACAAATATTATCTCATTTGAGACTCACAACAACCCTGGGAGGTAGATGCTATTATTCTCACCATTTTACAGATAAGGAAACTGAGACAGACAGAGGTTAAGTGACTTGCCCAAGGTCATATAGCTACTAAGTATCTAAGGCCATATGAGAACTCAAGTCTTCCTGATTCCAGACCCAGAGCTCTTTCTACTGTACCAGCTATAGCTGCTCCTAGACATCTTTGGCTCCTGGCTTCCTTCAAGTCTCAGCTAAAATCCCACTCCTACTGGAAGCCTTCAGCAATCCTTCTTAATTCTAGTGCCTTACCTCTTTTGATTATTTCCAGTTTATCCTGTACCTATATTGTTTGTACATGCTGTTTGCATGTTGCCTCTCTCATTAGACTATAAGTTCCTTGAGAGGGACTCTGCCTTTTTTTGTATCCCTAGCACTTTGCACAGTTCTTGGCACAGAGTAAGCTCTTAATAAATGCTTGTTGACTCACTGTTTTCTACAACCTTAATTGATTTTTTCAGTTTCCTCTTAATGATCTGTTTATTTGCACTGTTGCAAATATATTGTGTTTTACTGGTTCTGATTATTTCATTCTTCAGCAGTTCATACAAATCCTCTCACATTTCCCTGAATTCCTTATATGTATCATTTCTTACTGCCCAATATTATACTATTACATTCAAAAGTTTTTCATCATTCCCTCAAATGATGGATACTCACTTTGTTTATAGTTCTTTGCTTTCACAGAAAATATTTGGCTATGTCCTGGGTCTTATTTTCTGTCTTTGACTGCTTTAGCATATATGCCTAATAAGGGAATCATAGCTCTCCCCTTCTAATGAGTGGTAAGCTTCCTGGGGACACGTCTTATTTATGCTATATACCACAGCTTCCAGCATAGAGTTGTGCATATAGCAGGAGCTCCAGAAATGCTTATTAAATTGAACTACATTTCAAAAGTAAACATATGATTATGACAGCACGTAGCATACCACCTTCATACAGCAGACACACAGCCTAGTCTCTTCTTGCCTTTTCAGTATTCTCACACTTTGCTCCCCTCCACAGACTCTATAATCCAATAAAACCAGCCTACATGCTGTTCCTCAAACCCAAACCTCTCTTTCTCCTCTTTCCTGCCTTTGTCCTGCCTGTCCATTGTTCCTGGAATGCTCTTTCTCCTCATCTCTGTTTCTGGACATCAGTGGCTCCTGCACTACTCATTTAAATTGCAGGAGGCCTTCCCAATCCCCCCAGCCACTTTTGCATTCCCCTCTCTCTCTACTCTATTGTATACGTACCTATTTAGTTACATATTATCTCCCCCATTAGTACGTGAGCTCCTTGAGCACAGGGACTGCTTTTGCCTTTCTTTGTATCCCAGGGCTTAGCATAGTAACTGCCTCCTGGCTTCTTTCAAGTGCCAAATGAAATTCTACCTTCTACACATAATCTTTCCTAGTCCTCCTCTTAGTGCCTTCTCTTTTTTGATTATTTCCAATTTATCTTAGAGATAACCTGTTTGTAAGTAGTTATGTGCATGCAGCCTCCCCCATTAGACTGAGGGTTCCTTGAGAGCAGGGACTGTCTTCTGCCTTTTTTTTTTATCTTCAGTACTTAGCACAGTTCCAGACATGTAGTAGACACTAAATAAATGTTTATTGACTCACTGAGTGACTTAATAAATGTTTGTGCATACGTGGAAGAGTAGACTAAATGGACTTTGTTAGAATTAATTCGTTTTGAAAACAAATGTAGCTACAACTCACTAATGATTTCATGTTCTGCTATACCCAAAAATAAAAACCCACCCTCAAACACACAGAAACACAGTAAGTATGTGAAGCAGAAGTTCAATAAAAAGTTAAATCTTGAAATAAATGTTTGTTCATTAACTGATTTAATGAACTGAAAAATACAGAATGCCGGAAATACAAGCTCCTTTGATCTCCTCTCAGTTACCTATGGATCACAAATAGGCTTCTAAATAGGAAAAAGTGAGAGAGAAAAAAAATTAACAGATTGTTGAATATGCCTAACTAGAACTCAAGAGAACAAAGTTCTATTACCAATTTTGAAAGTACATGTATGATACTATAATAGCACCAAAATACATTTCATTTAAAGAGCATAATTCCTAAATTCTAAGGGTTATAGTCTAACACAGGAAGATGGCAATGTAGACAAAGTAAAGCTGCCATCTTTTTGATCCTTTATGTTTCCTTCTCCCCACCAAAAAGAAAATCCAAAGTGAAAACTCATAACCAGAAATGAAACAACAGATTAAGACAAGAAACTGGCTTCCAGGTTTTAACTAAATCCAAAAATATTTCTGCATACTTTTATAATTAAGCAGAAGCAGTATGGTATTGCATGTAGAGAATTTGATTTGGAGTCAAAAATGTTGGTTTCAAACTCTATTTCTTCCACTTACTACCCAGATGGTCTCCAAGGTTCTCTCAAGCCTTAAAGGGTAGGAACTAGAAAAATACTCTTAGAAGAGAAAGATGGTTAAAATGAGTTGAGAAGACTAAAATAACTTAAACTTTGTTCAGGAAAACACAGAAATCAGCATTAAGTAAACACAAGACCTAATGAGGGAAACAGACACTCTCTTAGCTGGACTGAAGAAACTAAGGAAAAAAAGTGGAAAACAAAAGAAAACAGAAGCTGAAGCAGACTAATAGAAGACTGAATTAAGAGGAAGATGCTTATTGATGAAGTGAGCAATGGCATACCTCTCATAGACTGGGTCTTCTTATCTTGCCCAGGCAATCTATGGGTCTAATTCTACGCCTAATCAGTAAAGAAGCTTTAACCTGCCCCATTTCCAACCTGGGTCAAATCACCCCTACTCAGACAGCCTAGTGGTCCCCTGCTCCCCCACAGCTCACAATATTGCCAGATTTAATGCAGACACTTAACACACTACAGTTCAGAATTCCAAGCTCAAACTATCCACCAGATTTAGCCTCCCCAGAGGCAGAAATTACAAGTGTGTTCCACCATGCTGCTCACACCACTGTTTTAAGAACAAGACTTAAAAGGACAGGTGAAAAAAATTATTTGAACATTTCAATTTGGTTCAAGAGTTTGCAAAAAAAAACAAACTACACGAATCCAAACCTTGTGTTACATGGTTAGAATGCTACCTCAGGCACAAGTAAGTCCAAAACCTAACTCTTTCCTCCTAGCTGTGTGACCTTAGACAAGTCACTTAACCTCTCTGAGAAGTTAAGCTGGGTGGCATCATGGATAGAGTGCAGAGCCTGCAAGGTTCAAATCCAGCCAAAGACACTTATGAGCTCTATAACCCTTGGTCTCAGTTTCCTCATCTGTAAAATAAGGATCATACTAGCAACTACCTCCCAAGGTTGTTGAGCATAAAATGAGATAATATTTGTAAAGTGCTTAGCATAGTGCCTCGCACATAATAAATACGTAATAAATGCTTGTCTACCTCTCCCAACTCAATTTGTTCATCTACAAAAAAAAACAATAGTACCTACTTCACAGGGTAGTTGTGAGGATAAAATTAATTAAGTTATGTAAAGAAATATGCAAACTTTAAAGCACATATGAGTTGTTGTAGTGGAGAAAACATTAGATTTCAAGTTAAAAGGCTTCAGCTTAAATCCTGGCTCTTCAACGTACTCTCTTACGTATCCTTGAAAGCTATATAAATATAAGATGCCATTGTTATCAATTCACTGGTCCACTGCTGAAATCTTAGGACATGATAGGTGCAAGAGTGTTCTGCCAAGATTCTTCGAGTACTTCTATTAATAAAGGCTCCTAAAACAGGATCCTAGTTTAAATCTGCCTAATATTGACTTCTATGCATTAGTAGAAAGCATTAGAGAGAGGATAAATTATAATTTACACGAGATTAATTTGATTTATTAAACAGTAATCTCACATAAGCCAACAATCTAATAATGAATGAATAATTAAAATACTCTAATACTTTACACATGAAAGGTACATAATATATATTTGTTGAAACATATATTCCATGTGATATATTAAGTCTTTAGAGGTAATATTAAGGTAATTTAAGAACTAGAGACTCAGAACAATAACAATGTTGTTATTGTTCTAAATAGAGTATTTTAAGGTTTACAAAGTACCTTATACATGTTATCTCTTTTGATTCTCATAAAAACCCTGTGAAATGGGAACCAGATGAATTACTTGTCCATTTTTTGAAGATGAGAAAACTCAAGCTTAGAGAGGTTATATGATCTCTTCAAGCTATTAAGTAGCAGAGAGAGAATTCAAACTCAGATCCCCTATGAAACTTGTATTTTTCCCATTACACCAATGCTACCAGGCCATGTTTGAGACTTAGAAGAGTGATATACTGTGTGAATATACCCTATGTCAGTTTCTCTATTTGTAAAAATGAAAGTAGATATTCCAATAATAGCTACTTCAAATAGGAAACTGAAAGACTAAGTGAGATAATTTTTGTACCATAAGGATTATTTCTAATAAAAGCATTGCACAGATCGTGATGGATTATTGTGGGGGAAAGAAAATGGATTCAGAAAATATAATAAAATGCAAACTATACTTGTCACTATTAATGAGTTTAGTTTTTAAAAGCATTTGATCAGTACGACAGAAATTAATATCTAATAAGATATAAATGCTTAAAGATAAAAAGAATTCCAATAATCACTACAATATTAAATATCAGTTTGACATTAGCGATTCCAATCTTACTTTCATTCTAAAGGACTCAAATCATCTTAGTTTGGCAGATACATAGTGCCATCTACCTTCCACTCAGTATAATTATAACTACTCCACAATTACTTATAAGATCAAGGATTCACAGAAAGAAAGTCTCTCTTTCTCCCTAGCTTTCCAGATTCCATGGTCATCATAAATTGAAATGTTTCACTTAGAACCTTGAGCCAATGAAATGCACAGAGTTGGGAAATGGAACACTAAGAAGGCTAGTACCATTGGAGCAATAAGGTATTTGTGCATCTTAAAATACAATAAAATGAACTTTACTAAAAAGGAAGGAACCAAATGTGAGAAACACTGCAGAGGTAGAGCAGATTGGATTTAGTAATTTATTCGATATGGGAGTTGGGGAGGAGTCAAAAATGACATAAAGGTTTCAAGCTTGGGTGGCAGAGGGGACAATGGTGCCACTGAGAGATATAAGGACACAGAGGAAGAACAGAACTTAGAAAATCCTAAGTTTAGTATGTTGATTCTGAGGTGTTGAGGCATTGCAGTTGGAAGTACATAACATAGGGTTGAAAACTCAGGAAAAGACATCAAGACCAGAGAAAAATGTTGGTGATGGTAGGAGCACTGGGAGTCAGGTGACCAAGGAACAGTGTGGAGAGAGAAGTCTGAGGACAGAACAACAGGAAGAGAAAAAAAAAGTACAAGCAGAAGAGATGGAGGAGTAGTCGGAGAAGTAAGAGGAGATCAGGAGAGTACAGCATCACACAAATCCAAGGCAGAGACTTTGAAGTAGGGGGAAATCAATAATGCCAAATGCAAAAGAAAGTACCAGAAGGAGTAGGCCTAAAACATGACCCTTGGATTCAGTGAGTAGGAGATCACCAGTAGTTTCTGCAGCCCATAGCCAACACAGAACCATCACTACTACTATGATGAAACAGCTGAGAGAGCAATTTCAATCTCTGCTCTAAGAAGATTTCAGCAACTTATCTATGGCAATCTAAGTATAGTGGGTGCTCCGCTCCCTTTACATCTCTCCGTGCTTCCTCATTTCACCAACTTGTATTCCAGAAACCTAGGATACCCTCAAGGGGTAGGTGCTACAACTACCCTCAGGCATCTAGGGGTAACCCGAGTAAATGGCATAGCTCCTGAGTCGCCACCACTGTGTTTACCACGAACATATCTCCTGGATGAACTCTTAACAAAAGCATTTACTCAAAGGGCAAAGCAAGAACAATAATTATATAACATTCTACCTATAAGCCCGAGGTGCACGCATCCAATAAGGAACACACTATCTATGAGAGAGAGTGGATACAAAGCAAGCATCATGGCAATGGGGTACAAGAAACATACATAGCCAAGGCTCCTCAGGACCTTGGCACTGCCAGTCTTAATGTTCTTAGGGACAATGCTCACCATGTGGGTCTGTACTGGACCAGGAGCTTTGCTGTAGTGGAGCCAGACTGCTCTGGTGCTGCAGGGCCATGCCACTCTACTGCTGGAGTGGGCCTCTCTGCTGCCAGGCTAATGCTGTACTCTTCCATAAAAGGCATAGCCCAGGATTTTTAGCAGCTCCTCCAGTTCTGCTGCCTTGGCTAGGCTCTAAGGGTCTCTACTTCCCAAGCATCAGGTGGCAATGCAGAGAACTATAGCTTTTCTTTTACTAGGCTCTAAAATCTCCTTTAACCCACCTTCCTTGGTTCATGGCTGGGTCTCCTCAGTAAAAGAATTCACCCTAGCTTATAGTGCTTATCTAGTGGATTTGAATATGGCTGGCTAAACCCTAAACAGGAAATATTCATTTGCCCATTATTCACAAAACAAAACAGCTCTAGAATTCAGGGTTCCCCAGCTTTTGACTCCAAAGTTTTCTTGCTGGTCCTGAACAAATGAGGAGCTGGGAAACAAAGTACTAAGTCAGTCTTTGCCTTGGGTGAGTCTACAGGGACTGTTTTCTTAAGCGGTCTTCACAAGCAAGTCTCAAAACTGTTTTCGTCTTTTTCCCTTTCAATCAGCAAAAGTAAGTTTGAAAGGCACATCCCCTTGGTATTCCATTAGTAAGCAAAAGGAATTTTGTATGAACAGCCCCTATTTACTCCAAAGACCAAATTTTTAAAAAGCTTTTGCTGTCTCTTTGCATTAATTTTTTTATCTGTCTTAAGAATCATCAAATCAATCAAGAAGTACTTGTTAGGTACCTACTGTGTTGTCAAGCGTTGTAGATACAAATGCAAAAGCTGAAACAATCTCATACTGCAATATATTTCAATTGTGAGTTATTACTGTTGTATCAAAACTAAACTTAGTCATATATTTCAAGCCTCTCTACTAAATGACTCTTCATTAGCTACCTGTTATTTCCTATTATACCAAGATCATTCTGCTCCTACACAAGGCAGATGGTCTGCCATCACATGTACACTTCTGGCTCAAAATCATCTTCCAATGCTTTCTACCAAATTACAATGCTACTTTCAAATCGCAGCTTAAATTTTACCTTTTTCATGAAGTTTCCTCGGACTTTGTCCACTCATCTCCAGTTATTCCAACACCCCACAACAGTTCTTAAGTATTTCTTTCTGTACAGTGTAAATGACCTTTATGTATGTTTATATTCCTATGATGTTACAGGTTAGAACTGTTAGATGACTATCCTATCACTCTCATTATTACAAAGTCCTCAAGGGAAAGGACAGTGTCTACTATATCCAGTGCAACTATGTATCAAAATAATTAGGTGTTTAATAACATCAGTTAAAATTATGACTCTGCTACCTGTATGACTCTGAGCAAATTACTTCACCTCTCTGGCTTTAGTTTCAACTGCAAAATAAGGGAGCTGAACTAGATAATCTAGGTGAAGTCCCTTCCAGCTCCAAATCTATGCTTTTGTGACATGTCCATACTGTCACATTATGAACGGAAGCATACTATAAGTAACACAAGGTGTTTTCCATGAATAAAGTAAAAGTTCTGAGGGGAAAAGGCACATCTTTATGTCCAATATTTAACTGTTGATAGGCAACTTCATTTCTTTTGGAATACTATTGAAAAAAATTTTTAATGGTATATGCTTCAACCTCATGACACAAATTCTGTCCACTGCCTTTGTCACCTACTTGGAGAGCATAGTTTAAAATTTTTAAGTGCTGAACAACAGAATAATAGGATCCAACATTTAGTTTTAGTATGGAGTGAACAACTTATATTATTTGTTAAGCCTTTATTACCTCAGTTTAAATTAGGCAGCTGTGAGATCTACCCCAGCAAACATTAAGCATGAAGTACGGCTAAGAACTATTTGTCTACTGATCCACTTTCTTCCCACTTTCAGTCTTTGTCAGGACTTAGCATTTTACTTGACTATTACACTGACTTAATTTTCTTATTATTCTTAAAAGAATTACTACACTGGAAGAAATTTAGGAAGAAAACACTGTAAGAACATGACTTACTTAAAAGTTCAAATTAGGGACACAGGAACTAATAATTACTGTCTAGTTCTAATATAAGCAAAAGCTTATAAAACCATAAAAATATACACAAGTTCAAAAAGTCTATGACATTTAGAATAAATATGGCAATTGCAGAAAACATAATTATTACTTTTAACTTTTAGTTACATGTGCATGGTCATAATCTAATTAAAAATACAGCTTTTCAGATGAAATAATAATATAAATGTTCCTTATTTACTATAGCAGTTGGTTTCCAAATACTAAAGTCCTCCATTTTTACTACATTTAATTTAACAGGTAGCTAGGTAGTGAAGTGGACAGAGAGCTAGACTTTGAGTCAGAAAGACCTGAATTCAAGTTCTTCCTAAGGAGTATTTCTATCTATATCATGGAAATGAATTCTATATATATTTATATTTCCAAGATAGGTTATAGGTTAGAACTGTGTTAGGTGATTGTTCTACTGCTCTGATTACTACAAATTCCTCATGAGAAGGGTCAGTATCTACTATATCCACTGCAATTATGCATCAAGATAATTAGGTATTCTGAGACAAGTCCCTTAACGTCTACTAGCCTATTTTCTCATCTATAAAATGAGGAAAACAGCACTTACCTCAAAAGAGTTCTTATGAGATATTTATAAAATGCTTAAAGTACTATATAAGCATTAGCTGTCATTATTACTACATCACTCCCTCCCCACCCCCCCAAAAAAAATCACACTCTTTAATTGTAAGGGCATGATTCCACTGATTATCAATCCATTTAAAAACTGAGTGATTAACTTTGTCAGGTAAAAACACCTCTTGACTGAATCAGTCCAACAAAATATGAGTATGAACACGGAGTGTACAGCTCCTTGAATCAATCAAAGCCTATGTACAAGAGATTTGGTTATATCCTAAGAACTTTATCTTTTAATCTGTCGCAGCTATCTCAGGAAAACCAGATATAGAGATTTTATAGAGATTTCTGAATTCAAGAGGATAGAGTAAGCATGACATTCTAGCCCACCTCTAAAGAGCAATGGTAGGACTGAGCTATGGCAGATCTGTCAAGGAGAGTAATAATTCTAAAGGTATGTCAGAGAAGAAGACCTAGGAGTCACAGACACTATAACAGAATATGCTATTTTGTTTGCCAAACACTTCCAGTAAAGTCAACTTCAAAAAGGCCAAGGCTTAACTAGAAATAGATATAAATATAAAGTTAGGTGGAGAGCCCAACCTCTGCCTAACCATTTGGAATTTTCCTACCTGGAGTTCAGAGGAATTGTGGCTGAACTTAGAACTTTCTACCGAAAATAAATTCCCTAAATGAAGAAGGAAACATGTGGATCTCAAGGGCAATTAAATCACCTCCTTGGCTTAAAACAAGCTAATTGTCGTAACCAGGTATTATATAAGTTTAACAGTCCTAATGATATATGGCATTTATGTATGTAAAATTCTAATAATTTTCTACTGAAACCAAAACATCTTACCCAAGTAGGTTTTACCTTATACAGTGGACGACGAACATCAATGGGGCAATTCTGAATAACTTCATCAACTACATCTGAAATGGACTCCATGAAATCTGGATTAGCAAACTAAACAAAAGGAATATAAGATTACACATTGTCTCAGAAAAAAAGAAAAGAACAAAAAAATTCTCAAAGTACTGCACAATGATTTATATTAGGAAGCCGGAACGGATGAAACATCAAAGTAAACCTAATTATATGTGAACAGTGTAAATAAAAAGCTGGCTTCCTCAAAGGATAAAATGTATGATAAAGAATTAAGAGAGACAGGCCAACAATGAATAATAAATAAGTAATGTGTCACCCTAAATAAGAGAAATTAAAACATGTAACTAACCTGAATAGCTAACATTTTTCTAACATTTGTGGAATATTAATATTATGAAACAATCACTAAAACTATGTCCAATGAAAGACTACCGCAAAACTAGGTTAAGAGGCTAAGGATTTTTTTTTCTTTTTAGAGAGAAGCATTTTTAAATAGAAAAGCATTAGTATTATCAAAAGAGGCAGCATGTAGCAAAGAACAGATTACTGGAAATGGAGTCAAGAATATTTGAGTTCAAAATAGTGTCTCAGAAATGTCCTAGCTTTCTGTCCCTGGATAAGTCACAACCTATCTCAGCCTCCGCTTCCTCATCTGTAAAACGGAGATCAATCCAATCAACAAGCTTGAGTCATTCCCCAACTGATAAATGGTCAAGGGACATGAACAGGAAGTTTTCAGAGGAAGAAATTAAAGTCAACAATAGTATTGTGAAAAAATTATCTAAAACACACATAACTAGAGAAATACAAATGAAAACAACTCTGAGGTACCTCCTCATGCCTATCAAACTGGCTAAGATAACACAGAAGGAAAATGACAAATGCTGGCGAGGATGTGAAAATATAGCTATGCTAATGCACCATTACTGATAGAGCTGTGAACAGGTCCAACCGGTCTGAAAAGCAACACGGAACTATGTACAAAAACTATAAAACTGTGCATACCTTTTAATCCAGTAATACCACTACTAGCTCTATAACCAAAGAGATCAAAGACAAAGGAAAAGAACCCATATATACACAAATATTTATAACAGCTCTATTTGAGCAGTGGCAACTGAGAAAACACCCAACAATTGGGGAATGGCTGCACAAGCATATGAATGTGATGGAATACTACTGTGATATCAGAAATGATGAAGGGGATGGTTTCCAAAAAATCAGGGATATTTATATGAATTGATGCAAAATGAAATGAGCAGAACTAAAAAAACAATCTATGCAGTAACAGAATTATTGTAAGGATAATCTACTGTGTAAACTTAGTAACTCTTATCAATACAATAATCCACCACAATTCCAGAGGACTTAGGATAAAAAATGCTATGTACTTCCAGATAGATTCAGAGTGCAATTTGAAACATTTTTTCTTTTTTTTCTTGTCCTCCAACACCCCCCTTTTCTCCAAGCATGACTAACACAGAAATGAGTTTTACATGACTTCATATGTGTGATGGGTGTTGTATTTCTTGCCTTCTCAATGAGTGGGAGAGGAGATGGAGGTTGGAGAGATTTTAGAACTGAAAATAAAACTGAATTTTAAAAATCAATCAACAAGCTTTATTAAATGCCTATTGTGTTAGAGGCACTGTATAAGGTTTAAAGAATGGACCCTGAGGACACAAAGACAAAAACAAAACAGATTGTATCCCCAGGTTCTGTCCTGGTTCCTGTTCTCTTTACTCTTTACTCTCCATCAGTGATTTCATCAGCTCCTGTGGATTAAACTATCATTTTTAAGCAGATAACTCCCAAACCTTTATCCAACTTTTATCTTTCTCCTCATTTGTATTCCTGAATATCCAACTGCCTTCTGGACATCTCTAACTAGATGCCTTTTAAGCATCTCAAACTCAATATGTTCAAAACTAAATTCGTCATTTTTCCCTCTAAACCAATCCTCCTCCAAACTTTCCTATTTCTGTCAACACGACCATTTTTCTAGTCACCCTGGTTCCCAACCTAAGAGTAATCTTCAAGTCTTCACTAAACTTCATGACTCTATCATCACACCCACTACCAAGTCTTGCCAATCCCACCTCCTCACCGTCTTTCAGATCTCTCTACTCACATCACAATCATCCTAGCTTTCTCTTAAACTATTATAGTAGTCTCCTAACTGGTCCCCAGCTTCCAATCTCTCCCTGAACTAATCCATTTTCCACACAGCTACCAAAACAACAGTCATAGGATGATGGCAGAGGGAAAGACCAGCTTAAAGGTTATCTAGTCTAAACCCTTCATTTTACGGATGAGGAAACTGAAGCCCGGAGAGGTAAAGTGATTTGCCCAAGGTCACACAGGTAGTGACAGAGCTGGGATTCAAACCCTCTAATTCCATGTTCTTTACACTATACCACAGATCTGATGATACCATTTTCCTACTCAAAACTTTTAGTGCCTCCCCACTACTTCTGGATTAAATGCCAACTCTGTCATTTAAGGCCCTTCACAATCTGGCTCCAACCTATTCTTTCACACACTGTTCTCTGTCAAGCACTCTATATTCTAGCTAAACTGGCCAGAACTGCTGTTCTCTCTACACGACATTCCATCTTCTGCTCTCATGCCTTTACATAAGCTGTTTCCCCATGGCTGGAATGTTTTTTCAATCGTGCCCTGGAGGAACTTCTGCTCTGATGCCTGCTGTCCTGACTGGCAACTGACTCTCCTGGACCACAATTTGAGGCAAACCCTATTCATGGTTCACTTCACATCCTACTCACCAGTTATCTCCTCCACAGACTTGCCAACCCACTTTACCACTCACTCCATCTCTTTTCTTCTGCCTCTCCCTATACACTACTCTCTCATGGAATTATGAACCAAAATCAAATCAACCTTGCCTTTGTTCTTAGATGGTGTGTGTAAATCTAATCTCCTATAGCCACACTCACCATTCTTGTACTTTTTAGAACCAAAGTGTCCTTTCCTGATCACAATTCTCTTACGTGTGTTGTCTCCCCTATCAGAATGTAAACTGCTTGAGAGCAGAGGCTGTCTCTGCTTTTTGTTATTTATATTCTCATTGATTAAACAAATTAGGGAGTCCCGGAAGAAATTACCAGTCAGATATATGGATAGAGGAAGAGTTCAGGACCAAACAAGGAATAGAGAGGATCACGAAAGGTAAAATGGACAATTTTGATTCTATAAAACATTAAAGTTTTTAAACAAACCAAACCAATACCTTCTAGCTAAAACTAGAAGAAAAACAAGTAAATGAGAAAAATCTTTGTAGCAAATTTCTGTGACAAAAGTCTCATTTAGTATGATATGCAGGGAACTGAGTCAAAATTTCTAAGAGTCGTTGATAAATGTTCAAAGTATATGACTAGGCACGCTACTCCTGTATTGTTGGCCTACTTGCAGTTCCTTAAACACATCACTACATCTCCCATCTCCATTGTATTTTGCTGTCCTCTATGCCTGAAATGCTCTACCCATCACCTCCACCTTCTAGTTTCTCTGGCTTCCCTCAAGATTCAATTCAAACCCTATTTTCTGCAGAAGACCTTTCCTTGCCAGCCCAGTTCCTGGTATCTTGCCCTGTCTTCTATCCAATCTATATTTTCATGTAGTTTCCCTTGTTAGAATGTAAGCTCTTTGAGGGCAGGAATTCTTTTTGTCTTTCTTTGTATCCCCAGAAATTAGCACAGTACCTGGTATATGGTAAGCACTTAATAATTACTCATTGGCAGACTGACTTACTGGGAGGACCAGGAAAGAACTCAAGCAGAATGTGGTGTTTTAATTGCGTCTCAAAGGAAACCAGTGATTACAAGGAGGAAAAGCATTCCAGGCATGGACAACTCATGCCAACACATGGAAACAGGAAATGGAGTGTCATCATATGTGAGTAACAGCAAGAAAGCTAGTTTATATGGACTGTAGAGTACATGGAAGGGAATAATGTATAATTAACTAAAAAAGGTAGGATGGGGACGGGTTTTCATAACCTGCTCTAAATGCCAAACAGAGGAATCTATATCTGATCCTGGAAGTAACAGGGGGCCACTGGCTTTTGAGGAGGAGGGTGGTGACATGATCAGACCTTCACTCTAGGAAAATACTTTGTTGGTGAAACCTGCCCTGTCTATCTCACAAGGCTGTTGAGGATCACACAAAATAATCTATGCGAAAGCATTCTGTAAACTATGACACATCTGTAACACGTTCTTTTTAAAAACAACATTTCTATAACCTTTTAAGGTTTATTCAGCACTTTCTTCCTAGCAATTCTATAAGGTAAGTCCTTGTTTTGCAGATGAAGAGACAGAGGCTCAGAATGGTAAAATGACTTGCCTAAGAATATGCATTAAGTGCTGGTCAGACGTAGAATGCAGATTTCCTGGTTCCCAGCCTAGCGTTCTCTCGAGTATGGTAGATGTGTGTGAGTTTAAAGAGATTTTTATATAAGTGGGTATAACAAGCCATCACCAGATACCCAATTTTCTCCACTGCACAGCTTTGTTGAAAACTTTTCTTTTCACAGTAGGTGGTGCTATTGCTCCAAAAAACACAATCTACAATTTATAAGCACACAAAAAAATTTCTTACCTCCGGATGAAAGAAAATTTCAGGTCCAAGAAACCTTTCATAACCAACATCTATAATGAACTTCTTCTGGTTGATTGCATTGATGCCGGTGTACTGTTTGATCCATTTACGTGAGTCTACATCATACTTCGCAAATTCTTTAACTATGTCAGGGCAAATATAACAGTACTTCTCCTGCACAAAATAGAAAGATCACCAGACATTAAGGACTAACTAAAGTGTATTTTCTCAATCAAAAAATACAGTAGCATTATGCAGCAGCCAAACCTGTTAATGTGCAACCTGTCTATGACTCTAACAAAAAATAAAAGGCTATATTTACTTTTACAGATTTTTTTACAGATGTTCCTTACTGTAATTTATCTAGAGCACAGGAATAACTAACAGTCTGATGTTCAACCAGCAAACTTTCTGATACTACAAAAATCCTTTGATTTGTAGCTTGATCCTACTGCTATTTGTAACTTAGTTATCGTCTTAGCTCTGCCCATCTCAGAATTCTGCCATATGATCTGATACTTCATTTCAAAGTATGGTTGTTAGCTTTCCACCCTATTGTTGCCTCACTTTAACTTCCCACACATCAAATGTCTGGATATCTTGCTGTCATCGATTTTTCATGTGGCAGCAAGCATTCCTTCCATGATGCATACTGGCTGGAATCCAGTGCTTCGTTGGTAGTCTTGTCTGTTCACTGTAGTTCACAGAGGGCACTGATCAAACTATGAGAGGCGTTAACATCTCTAGAGCATGGGTATATCTGGACACGACCAACCACCCTCAGCTTGATGCAGACTGCCTTCCAAACTCTTGTAGTCTTCTGAAAGACATTCTGGCTCCTTGAATATGTTTTCCAATTCCTTGTCAATCAGTATCTTTGCGACCAAGATAGCAAACTGCTTCGGTAATAGCATTCCACCATGGCTTAAAGCTCCACATTCTCAACACAAAGAATTGGCCATATACAGCTTTTCCTAGGAAGAAGCTTAACTATGAATCTGATCATCTTCAGATTTAGAATTCATCCACTGTGATTTGTAAACTCTACAGAGAAGTACATATAGTGTTTACCATGGCTTCTTGAGTATATAAAGAGAATCTTGAAGAATATCAGCCTACTGAATTTAAAACTTTTTAGACTTTCAGAATTACCAACTAGTAGAATATAAGCATCTTGAGGGCAGGGACTAATTTCATTTTTACCTTTATACGTCCAGTGTCTGGATCAAGGTTGCTGTTTATTAAATGCTTGCTGACTGAATTGAACCAAATCCTGGTGAATTTCTCATGACATCCCAACCACCAAAAGGCAAGGACAAAAATGGTACTATACTAAGATTGTGCTAAAAACTTTACAAAAGTTTATCAACCACCTACAGACACATACATTTGTGAGGTACAATGTAAGGGTGATTCTTTTTTCAGTATGACTTAAACTAGATGACCACTAGAAATCCTTTGCAACTCTAAAATTGTATGATTCTGATTTTTAGTTTGATGTGAATAGGACCGTTAAACATGAATAAATTTTGGTGATAGTATTTTCCTTCTAAAATGTTAAATATGAAATTATGTTTTTAAACATTTATTATGTGGGGGGGGTGAAAATTGGCTTAATTTTCTTTATTTTGCTTAAAAATTTCCTTGATTCCGATGTCATAATCAGGCATAATCAATGTGTTACTTTTAAGGGTTTTCTTCCCTTGTTTTCTCTATTACAAGGAAAGATTCAGAAAGCATAAGTAAAACTTTAACTAAAAAACAGAACAAAATATGACACCACCCCACACATATCCTAAGAGTATTCCATATCCCCAGATCTCCCTCCATTCCCCCCCCAAAAAAAAACCATCCCAAACTCCAATATTTATAAGCTCTGTCAATTCATTCCCACGGCAAAATTAGTTTCAGAAACATAATATGAAGGTAGAGCTGGGAGGTTCAAAGTAAAACACAAGAAAGCATAACCGCAGACTGTTTCCTTTAGGCAAGAATACTTTCTATAGCTTTCTTTTACCCTACTCCTCGAAGTTAAAAATTAAGGGAAATTAATATTTGATCCACATTGTAAAAGAACTGTGAAAATAAAATTCAAATTAAGCTTTATGACATGAATCTTCAAGAGTAAATATGGTGAATTTTCTGTTCAGTTAAACAATGCAACTGATTTTGTGACTGAGAGGAACATGTTGAATAAACCACTGAGAAAAAGGACAATCTCACTTTCCTATTTGTATCTCCAGCACCTGAGCACAGTGTTTGCCACTTAATAGGAGCTAAAAAGCCAGCTAGCAATAATTTATTAAGTACTTTCTATATGGCAAGCACTGTTCTAAGAGCTGAGGATATAAAGTCAAAAGACAGTCTCTGCCCTCAAGGAGTTCACAATCTAATGAGGGAGACAACATGAAAACAACTATGTACAAACAAGATATATAACTGGAGATAATCAACAGAAGAGTGTGCCCTTAAGGGGAATCAGGAAAGGTTTCCTGAAGGTGAGAGTTTAGCTGGGACTTGAAGGGGGGAGGGAAAGAGAAGGGGAGTCCAGGCATGTGGGATAGCCAGTGAAAAAGGCGAGTCAAGAGATGTAGTGTCTAGAAAAGGGAATATTAAGGAGGCCAGTGTCACTAGACCTCAGGGTTTGAGTGAGGTGGAAGAATACGAGGAAGGAGTAAAGTGTAAGAAGACTGGAAAAGTAGGATGGGACCAGGTGGTTCAGAGGATAGAGTGCCAGGCCTCAAGTCAGGAAGACTCATCTTCCTGAGTTCAAATCTGGCCTCGGACACTTACTAGCTGTGTGACCTTAAGTCATTTTAACTCTGTTTGCTTCAGTTTCCTCATCTGTAAAATAAGCTGGAAAAGGAAATGGAAAGGATCAATTAGTACTCCTGGGACCCCAAGAGAAATTTCAAGTGCCCTATAGGGACAAAGAACAATTTTCACTCCCCTAAAGTTAAATCAAATTTTTACATGCGGGTCGAGAGCAGAAGAGCCTCTTAGTGAGAGAGGGAGAGGATGAGTACTCCACCCTGCAAGAGTCAATGCTAATTTGAAATACTTGGTATCCAATTGAGCTCAGAGCAGGGGATATCCTTAATGGGAGAAGAAGAGGGTGAAGATTCTGAAGAGAAAAATGGTGACAGTAAGAGAACACTGAGCAGCCTCTGATAACTCAGATATCCTGGCCCAGATGAATTATGTCCTCTGGCACTGAAAGATCACAGATTATAAGATTTAGAGCTGGAAGGGATATTAGAGGTCATCTGGTTAGACTGATACATTGTACAGATGAGGAAATGAAGGCCTCAGAGGGATTAAGTGACTTATCATTTTTATTTCATTTTTTTTTACTTAAGCATTTATATTCTCTCTCTCTCTCTCTCTCTCTCTCTCTCTCTCTCTCTCTCTCTCTCTCTCTCTCTCTCTCACCTTTACCCAACTGGGGAAAAACAAACAAAGCAAATTAAAGCAAATAAAATTATAACAGATGTTCCTCAATGCAAAGATTGTATCAACTACAATATCGCCTACCATCTTTTACAACTCTTGGTAGTATTATGCAATAGTTTTTCAGAAGGGCTCTGCTGAGGTTTGGTTTTGGTTTGGTGGGTTTTTGTTTTCTTAAGTAACAAAGAAATGAGAAAAGTGAGGAATAACAATAAGGAACAGTAGTGACACAACCAGCGATACGGTGCTACTGATTTAAGGGAACAGGGAGCTGATGCCACTCCTGACTGCCCAAACTCATTGTAGACTTCTGGGCCAGCACTGAAAGATGGCTATCGCTACATTTTCTACCTAGTAGCCAACACTTTTCAGATTTCCCAGCTAGAAATCACTCAAGAAAGCATTCTCTTGCCTTTATAGAGTATGGGAGAAATGTCTTTCCATCAACTCCCCCTTACTTGTCCCTTTCACCTGAGCTGCCTAATGCCCAGAAAGGACTTCACCCAGAGGCCAAACCTCTAGGGTGTTGATAACCTACATGAACTTATTACTCAATGATTACCAAACTTTCACCTGGTCACATTCTCCCTACCCTAGTAATTCCGAATCCCCAGCTGTCATTATTCAAATTCATCTCTCATTGCCTGCTCTGTTATTACCATTCCTCACAAACCAGACCCTCTTCCCCTCCAATGTCCGACTCAAAAGCTATACACACTTTTTCATTACGCTATCTGAAAAATGCATGCTCCATGATAATAAACTTGGTTTTGTCTTAAATCTTTACCTTTCCTACTCCTTATATCTTCAGGCTTACATTGAAACCTGACTTCATCCTAAAAACACAGCTTCTTTGCTGACTCTTCCCAGTACTGGTTGTTCCAGTACTTTCTCTCATTCCCCCCAACTCATTGGTTGAGATGGAATTGGAATATTCCTTGCTCCCCACTGGCTCTCCTTCTGCCACCATCACTCAAGAACATCTCATTTGAGGTTCACTGAATCCACAGCTGCCACCCAATCAAAATTCTGGAAGCTGTGGTCTACTGACCTCCAGAATACCTCCCCACCACCACCTTTCCTTTTTCTCAATGAGTTCAGTGCCTAGCTTATAGTCTTTATCTCTTCCTTAACTCCTGCCCTCAAACTAAGAGATTTCAACAGATTCCCTCAAACACCCTAACCTCCAAGTTTCTTAATTTACTCATTTCCCATGACCTACTTTTCCACCCTACCTTAGATACACAGAGAGATGATCACACCCCTGATCTTGCCATCATACACAAATGCATTATTTCCATGTTTATGAGCTCTGAAATTTCCTTATCTGATCACACTCTTATCACTCCACCTTTCCGTCTGCCTTTCAACTTTAAACCCTGCTTTTTGTCCTCATCATAACTTCAGTCTCTTGACCCCTCAGTTTTTTTCTGGGGCCTTTACTGACCCCTTGGCAAACCAGTTAAACTCTATATACACTGTAGTCTTCTCTCGAGTCTCATGCCCCTTGTTCTATGGCTGATCTTGCTCTGACAAGCCTCAGCCTTGGATTACTCCTACCATCTGCTTCCCTCACTTCTATTTGTGTTGTTGAATGGAGCTGGAAAAAATCACAAAACCTTGCTTACTGGTTCTGCTACAGGTTTATGTTATATAATCTTAACTGGGCCCTCACTGCAGCAAGGCAGTCCTTTTACACCTCCCATTTTGACTCTTGGTCCCACTTACCACAGCAATTTTTACAAACTTTTTAATTCTTCCTCCAACCTCTAATCTAATTAGAGGGCTGAACTCACCTCTCCCTAAGACAAGACTTTAAAAAGAACTTTAAACTTTAAAAAGAAAACAAACTTTAAAAAGTCCAAAAGAGGCGTGGAGTTCCCCTACCAGAAAAGGAATTAAGTAGTTGGAATTAGTTACTCAGGGTTAGGCAAAGAGGAAAACATTATGCTGTGGACATAAGGTTCTTAGACAAATTGTCTGAACTCACGTTACACAGTAAGAGAAATGTCTAGATCTGCTCAATGTTTTGGTTTTTTGTTTTTTTTTTTTTAATGAGCAAAGATAAGTTCCCATAGTGTACTCCAGGAAAATTTCTAGTCACTAATATTCTATTTTTTTCATTCAATTTTATTTTATTTTCATTTCTAAATTCTCTCCCTCCTACCTCCATCTCCTCCACCTACTGAGAACTAGATAAACAAAACCCATTAAAAAATAATACCAAGCAAAACAAAACACACATATATATGCATAAACACTATTGTATGTGTATATATACATGTGAATACATATGTGTATACATACATATGTCTGCATGCTTCAGTCTACACATTGCACAACGGTCTATCACCTATCTGCAGGTGGACAGCATGTTTCATAATGAGTCCTCTGGAACTGTGGTTGGTTACAATGTGTCAAGTTCCTAAGTTTTCCAAAGTTGTTTTTCTTTAGAGTATTATTGTTGTATAAATTGTTTTCCTGGTTCCGCTCACTTCATTTTGTATCCGTTCATACAACTCTTCCCAGCTTTTTTTTAAAACCATCCTCTTCATCATTATGCACAAGAGAATTCCATCACACACACGTACATATATGTGTGTGTGCGTATAAATATACACCATAACTTGCTGAGCTTTTCATTAGTTTCCAATTCTTTGCCACACAGAAATAGCAGGCACCAGTGTTCTAGAGATACACTATCCATACTTTTCATATCAGCTTTCATATTCATAATGTATACAATAATAAACAGGCAATTCACACTTAAGTATTCAATAATGCAAAAGTATCAAAGCAACTGGTATGACTCATAAAGGAAATACATTAGAAGGCTAATCATCCAATCATAAAATTTTAAAATTCTTTTAAATTATAATTTTTCTTTAGTACATCCCAGCTAGGACATCCAAGAAGGAGAATTTCTCCAGCAGCCACCCAAATATATCCCACATACACTCTCTGGGCTCATTCCCCAAGGATGTCTGTTACTCCCAGGTTCTTTGGAGTAATCTGTGGTACTGTAACACAATAATTCATTGATTCCCCGACCTGTATGCATCCATTAGCAAACAGACAGTAGATATAATTTGCAACAGAATTTACTAAAATGGCATAGTAAGAATAATAGTTACAATATTCCCTCCATAAAACTGGGCACACTTCCACTCATATACACACTGTCCATGGAAAGAGTGGCTATAGAGTACAAGGGCAGTGAAGTACAAATGCAGAAATAACTGTGCAAAGGCAACTCATGACTCCAGAACTCCAAGGCCTAGCAGTCCTTTCTCTCTTCTGGGGATCCTCTCCACAGCCCAGCTCTGGATCACCAAGGCTAGCATTCTCTTCACTCCACAGCCAGCTCCCTTCTCTGCTGCCAGAGGATCCACTGCTGGGGACTGCTTCTTATCTTTCTGTACATTTGTCTGCCTAGAATGTGTTTTTGCTCCCCAATGGATACAGTCTCTCCTACCGATCAAGCAGTTCCCCTTAAAAGCTACATGGCTAATGGAGGGAGAGAGTGAAGAAAGAAGGCCCCTCCTACCACCCTGCCTTGCAGGGGAATCCCCCATAAGTAGCTCCTTATATTCACTCCCCCAAAACTGCTGAAATCATCCAGGGCTTAGCTATTCAAAGTCCGTAGGTATTTGTGCTTGTCCAGTGAGGCTGCTCCCTTTAATTCCATCAAAGAAAGGTGGCACTTTATAAAGGAAATCTTCAGGTATCAGCACATTGATGCCTCACTATCTCTATAGGTTAATCTTTAGTTTCTGTGACTTCATAAACTTGGGAGGAATTAGGAAGGAGATTTAAACCTCCCCTTCCATTCTTAACACTCTGCTTCATGGAATGTGTCATACATCTGTATTCATCTGAATGTCTTTGCTTCCATCTTCTGTGCATATCTTTTTAAAATACAAGTTATTTAGTAAATTCTTTGTACATTCACATCAATTCCTTCAGACAACTACTGCTCTTCCATGTCTCTGGAACTTTTTCTCTGTGATTTTACTATTTCATTCTTAATAATTTCCCATATCTCCTGGTCTAGCTAACCCCATAAAATTTTAGTCACTAAGATCCTACCTGTTTTTCCTATGAACCCTTTCAAATCTGCTCTCTTAAAATTTTGGTTTTATGTCAAGACTATATTCAACTTTCTTCTTTTCCTCTCTCACAAATTCTAGAGAAAAAATTTCCACCCCCATCCCCAGGTTCCCATCATTTCCACACAAGCAACCATGGAACTCTCCCATTCACAAAAAATTTCCAGAACACAATTTGGGAAATTTAGGAAATGCTAGATTATATTTACCCTTCTTCACTTATTACATTCCCAGTGATATCTGATGTTTTTTCCCCCATGGAAAACCCTACTTTTTGCTAAGGGTGATCGATGGCTGTTAATACCAATTCATACTCAGGAAATGATTGCAATAATAACCACCTATGCCTGAATAATTTCATTTTTGGACTTTTTTTTTGAGAAGCCAAGACAAAAGGAACAAAAATAAAAGACTGGGGTATGCCAGTGTCTAAAGTTCCTTCTAACTTGAGCTTCCTTTATTGGCTCCAACAATTGTTCCCCACCTTTGTTATGAGTCCTAGAAGCCTTTAAAGGACTTCCTGTATTTTTAAATAAAAGAAATTGGGCACTGGATAAATTTGTACTTTTCTTTAAAACTATCTTCATCTTTTTTTTAACTGCCAAAAAGATGACACCTTTAAAAAGTCAGTCAACTTCTCAAATCTGTATTATTTAACAATATAGAAGATTAGCACACCGGAACGCCAGCCTTCCAGTTAACTAGGTATTTTGTTTAACAGGGTTGAACAAAATAAATCTTTGCTTCAAACCTTATTATGAAAAGACTTTCTAAAATGTCCTGGATCCATATAATAATAAAGTACCATGAACATAATTAATTCCTTTTTTTTAAATCTTGCAATGAATGCCAACATTGATTATTTTTGGAAATGCAGCAGATATGCAACATGGTAGAATATGTACTGACTCCAGAACTATCCTGAAAGTAACAATATGCTAAACCCATGATGTTAGCTTTTTTTTCATTTGCCTCTTTCCAAAAAGTAAAGTGCTGAAAAAAATCCCAGTAAATTGAAAGTTATTACTTCATTAGAACTCATGTAGGTCAAGTTCCAATATATACATGTTCTTATTCATACTAATGATTAGAATGTCCTGCTTCAGACCTACAATACTAATTATAGATCCTAAATTTGATTCTTATTTAACACTCTAAAAGAATTTTGTTTACCTTCAGTTTAACCTTAAGAAACAGCATGGTATAGTATAGCTGGCCTTCAAGCCAAGAAGACCTGAATTCAAGTCCTGTCTTTCATACCACCTCTGTGATTCTCAGAAAAGCTCTTTAAAGCTTTAGGTGTACTTAAGTCAGGTGATAAATTCAGTGCATCTACATATTACTTTCAGGAGATTCTTCCCTCTCCCCACTGATTATCATCCCCATTAATCATCCCCTACAATGCTGACAACATTTGTTCAGCATATTTACTTCTCCCACCCATTTCCCTCTAAGGACTACGGGGCAAAGGGGGTCAGGGAGGAGGGGGAGACAAGGATAGAGCTTAGGATTCAGAACTCAGATACAGTTCAGAGAAGTTTAAGGTTACTAAGTGTCCTATTTCTGCTTCACAGAGGCTACTAAAAGTATTATTTCTGCTTCACAGTGGTTTAAACAGTTTTTTGTGGTTTAGCCTGGAACCCTAACCATCATTTAAAAATTGTTTCTATGGGAAAATGCATTCTGAATTCCAAACAATGGACTGAGAAATAAACTTTTGGAATATAAGCCACTCCCATATTTACTTTTAAAAAAAGAGAGAAAAAAAATATAAGAGAAGAGACATTACTTAAAAGAAAAAAATTATAGCCCCCCAAAAACCCAAAACCCATCTCTCTCATCCCCAAACTGACCAATTTTACATTAATTTTACCTTAATGGCTTTTGCTGTCTCCAGCGATTGCTCAGGAGGAATTCCCACCTCCCTCTCCCTTAGGAGCTGTTGAATGAAATATGTAATATCTCTACCTGCAATAGGGATGTGTTTGATGCAGCTTCCAATTACATAACCTTCTGCCTAGGAGGAAAGAAAAAGAGCTTGGTTGAAAAATTCCTTTTAAAGTTCTTCTACTCAGTATACATTTTTAGTTTACTTAGTCATCAATCACTTACTAAACTCCCATTGTGTGCAAAGCATTATATTGGGTGCCTTAAAAATCACCATATAAAAATTGCTTTAAAACTAAAACCTCAATAGCCTGAGAAATCAAAACAATTTAAGCAAAAATTGAGAAATTCCATTACTTACAAGATATGATGTCCAGCAAATACAAGTTTTCCTGCTAAAAGAAAGACTGCTTCATTTATAAAATGTTAATTCAATTGACTGCACATCTACTCTAGGCTATACCTCTAAAAAAAAATTTAGCTTGATGTAGTTGAGAACTCTTACTACTGACTCTACCTCTCTGAAATTCAATTTCTTCTGCTATAAAAATGGAATAAGTAATACTTATATTACCTAGTTGACAAGGTTGTTTCAGGAAGCAAATGAGTTGCAGTAGGCATAAAGCTTTGTAAACTATAAATTATTTTATAAATGTGAGCAGTTATTACTAATAATAACAAAACTGATTATTATTATCATTCAAAAATAAGCAACCTCAAGTACTAAAGAACAATGTTCTCTATTTAAAGCAATATGTCAATAGTACCTTAGTCATTTTTTTAGTCATGTCTGACTCTTCATTACACCATTTGGGGTTTTCTTGGCAAAGATATTGTAGTGGTTTGCCATCTCCTTCCCTGGCTCATTTTACAGATGAGGAAACTGAGGCAAACAGGGTAAAGGGGCTTGTCCAGGGTCAGACAGCTAGTAAGTGTCAGAGGTCACATTTGAACTCAGGTCCTCCTGATTCCAGGTCCAGTGCTGGACCTGGAAGGTAACATTACCTTAACCAAAATGTTACCTTAACCAAAAGCTGGCTGGTCTTACACATAAACAGATTTTCTCCCTCTGCCACTACATTATGCCATCCACATAGGGGAACTATTATCTATTAACATGAGAAAAAGGGAGATACCAAACATCACAAAGCATTAACAAAAGTTCCTCAATTTTTGAGCACTACTGTTCATAGGGATTCTAGTAGTAACCAGTCCTGACTCCAGAAGAACCCTAACACTAGCAGAAATCCAAAATTGGTCCAAGTAAAATCAGAAAATGCAAAGGCATCTCTCTAATCAGCCTTCAGGATAAATAATCTCAGGTGGGGAACTATTTAAAGCATCTCCACATTGCTCTAAACCTGAGGAACTTAACCTGGAATCCACCAACAATAGGTATCAGGAAGAACCTATGAATTTGGATTGGAAAAGATACACCTTTATTTTCACTAACCTCTAGGTTTCCTTTGTAATGCCTTGTATTTTATTTTGTACACTTAAAAACATTATTCTCAGAGCAGAGCCAAGACATCAGAGTATAGGCCAGGACCCAGCTGAACTCTCCCAACATTCCCCTCTAAACACCTTTAAAATAATGCCTAAAATCAAATGTTGGATGGCAGAGCCAACAAAAGGTCAGAGAGAGAAATTTATCCAGCCTAAGACAATTTAAGAGGTCCACAGGAGAGGTAGGTGCAGGCCCGGAGTACAGCAGGAACAGCAGTAGTGGCCATGACAGCAGAAGCAGCAACAGCTTCAGGAACTCTCAGACCAGAGAAGAAAATGGGGTTGGACAACTAGTCAGAAAATGATTAAAGAGCACCCTTTGCTGGCACTGGATGCAACTGGTGCTGATTGCCAACTCTATTGCCCATAAGCAGTTCTGGGTCACAGTTTCAGGTGGAGAGGAGCGCTAACACTTGCAGCTGTAGGGGAGCAGGGTAAAGACCAGAGCACAGACCTGAAGCACAGTGATGACATCTCTTCCTGGATCACATCACCTTAGAAGCACTGAAAACTTGCAGACCCCCAGAACCAGCTCTGAAAACAGCAGCATGAAAAAGTCTGAAGCTTGACACGGTACTTCCCAACCCCCAGGGTGAACACAGGCCAACTTTAACATAAAATTCAAAGTTAAGAAATAGTCAAGGAAAATGAGCAAACAACAAAAAAAGAACTTGACCATAAAAATCTACTAAGGTGGCAGGGAAGATCAAGACATAAACTCAGAAGACAGCAACATGACTACAACTACAAGCAGACCTTCATAGGAAAATGCTGATCAGATCCAAGCCCAACAAGAATTCCTGGAAGAGTTCAAGAAAGCGATAAGAGTAGGAGAAGAAAATTAGGGCAATGTAAGAAAATTATTAAAAGAGAATTGAGTTTAGTAAAAGAGGCACACAAAAAGAAAATACTAAAGAAAATAATTCCTTAAAAAAACAGAATTGGTCAAATGGTAAAAGAGGCACAAAAATCTACTGAAGAAAAGAACTTCTTAAAAAGTAGAACTGGCCAAATGGAAAAACAGGTACAAAAACTCACTAAAAAAAAATAATTCCTTAAAAATTAGAATTGTGTAAGTAGAAGCCAATGATTCCATTAGACTTCAGAAAACAATAAAACAAAGTCAAAAGAATGAAAAAAACTGAAGAAAAAATGTGAACTATTGATTGAGGAGCAATAAATTAAGAAATGCTGAACTACCTGAAAACCATGATCAAAAAAAGGGCTAAGAGATATATTTCAAGAAACTATAAAGGAAAAGTGCCACTGTATCTTAGATTCAGAGGGTAAAATAGAAATTGAAAGAATCCACCAATCAATTCCTGAAAAAGAGCCCAAAATAACAACTCATAGGAATATTATAGCCAAATTCCAAAGCTCCCAGGTCAAGGAGAAAATAATGCAAACATCTACAAAGAAACAATTCAAATATCATGGAGCCACAGTCAGGATTACACAAGATTTAGCAGCTCCTATGTAAAAGGAGCAGAGGGATTCTGAAAGGCAAAGGAGGTAGGATTACAACAAAGAATAACCTACCTTGTAAAACTGAGTATAATCCTTCAGGGGAAAAATGGACATTTAATGAAACAGAGGACTTTCAAACATTCTTGATGAAAAAACCAGAGCTGAATAATCTGACATTCAAATGGAAGACTCAAGAGAAGAATAAAAAGGTAAATATGAAAGAGTTATCATAAAATACTCAATAAACTATTTACATTCCTATATGGGAAGATGATACATCTAACTTCTAAGAATTTTATCGTTATTAGGACAGTTAAAATGAGTCTACATAGACAGAAGGCACAAGTGTGAATTGATTATGTTGGGATGATCTCAAAAAAAATTCAGGGGTGAAAAAGGGACACAGCAGAAAAGGTGGGAAGGGAAAGGTGGAATGGGGAAATTTTTTCACATAAAAGAGGCACATAAGGAA
The DNA here is from genome assembly GCF_011100635.1 of Trichosurus vulpecula. NCBI lineage: Eukaryota > Metazoa > Chordata > Mammalia > Diprotodontia > Phalangeridae > Trichosurus > Trichosurus vulpecula. The sequence continues at coordinate 92,107,197 of NC_050577.1, forward strand.
GAGCTTTTACAGTGAAGGAAAAAATGGGGGGGTGGCAAGTAATACTTGAATCACTCCCATCAAAACGGGTTCAAAGAGGGAAGAATACACACACACATATCTATATATTTATGTTTATATATTTACACACACAAAGTTGGCTATGGAAATCTATCTTACCCAATAGGGAAGTAGGAGGGGAAGGGGATAAGAGATATGAGATGTGCTGGGGAGGAGGAGGGTGTAATAGCAATTTAGATTTGAAGATCTTTCCCACCCATTGATAGGCCATGTGACCTGCTTACATCCCAGGAAGCCTAAGTCATATGTGCTAGGAGGAGCTTGCTGTGAGGAAAAGGAAAGTGTGTCACAGGAAATGCAGAGAGAGCAGTTAAGCCTAAGTCATATGTGCTAGGAGGAGCTTGCTGTGAGGAAAAGGAAAGTGTGTCACAGGAAATGCAGAGAGAGCAGTTAGAGCTGAGGAAAAAAGCAGACGTGGTGGCTGCACTGTGACTGTGATTGTTGGTGGCAAGGCCACAGCAAGGGGGGTGATGGCTTTGAGATGCAGTGGTTCTCTGCTGTGATATTGTATACTGAGTTCTTTGCTGCTGTGATGGATTGGGCTTAGTGGTTTGGGGATCTAGTTCTTTGGTGTCTGAATAAATGGTTTACTTCTACTTCTATATGGAGAGTCTCTTATATTTTGTGATACAGAACTACATAGGCATTTTGACAATTGTCATCTATATTGTGTTTATTGCCTTGCTAATACAGAGGGGAAGGTAGCACTGAGGATGATAAAAGGGAGAGTGGATTGAAAGAGACAGAAGCAAAACAGGCTATTAAGGAGGGAAAGGATAAAAAGACAGAGAGAAGGATTAACAGAAGAAAATAAGATGGATGAAAATACACAGTTAGTAATCATAACTGTGAATGTGAATGGTATGAGCTCACCCATAAAAGAGAAGTGGAAAGCAGAATGGGTTTAGAAACCAGAATCCAACAATATGTTGTATACGAGAGACACACTTGACACAAAAAGACACACAAAGAGTTAAAATAAAGAGCTAGAGGAGACTCCATTATTCATCAGCTGAAATTAAAAAAAAAAAAAAAAGGACAGGGGTTAGCAATCGTGATCTCAGACAAAGCAAAAACAAAAATAGACCTAATTAAAAGAGATAGCCAGGGACATCACATTTTGTTTAAAGGTACCACATACAATGAAGTAATATAAAAAATTTTACAGCAAATTTCTATAATAAAGGCTTCATTTCTCAAATACATAAAGAACTGAGTCAAATGTATAAAAATAAGAGCCATTCCCCAATTGATAAATGGACAAAGGATATGAACAGACAGTTTTCAGAAGAAGAAATCAAAGCTATCTATAGTCACATAAAAATGCTCTAAATCACTATTAATTAGAAGACAAAGTAAAAGAACTCTAAGGCACCACCCAGTGCTGGGATTCAAATGAATTAACAACTGGTTCTCCATGGAACCCAGCGGAGGCACTGCCCCCACTAACAACTGGTTCACAGCCCCACCCACCTCCCCATGAACAAGGGGTTCACAGAACTCAACCTAACATTAGGTACTGGTTCTACCAAATCGGTGTGAACTGGACGAATCCCACCACTCGTACCATCTTACACTTATCAGAAATGACAAATGCTGAGGAGATGAGAGAAAATAGGTATGTTAATGAGCCGATGGTGGAGTAATGAACTGGTCCAACCATTCTAGAGAACAATCTGGAACTATACCCAAAAGGCTATAAACTGTGCATATTCTTTAATCCAATAATACCACTATTAGGTCAATACCCCAAAGAGATCAAAGGAAAAGGAAAAGGATCTATATGTACAAAAATATTTATAGCAGCTCTTTTTGTGGTAGCAAAGAATTAGAAATTGAGGGGATGCTCATCAATTGGGGAAGGGCTGAACAAGTTGTGGCATATGATTTGACAGAATACTACTGTGCTCATAAGAAATGATGAGAGCGGTAGTTTCAGAAAAACACAGCAGGACCTATATGAACATATATATGTTAAGTGACATGAGAAGAACTGGGACATTATAGTACACAATAACAGCAATGTTGTCATGATGATCAACTATGAAAGACTTGGCTACTTGACCAATACAATAATCCAAGACAATTCCAAAGTACTCATGATAAAAAATGCTCTCTTTCTCCAAAGAGAGAACTAATGAACTCTGAATGCAAACTGAAATATAATTTTCTCACTTTATTTTGTTTGCTTTTTTTGTGATATGGCTAGTATGGAAATATGTTTTTCATGATTTCATATGTATTGCTGATATATTATTTGTCTTTTCAGTATGTACGGAAGGCGTGGGAGAGAGGGAAAGAATCTGGAACTCTAAATTTAAAAAGAAAAAATGTTAAAAATAAATAATAAACTTTAACATTAAAAAACAAAACAAAAAACACCTTATTTTGGGAAGGGGTCTATAGGCCTCACCAGACTGCCATAGGGGTTCACGACACAGAAAAGTTAAAAACCTCTGCACTAGACACTCTGAAGACTTACCACTATCAGGTAAACACTAAATGTAAATAAATGATTACAACAAACTATTAAAGGATCCAAAATGTTAGCAACTTTCTAATGTTAAAATTGTTAGTTGTAATGTCTATACTCTAACACATTAACAAATACATACTTACTAGTTATCAATACTAATAGTCATTTATTTATATAAGTACTAAATACCAGGGAGACCACAGAAAAAAATAAACATAAAAGTCTTTTTAATTAGTATAATTTTTTAGATTTCAGAGCTTGGGAGAAAAATGCTAAGACACACTAGATAAAACTCACACTCCTTGAAAAAAAAACCATTGAATTCTTCACTGCTTATAAGGAAACTGAAGAAGGAGAGGTGGTAGCAATACTCGATATTCCAAGTATCCACCCCTATTACCTGACCCTCTCTTGGCTTCCATAACTCTTTGTGGGAAGCACATCTCAAGAAATCAGAAAAACAGCCCAAAGCTTGAAAAAAAAATGCTCTATGTTTGGTCATAACCACATGGTATTAATAAAGGTCTATAAAAAGGACTGAGGGGCTTTTTGATGGATTTTGAAACTTTCAAATTCCATGTCTACCTCTTTAAAGGGATAGATGGTAAAAATCAAAGTGAATCTAACAACTTTATAATACCCACCTTGGACTAATTACAGAACCTGGAGTCCTTAAGCCAACTTTAGGGATCCTTGTTCTAGTATCTAAGGGGAAAATATCTATCAAAACCACTAGTGATTTTATGTACACTGTTGTATGTAAAGAGGATTTAGTTATCCTTTTAGAGTTCAGTTTCTTAGGATCCATGGCCATGGTAACGTTTAGTTTCCAGGTATTAGATAATAACTCTCAGAATAGGCCCAAGGATCCTAGATAGTAATTCCCAGAATCATAGTAATAGGCAGTCCTACTGAGACTGTGCTGTGAGATATAGGGGTAATATAATTAATATTTACTATGCTTGTGCAGAATGACAATATTGCTTAAGTTAACCTGTGAGCTTAATGTTGGTAAAATGCCTTCCTTGTCTGTTGCCCATAAAGCAAGTGGGCAGTGGGCAGTGAGTGGGGAAAGCATGGGGAACCTTTATGGTTGAATGCACAAGCTGGAAAGCTGTGTGTGCCTTTGGCCTCCATCAAGGCTTGGGGGGGAAATCAGTGTTTGCTTCAACTGACCCCCATTGAGGTTTGAGGGGATTTAGGGGAGTGCACAAGTTGGGCCTGTCTCGACTGACCCTATATAGACACAGAGGTAGTTGCCCCACTTCTCCCCTGTGAGAAGGGTGATTAGGGAATGCTGTAAGAGTTTGTGCTCATTATCAGCAACCTTTGTGAATAAAAGAAGATTATTAACCCCTTTAAACCTGTCTTTCCCGTCTGACGAGATCAAGAGTAAACCTGTGCTAGCAGCCATTCTGTGTGCTAGTGTTATCTGTCTTGCACCTGGCGTAATTGGCAGGATACAAGTGTTCTATAGCTAGGAAAAATTTTAGTCCTCTTTTATGTTGCTCTCTGTATCTTAAGATATTTGCATAAACTGAAAAAAACAATACTTGTATGAAGCAACTAATTTTAATACCTTTCTGTTTTTTTGAAAATAAAGAAAAAAAGAAAAAATCGTAAACTGACCAAAACCAACTTTTGCTCCCAAACCTGTATTCAGAGTGGACACCTCTAATACTTTGAAATCACATGTGAAGCAATAGTTTTCTTTAGTGAAAATACTAGGAGTTCAAGGTTTAGAACCTAAATAGCTGAAACTACCATGAGAGTCATTTATCACCGTAAAACTGCCAGGATGACAAAGCATCATCCTCTCTTCACCACAAATCGGAGTTTTATAGGATTCTTACAACTTTTTTAGTATTTTTTTTTTGCATAGGGAGAAAAGGGGATGACAGGGCAGTGGCCAGGTAGGCCAGAGAAGAGGACAGGGTCTGGTGATATACACATTTAATTTCATTGGTTTAAGAAACCACCAGCATTGAAACTCCTTCAAACAAAGCAAATAAAAAATTTCTATGTAACTTAGAGTCTTAAGAGAGCTGACTGGAATCACTGAAAGGCTGTGACTTGCCCAAGGTCACAAAGCTAGTCTGACTCATAGGCTATACTTGACTCCAAGGCTAGCTCTCTAACCACTACACCATGCTGCCTCCCTTTTAGAGTAACAGCATTTTAGGATTAAAGGAGGGGAAAAAAAGTAAAGAATTAGCATCTAAAGAGTATCTGTCAATTAGGGGATGGATGAACAAATTCCATACATGAATGTAATTACTAGCCTATATGAAATCACAAAAGAGATCATTTTGGAGAATCCTGGGTAGTATGTACTAACAAACACAGTGAAAAGAAGTAGGAGAACAATAAATATAAGAACAACAACATTTTAAAGGAAAAAAATACTGAAAGATTTTAAGAACTCTGGTCTCTAGAAGATCTATGAAGAAACATATTATCGTTCTTAAGACAAAACAGTGATAGACTGAAGGTATAGGAAAAAAAACCATACATTTTTGGACATAACCAATCTATAGATTCATTTTGCTTAACTATGCTTATGAATTACAATGGTTTGTGTTTTTTCTTTTTTTTTATTTAAGGGGAGATAGGAACAGAAAGAAGTTCATAAAGAAACACACAGATAAGCACATCAGGTTTTAAAGTAATTTGGAATTATATATACTTTTTAAAAAATATGCAAGGGGTATCATACTATCTTTTGGTGTTCTATTGTGTATGTCAAAAAGCTTTCTTTGGTGTTTAAGTTCAGAACTTTTTTAAGAGTACTATTATAAATTTTAAAAAAGATATCTAAAAAAATTGTCTTTCATTTTAAGGAAAGTTTACTGGGCTTTTTCCCCAACTTCTCCTCCTACCCCAATCAAAGAGCCTATTTACCAAGAAATTAAATATTAGAATAATATACCTACCACTGGGATGACATGGGTTACTCCATCCCCACTGTCAATGACTATTCCTGTCAAGGTGCGTTCACCAACTTGCCGAGATGTCCAAGATGCTGCTAAAGCTAATACTGCCTAAAATGATGAAAGGATAATTAACAGATTATGAGAAGGGAGGAAAAAGTACACTTATCCTGCTTATTCCCAAAATTAATCAACAAGTAGTTTCTCCTGTGATAGCAATGCTATCCTTTCCTCTATCCCTCTATTCCTCAGAATTTCAATTCAAATTTAGTTAATCACATTCTGATCAACTGTGTAACGATGTTAATAAGTCTATCATGGATCCAGCTTTCAATAAACTATTAAAAGGCCAAGATTTCTATAATTTGTACAACATCCTTCACGACATTCTTTAAAAGATAAAATTCATACACCAAAATAGCAAAGAAGCTAACACAAAGAAAAATGTTTTCCTTTTGCTTTACTACAGAATGAGAGGCCATGAAAGGTCATTTAGTCTAATGTCCTAAATCTGAATCAATATACCTAAAATACATCTAAACATATATACAAATTAGGAAAATGGACTAGAAGATCCCCCAAAATAAACATGGGTTTCCTAGGTCCTAAGATCTCCAGGAAATAACGGAAGAAAAAAATAAAAGCTATTAGAGGGTAAACCAACATAGAAAAAAATTTATCAGCATTTACAGCTCTTGTAGTTATATTGTTTCTGATGGGGGAAAAAAGGGACACTTTTGTCTTGGTGTACATAACTATGCTTCCCTGAATTCACCAAGATAAAGCAGGACAAAGAAAGACACGATGCCATTAAAAGGCATTTTAGCAAAGTAAAATGTTCCAATAAGTATAGTTTATGGGACATGTTTACAAAGAGAGTCCATATCACACTTCAGTACTTTTCTTCAACCCTGAACATAGACAGAAAATAAACCTTCTAATAATGACCCTTTGAAATTCATTTTACCAATTCATTTACCAATTATTATTTACCAATTATCATTATTAAATTCATTTACCAATTCATTTTACTAAACTCATTTTACCAGTCTGTTAGAGAGCTAAGGAGATTTAAGACAATGAAGAATACTTTTTTTTACCTGAACTGCAATGTAGAGTCCTGGCACATTAAATGATTCAAACATGATTTCTGCAAGGTACTCTCTATTTTCTGGTGTGTTCAGTGGAGGTTCTGTCTGTAAAAGAATCACTTTAATAAGCATTCTCTCTACTTTCTCCCAAATCTCATACAATTAAAATAATAAAATTTTAGAGCTCTAAGAGACTTTAAAGTGAGTCCAACACCTTCTCAATATAAATGAGGAAACTGGATCCCAGGGATATTAAAAGGCTTAAGTAATTTAGTTATAAGCTAGCCTCCTGCTTGACTACTCCAGGGATTCCTGTACAGAAACTAGCTTGAAATTCCTATAGAATATCTGCAGTAAGTAAGGTTACTCATTATAAATAGAATTAATTTATTTTCTGGTCACAGGAGAAATGGTCAACCTTTAAACTTAGATTATTAAAGCTACATTTTAAAAAGCTAATACAAAGAGGTGGCCAGAAGTTCTTAGCCATACATTGCTTAACTTCTAAGATTAATTTCACATAACAATATATATGTGCATGTGTGTATATATATATGTGTGTATATATACATATATATGTATATGTGTGTAACAGGTTCTGACTACAATATCTATACTACTTACCATAATAGGTGAAAGTAAACTTCATGTCAAAAAAATTAAAATACTCTATACTAAGTAGAGACATTAGACTTCATCAACAAAAGCCTTTCTCATCTTAAATATAAATGATAAAAATTAGAATTGATTAAAAGAAGGTAACCAAAGCTAATAACAAAAGACAAATTCTATTATTTCTTTTAACAAGACACTTATACTATGTCAGCAAAATAGCAAAAGGAAAGTATCTTTTATGGAGGTTTAATTCTTTTAGGAGAGGTATAACAGGCAAGAAGATTAGAAAAGCTATAGATATTGGACAAAAAAATTTTCCTACCAGCCAAAAGCTAACAAATTCCTACTTTAACTTGGATCTCTAATTTAAAGTTCAGTAAACAACTATAGCTCAAGTATAATATGATAGAGCAAGGGGCAATAAGTAGAGGTTGGAAAGAATTAGGTAGAATTAAATTTTTCCTAAGTCTCTAAGCTCTTTTAGAGTTCAAAACCAATGTCGAATCACATGTTCTTCCAGTAGCTTTGTACCTTCTACTTCCCAGTAAGCACTCTCTAAGTGTAGATGTCTTAAATAAAAATTTCCCCCAGCCTACACCCAGGCCATCAGGAAGCTTCAGACTAGACAAGAAGAGAGGGGCAACAGCAGACAGCCAAATCTTATGAGGACGCCAGGTTATTATAGCATATAGTTTGTTTCAATCACAAAACATCTTAAAACTTGCAGCTCTAGCCTCTTCTTCTCTCAGATTTCCCCCCCCCCTCTCCTTATGCTGTTCATAACTCTTAATTCCGGAAATGCTGACTTAGTCATATTAGAGAGATATTTATAGACTGAAATGAATGAATGGAATGGTTAACAGACAGAAATTCAGCAATGGAATAGGATTTATGAGCAATGCCCATAAAGGCAAAGACAAAACAGAGTTTATAAAACTTATGTAATACTGCTTTTGGAATTTAACAGTAATAAAACCTCTTAGAGCAGTAGCATAAGGTATGGAGTACTTGCCTCGAGTTCCAGTTCTGCCTCTTTTGGCTGTGTAACTCTGGACAAATAATTGCCCAGTACCCTCAGACAACTCACGAAATTGGCCGACAGTTACTAATCTACACTTATAGAGGGAGTTTTCTCACCAGATGCTCCCCTATACCTACGAAATCTCAAGTCTACACCTTCCCCTGCCCCTCCAAAAAAAGTCAGATGGAATATTTGTGAGAAGGATAATTAAGAAAAAGGGACAACAATAATAACAAAAATCCACAAATAACCCCCAATTTTTTTCTAGCCCCCGTTATAGCTTCAGGCACTTCCCCAACAAATTTAAACAGCAATGATTACGCTGACTGCTTTTTCCTGTTCTTGCTTCAGCTGTTCAGCATTCATATAAGCAGCAAAAGAGAAGTGATGTGAACAAATGCAGAAATAAGAAGGAAAAAAAACAAGGGATCTATGAAGTGGCAGGAGAAAAACTTTATAGATCCGACCATGAGATTTCAAGAGTAGGTTCTACTATAATATCCCAGGTACGACTATTTGACAGGTGTGACAATAGCTCTGAGACTGCGGTTCTTCAGGGCTTCCAGCTTCAATGCAGATGGGATAAAGAAATCAAACCTGGACAGATTTATGTCTTGGGTTCAAAAAAGCCATTTCACTGTTACAAGAAAGTGAGAGGTATGAAGTTCACTTTGAAAAATATCTTTACGTTTTAGTGCACTGATGGCTCTAAAAGAGTCAACAGTTAGACATGGCATAGTATCCAGAAATAGGGAGGTGAGTGTTCTATGCTGTACTCTAATATTCTAAGCCCCATATTTTATGAAGGAATAAAAAGCTAAAGAGCATGTAAAAGAAAGTGGACAGAAGGGGGAAGGGTCTCCACCTCCAGCTGGCGGAACTCAAGATGTTTAACACAGAAAAGACTTCTATCAAATAGGATTGTTTTGTTTTGTTTTCTGAAGGTCCGTCAAGTAAAACAGCCCTTAGAGTTAGTTCTGCTTGGCTCCAGAGGGAAAACTAATTGCAATGAATAGAAGCTGCAGAGAGATACCTTTTAGATCAATGTAAGGAAAAACTTCCTAACAATCAGGGTACTTCTGATATCTAACAAATGCACTGAAGATACTCAGAAGGTAGAAGGTTCCACCTCATAGGAAATCTTCAATAAAGGCTGGATGACCCCCTTCTCAAATATGCAGTATAGGTTCTTCTCAAGATAGTGCAGGTTCAGATACTGATAGGATTACGGTCTCTTCCAACTCTTAGATTTTTTTGATTTTATAGCTATATATAACTTGGGATAGGAACAAAAGAACAACTAGTAGATATGAAAGCAAACTTTCTGCCACCTATTTCTCTCTATTATATATATACATCACGGCTATAAGAGAATAAAAGATAGATTTTGGCCCAAAAAGCATAGTAAGTGCTGAGCTTGTATATAGGTACTATATAGCTTAAAAATCTTTGCGTTTCAAAAAAATAGCTTAAAAATCAGATTATTCTTATGGAAAAATCACTGAAAGTAACAATAAATATAAAGATTTATTAGTTATGGTAATATCACTATAAACAATATTTTAAAGCTAGAGAATAATAATCTCATATATTCCAATATTAGAAAAAAAAATTAAAAACTCAAACTTGAAATATTTGACAATGTACCTACATGGAAAAAATACAATAATAAATTAATTATAGATAGAGCTAGACTTTGAGTCAGAAGATTTGGGTTCAGATTCTAGTTCCACTACTTACTGTCTTTGGGCAGGTCACTTGCCGTCTCTGGGTTTGAGTCTTCTTATATATAGAAATAAAGAGATGAATCTAGATGGATTATAAGTCCATTCTAGCTCCAAATCTCTTGTTTTACGATCATGTCTCATTTTAAATATTTGGATCCTGTTACATAAACTTACTCTATAACATAAGCATTTTTCATGATGAAGTTAATTTTATCCTCAAAAAGATATTCCATGGTAATACATAATTTTGTATATGACAGCTAGATCTTCTATTATCAGACTAAAATCCTCTCATTTCTCTGTAATGTTTTATTTTGCTTAAGTAAAAGTAGTCAGGAATGTATCGATACTTTATCTTAAGACACACTGCATATTCTGAATGAAAGGTATTTTTAAAACTACTATTTTCAAGTATATAATAATGTGTTTGGTTCTAATTGCTGAAATAAATAGATGTGTAACTGTAAATAAATTACAAGATTTTACAGGTTATTCAATAAAACCCCTCTTTTGCAATTTTCTGGGGAAAATATAGTGGGAAAGTGTAAACCGAGAAAAACTACAACTAAGTAGTTAAGACAATGCTTGAGCTAACAAGTATAAAGCGGACTGTCAATTCTAACGGAGAAATGATTATTAAGAATCTCACTCATTTCAAAAAACCAAATGAGCCTTCTGGAAAGGAATATGATGACAGCTTCCCTTTCAATGCTGGCTCAAGCATGAATCCAGAAAGCATCTCCAAAGGTGAGGAACACCTGACACAGGGATGCCAGCCTGTGAGATTGCTACAAAGAAGCTACAATGTCTTACTAAATTACCCAGAACTCATTAGAAGCTTGCATATAAAGCACTGTCTGCTCATCAGCACTAGTTTCAAAAAGTATAAGAGACAAAGAACTGATTCATAAATCTTTTTAACCCCTCAGACTAAATAAAAGAAAAGATTTTTTTTAACTATGCACAGTCCAAGAAGATGTCTCAGGTCCTTCTGCCAATATATTTCAATATAATGTAGTTGCAGGGATGGGAAGCCAGAAGCCTCGAGGCCACAAGTGGCCCTCTAGGACCCTGACTAAATTCAAATTTCACAGAACAAATCAGCTTAATAAAAGGATTTGTTCTATGAAGTTTGGACTGAATCAAAGGGCTGCACCCAAGGACCTAGAGGGCCACATGTGGCCTCGAGGCCCCAGGTTCCCCACCCCTGGCACCCCTGTGTGCATCTCCCCATATAAGAAGACACTGAAAGACCCTTCCTACAACTTTCCTATACAATCTACCATGGGAAGGATAAAGAGGAGATTTTGTAACACATGTAAATAGAGGTCTAAAAAAAGTCCTAATAATTAAGAGGTCTGCACAGGCAAATGAACAGCAGTGATCAGAAAAGTAAATGGGGACACCAAGGAACTTGCACAAGTATTATGAGGAATAAAGTGCAAAGAATACATTAATAATACAGAAAATTTAAAGGGTTTGATGAAAATGTGCAAATTACAGAAAGTACAAATTTCTATTAGTTAAGAGGGTTTTCAGGTAATAGAAAACCTGACAGAAAAGTGTTTAAAAAAGGAAATTCCTAAATAAATGATTCCCTGTGATGAGAAAGTTTTGTTAAAAGGGATGGGTCTAAATTTTTTTTAATATAAAAAGAGATAATTTTCTGAGTACGGAAGGAGTATATTTAGAAATAAAGATAATATAAAAACAAAGATATCACTTTTTTGAGGTTTAAGAAAATGTAAAAATGACAACATGCTTCAGTTTTCTCTACCATAAAAATGGAAAAAATTCCTGTCATCCCCATCAGGATGCTCTTAAGAGGAGTTTAATATATCCTTAAGATTTCTCTAAAGGATACTAGCTTTTTAAATTTTCATGTCATTTTTAAATATGTACATCTTAGCATTCATAAAAAATATTTCATTCCAAAAAAAAAAATATTTCATTCCCCTTACTTCAAAATGCTCACCATTAAAAAATAGTGATCTTCAGGTTCAGCTCGAAGATATTTAAAAATTACTTGTTCCATGAATCTTTCCATAAGATCCCAATCTTCAATTATACCATGTCTTATAGGCCACTGATAGAAGATAAAGCAAAAATATGTGAAAGTTTAGTTCATAACATTGAACAATTGCCTAACAATAATTAATAGCATGAAAAGTTGTTAATAAAAAAATGTCTATTTTGTGGGAGTTAAACTTATATATGAGAATATATAAAAGCTACCAAAAATAATTTAGCTATATAACCAGACTTATTCTACCTACCTCTATGTTCTTCCTCATCCTCCCAGTAGCAAGTACCATATTTATCTTATACATTCTGGTGACAAGAGACTACTGTACTAATCATTAAAGAAAATCTGTTATTTCTTCATGTTTAGCCAACATTTAAGTCTATGAAACCAATTCTACCTGCAACCATAAATAAACTCCTCAAAGATAAGAGAAATTGAATTTAAATATCCTTGTAACACCTAGTAGAGGTCTCTCTCATATAATGGTGACACTCAAATGTTTACTAGCTAACTGAACTGGCTAAGAACCATAGTGGCACATTAGATAACAGATGAGTATACATTTGGTTGAAAAGTCTTACTCAAAAAAGGACTACATGATAAAGCTTATGAAAAATGCCAAAGAAATCAGGATTACTGATCCCAGAGAGAAATAGAATAAAGAGAGTATTGGGGCAGAGCAGGGACTTGCTTAAGCTCTCCCCCAAGTCCCTCCAAACACCTGCAAAAAATGGCTCTGAACAAATTATAGAGCTGCAGAACCCACAAAATAGCAGAGGGAAGCAGGTTTCCAGCCCAGGACAGCCTGGATGGTCGCTGGAAAGGGTCTATCACACAGTGTGGGCCACACTGGGACCAACCAGCCCGGAGAAGACCTTAGGGCCATGAATCATTTGAGTTGTGGCAGTTACAAGACTTCTCAACCCACAAACGCCAAAGACCACTGAGCAGGTTAGTGGGAAAACTGCTAGATCTGGTTAGAAAGCAGTCCGGCCCCAGCCCTAAGGGTGGCGGGGGTGGCGGCAGTGGCGGAGGTGGTGCACAGTGGTGTCAGCAGCAGCAGGAAGCTCCTGCAGCTGCTTCCAGAGCTCCAGCCTCAGCTACTTCCAGAGTCCCTGGCCCACACAGTGGGAAGAATCAAGCAGCAGACCAGAGCAGGAGTGCAGGGCTTGCCTTGCCCTGCTTGGATCTGGGTCGTGGTCCTGGTTGGCGGTTCTTGGGGGAGGAGGAGTGCTGCTGTGACAGAGCGTGCAGTGACAGTGGAGTAGCTCTGAAAACAGCAGTGCAGTACCTAAAGTGTGGGACAAAGCACTCTCTACACTACAAGCAGTCACACCCTGACAAAAAGCTCAAGGGTCGAGTAGTTGGCTGGGAACATGGCCAGGCAGCGAAAAAGATTCAGACTCAGACTCTAGAATCTTTTTTTGTGACAAAGAAGATCAAAACATACAGCCAGAAGAAGTCAACAAAGTCAAAGAGCTTACATCAAAAGCGTCCAAGAAAAATATGAATTGGGCTCAGGCCATGGAAGAGCTCAAAAAGGAGTTGGAAAAGCAAGTAAGAGAAGTAGAGGAAAAATTGGGATGAGAAATTAGAATGATGCAAGAAAACCATGAAAAACAAGTCAATGACTTGCTAAAGGAGACCCAGAAAATACTGAATAACACCCTAAAAAATAGACTAACCCAAATGGCAAAAGAGCTCCAAAAAGCCAAGGAGGAGAAGAATGCCTTGAAAGGCAGAATTAACCAAATGGAAAAGGAGGTCCAAAAGACCACTGAAGAAAATATTACCTTAAAAATTAGATTGGAACAAGTGGAAGCTAGTGACTTTATGAGAAATCAAGATATTATAAAACAGAAACAAAGGAATGAAAAAATGGAAGACAATGTGAAATATTTCATTGGAAAAACCATTGACCTGGAGAATAGATCCAGGAGAGATAATTTTAAAACTACTGGACTACCTGAAAGCTATAATCAAAAAAAGAGCCTAGACATCATCTTTCAAGAAATTATCAAGGAAAACTGCCCTGATATTCTAGAGTCAGAGGGTAAAATAGAAATTGAAGATCGCCTCTTGAAAAAGATCCCAAAAAGAAAACTCCTAGGAATATTGTTGCAAAATTGCAGAGTTCCCAGGTCAAGGAGAAAATAATGCAAGCAGACAGGAAGAAACAATTTGAGTATTGTGGAAACACAATCAGGATAACACAAGATCTAGCAGCTTCTACATTAAGGGATCAAAGGGCTTGGAATATGATATTCTGGAGGTCAAAGGAGCTAGGATTAAAACCAAGAATCACCTACCCAGCAAAACCGAGTATCATGCTCCAAGGAAAAATATGGACTTTCAATAAAATGGAGGACTTTCAAGCTTTCTCAGTGAAAAGACCAGAGCCGAATAGAAAATTTGACTTTCAAACACAAGAATCAAGAGAAGCATGAAAAGGTAAACAAGAAAGAGAAATCATAAGGGACTTACTAAAGTTGAACTGTTTTGTTTACATTCCTACATGGAAAGATGATGCGTGTAATTCATGAGACCTTTCTCAGTATTAGAGTAGCTGAAGGGAATATACATACATATAGACAGAGGGCACAGGGTAAGTTGAATATCAAGGGATGATATCTAAAAAAAAATTAAACTAAGGGATGAGAGAGGAATTTATTGAGACAGGGAGGAAGGGAGATAGAATGGGGTAAATTATCTCACATAAAAGTAGCAAGAAAAGGCAGTTCTGTTGGAAAGGAAGAGGAGGCAGGTGAGGGGGAATGAGTGAATATTGCTCTCATCGGATTTGACTTGAGGAGGGAATAACATACACACTCAATTGGGTATCTTACCCCATGGGAAAGTAGGGGGAAGGGGATAAAAAAGGGGGGATGATAGAAGGTAGGGTAGATAGGGGGATGAGGTAATCAAAAGCAAACACTTTTGAAAAGGGACAGGTTCAAGGGAGAAAACTGAATAAAGGGGGACAGAAAAGGATGGAGGGAAATATAGTTTGACTTTCACAACATGAGTATTGTGGAAGTGTTTTACATAATGATACATGTGTGGCCTATGTTGAATTGTTTGCCTTCTTAGGGAGGGTGGGTGGGCAGGGAAGAGGAGACAGAATTTGGAACTCAAAGTTTTAAAATCAGATGCTCAAAAGAAAAAGTTGTTTTTGCATGTAACTGAGAAATAAGATATATAGGGAATGGGGCACAGAAATCTATCCTGCCCTACAAGAAAGTAAGGGGAAAGGGGGTGGGGTTGGGGGAGTGGGATGACAGAAGGGAGGGATGACTGGAGAATGGGGCAATCTGAATATATGCCATCTTGGATTGGGGTGGAGGGGAGAAATGGGGAGAAAATTTGTAACTCAAAATCTTGTGGAAATCAATGTTGAAAACTAAAATATTGAATAAATTTTTAAAAAAAGAATAAAGAGAGTGTTTAAAAATAATGTCAAATACATAAAATAATGAATAGATGTTGATCAAAATACCCTAGTTTCCCTCTGTAACATTGTCATACAACAGAATTTCAAATAAAGTAGTCCCTTTCGAACCCTATTCAAAAAGGCTTGATTCCTGAAGACTGAATCAAAAGGAATTAGGTAAAGTAGGTTTTCCAGAACCTCATATGTCACAGATTGCAAAAATAACATTAGGGAGCATCTAGGATTTGCCATTTTCAAAAAAGAAAAAAAATGGAATCAGGAGAGTATTTAGATATCACATGGAAATTCTAGAGTAAAAGAGCTATTTGTCACTGAAATGTTTTGGCAAAAAAGGTTTCCTTCTCTGGAGTTACTAAAGAATGTCTAGGGATTTAGGTAAAGTAATGACTAGAAGTAGAGTTAAGATCACTTGCAGTCCTTTTCAAGCCTCTGATGCTTTGTCACCTTGCAATGATTACCCAACTCAACAAGCAAACTGATCAAATTTCGGGTCAGAGTATGAGTACACAAAATACAATCTACTTCATTTCTGGTAAGAATCCTCAGAGTGGGGGGCAGGGAGGTGAGAGTGGTGGAGGAATGTATTCCAGCAAAATTTTAATAGGGTACCAATAGTTTATAGAGGACAACTTTGAAACAAATATAAGATTTTTCTGAGGGGCAATTTTGGTTGTTTAACTAAGGCATAAGCATATACACATGATATCTCTTCAAAGCATAAGAATGATGAATTATTTATACGCATATAAAAGTAAGTAGGTATTACTATATCAGCAAAGAAGCCTTCCAGAAGATGTTACTATAATTCAATTACAGAGATATAATGTGATGTGGTGGGGAATGTCCTGGCTTTGGAAACAAAGGATTTGTATTCAAATCAGTTTGTCTAGACCAGAAAGTGAGGGAGATCCTGCAGAAGTCACTTAACCTCTCTGAGCCTCAATTTCCTCATCTGTAAAATGGGAAGACTGGACTGGATGACCTCTAAGGTGCCTTCCCCTCCAAAGCTATAAGCAAGTCTATGAAAAAAAGAAAAATGTACCTTCTAGAAATCCTAGAAGCTTGCAGATAGATTTATCTTGTATAAAATTAAAATTATATCTAGTGTGTTTTTTCAAATAAAACAAGTTTCTTTTTATTTGCACTTACTGTTGAAATTTATTTTACTTACATTTATTGTTGTATAGTTTTGAACTAACCACATAAGTGGGATAACATGCAGAGTATTGCTTCATTATTTTATCTTTAGTATTATTTCCCAGACGAGACATATTTTCAAAAATAATCACAAAAAACATTTCAAATTCCCCCAAAATTGGCAGATTATTTACCATTCTGCATCAATCGCTACACTTTAAATAAGCAAGCTTTTGCTTCAATTTTACCTTTGTAGCATATGTAGGTTTATCTATGGCTTCATCTCCTATGAAAAAGTCAAGGTCATCAACTCCCCTCAGTACCCTCCTTTGGGCCTGGTCAACTACTTTTGCTGACTCTCTGATAGCAATACCTAAAAACAAATGCACAAAAATGTCCAGCATGAACATCAATCACTTAAATGAACAAGGTAATAAACTGTAATTCTTAATTACAACGCATAATTTCAATACAGTACATTTCAATCATCATTCCTTTTCCTTTCCCTTACAACCACGCCCTCCTCCAAAAGAAAAATCATTCAGGAAACATGTTACAAGAGGTTCATGAAAACCATCTGTTATTTTCAGTATAGTTCAAAGGGACCAATCCATTCAGCTGCTATTAATGCCAACAGAAGATACATAGTTCAATCTCCCATTATTACTCTGAAAACTTCTGTAAGACAAGAAGTTCCCGGGTTACAACACATCAAGCAAGCTAGAAAATAAAAATGCAAGATGAGTCACAGCATGTAAAGAGTAAGTAAAAAGAAAAAAAATGCTTGAAAATCATCATCAATTAGGTATGATTCTGAGCAAGACCAAATCAATTTAAGTTTTTAGTGTGATTACTGAAAAACCTCCACTTTAAAGAAGAGGCCCAGGCCAGCCATGTCTTCTTTTCTCTCCAGGCTACACACCAGCCTCCAAGGCTTTCTTTACAATACACTACTGCAAGTGCCTTCACCTCCCCTACCCAACTCTTTTCATCTCCTTTTTGTGTGTTATCTTCCCCCTCTAGAATGTAAGTTCCTTGAGGATAAGGACTGTCTTTCTTTCTGCCCATATCTGTATTCCCAGCTCTTAAAAGCAGTGATTGACAGATACTGTGCAGTGCTTAACACATTTGCTTGCTGACTTGACATGAACCTTTGGATATGTAGAAGTTTCCCATTAAAAGGAAACAGTAGAACCAACAAGTTAAAGGACAACTCTGGCAAGAAAGTTTGAAGGCACCAACAATCCAAGATAAACAATGACCTAAAGTACTGCACTATATAATACATTGTTATTTATGGTTTCAGGATGTTATTTTAAATAAATTATTAACCCCATGCATATGACAGTGTATAACAACACTTACCTTCATCTCCGTTGTAAAACATATTTATTCATCTACAATTCAAGTTCCTCAAAAACGTTTTTCAAGTCTTTCCTAAAACTACACATTTCCCTGTAAATTCATGAGCTTGAAGTATCACCTGTTAACTCTTTATCTAAAGCCACAAAAGTGATTATTACACGCTTAAATATCCCTCTCTATACCTACACTTATTTAAATGTGATCCTAAAACATATTAACAGAATTATACTGCCCTTACAGTATTTATGATAGAATGCAAATGCACACACCTGACTATATCACTCTGCTACTCAAAAACCTTTAGAGGCTTCCTATTGTCTATAGGGTAAAATACAAAATCCTTACTCTAGCATTTAAAACACACCAATCTCTTCCACTCCTTCATTCCTCTCCAGGCTCCACTCCTGACTCTCCAGACTTCGTTCTCTATCATGTCCCAGCAGCCTTCCTCAACCAGAAAAATCCCTAGTCCCCTGAAGTAATTTCCTGTTTGGTAGGGGACTACTGGAGGTTAACCTCCATTATAAGACAGTGCCCAGGCCAGCCATGTTCACTCTTGCATTCCTCTCCAAGCTCAGCTCTTGACTCCATGCATTTTACCCCCATTCCATACTCCAAACCTATTTCAATGTCCTTTTTATGCCTTGTCTTTCCCCATTTGAATGTAAGTTCCCTGAGGGCAGGGATTATCTTTTTGCTTGCACAGTTCTTGTATACTTAATGCTTAGCATAGTGCCTTGAACATAATAAGCACTTAATAAATACTGACTAGACTACCTAGTTTCATGGTCTTATTTCACACTATGTTCCTTCATACACTAAACATCTCAAACAGGACTACCTCCACCTTGATTTCACTTTATACTTCTCTCCCTCCACAAAGCTGTGGAGATGGTTCTCCTATCCCTGGAATAGACTTCCTTTTCATCTATGCCTGCTTCAATCCTCTCCTTTTGAGGTTCAGCTTGAGAATCATATGCTCCATGAATCCTCTTCTGATGCCCCAAACTCCCAGATGAGAAGAGCTCTCTATTAAAACTATTCAAGAACATTTGGTCTCTACAACACTGTGCCTTTTATCATACTTATTTGTCTACATGTCCTGTTCCAAACATTCCCTCCCCATCCCTCCAGTTTGATTGGTCAGGGATAGTGAGGGTTTAAAAAAAAATCTTTACCTCTCAAGATATAGCAAACTATATAGATAATTAGTGCTTTAAATTAAACCACCAAGAATCTTGCTCTCATAGGACGTGGCTTAAGGAGGGAATAACATACACATTCAATTGGGTATCTCACCCTAAAGGAAAGTAGCGGGGAAGGGAATAAGATGGGGGAGGGGATGATAGAAGGGAGGGCAGATTGAGGGAGGAGGTAGTCAAAAGCAAACACTTTTGAAAAGGGACAGGGTCAAAGGAGAAAACTGAAATAATCGGGGGACAGGATAGAATGGAGGGAAATATAGTTAGCCTTTCACAACATGACTATTATGGAAGTGTTTTGCATAACGATACATGCATAACCTATATTGAACTGCTTGCCTTTTCAAGGAGGCTGGGTGGGGAGGGGAGAAGGGAAAGAATTTGGAACTCAAAGTTCTAACAACAAACGTTAAAAAAAATTGTCTTTACATACAAGTGGGAAATAAGATATACAGGTAATGGGGTATAGAAATCTATCTTGCCCTACAAGAAATTAAGGGGAGAGGGGATGGGGGAAAAGAGTGGGGGGACAGAAGGGAGGGCAGATTGGGGAGAAGGCAATCAGAATACATGCCATCTTGAGGTGGGGGAGGGTAGAGATGGGGAAAAAATTTGTAACTCAAAATCTTATGGAAATGAATGTTGAAAACTAAAAATAATTTAAAATAAAGTACAAGATTTTACAAAAATAATTAATTAATTAAACCACTAAATGGGAATTCATTTAACTGGCCTCAAACAAAAGATGTCAAATGATTTTGTAAAGTCAAAACACTCTTAACCAGAAAATAGTCCAATAGTGTTTAACTCTAATTCGTCACTACTTTAACAAAGGACAGTTTAGGTTTCCCACATTTCTGGGAGATTTGATTTGTGGTTGTGGGTTGGGGTTTGTTTTCCATACTGTCCACTATGTATTCAGATCTAAAGATCAAGATCAAAGAGAGTACTGGCTAAAGATACTATCACAAAAAGACATAACTATAAATTCATATTTCTGTTTATGTTCTTTGCTAGCACAAAATACATCTAAAATTTACTCAAAGCTTTTAATGTAGACTTGAGAACTGCCAGACACACGGTAAAGTGCTATATAAATGTTCACTATTATTAACTGAGCCAAATAAGATGCTAATTGGGTCGTACTTTGAAATAACTGTTTACAAAACATTCTAAAATAAAATTTCAAAAACATCAAAAAACTGCTGAAATAAATAGGTTATCTTATATTTCTGTAAGTTCCCACTTCATCAAGGCTAACCATCCACTTATAAGGGAAAAAATTAAGGAGAAACTGAAGACTTCCTGACCCCCCAAAAATGTATCTTGAGGTGACTAAGGGAAGGATAGGGAAGATGAAGGACAAAAGTTCCCCAGCCTAGTGCCCCCTTCACTACAGACTCTCAATATACTACTATTTACATATCCTTTGAGGTTTAGATTTGAAAGACCAGGGAGGCAACAAATAAGGAAGGGCTAAGGATATACTAGTTGGCACAGTGGAGAGAGTACCTAAATTAAGAGGCCCATAGACCTTTCTGGGCAGTCAGATGGTACAGTAGAGTGCCAGGCCTGGAGTCAGGAAGATTCATCTTCATGAGTTCAAATCCAGCCTCAGACACTTATTAGCCATGTGACCCTGGGCAAGTCACTTAACCCTGCTGGCTTCAGTTTCTTCATCCATACATGAGCTGAAGAAGGAAAGTAGCAAACTTTCAGCAACAACAAAGGGTATACTAGTGAGAGTGGTAGAAGGAGTCAGTGCTGGAAGTGAGTCTAGAAAATCGGGATGAAAAATTAGATTAAGTGATTAAATTAGAAATTGGATCTGAGGATACAGAAAACAAGAGTTATGAATGGACACAAGAGAAGACTCAGTTACAGGCAAAGTATTGGCTAAAGTTGTCTATGCAATAAAAATCAAAAGATCCATCTGGCCTGGCTGTTTCATTCAGTGACACATACAAAGAGTTTATGACAGACACTAACCAAACAGAACATGAGTTCAAATTAAATCTCTCAGCTAGTGGAGTGGTTTTATAGAGCAGTTATTTCCAAAAGTTTTGAAGACCTATTTCCACTCCAATTTAAAAGAAATTTTTCAACATACACCTCTAATTACGAGTATTTATTTGTGAATTTTATGTGTATATATATATGTATGTATATACATATACTATTGTACTATGAATTAAAGATTATAAAACATACACAAAGTAGAAATTTTAAAAATATGAGATAAAAATTAAATAACATTTTAAATTTTAATGTGTTTAATTTCAATTTTAAAGCTTAATGTGTTCTGTTTCGGACATGGTAAGTGTGAAATGCATATGGAACATCTAGTTCAAAATGTGTGAAACACAGTTTTTGACATATGTCTACAGCTCACAAGACAAACTAATACTGGATATAAAGATCTAGGAATCATCTGCATAGAAATATTAATTTAACCCACTGGAGTTGATAATATCACTGAGTAAGATAATACATCTCAACAAGAACCCAAGAGATCTTGAAGAACATGAGATTAGCTGGCATGACACAGAAGGATCAGAAAAGGGACAAAAAGAACAGTCAGAAAGAGAAGACCAGAAGAGAGCAGGGTCACAAAAATCAAAAGGAAGCAAGAAGAGACTGATCAACAATGTTCAAGGCTACACAGAGGTCAAAAAAATTTTGGAAAATGCTCTCTAAGGTGCTATACTTCCAATCCCATAAAGTAAGACTCCGGAAAGAAGAAGCAAATTTTCTTAAAATATTAAAATATATAGAACTCAATTAAACTTCTCACTCAAGTTCACATAAACGATTCTCCATCACAGATTTGATGTGACAATAAAAAATAAAAGTTTCCTCTACACAGCTGATATATCCATTAGGACAATTGCCTCTATCTCCAGAAATGTTAGACTAATTTCCCCAAAAGGACAATTGTTGCATGGGCTATGAGAAAACAGGCACATTAATAAAATGTTGGTAAAGCTGAGAATTGGTCCAGCTATTCTGGAAAACAATTTGGAACTAAACACCACCCCCCACACACACACAAAGTCACTGAACAGTGACCCAAATATATCACTACTAGGCCTATATCCTAAAGTGATCAAGAAAAAGGAAAAGGGACAATGTGTACAAAAATATTTATAAAAGCATTTGGTTATAGCGAAGAGCTGAAATCTAAAGGGAAAGGGTCTAACTAGAGAATGACCGAATAAATTATGGTAAATTGTTGTAATAGAACATTATTGTGCTGTAAGAAATGATGGTAATGTATTGTTTCAAACATAACTGGGAAGGCTTATAGGAACTGGTGCATGGCCTGGAGAACAATTAAACAATAACAACGCTACAAAGACAAACAACTTTGAAATACTCAAGAACTGACGAATTTAATGACTAGCCATAATTCCAGAGGACCAAATGAGGTGAGAGACTCAAGATGTAAATTTCAATAGCATAAAATTACATCGACTTTTGGAATATCCTGTATCTTAGGACATGTCCAATGTGGGAATATTTTTTTTGGCTTCACTATGCTTATTTGTTACAAGGATTTTAGTTTTCTTTTTCCTTTTCCATGGAGAAGAACAGGAGAGAAAGAAAAACATGTTTGTTCATCAAAATAATAATGTTTTGGGTTTTTTTTTTCAATTTAGGTGAGCGGAGGGGTTAGAATAGGATAGTCAAAAAAGAAAGAAAAGAACACCACCAAAACATTTTTAAATACACAGAAGAGAACAGGAGGAAAGGCAGAAATAATCAAAGACAAGCAAGACAACTTCAAAAGTTATATGTTTAATTTATTATATATTTAAAATGAAAAAACAAACTGTACATAAGAGATTTGTAGTTTCAGGTACAATCTTCTTTTTTGGTTCTGTCCTCTATTTCCAAATATAAATGCCCATTTTATTTGGTGTTTGTTAAGTTCAAAAAAATTTTTTAAATAAATTTAAATTTAGAAAAATAAAAAAGGCAAAAAATACAACAATGTAAGGCTAGCAAGCTCTCTTAAGGTAGGCTTCACAAGGTAACTGTAGTCTGGAGGATCTGCTATGGTCATGGATCTCTCATCTTCTGATCTGCAGAAATTCAGAAATTCAATTTTATCAGCTTAAAATGGATACCAGTCACCAGGTAAATGATAATGATATGGAGACAGCCAACCTCACAAGAAATATTCATAAACTGAAATGCCAATTAATTCATTTACAATGAGTATATGTCTTTCTAGTTACCAGAACACTACCTACTATACAGGGTACACTTTCCAAGTATCCAAGTAACTATGGAACCAAATTAGTAATCAGTTCGTATAATTGGTATGAAATCAGAATAAAGAGGACTAAATGATCATAAGGGATATTTCATCTCTACACTACATGAGTCCACTGAACTATATTTGGTTCCAATGTGGAACATGTTTTTTACTGACTAGACCATTCAGCTTTATCAGATGAGATGTCTTTCCCCTAGTCCTAACAAAATTTTGTTTTAACTTTTTTTTTCACAATCCACATGTCAAATAAGAACTTGCAGGCCCCTTTCTCTTCTAATATATAAAGGAGATACACGCTGGAGAGTCTCCATCTATGGGAGTTTATCCAAGGGAGGGGAATCTTCAGCCTCAAGGTCACAAGCGGCCCTCTAGGTCTTCAAGTGAGGCCCTTTGACTGAATCCAAACATCACAGAATAAATCCTCTTAATAAAAGGATTTGTTCTGTAACACATGGACTCAGTCAAAGGGCTGCACCCAAGAACCTGGAAGGCCACATGTGGACTCGAGAGTACAGGTTCCCCAATCCTCATACCTATCAGTAAGGACTAGTTTTCCAATAGCTAAGCAACAATGGTGGCCACTCACCCTGCAACATACAATTGTACAATGCTCCCTAGGGTCACAAGTGTTTTTAAGAACTGGCCTGCAGCATGTACCACTGGTACAGGTAGCCTAGATTCAAAAAATAAAATCAGTAAACCTGATCAAGTCCTCCAAATGTAACCCATGTGTCATCTGGAGGTCCCAGATCCTTCTCTTTTGGTAGATGTACCAAGTTGAAGCTTAAGGACTCTTCTCTAATACAAACTTCAATAGTCCATGTTTGAGCTAAACATTCATTCATTCATGTCACAGAAAGGCAAATATCTCCTATAAATCCACTGGGCTTTCCCATTTGCCCTCTCAATCAGTCCTCTGGAGCACCATTCTTTGCCATCTAGACTGCTGACATACCCTCAAGAAAGCAAGGCCTTGTTATTCATCTGCCTATGCACCCCTCCAGATGACTAAATTCGGTCACTGATCCTGATGCTCTGTCATCTAGAGTCTAGTAGACTCTAGATCACCAGGCCAGCACCTGAAAGATCTCCAGGCATCACTATTTGTCCTGCACCATCCTATATCCTTCTTATTAAGATGTAAGCTCCTTGAGGACAAAGACTATGTCATTTTCATATTTTTGCCTCCAGCACTTAACATATAGTAAGTGTTTAATAAATGTTTTTTTCGTTAATTCATTCATTTAATTCATTTATTATTTTATTTGCTCCCACTTAGTCCCTGTGAAAATCTGAATTTGATTCATTTCTAGTTCTCCCCTAGTAATGATCAGTCTTCCTACAATCAACAATCCTCCAAACAACATCTGGGTATAGTTTGATGCTATCAGGCCCACCCACTACCCCACCCTCCAGAAGCCCACCTTTGGCAAAAGGCAAGGGAGAAGAAGAGAGAAGGGTGGCCCTTCCCTTACCGCAAAGGTCAAGACAAATTCCACCCCAAGCCTTACTTCCACCTATGCTAAAATTAAAGTACATTTTATGTTACTTACATTTTGTGTACCTCTACTTCTACATTTATCTCCAAATAATCCATAATTTATAGAGTAGAACTTTGGTAACCCCTGGGCCAGATTAGCATGGATAACTAACGCTCTCCATTGGATAATGGTTCTTGTTTATTTTAATTCAATTCAACAAACATTTAATAAGTACCTAATACGTGCCAGGCACTGTGCTAAATGCTGGAGGCACTGTGCTAAGTTAATTACAGAGACCTGCAGATTCTATCCCAGTTGTTGTTATTGTTGTTCAGTCATTTCAGTTGTATCTGACTCTTCACAGCCCCATTTGGGGTTTTCTCAGCAAAAATACTGGAGTGGTTTGCCATTTTCCTTCTCCAGCTCATTTTACAGAGGAGGAACTGACGCAAACAGGGTTAACTGACTTGCCCAAGGTCATACAGCTAGTAATTGTCTGAGGCCAGATTTGAACTCATGAAGAAGTCTCCCTGATTGCAGGGGCCTGGCACTCTATCTACTGTGCCACTTAACTGCCCAAAAAGGTCTATAAGCCCTCTTAATTTAGGCCAATAAACTTTCATTTACTAACTAAAATTAAATATAAACATGGAGAGAGAGAGGGGGAGGGGGGGGAGGGGGAGAGAGAGAGAGAGAGAGAGAACTCCTTCAACAGGGAAAGCAGTGCAAACTAGACAATTTGGCCCAAAACTTTATTACAAAAAAAGGATAACTGTTCTTTTATTTGAAGTTGCCAGTTCATTTCAAGGACAGACAGGCACATTTCCCAGGTCATACAGGTATTTTGAAGTGAAATTATAAGTATCTCTAGGCAAAACACTAGCTAAATTAAGTTACAGGTTGAAATTCCAGGAACCATGATTAAGGGAAACCAAAATAGAAATAAAGAAAAAAACTAGCAAACTGTCTCTAATAAGTACTTATAAGAACCTAAGGGTAAATTCAGGATGACAGAGCCAGGAAAAATACCACTTTCTAGCTATAAAAGCAATATGAAGGAAAAAGCATAATCTTTTAATTTACTTGAAAACCAGTATATTCAAAACATTTTCAGAAAACGTAATCTTCATGAACATAAAATTTAAGTATCTACTTACATGATGGTATAATGAATTGGGGTTCAGTGTTGCCTGCATAGCCAAGCTTGGTATACCTATAAGCACAAAATCATTAAAAGATGTTTAGACAACAACAGTCTTCATATTTTCATAGCCCTGGAATTGCAAGACTTAACTTACTACAATGAAATGGGTAAAATATTTAATCTCAAATTTTTAGATATTAAAGCAATTATAAAAGCCAAAAACATTATTTTACTAATTTTTAAATTATATCCTAAGTGGGATTTTCTTTTCTATTTCACAAACTTCATTATTTTGTGAATCTTCTATTAAATGATTTTAGAATAGTGTACCTAGTCTATTGGGACAGGTACGAAGCACAGTGAATAAAGTACCAGGCCTGAAGTCAAAAAAACTCTTTGTCCTGAGGTCAAAACTGGCCTCAGACAATTATAAACTGTGTGATTCTGAGCAAGTCACTTAACCCTGTTTGCCTCAGTTTCCTCATCTGTAAAATGAGTTGGAGAAGGAAATGGCAAACCAAACCAATTTCTTTACCAAGAAAACCTAGGATAGGATCACAAAGACATGACTGAAAACAAATGAACAACAAAATCTAATCTATTAAATCAGTCTAGAACAGTCTGGAAGCACTTCTTTCTTATCTCTCTCATTTCAGAATATATTCAAGTTTCTATCCAGAAACTCCATAAAAGAAACTGCAGGAGTCTTGACTAAAATAAAATGTTAATATACTACATCCTGCTCCATAAACATTTGTTAAACTCTAAAGTGTGTGTGTGTGTATACATCTTTTTAAATGGAACCATCTGCTAGATACAAGAAGTTGGAAAGCAAGAAGTAAATTGGAAAGTCTCATCAGCTGTTCTCTTCTTATTAAGACCTCTGCAATTCATAACAACACTTAAAGAGTTCTGGGCAATGATCTATCATTCTGAACTAACGTTTGAAATGAATAAAAATTTGTCAAGTTATTTGCAAGTTATCTCGAGATGTGTTCTACCAAATTCTTAAATATGGCAACATTTTAACCTACCGTATACATATAATTCTTCAGAAAATAATATAGGTATTCAGAGCTAAGACGGCAGAGTAGAGGCAGCATTATACATAGCCTAGTCCTCCCAACATTCCCCTCCAAACAATTTTAAAATAACACGTCAAATCAAATTCTGCAGCAGCATAGCCAACAAAAGGTCAGAGTGAGACATTTTTCCAGCCCAAGACAACTTAGGAAGTGAGTAGAAGAGGTCTGTGACACCCATCTGGGGGGCAGCCTAGAGTTCACACATTGTCAACACCAGTAGTTGATCTTGAAGGCAGCTGCTCAGTCCCAGAGACAGTAAGGGAATAAGCCAAATGGTCAGAAGGAGATTACAAGGGACCCCAAGTTGACACTGGGCACAAGACTAGGCACTGTTAAGCAATTCTGCTGCCTATATGCAGTACTAAATCACACTCTAGGTCTAAGAGTCACTTGTGGTCAGTCACAAGCAGAGCACTAGCACTTGTGGCTGCAAGGGAACAGAGGCTCTTACTGGGTTAAGACCAGAGCACAAACCAGAATGATTACATGCTCTCCCAAGAAACTGCCACCTAGGAAGCACCAAAAACTTGCAGAGCCCCAGAACTGGCTCTGAAAACAGTAGCATGAAAAAGCCTGAAGCTTGGTACAATGCTTCCCCACCCCCATGTGGGCAAAGTCCAATTTTAATATGAAGTTCAGAGTCAAGAAATAGGCTGGGAAAATGAGCAAACAAACAAAAAGAACTTGACCATCAAAGCTACTGTCCTGGCTGGGAACATCAAAATGCAAACTCAGAAAAAGACAACAATGTAAAAACAGCTACAAGCAAAGCCTCAAAGAAAAATACAAACTGGAAACAAACCCAACAAAAATTCCTACAAGAGTTAAAGAGATAAGAGAGGGAGAGGAAAATTGAGAAAAAAACTGAGTGATGCAAGAAAATTAGGTAAAGAGAATTAACAACTTAATAAAAGAGGCACTAAAGAAAATATTACCTTAAAAAACCAAAAATGGCCAAACAGAAAAGAGGCACAAAAATTCACTGAAGAAAAGAATTCCTTAAAAAGCAGAATTGGAGAAATGGAAAAAGAAGTACAAAAGCTTGCTAAAGAAAATAATTCCTTAAAAATTGGAATTGGGCAAGTGGAAGTTAGTGATTTCATGAGACATCAAAAAACAATAAAACATAGTCAAAAGAATGAAAAAATAGGGGCAGCTAGGTGGTGCAGTGAGTAGAGCACCGACCCTGGAGTCAGGAGGGCCTGAGTTCAAATCCGGCCTCAGACACTTGACTCATGTACTAGCTGTGTGACCTTGGGCAAGTCATTTAACCCCAATTGCCCCGCCAAAAAAAGAATGAAAAAGTAGAAGAAAATGTGAAATATCTCAGTGGAAAAACAACAGGCCCGCACTTAAGATTAAGTTAAATAAAATTAAAATGAAATAGGATTTAGTGGAGATAATTTAAGAATTATCAGACTATCTGAAAGCTATGATCAAAAAGACAGCCTAGACATATTTCAAGAAATTATAAAGGAAAACCGCCCTGATATCTTAGATCCAAAGGGTAAAAGAGAAATTGAAAGAATCCACCAATCAACTCCAGAAAGAGATTCCCGAATGAAAACTCTCAGGAACATTAAGGTCAAATTCCAGAGTTCCCAGCTCAAGGAGAAAATATTGCAAGCAGACAGAAAGAAAGCATTCAACCATCATGGAGCCACAATCAGGATCACACAAGATTTAGCAGCTTCCACATTAAAGGAGCAGAGGGCTTGGGATATAATATTCTGAAAGGCAAAGGAGCTAGGATTACAATCATGAATAACCAACCCAGCAAAACTATAATCCTTCAGTTGGGGAAATGGATATTGAATAAAATAGAGGACTTTCAAGCCCTCCTAATGAAAAAAACAGAGCTGAATATAAAATGTAATATTCAAATACAAGATTCAGGAGAAGCATAAAACGGTAAGCATGAAAGAGAAATCATAAGGGACTCGATAAGGTTAAATTGTTTACGTTTACGTTTCTACGTGGGAAGATAATACTTGTACCCCCTAAGAACTTTACTATTATTGGGAAGTTAGAGGGACTCTACATAGACAGAGGGCATGGGAGTGAGTTAATCATGTTGGGATGATCAAAAAAAAAAAGATGGGCAAGAAAGAGTGATGCACTCGGAGAAGGGGGAAGGGAGAGAAAGAATGGGAAAAATTATCTCACATAAAAGAGGCATACCAGGAAGAATTTTTACAATGTAGGGAAAAAAACAGAAGGGGCAGGCAATATTTGAACTTCACTCTCATCTCAATTAGTTCAAAGAGAGAAGAATACATATACACACTCAACTGGGTATCCCTGTTATCTTACCAAACGGGGAAGTAGAAAAGGAAAGGAATAAGAGTCAGATTAGCTAACGTGACAGAACAGGAAAATGACAAATGCTGGAGGGATGTGGAAAAACAGGGACACTAATCCACTGCTGTTAGAGTTATGAACTAGTCCAACCATTCTGGACAACAATTTGGAACTATGCCCAAATGGCTATAAAGCTGTGTATATGCCCTTTAACCCAGCAATATCACTACTAGGTCTATATGCCAAAGAGATCAAAGAAAGAGGAAAAGGACTCATATGTACAAAAAAGATTTATAGTGGCTCTTTTTGTGGTAGTAAAGAATTAGAAATTGAGGGGATGCCCATCAATTGGGCAATGGCTGAACAAGTTGTGGTATATAATTGTGAAGGAATACTATTGTGCTATAAGAAATGATAAGCAGGATGGTTTCAGGAAAAACTCGAAGTCTTATATGAACCGACGCAAAGTGATGTGAACAGAACCAGGAGATCATCGTACAAAGTAACAGCAATGTTGTAACGATGACCAGTGAAAACCTTAGCTACTCTGATCCATACAATGATGTAAGACAATACCGAATGACTCATAATGAAAAATGCTATCCACCTCCAGAGAACTGATTAACTCTTGAGTGCAAACTGAAGCACAGTTTTTTCACTTTCTTCGTTTTTCTTGCTTTTTTGTAATATGGCTAACATGGAAATGTGTTTTGCATGATTTCAAATGTATAATTGATATCATATTGTTTACCTTACCAGTAGATAGGGAAGGGGCATGAGAGAGAGATCTGGAACTAAAAATGTTTTAAAAGAATAATATTATAAATAGTGATATAAATAAAATAATATATAATATTAAATATTTTCTGGAAAATAATGTAGGATTTTAACATGCACCTAATCATATATTAACACTAATTTTAAGAAACATATTTTTAAATTAAGCATTTATGTGCTTACTATGTGCCAGAAACTATGCATATGTATTTTAAATGGGCTATTCCAGCCACAGAAATGTAATTTCTTTTCTCAGTCACCCCAGCAGCTCTAACAAAAACTAAGTATTTGACTATTCTTACTCATGTATCACTAACACTTAAAAAATCACAACAATAATATTTGTGACGAAGGTTTTGTTTTTCTTTTTTTAATAGGAGAGAAGTGGAAATGAGAAAAAACAGATTTTTGTTAAGTGAAATAATTTTTTTTAATTGATGACAACATAATCCACATGCTATTTAGGAACAGCTGCTACAAATTCTAGCTTCTAGAACCAAAAGGATCATCCAAAATGACCATACAACTGGCCACTGAGTCACATAGCTGCTTTATGTTTAAGCACCCAGAGCAGGGCAAACATGTTCCATGACCGTGCTATAATAATATTGAAAATAACCATTTTTACAGTATTATCAATGCATTCAAATTATCTTTATTTACCCTTCCTTTCAAGACAAAAGCAAAAATGGCCTTGTTTAAAAGAGATAAACTGGGAAATTAAATTATGCCGGAAGGCATCATAGACACTTAACTAATGCACTAAATGTCATAGCATCTAAATATTAAACAAAAAGTTAGGGCAGGTAGGTGGCGCAGTGAGTAGAGCACCAACCCTGGAGTCAGGAGGACCTGAGTTCAAATCCAGTCTCAGACACTTGACACATTTACTAGCTGTGTGACCTTGGGCAAGTCACTTAACCCCAATTGCCCTGCCCTCCCCCAAAAAGCCCAAACAAAAACAAAAGAAAAGCTAAACAAGGGGCAGGGAGAGATAAAGAGTAAAACTATAACAGTGGTGAACTTCAAATACCCATTTCTAATGCAGACAATTCTAAAAGAAATAATAATAAACAAATACGTGAAGGATCTGAACAGAATTTTAGAAAACTTGAACATACCCGATCTCTAGTAGTCATTGAATGGGAAAAGAAAGACGTGTATTTATTTCCCAGCTCTGCAAGGCACATTTATAAAAACTGTACATATATCAAAGTATAAAAACCTCAAAATGCAGAAAAACAAAAATATCGAATATCCATTGCAAGCCACAATGCAACAAAAGTTATATTCAACAGGGAAGGAAATGTTGAAGAAAGTGTTAAAAATTAATCAGAGACTAAATAACTTAATCTTAAGGAATCTGTATGTCACAAATGAGAAAATCATCAGATAATTTTGTCAAAGAAAATGACAATAGTGAAGCATCAAATCAAAATGTGTAGGAAGAAATAAAAGCAGTTACTGGGGAAACTATATCTTTAAACATTTTCATCAAGAAAAGAAAGAACAATGAGCTGGACAAGCAACTGAAAATATAAGAAAACTAACAAATGTCAAAACCCAATTAAACACTAAAATAAAAATTCTGAAAATCAAAAAATATATCAAAATTGAGATTTTTTTTTTAAGTTAGCAAGGTTTTGGAGGGGGGGGTAGCTGGGAGTCAAAAAGATAATAAACCATAAGATAATTTGATTCTTTTAAATAAAAAACTAAATTATGAGTATCAAAAAATGAAAAAGAATTCACAATGAAAAAAAATGATTAGAAACTATTTTGCACAGCCATATGCCAAGAAAACTGACAACTTAAAAATTAAATAGATGACTAGTTACAAAAATATAAAATGCCCAGGTTACCAGAAAAAGAAATAGATAATTTATTTAATTCAATCTCAGAATAAGAAATTGAACAAGCCATAAGTGAATTCCTAAAGAAAAACCCTAAGTCCAGATGGATTTATAAGGAAATTCTCTCTTAACATTCAAAGAAAAATTAACTCTAATATTACATAAACTGCAAAAACAGTAAAAGGAAGGATCCTACCTATAGTCTTGATACCTAAACAAGGGAGTCAAAATAGAGAAAGAAAACCAGAGCTCAATATTCCTAATTAAATGTAATATGAAGAATTTTTAGCAAAGCGACTGCAGCAACAAATCAAAAGATCATATATTTCCAGGTTGGCTTTATCCCAGGAATGTGGGGCTAATTCCCTATTAAGAACACTATGAACATAACAGATTATATTGATAACAGAAACAACAAAAATCATATGAATAGAGCAACAGAAGTGGAAAAAACTTTTGAAAAAGTACAACACCCATTTGTTTTTAAATAGAAACTAGAAAACATAAGGGTGATAAAAATAATAATAGCAGCTAACATTTAGTTATATATGGTGTTTTAAGTATTACAAAGTGCTTTACAAATATTATCTTATTTGATCCATGCAACACCCCCTGGCAGATAGATGCTATTATTCTCCCTATTTTACAAAAGAAGAATCTGAGGCACAAAGTAATTATTTCTAAATCACACAACTAGTAAATGTCTGAAGCTGCGTTTGAGCCCAAGACTTCCTTATTCAAAGTCCAATATTCTACCCATTTTATCACCTAGCTACCTTTTTCTTACTATCATAAGTAATACTTATCTAAAGCCAAAAATCAGTATTATACATAATAGATGCCCTTCCAATACGATCAGGGAAAAATTAAGGGTATCTACTATCACCACTATGTGATATAAATTCTATCACCACTAGTGACAGAAATGCTAGCAAGAGAAATACAAGAAAAAAGAAATTGAGGGAATAAGCATAGTCAAAGAAGAATCACTTTTTGCAAATAATACAGAGCACTAGAGAGTCAATTAAAAATTAATTTAAACATCAACAAAGTTGCAGGATATAAAATACAGCCACAAAAATCATCACCATTTCTATACGTTACCAGTAAAACTCTGTAGGAAGAGATAGAGAAATTCCGTTTAAAATAACCAAAGAATGTATAAAATACTTAGGAGCCTACCTACCAAGACAAAAAACGATATAAGTAGAACTAAAAATCACCTTCTAAAGCATTAGACAACTATGCATTATTCAAGGTAGGCTAAGCCAATATAAACATGAAAATAACATCTAAATCCAGATGACTCCAGAGGAGAAAGTGAGGCTGGTGACTTTACACAACCCTCCCTCACTTAAATCCAATTCACTTGCATGTCATGGAATCACCTGACGTCATGGTCTTCTTCCAGAATGAAGGACAAACAACAATGAGAACTTTCCCTATTCAATGACATATCAATCAAAATACCAAAAGATGATTTTATAGAAATTGAAAAAACAATAGTAACAAAATTCAACTGGAGGAACAAAAAGTCAAAAATTTCAAAGGAAATAATGAAAAAAAAAGTGCGAGAAGCCTCATAGTACCAGATCCCAAACTATACTACAAAATAATAATCAATAAAAGACTTTGGACCTGTTTAAGATACAGAGCTGTCTATCAGTGAAATAGATTAGGTACACGACATGCAGAGTCATACAATACAGATACATACATGCAGATAAACTCAAAAAAACCCAGCTAATGAAGAGATTTTTTTCAATACTCAGCATTTGCCAAAATCTCAGAAAACTGGAAAGCAGTTTTCAACATCTCACACTACACACCAAGAAAGATTCCAAATGCGTATATGACTCAAACATAAAGAATGACATCATAAATTAGACAAGTAAAGAAGAAATTACCTTTCAGATGATAGAGAGGTATTCGGGACCAAACAAGGACAGAAAAGGTCATGCAAGATAAAATGGGTAATTATGACTATATAAAATTTAAAGGGCTTTGTACAAACAAAAAAATTAATAAAATTTAGAAAGGAAAGATTTCACTGGAGAAAAAATATTTGAAATGTTTCTCTTACAAGTCTCATTTGCAAGACTGAATAACTGATTCAAACGTATAACAATGAGTGTCATTCCCCAAATGATAAATGGTCGAAGCCTATGGGCAGGCAATTCTCAAAGGTGGTTTTCAAAGGAAGAAATAAAAACTATAAAGAATCATATAAAAAAATGCTACAAATCACTAATAATTAGGTATATGCAAATTAATGTAATGTAATTCTGAGATCCTATCTCATATCCATCATATTGACAAAATGACAAAAAAAGAGAATGCCAAATATTAGAGGGTATAACAAAAAAAAAGATATATTAATACATTGTTGGTGATGCTATGAATTGATCCGACCATTCCAGAAAGCAATTTGAAACTGTGCCCCCACAAGTTACTAAACTATGCATGCACTTTGACACCATACCACTACCAAGTACAACCATTTCTTTTATACTGCCTTGTAAAATTCCCTTTCTCTTTTAAGTGAGTACTTTGACCTTGCCATTCGTTTTGCTTACGCTACTTCAATCTAGTTATTCCCACAGGCTCTCTCCCTCTCTCTCTCCTTGTTTTGCCTATTCTATCTCAGATTCTTTTAACATAAATTGTCAACTAAATAAAAACAATCTATTTCCCCCATTCTCTTGTCCCTCCTTTCCCCATCTCCGGTATCTTCCTCTCGCTCTCCCCTAACCCACACTCCTTCTTCCCCTTCCTGAAAAATTACAGGAATTTTAATTCCTTTACAAATCACCAACAAACTCGGTAGGGGTACATCACCAATTCCCCAGTCCCCTCCGCCTCTTTCTCTACTCATGTAACATCTCACTCCACTATTCCCTCTAACAAAAGATACTGATTCACATCTTTAGGATCAGGGATTTCGTTTAAAGTGCATCAAATTCAACTCTTACATCTCCCCTTCCAAACTCTTTAAAATCTCCTTTCAATCTTCAGTCCCTTAGGTTCTTTTTATCCTTTGATGATTCCTCTTCCCCACTCTCCCCCCAATCGATCTTAAAGCAATAACCTATAAACATGAATTGATTTCATTAGTCTTTCTTTGATAATTGTACTTATTAATCCTACCCCAGAGTAAGGGAGGAAATAAGAGAAGAGAATTGGGTCAGTTCTACCTGACTTTCCTGTCTCCTTTCCATTAGGCTCAGTACTCTGTTCCCTCTTAGACTATGGCTCTAAAGTACCATATGAACAAGCAGCCTTGCCCAATCCTCCATCCCTCCCCTTCTCCGTTCCTTGAAGTGGCTGAGCAGAATCAGCATTTGTGGTTTCCTCATAGGAGAAAAATAATAATGAGACTTATAGGCAGTTACTTGGCCTGGGGTACCCTATGGCCAGACCTCCAGGTCCAATCTTTGAGGTCTGTTTTGTGTTCACTGAAGGAGGGGCAAAGAACCAGTTGGAGCTGGGGATAAAGACACTGACAGCTCTAAGTACTAAAGTTAAAGTAAACAGGGCTTCACCTTGTGATAGGGCAAGAGAGGGGGTTTCCTAGTTTTAATTACTCAATGGAGATAGGAACTGGATCAGAAATTTCAGGATTAGAGTGGCCTAAAATATTAGGAGGTTAGTGACTTATCCAAGGTCATACAGTTAGCATGTGTCAGACATGGAACTTGAACACAAGTCTTCCTGGTTCTGAAGACAGCTTTATAACCATTACTCCACACTTCCTCTCTGATGCATAATTACTCTATATTTTGAGCATAATTAATTTTTTTGTGTTTCCAGGTCGAGAAGATTTATAAAAGTGACTATTGAAACACCCTACTCATCATATTTCTGTCACTGAATTCTTGAGATTTTGCAGTGTTCTCAATTGCTGAATAAAGTTTAATTAGGTTACTGGTTCAATATTGCTCATATGTATTACCCACTTCTCCACTCCCACTGCAACTACTGTAGCTCAAGCCTTCCCCTTTCCTGACAATAGGCAATAGGAGCTTTCTGACCGGCCTTCCTGCTTCCAGTCTACCCCCATTTCCAAATGATCATTGCCATCACTGATAACCTGGTTTCACTGATCCTTCCTAAAGAAAGAGGGTATCAAGGTTGTTTATCATACAAATTCTCCCAAACAGTAATCCTATAAGCAATTCCTGACAGGAAAAATGAAAAACTGGGGCTAAAGTCAATAAGGCACAGAAAGCCTAGACACTATTTTAAACATCTTATTAGAAATCCAGGGTGGAAAAATGTGAGCTAGAAGTTTTAAAGTATCACTTCACTCCTTTCACAGATAAATGATTTCAATGATGCAGGTAATGCATATGGCAAAGAATTGGAAAGAGGGGACGTTCATCACCTGCGAAATGGCTGAACAAGTTACAGGATATGAATGTGATGAAATACTATTGTGTCCTATAAGAAATGATGAAGGGGATAGTTTCAGTAAAACCTGGGAAGACTTGTATGAAGTAATTCAAAGTAAAATGAACAGAACAAGGAAAATAATTTATACAATAACAGCAATATTGTAAAGATAATCAACTATGAAAGACTTAACTCTGACCAACGACAGTTCCAAAGGACTCACAATGAAACATACTATCTCTCTCCAGACTCAGATTGCAGACTGAAGCATATTTTCTTCTCTGTCTTTCTTCTCCTTTATTTTTTGTTTTGGACATGGCTAATGCAAGAATTTATTTTGCATAAATATATATATATATATATACATGTAATAGATTTGGATTTTCTTGCCTTCTCAATGGGGTGGGGGGAGATAATTCAGAACTAAAAATAAAAGGTTGTTTTTTTAAATTAATGTGTTGCAACCTACTTATTGCCACTATTCAAAAGAAAATGGATAACCACTCAAGTTAAAAGGACTCTGTTAAGGAGAGAAGGAAGGAGGGTTGTACTCTTTCAAAAAACTGAATGACAGCTCAAGTGAAAAGAGGAAAGCTCCAAACGTCTAGAACAGGTCAGGTGCAAACTAGAAATGTGGCAGGCTAAACAAGAATGACAATTCTTGTAAAATGACACAAAAATTATGAGCAGTTACTTACATATATTGAAAATGAAAGCCAGTAAAAGAAGCAATGGTATAGAATTATCTCAGCATAAGACTGTTAGATTAAAAGTTTGCAGAGCGTGAGTATAACCGAAGCTGTTATAACTGTAAAAGGTCCTGGGTCATGAAGTATTTAAGGAATCATAGAGATTAAAAGGATAATTTTTGTTAATTTTTTTGTGTAAAAGGTTATACAGATCAGGGTCAGGATGGGTAAAGACTTTGGAAGGAAAGAGAAAACTCAGAAGAAAAAAAAATTATTTTCAGTAATGGTTCCTAGTCACGATTGCCTGTAAGCCTCAACTAGACTGCAAAATTCTTAAAAACAGAGTTCAGGTCTAGTTTCATCTTTGTATATCCCAGTGCCTAACATAAAGCCTTGTACATACTAGGCACTTGTCTGAATAACTTAATTTTAAAATTTCTGTTTTTGTAGTACCCATGTTAAAATCCAGGTTTTTCAAAACTATAAATGTGACATGACTATTTGCTTTACAAAAGGATTCAGACGCAAGATTACCTTCAATAACAAAATCCTTTTGGCACATTTAGAATTATTCCCTTTATTTTAAAAAATCTATTCAAGAACTTGTTAGGGACATAGCAATTGTATAAATAGGATCTAAATTCACAAGGGAACTTAATTTCTATTAATCATTATTTTTCCATAGCTATAGGAATGAAAGATTTTCGGAGTTGTATTAATATTATGTAGTCACATGCTATTAAACAATTCCATCTGCCACAGAAAAATTGCTAAAACACTACAATTTTAAGCCAAAGAAAGGTTAAGGAACCATTTACTACCTTAGATTACATAGAAAGCTCTCATCAGTTAGTCTACAATACTACTACTATCTAAGTGCGAAGTTCTCAAGATTTTTTTTTAAAAAGCTTGTTTCCTTACTAAGACTTTATTATGACTATTCAAGTGGTTTTTTCTTATACAAAATCTTTAAATATGTTTGAACTAAAGTCCTCTGTAGCTATTATATTTCAAAAAATAAATGCCTAACATAGTCAATTTTTAACTACTATCTTCAGGATAAGATGCCAATGCTATACTTCAGTTACTACATAAAACAGGGCTGTCCAACCTTAGGTTCTATCTTAGGACTGCATTAAAATAAAATAATTATTCGAGGGCTGCACCCAGAATAAAAAATATAGTACTCTAATAGAAAGTGGGGGAACACCCATCATCAGTACAACAGGCAAAGGCGGGAAGTGCAAAAGCAAACACAAAACAACAAAGCAACAACACAACAGTATAAAGTTAAGTGCATACTGACTGGTCTGCATCGTACAGACTGAACGCATCGTACAGACTGAATGCATCCCACAGATGGACTGAAAATTCCAGGCAATATGTTCTGTCCAAAATACTACTTAAAAACACCAAAGAAAATTAACATCAATGAGATTATTTATTAGTGATGGAATTTTAAAAATCTAATATGCATTCCATGCAAATTATTATTTTTTTTCGCTCATGAAAATTAAAACCCATAGGTGGGCCGCATAAAATCACACTGCGGGCCACATGCAGGCCATATTTTGGACAGCCCTTATATAAAGATGCGAGCTTCCATTCTGACACATTAACATATTTCCAAAATTTTCCAAAGTTCTGATTAGAGGACCTACAAAACTGATTCTTTCAAGAAACTGACTGCGATCAAAATTATAAAAATACTAAAAGTGTTATGATGAAGTATACAAGAATGTGGCAAAGCTCAATTAGAAAGTTCAAGCAATGCTTTTAAGAGTTTCAAAAAGGAGTCATGGGGCAGCTAGGTGGCACAGTGAGTAGAGCACCAGCACTGAAGTCAGGAGGACCTGAGTGCAAATGCGGCCTCAGACATTTGACACACTTACTAGCTGTGTGACCTTCGGCAAGTCACTTAACCCTGCAAAAAAAAAATTTAAAAAAATTAAAATTAAATTTAAAAAAAAGAAGAGAAAATAAAGGAGTCATGTATACTAAATGGATTTTCAAGGTTAGTTTTATTTCACAGACAGCTATGCACAAACTTAAAGGCATTATTTGCAACAGTTTTGTCAGACTAATTAAAACAGTTAAAACAAGGTTAGTTTCATTTCTCACAAATCAAACCTTACAAATTTTTAAAAAAACATTTACAACAGTTTTGTTAGACCAAGGAAAGAAAGGAGATTGGCAGAACAATCAAGAGGGGAATTGTGGGCCACACAAGAAAACTAACATATACAAATCTATTAACTGAAAACTAAAAGCACAAACCCAATAAAGGCAATGCAGAGAGAACTTCATTTTGATGCTCAGATATATCTATGATATCATTGGCATTAGGTAGTTCTACCAGCCAAGACTAAAATTTCTCCTTAGAAGTTCTCCTTGTCTGGGTTTTTAGTAAATTTTCAAAAGAGGATAAACTCAAATGTTCTGAAATACTTTAGGGATTGTTGAAGATGTTTTGGTTTGTTCTTTTTTAAATCTGAATGGTACCAGTGTAGCAATGGGGCTGTCTGTCTACTACCTCTATCTTTGCTACACAAATTGGTCTGCCTCCTTTTCTGGTTATACTTGTCTTTGATTCACCCTTTTTACCCTTTCTTACACAAAAGTCATCATTAGTAATATGCCACAGCTTACTTAGAGCCACCATTACATTTTTCTCATGCACTTCAGGTCAATCTGAAATTTTTAACTTAATAAAACTAATCACCATCAACTAACAAACATTCAGTCCTTTGGCATTTAACAAGGTAGAACCAAATGAATGATAAGCAAACCAAAGCATTCTGTGTGTCTCCCCTTTTGGGAGTGTCTGAACTTTAACTACCTCTGGCATTTTCTTCATTCTTATGTAAAATACATAGTTACAGACAATGTGTATAGAGTTCTGGTTCTGCTGATCTCACTTTGCAGCATTTTATTTTCTTCTATCCCCCAGGTTTTATCATTCTTTATGACACTATAATATTCTATTACATTATTATACCATAATTTTTTCAACCTTTTTCCAAATGCTGGATATTTAGCCTGTTTCCTTTTTCACCATCATAAATAGGATAGCCATGTCTGCATAGATCCTACGGTGGAAGAAATATCACAACCCCTCTCTCCCAGGCAATCTAAGTTAGTTTGTTTTTGTTTTTGTTTTTTTTTCCTTAATACAGGCCTGGGCTGCTGACTTCACTTCCTGGTCATCTGAATTAAAAAAAAAAAAAGCCACAAGGAGCTCCAGGTACTGTGGTCTCCTTGATGAATACATATCCTTGTTGAATATCTTTCTGCTATGATTAATTGCTGAATGATTCATCAGGGTCTCTATCTGTTCAATATTGAACATAAACTACCAGGGGGCTGACCTGAATCAGGATCAGACCGCACATGTTCTTCTTTCCTTTTATGGTATTTTAAACAATAGAATCATTGGATCCAAAAGGATAACCAGATTTTTAAATTACTGCAAATAGCTCTATTGCTCTCCAAAATATTCATGCCTATGTAAAGTCCCAACAACAAAGAATTCCTTGGATTTTTTACATTTATCATTTCTAATAGCACCTAACATTGATTTTAGCTTAGAAAGCACTATGTAGGCATGTATATATGCATAATATGCCATACTTTATCTTCCATTCTTCAAATTTTGGACACATAGGTTGTTTTTAATGTTTTGCTATTACAAATAATGAAGCTATGAACATTTATTTGTATACAGATAAGTGCATGTCTCACTCTTTTTTTTTTTTTGTTCATTTTGTTCTGTTTTTGGATGGAGTCCTAGAAATGGAATCAAGCTCAAAAGGTGTGATGTCTTGTGACATTATCTATTGCTTTCCAAAGTTTGTAGCAGTCTACAGTTACACCAACAATTGATTAAAGTGCCTGTTTCCCTTGCAGCCCCACTGACATGGGGTTTTATAATTCTTCCTTAATAATTTTGGTAATTTTAGTGAGTATCAAGGTGGCATCTTAAGGTAGTACTGAATTGCATTCATCTGATGAGAAAGTCTGCACATCTTTTTATATGGTTATTAGTAGTCTGTATGTCTTTCATCATAAATTGTTTGCGTCCTTCAATTACTGCTCCACCAGGGAATATGTATCACTAGCCTCATAGATCATTATCATGATACAAGAGAAAGGGCATAAGAACTTGAATTCATATCCCAATTCTTCTACTTACTGCCTGTGTGACCTTGAGTAAGTCACTCAACTTCTCTGGTCCTTAGTTTCCTCATCTGTAAAAAGAGGGATTTGGAACTGATGACTTCTAAAGTCCCTTCTAGTTTTAAATCTATAAGCCTATGCGATGTGCATTAGTTATTTATGGATTCTAGCTATTTGATATATTTATTCCAGGTATTTTTCCCAACAAATTTCTTTTCTTTCAATTTTTTTAACTTATTTAATATATTTAGTTTTCAGCATTGATTTTCACAAGAGTCTGAATTACAAATTTTTTCC
Source organism: Trichosurus vulpecula (assembly GCF_011100635.1). Classification (NCBI taxonomy): domain Eukaryota; kingdom Metazoa; phylum Chordata; class Mammalia; order Diprotodontia; family Phalangeridae; genus Trichosurus; species Trichosurus vulpecula. Next base: position 92,148,775 of record NC_050577.1, read on the forward strand.
CCATCTCTACCCTCCCCCCACTCCAAGATGGCGGATACTCTGGTTGCCCCATTCCCCAGTCAGCCCTCCCTTCTGTCACCCCACTCCCCTCCCAACCCCCTTTCCCTTCTTCTCTTGTAGGGCAAGATAAATTTCTATGCCCCATTGCCTGTGTATCTTATTTCCTAGTTGCATGAAAAAATGGGGTTTTTTTGTTCTTGTTTTTGAACATCTGTTTTTAAAACTTTGAGTTCCAAATTCTCTCTCCTCTTCCCTCCCCACCCACCCTCCCTAAAAAGGCAAGCAATTCAACATAGGCTACACGCGTATCATTATGTAAAATCCTTCCACAATACTCATGTTGTGAAAGATTAACTATGTTTTGCTCCTTCCTAACCTATCCCCCTTTACTGAATTTTCTCCCTTGACCCTGTCCCTTTTCGAAAGTGTTTGTTTTTGATTACCTCCTCCCCCCATCTGCCCTCCCTTCTATCATCCCCCATTTTTTATCTTCTTCCTCTTTCTTTCCTGTGGGGTAAGATACCTAATTGAGTATGTATGGTATTCCCTCCTCAGGGCAAATTTGATGAGAGCAAGATTCACTCATTCCCTCCTCACCTGCCCTCTCTCCTCCTCCCACAGAACTGCTTCCTCTTGCCACCTTTGTGCGAGATAATCCACCCCATTCTATCTCTCCCGATCTCCCTCTCTCAATATATTCCTCTCTCATCCCTTAATTTGATTTTATTTTAGATATCTTCCCTTCATATTCAACTCACCCTGTGCCCTTTGTGTGTGTGTGTGTGTGTGTGTATACCTACATATATACATACATACACACACATATGTGTGTGTGTATATATATATATATATGTATGTATACACACATATATATGTGTATATTCCTTCCAGCTACTATGATATTGAGGTCTCATGAATCATACACATCATCTTTCTATGTAGGAATGTAAACAAAACAGTTCAACTTTAGTAAGTCCCTTATGATTTCTCTTTCTTGTTTACCTTTTCATGCTTCTCTTGATTCTTGGGTTTGAAAGTCAGATTTTCTATTCAGCTCTGGTCTTTTCACTGAGAAAGCTTGAAAGTCCTCTATTTTATTGAAAATCCATAGTTTGCCTTGGAGCATGATACTCAGTTTTTCTGGGTAGGTGATTCTTGGTTTTAATCCTAGCTCCATTGACCTCCGGAATATCGTATTCTAAGCCCTTCAGTCCCTTAATGTGGAAGCTGCCAGATCCTGTGTTATCCTGATTGTATTTCCACAATATTCAAATTGTTTCTTTCTGGCTGCTTGCAGTATTTTCTCCTTGATCTGGGACCTCTGGAATTTGGCAACAACATTTTCTTTTTGGGATCTACTTGAGGAGGCGATCGGTGGATTCTTTCAATTTCTACTTTACCCTCTGCCTCTACAATATCAGGGCAATTCTGCTTGATAATTTCTTGAAAGGCTCTTTTTTTGATCATGGCTTTCAGGTAATCCAATAATTTTTAAATTATCTCTCCTGGATCTATTTTCTAGGTCAGTGGTTTTTCCAATGAGATATTTGACATTGTCTTCAATTTTTTCATTCCTTTGGTTCTGTTTTATAATTGATTTCTCATAAAGTCACTAGCTTCCACTTGCTCCAATATCATTTTTAAGGTAGTATTTTCTTCAGTGGTCTTTTGGACCTCCTTTTCCATTTGGCTAATTCTGCCTTTCAAGGCATTCTTCTCCTCATTGGCTTTTTGGAGCTCTTTTGCCATTTGAGTTAGTCTATTTTTTAAGGTGTTGTTTTCTTCAATATTTTTTTCAGTATTTTTTTGGGGGCTCCTTTAGCAACTCATTGACTTGTTTTTCATAGTTTTCTTGCATCATTCTCATTTCTCGTCCCAATTTTTCCTCTACTTCTCTAACTTGCTTTTCCAAATCCTTTTTGAGCTCTTCCATGGCCTGAGACCAGTTCATGTTTTTCTTGGAGGCTTTTGGTGTAGTCTCTTGCACTTTGTTGACTTCTTCAGGCCATATGTTTTGGTCTTCTTTGTCACCAATGAAAGATTCCAAAGTCTGAGACTGAATCTGGGTGCGTTTTCGCTGCCTGGCCATGTTCCCAGCCAACTTACTTGACCCTTGAGTTTTTTGTCGGGGTATGACTCCTTGTAGAGCAAAGAGTACTTTGTTCCAAGCTTGAGGGGATGTGCCGTTGATTTCAGAGCTATTTCTATATAGCCAGCTCTGCCGCCCCAGCACTCCTCCTTCCTCAAGAACCACCAACCCGGACCTGACACAAATCTTCAGCAGGCTCTGCACTCCTGCTCTGATCCGCCACTTAATTCCTCCCATCACGTGGGCCTGGGGCCAGAAGTAACTGCAGCTATAATTCTGTAGCTGCACCTCCCCCGCTGCCCCTGGGGCGGTGGCTGAACTGCAAACTCCGTCCTCCGCAGCTTTTCCCACTAACCTTCTCTGTTGTCTTTGGTGTTTGTGGGTTGAGAAGTCTGGTAATTGCCGCAGCTCACTGATTCAGGGTGCTAGGGCCTATCCTGCCCAGCTCCTGGTCTGGTTCGTCCTGCTGCCTCCCACGCTGAGCTCTGCTTCCCTCCACTCCATGCATGATAGACCTCATCCAGTGACTATGCAGGCTGTCCTGGGCTGGATCCCTGCTTCCCTCTGCTATTTTGTGGGTTCTGCAGTTCTAGAATTTGTTCAGAGCCATTTTTTATAGGTTTTTGGAGGGACGTGGTGGGGAGCTCACACAAGTCCCTGCTTTCCAGCCTCCATCTTTTCTTTCAATTTTAAACATGATTTTTGTTTATATGATCAAAATTAAATATTGTCTCCAATAACTTCTATTTTTGATTGATAAAAACTTTGCCTTTTCATAGTTGAGAAAAAATATGTTATTTCCCTTTCCATTTTTATGATTTAAAAAATACTTAACTACTTATGTACTCATCTATGACTCATCTACTATTGCAGCCATTATTTAAAATGTTCTGTGAAGCATAATAGTGTAGGGTATGGTAGAAGATGTGAATCCAAACCCATTTTTTCCAATCCAGTTTTCCCAGTAATTTTTATTAAAGATTTTATTACCAGGTTTGTGAGTATGGGTCACTACACCAATCCTTTATATTAAACATCACTACACTAATCCTTTATGTTGCTTGAATTCTATTTCTAACAAGAAATTAGATACGGATTTTTGCTTAGAATTTTAGCTTAGAAAGTACTATGTAGCTCCTCCTCACTCTATCTAACTCTTGGCCCAGCTGACTGTTTATCTGCAACACCAGGATAAGATACACGGAGGCAGCAACAAGTGGTAGTAGGAAGAACAATGGATTTGGAAACAGAAAACTCAGTTCAAATTCTAACTATTACTACTTAGGAAAAATGTAAGAACTCAGAAAACCATTTAGCATTTCAAGGCCTTACCTTTCTCATCTATAAAATAAGAAGGTTAGATGAGGTAATTTTAAGATTTCCACTAGTTCTAAATCCTACAATCATTGCCCTGAAATTATATCTCGTTTTATCTATTCATGGAGTAACTCAGTGCACTATCTCGCCACATTTCATGGTCTAGAAAAATGTGTTTTTATTCACTTTGTTTTCTCCAATTTGAAATATTATAAACCAGAAATGAACAGTGTGGTTTTTGTTAGTTGGGTTTTTTTTTCAATTTTGTGTAGAAGAGGATGGCTATGGGAGGGGTACTAGCAATAGAACTGTCCTGACCCTGATCTTCCACATCCTAAAATAATAAGGAAGGAAAATGATATGATAACACATGCAATAAAATAGAAGGAAGGCCAGAAAGAATGAGAAACCTTTAAAAGTATTGTTTTGAATTCATTATTATTCAAAAAGAAATTCAAGCTAACCACATTTGTTCCATGTATAATCCTCTTTTTCTATTTTATGTTGTATATAAAATGTTCATTTCATTTTGTGTTTGTGATTTTCAAAATTAAAAAAAAAATCAAATATCAAAAAAGAGACATATTATAAACCAATTTCTTCTTAATAATTATGGATATTATTGAAGAAGAGCTTTGTGGCTATTTCAAGGGCTTAAAACAATTACTATGAAGTCATCTGTTAACAGGAACATTTGGAGAATATTCACAGAGATAAGGAATTCTTTACTTGGACTCTGCACAGGACATCTTCAATAATATCAATGAATAGCTTTGGTAAACATAATGAATCCTGCATGACTCACTTTATGTTACTATTCAGGGGCTCAATGAAGATAATTATCTCTATGGCATAGGAGAAAACTGCCTGAACATAAGCTTTTAGAGCTCTACTTTGTTTTACTTTAATTTTTTTAAAGCAACTAAACACAGAAAAAGCAGGATCTTATATTTTCTACGCTTCTGAGTGAGTTCCATGATTGTAGAGAGGTGGTCTGCTGCAGAAAATCATCTTTCAAAAACCTATTATTTTCTCATGCTTTCAAGAATATTCTCATGCAGAGAACATTTCCACATAAAGATCTCAATAAGGCAAGGACAGGAGATAGGTGAGTCAGTAGTGACCGTAGAACACCTTTCCACCATCAAGGCAACTGGAAAGAACAAAACCAGAACAAATGATCATAACAGGTAGGAAAAATCCTAACTGGCATCAGAAAGATTGAGGGTGAAATGAAATCACACAAAGGGGAAAGAAGAAAAAAAGGACACTGGAACATTTGAGGCTAAAAAGTTAGTTTAAGATTACTCTCAAAGAGCTCTAGAGCAAGTTCCAGTGAAAAGAAACTACTTGTACTTTAAGGGGTGATGATGCGGGTCCACTGAAATTATCCAATATGAAATCATACAGTAGTCAAATGAAGAGGAGATTTGTAGTGATAGCTGGTGACTCCCAGTTTAAGGGGATTTAGGTAACTATGTATCATCAAGATAATAAAAGAGAAGTCTGTTGCCTTCTTGGGGAAATATATACATACTTAACAGGGAACTCCTCAAGATATGTAAAGCAAATTATTACTATATATTGCTGATAATTGACATGGCACAATTGAGTCTGCCTTCTGAATCCAGAAAGTATTGCTAAAAATTATAGTGTTGGGTAAGAAACGTGAACATAAAGTAGGTTTTCATCATTGCTGCCCATCAAAAGCAAGAGCTTCAGATGCAAAAGGCAGATCTCAAAGTTAACAACTCCTTAGAAAGATGGGGTATAAAAAGGGATATGAATTTCTGGACCATTGCTACAAACACAGTAATGATTAACCTCTATCCTAGGTTAGCATGCCAGTATAATAATAAATAATATATGTACTATATATAATATATAATAAAGGCCAGTAAAACAGCATTGACTTGTCTTTTAAATCTAATCAAAAGGGTTTTAACCTGAAATTGAAAGGGGGGCGGGTGGTAGGGCAGGGGAAAGAACACACAAAGAGACAGAGAGAGGAGAGACAGAAAACCTATAGCCAAAAATCTAAATACCATAAACCAGGGGTTCTAAATCTGGGATCTATGAACTTTTTTTTAAAAATGTTTTGATTATTGTATTTTAATATAATTTTGATTTCATTTGTAATTCTATATATGTTATGAATTTTAAAACATTATTCTGAGACGGGGTCCATCAACCTCACCAGACTGCCAAAGGTGTTCATAATACAAAAAAAAAAGGTTAAGAACCACTACCATGAATTGTAACTATCATGTAAGAAAAAAACACACACACACAAATGTTCAGAACCAGGAAAATCAAGGAAAAGCAGGGGCAAAAACCCATGGCTTCCAGTGTCTACATAAAAATGTACAAAATATGTATAACATGAAAAATAAATTAAAGATCCACATTTGTATGCCAGTAAGGTGCCAAAAACTACCATTTAGGACTGCTACGTTCCATGCCTTCTCATCTTTAATCCACTTCCAGAACTAAGGAAGATAAATGCAGCAGATGTGGAAACAATGCCACTAGGTATATAAAACAATATTAGGCCCCCACTCCAACAGTGTGGCAATAGTTTGAGAGGTGCTGATAGTAACCTCTAATTCATTCCCTCCAATATTTTAACAGCCTTTTCCTACAATGCATCTTTAACAGCAGTAACGTGTTGATTCTTTAATTCTGCAATGTCAGGTGGATTATTCTGACTGCTGTCAACTCGACATTTATATAGAACTAGAATGCCTCCCACAACCATGTGCCTTAAACAGAAGGTAACTTGAAGTGAGTTCAAATAATTACTGTTCAGAAATTGAAAAGTAACTTCTTTAATATGACATGTAGCAATCAAGGTCAGTAAAAGAAAATGAATTGAATCAAGGAACAAGTAGCCATTCTGATGTAGTCATTAACACTAGAAGCATCAGAAGAGTCAATTGATACAAAAATTTAATTATAATTTTACTTTGAAATAAAAAATTTTCATTCTATCTCTATTTTCTTTTCCTTATGGATTTAAAAAAATGCACTGCATCAACTGACATAGACTGGTCCTTCAGACAATCTTAAATTCTTTCTAGTGTTAAATAAGAATTTACATATTAAACAAAAACATTAATATATTCTTTTACAGGGGTCTTTGATGTTGATGGTGAGCTGAAAAGATAACTGAGAAATCATTTGAACTCAATACATATATACATATACTCATGGTTCTTGGTTATCATTGCTCTCTTTCAATTAACCGTCCTCTAATCAACCTTTGTAAGATACAGTAAAACAATATTTTATCCTTGAACTCAAAGGCTGGGAAAAGGTCAAGTTGCCATACCAAATAAAGTGAAATAAAACTCACTCATCCTAGAAAAGTTAAAAAAGTTTTAGCCCCTTGGGAAACATAATGCTGGATGGGAATTCATAAAACACTAGTTACCAGAGCAGCGTTATCTATTTCAAACCTTCTGGGGAAAACTCTTGACATTATTACTTCTGGGCAATGGAATAATAACTATACCAGAAATAGCTTTATTTACTCATTGAAATAGTACATATCACATCTTAATTCTTTTTTTCCCCCAAAAAAGGAAGAAATGAACAGCACAGTTTGGGAATATGAAGCAATTAAATAGAAACTATTTCTCCAATATTAACATGCATTGTCCCCCCAAAAAAATTCAAATATTGATAATTTACTTTATCTCTACCAAAAAAATTGAAAGTAGATACTTAACAAGAAATTAAGACATGAAAGGTCTAGCTTTATTGTTATCTTCCAGAAATGGTTTACAATGAAACAAATATTAAAAATCCAAAAATATAATCAAAGTTCTCAAAAACAGATGCTAAACTGTTATTTTAAAGATCTTTTTCTATAATCTTCACTCTTTCACTCTGAACACTGAGGAAAACAACATTCCAAGGGAAAGAAAAAGAAAGAGGAAGCCAACAATTTCTTCCCAGGAGTTTTAACAATACTGACCTGTGCTTCAGTTTTGCACACCAAATTAACTTCTGAATGAAAACCTATAAAAACTCCCAATACACAGTATTTCAGGGATAACTGTTAGCATAGAAAGTAATTATAAACACAAACACTAGTTTCAAAATCTAAAGGAAAGTATGGTCAAACTGAAATAAACTTGAAAATTTTACAAAAAACATATCCCCACAAAGTTGAAAGAAAATCAAAATCAAAAGGAATCAAGGCTGTAAAAAATATACTAAGAAAAATCTTGTGACAAACATGATTAAAAACTTCTTTAAAGTCTTTTAAATGTTTAATACCAGGCTATTTTGTTACATGCCTCATTCATATGTAAGAATATAAACTAGATGTAAACTATATGTATATAGGCTTGGTAATTTGAATATATTTATATTTGAATATGTATATGTGTATACATATATAATAATGTATATCTATACATAAATATATATATTAAAAAATCAAGAGGATGAGAATTTACTTTTAGCACTTCATCATCTGTCTAAAGCAGACTAACTCAGGCAACTAAAAGTACATGAATTCCTCAGAATTCAAATGAGTTGAGTTCTTATGAATTCAAATATAGAATCTTCTTCTTACCAGTACTATTTTAGGAGAAGTAATCACACTGAAAGTAAGAAAAAAAACTCTAATAAAAAAGAAGAACTTTCACAAATGTAGACTTTCCTAAAAATGGAATATGTCATTTTCACCCACTGCATTTTAAGGTCCCCAAAAGTGTTTTAAATAAATCTAAGACAGGAGCTCTGTAATAATTAACCTTTAGAGTATGTGGTTTTGGTATTGGACCAGAATAAGCTAGAGTATATTGTTTTAATATTTGAACAGAATGATGAGGTATGGGGAGGGCGGTGAAGAGTAGGGAATAGCTTGATATGTTTGTCACTGGAAGAGAAGTGGACACGAATTATCAGGAAATATGCGTGGTAGAAAGAACGCTGAATTTAGAGTCAAAATCTGCATTCAAATCCCAACTCTGCCACTATTACCTGTGTGACCTTAACTAAGTCACTTCTTGTTTCTTCATCTGCAAAAAGAAAGATTGTATTAGATGACCTTCAAGAACCCTTCCAGCACTAAATCTATTTAGAATCCTGGAGTTGGAGTAGGTTAGATGATTGTACTTCCCAAGGTGCCTTTAGTGATATGGAAGAAAGCAGAAACTGCAACTTGGTCCATAAAGGAAGGAAAGATAAGGGACAGAAGTAACACAAACAGTAGTGATTCACACTGCCTAATGAAAACTATGACCAGTAAATGGAAAACAATGAAATGATGATAGGAACATCATTCCTACACAATGAACGAACAGCCCTAGTGATGGATCATTGGATTTGAAGGCTGGAAAGAACTTTGGAGCTCTAATGCAACACCCCCAAAATTCGCAGATGAAGAAACTGAGGTCTAGGGAGGAAAATGACTTTCCAAGGTCAAAGAGGCAGTAAGTACCAGGGCTGGAACTCTAACTCAGGTTCACTGATTCCAAATACAGCACCTTCTCACCTTTTAACAAGATGAGAAAAGAATGAGGCTAAAAGACAAGGTCTCTTTATTCCAGAGGTTCTTAACCTTTTTTTCTGTCATGGACCACTTGAGCAGTTTAGTGAAATCTATGGACCCCTTCTCAGAATAATGTTTTAAAATGCATAAAATAACATACATATGATTACAAAGGAATCCAATTTTACTGGAAAACAGTAACCAAAATATTAAGAAAAAAAAAGTTCACAGGCTTCAGGTTAAGAATCCCTTCTTTAATCTTACTATTTGATCCATTAGGAGGTGGGACAAGGAATACAAAGCAGGCATGGTTAAATTGGGTACTATTTCATTACGTTTCTGATACGATAAATTTTTTCTCTCCACGTGGTCCAGTGAATTTCCATTTTCAGTGGCCACATGAGTAAAGCTTTGAATGGCATATATAAGTATTGGACTTTGAGGGGTAGGAGGGAAATAATTAAGTCCCTGAGTGAAAGGGAAGAGGATACAAAATTATAGGAGAGAGAAAGGTACTCTCATCCTTCCTCATGTGTTTAGGTAACTGGAAGGTATAAGATTATCGGGGATGGAAATGGGAGTAGAGAGGGATAAAGTTTGGGGGTTAGGGGATGGGGGCAGAAGATGAAAGAGAGGTAGTAATGAGGCAGAGAGGGAGATGAGGATAAGGACGGGAGTAGGAGGAAGGTGGGGATGAGATGGGGATGGGAGGGAGGGTGGGATGAAAATGGAAACAGATGAAGATGGGGATAGGGAAGGGAGCGAAGTGGCGATGGAGATGGGGGATTAGATATAGGGGCCACGTAGGGGGTGGGAAATGAGGATGAAGGATAGGAGGTGGGGATGGGGGTGGAAATAGAGTTGGGGATGGAGACTGGGGACAGGAGTTAGGAAAATAGGGGATGGAGGTGGAGGATGGGAGAGAGGTGAGGATGAGGACGGGGACCAGGATGGGGATGAGGATGAGGCCAGGCACGGAGATGAGGATGGGAATGAAAGGGGAATGGATGGGAGGAGTGGAAGGGAGACTGGGAGGGGATGGAGGTGGGGAGGGGGAGCGCTGGGAGGTGAGGGTCCTGCCCGCTCAGCTGACGCCTCAGGCTGCGGAGCTGGGGCGAAGGACAAGGGAAGGGTGTCGCCCAGTGATGGGAGTAGGGCCAGGTGAGGAATATGGAGAGCGAAGGGAGGCCGGGGTAGAGGCGCGGCCGAGGGTGGGAGAGGACGAGCGGCTCTTACCCGGTGCCACAGTCCACCACGCAGGGAGGCAGGTAGCTCGCCATGCTTGGCAGGCGTTGTCACCGCACGCACCTCGCCCCGCAACCGGGGAGCCAACCGCAGGCGCCGGTCCTACCTCTGCGGGGATCCCCGGCACGCTCCGGCGGCAAGCACAGCCTCCCCTCGGCCGACAGCCTCCGGGCTGCTGCCGGCCTCTACTCTGCCCGCCCCCTTCCCTCCCTTCCCCCCAGGGCCCAGCACCCCGAGCCGCCCCGCGCTGCCACAGGCGAGGCCGCACGGGAGCCCGGATGCACCCAGCTCGCGCCGGCATCACGTGACGCCCCACTCCGCCCCGTCCTTCCCCCAGCCGCCTGGAGGCGGGGCCCCGTGTGAAGCCCCCATGGCCATCTTCGTTGAGGGCAAGGAGGGTTCTTTGCCCGTAGCTTTCCTCTACTGATTTCTTGCTTGGGAAGGATGGGTGTTTATAGTAATGAAGGAAGCTTTTGTTTCAGGGTCGACGTTTCAGTCCTCAAAAAACACTGACATTTGCCTCCAAAATATACCCACCAAGGCCTCCTGTGTATTCCCACCCTTAATACCTCTTTTTGACTTAAGATAATGTAAGAGAGGGTCTGCCTTGAAATCCAATGCCTGGGTTCAAACCCTACCAGTAGCACGTGCTAGTTTTGTGGCCTCCCATTTACACTGTATATGTCTTGTATGGACATCTTGTATGGTGTTTACATGTTTTCCCCCTAACTCAAACCTGAGGTCAAGAGGAGGCGGCGTACTACTGCCTTTTCCATCTCCAGGACTTAGCCCAGGGCCTCCCACATAGTAAGTAAGCACTTAATAAAAGCATGTTGACTAACCACTTCATTTCTCAGTGAATTAAAAAACTTAAGATTAAACTACTTGAGTTGCCAATCTGCATCAGTGCAGGGAGTTTCTACACTGGGAATTCACTTATGAAATCATAGATCCTAATCCTAACCCCCACCTCCCAAAAAAAAGATTATTTTTAAAGTCTTTCTGAAGGAAAAGCAGTGTAGTAAAAAGAAATGGACATAGGAGAGATCTGGCTGAGCATGAATATGTCCTGCCACCTCTAAGTCACCAGCTCAGTATGCTTGGGTTTCCTCAACTGTAAAATGAGGGGCTTAGACTAGCTAGATGATTTCTAAGATTCCTAACAGTATTGATGGTGAATTCGAATTAATGCATGATACTACATAGGAAACCAGTACATAAAATATTGGGCTTAGAGTCAGGAAGACCTAGCATCAAATTCCACCCTGTACTGTAGCTGAGTGCCCCTCAGCAAGTCACTTAACTGCTACATACTTTGGAAGATTCTCACAAGGAGAGTTCACCATAACAGCACACACAGTTCCTTTGCATATCTGTGTTGTATGTGAAGAAGCTTAGAAAGGCTTATACGGTTGCCAGAAACCAACCTTGCCCACTTCACATTTGTTCCAAGTACCATGAAGGACTATGTAGATTATTCCAATAGGATTCCTATAAGAGTGTTGCCACATGACATGAATGTTTAGCAGAGAATGAGTACTCAATGTTATAATAATATTAATAATGAATGGATCTCTGATCTCATCCATTTTGTACTCCCTCCAAAATTACCAATCATAACTCATTCATGCCTTCCCATTTTGTGCAAGTTTTGTCACAGTCATACAGTAAATGTTCTACAGGGGTCCACCTAATACGCTAGAGGCTGATCTCTTGGCACAGGTTCAAATATATCGCTCTTAACTGTATTAACGACTGACCTCCTTTACCAGTCATACATCTGTTTGATGGTATATTTTATGACAATTTTGCACACAATTTTTTAATTGGTTACACGCACAAATTTGAATCCTTAGAAATCATAATGTTCCATGATTCATACATATATACATGTGTGTACATATGTATCTGTATGTAAGTTGCACGTGTATGTATACATGTGTCTATATTAATCTGCAAGCTATATATAGATACACATGCATACATGTATTTAGCCCCTAGGTGTCACTATAGTGCTTGGCTATCTATGTCCTCCCTCTCGTCCCTCCCAACTAGAAAGGGGGAGAATCAAAAACCTTTGGGACCATCTGGGGCAGGACTATGTCCTCCAGTCCCCATTCCTCTCACCCCGCACCCTCCTCACTCCATTCTCTCTCCTCTCTCCTCTCTCCTCTCTCCTCTCTCTATCTTTCTCTCTCCACACATGCACAAACATAAAAACTAGGGGATGGAGAAGAGTAAGATATTTTGCCCCAGGAACCCACCAATTTCTTTCTCTTACAGTGAGCCATACCTGGTGACTACAACCAATAGACATGAAAGACAGTTAAAATTGTTTTTGCATGTAACTGGGGAAAAATAAAATACTAAATTAAAAAAAAAGAAATGAAAGGCAAACTTGTTTCAAAGAAAGACAAAAAAGGAAACCCCAGGTTCCACTCAGTTTTCCTCTTAGGAGTATAACTATAAAACATACAGAATAAAATAACTCAGAAATATGCCCTTAGGTGGTATCCTTGACCATCAAGTCAGAAGCAGGGTGCTAGCTGATGCGTTATGTGAAATATAAAGCCACTTCAGAACTGCCTCCCCATCACATTATCATACTAGGATTACATTTACCATCATACTCAGCAAAACAATGAACAAACCAATTCTTTATCTGAATGAATCAAGATTAAGGGGGCAAAAAACATCAATATACAGTGAAAAATTTGTGTAAAGGGAATAAAAAGTTCTAAGTGGAAAAAACCATCTTGGAAGAAGATGGAGGGGAGCAAAAGATAGAAAAATATCTTCATACATTTGCCTTTACAGCCAAGGGGGTAAAACCACTCCTGTCACTCCTCCACTCTGGTTGCCACTGACCTCTCTGCCTCATAGGCAAAGCTGAACTCATTTTAACAATCTCTGATCTAGGGGTGGGGAACCTGCAGCCTCAAGGCCACATGTGGCTTTCTAGGTCCTTAGATGCAGCCTTTTGACCGAGTTCAAGTTTTACAGAACAAATCCTTTTATTAAGGGACTTTGTTCTGTGAAGTTTGGATTCAGTCAAAGGCCCACTCTTGAGGACCTAGCGGGCCACACATGGTCTCGAGGCCACAGGTTCCCTACCCCTGACTGAGTCTGATCTGTCTTCTTCACTGTTAGCTTGGTACCTCCAAACTTTACACAGTGGCAAGATCTCATACTCTCTTGCTCAAACTCTGAACAGCTCCAATTATAAACTCTCTTCTCCCAGGGCTCAATATAAGTATATAAGCATCATGGAAGAATATAACTTTTAAAAAAACATGGCTTTCTGTTTTAAAAATAAGTTCAGGATAAGTGAAAATGTTATTCAATTCCCCAAATGCAAGACAGATCATTTTCTTTTGGCTATTCAAATCTAGGTCTAGTTTATGGATCATCTGCAATATTCAAGACATATGTACTGAAAGACCAATTTTATGGACTATCAATCCAACTGCACATAATAGTTCAGACAATAGGCCTTCTTCATCTACTCGTTTATTCCTATGTAGATAGTTACACTGAACTCTTCTGGTTAGGAATCTCACTTGGGAGCTTCAAAAGCAGGGGTTCTTAACCTGGATTAAAGATTTCAGGGTTAGAATTTGGATGAGAAAAATATCATTTTATTTCCACTGATCTCTGAGATTTAACATCTTCAATTATTTAAAAACCTTATTTTGAGAAGGGATCCATAGGCTTTACCAAACTAGCAAAGTGGTAGGTGACCAAAAAAAAAAAACGTTTAGAACTCCTGGCAATGTTCCAGGGGCTTAATGAAATCAGCACAATGTCATATGGAACAGGAGCATTTGGAGGGCCTCACCATGTGTATCAGACATCCTCCATGATAACAGCAAATGCTTTGATGAACATATGTCTCTCTGTTTTGAGCTTCACTGGTTACCAATGATCATCACTGACTATAATAATTCTCTAATAATAAACTTAGTATGTTAATTTATGGTTTTCAAAATATTCTAAAATCACAAAATGATTTTTAAAAGACCTTATGGATCACATAGTCCTACCGCATGGTTTTACAGATAAGGACACTGAAGCCTAAAGCCATATAGTTCATTAGTGACAGAAAAAGGACTAGCTTTCACATATGATATCTCATGTGATCCTCCCAACAACCCTGTGAAGCAAGCATTAATAATCCTGTGTTACAGAAGAGGAAATTGAAACTCAGAAAATCTAAGTGACTTGTCCAAGATGCGCTATTAATAATGATGGAAGTGAAACTAAAAACTAGACTTGCCATTCTATTCTGCTACTCTACCATGATGCTTCTTAATTATAATACAATATTGTCCTTATTTGAAAATAATTGCTTCTCCTCTCCTCCCAGTCATAACCATTCCTTTTTTGCACTAGCCCTCTATTTGCTCCTACAAGTGGTGCTCAGCTTCTTGTATTAGTTAGAGAAATTAAAAGAGTTTAAGGATACTCCAATGATGCTGTGCTTGGAGTATTCTTATATGAATATGGCTATATAGAGAATCCCAAAGAGGCATTTTCACTTTTAATTGGCAGTGATTTAGGACCAGGAATCCACTGAGCTGACTGGCTAGCATTGTCTTAATAAGGATCTTCCACAAGCATGGCAAGAACTCTGTCAACAAATGGGAAAAGTATTGTTTTTCAAATGACCAGTCATAGTCCAAGAAAAGGACCTTTTCATTCAAAAACATAAGAACCAAAGAATTCAGCCTTCCTCCCATGCTGACCATGCCTCCAAAGATAAGCAAACTGAAGTCCAGGCCAGCTGTGAATTAATGCCAGCTGAGTCCTATCCAAGAGAAAATCATCTTTGAGAGCACACATACACTGCTATGTAAGTGTACTTGTTACACTTCCACAGCTTTGGACCTCCATGAGAGGTCAATGGTTTTTCAGCCTCCCTATGGCTTTTCATGCTTCTATTAAACGTTGTTGGTTTTTTGTTTTTGGTAGTGGGTTTTTTTTAGTGGGGAGGGGATTCAAAAGCTGATGCTAACAAACCAGTACACTATACAAAGTATACTACATAGTATACTGGGCAGCTAGGTGGCACAGTGGATAGAGTGCCAAGCCCAAAGTCAGGAAGACTTATCTTCTTGAGTTCAGTTCTGGCCTGTGACATATACTAGCTGTGTGACCCTGGGCAAGTCACTTAACTTTGTTTGCCTCAGGGCCTCATCTATAAAATGAGCTGGAGAAGGAAATGGCAAACCATTCCAGTATCTCTGCCAAGAAAGCTCCAATTAGGGTCATGAAGAATTGAACAGAACTGAAATGATTGAACAACAAATATAGTATACTATATAGTATACTCCGCCTAAGTAGGCATTTAACAAATGCTTGCTCTTCCTCCTCAAATTTTCCTAGGACACTTTGGATCTCCCATTTGCTCCTCTCATACTCTACCTCCTACTATATTTATCTGTGTGCAAATATAATATCCTCCCTAGGAGAATGTTAGCTCCCTAAGGATAGGGACTGGTTCGTTTTTAATTTTTGTGTTTCTAGTGCCTTGAATATAGAAGGCACCTAGTAAATGTTTGTTGTTGGTTAAGATGTTGGTAAAAAAAAAAAACTGCATACAAAATTGAAAAGTAAAAACTTAGGCAACTTCCCTATGTCTAACTGAGCTGGGCCAAGAAGGAAGGAAAAATCAAAAGCCAAAGTCCCCCTTCAAAAAAGGCTGAGCCACCAGCACTGCGAATCTTAAATCTCAGAGCTGAGAGCAGTAGCATTTTGTCTGTTCTCAGTTGCCATGAGGATGCATGCAAAGCTAAGTGATCTCTAAGGCAACCAAGGTCTACTCATCTAAGAAGTGGCCCTGAGCACCCCATTCTTTTCAAAGCAGTTGGCATCTACTACTGTCAAAGGAGGGCGGAACTGTCACAGGCCACAATGAACTGTGCCAATAGCTCTCAGCAACAGTGAGGGGCAGGGATCCAATGTGCAGGATATTGTCCCATTCAATAACTCCTGAACCTTATTTAGCGTTGGTTCAAAATCAGAGAGATAATCTAGGCCAAGAGCTACAAGGCAATGAATTGCTGAGAAAAACAAGACTTTGTCTATGTTGCTTGGCCCTCGAGAACATCCTTCATTAAGCTCAAAACAATTCCTTGCATCCAAGACTTGCTATAAGTGCAATTTTCACCAAAATTTAGATCCACTACTCAGAAAATTAATTCAATGATAATTTCTCAAGCACTTCCAGCGTGCTAAGTGCTATGCCAGAGAAAATTCAAATAGATCATATCATAGAGCACCTTAAGGTTTGCAAGTACTTTCCTTCCCAACAAACCTGGGAAGTAACGTAATTACCATTTTTTACTTTTTGAGAGAAGAGGGAGCTGAAATTCCTAAAAGTCACTTACCCAGGATTACACAGCTAAGGAACATTTGAGCTAGAATTCAAAGCTACATTTGTCTGGCTGGGAACACAGTCTTCTTTCTACTATACTGTGATTCCCCTCATGGAGCTTATTGCCTAAAATGAGGATGTCACATATGCAAATATCAATAATGTACAATATAATACATGAAAAGCATATTAAATATTTTTCAAGAGTGGTAGAGTGAGAGGTTGAGGCCAAATCAAGTTCTTTCCACCCCTACCCCTCAAAAAGTAAGAAATAAGCCAAGTAAGGGAAAAGAACTACAATCAAAAAGAAAGAATAGGAAGAAATTCTAGCATAGCAATCTCTGAAGGATATTAAACGAAAAAAAGATAATGCATGATTAGTCCCATATTTTCTCAGGTAGCATTCTTGGATCCTCCCAGGCCTTCAACCCAAATTCTGGCTCCCAGCTGGCTATGGTTGGTGCTGAATCAAAGAAAGTTTGAAATTCACTACAAATGATGGAGACAATCACCAAAAACCCCAGAGTCACTCTGATAAAGGCCATAGAGTGCTGGACTTGGAAGGAAGAGAAGACAGGTTCCACAATATCCTGCCTCAGGTTCTTACTAGACATGTGAACCTGGGTAAATCAGCCTTCCTGAGCCTCAGTTAACTCATTTATAAAATGGAAATAATAGAATCTACCTTAGAGGATTA
Organism: Trichosurus vulpecula; assembly: GCF_011100635.1. Lineage (NCBI taxonomy): Eukaryota > Metazoa > Chordata > Mammalia > Diprotodontia > Phalangeridae > Trichosurus > Trichosurus vulpecula. Next base: position 92,166,005 of record NC_050577.1, read on the forward strand.
TTGAGAGGATCAAAGGAGATAAGGTATGCAAAACATTCTGCAAATCAGTATCAATGTGAGCTCTTATTGTAGTTAGCAGCTCTGCTTTACCTACCCTGTTAAAGTGTAGAGTTCCTTACTTAATTTGCTTACCTCTGTAGCCACTGATTAAAAGAAAGCTTGAAATTATTTACTGGTGGAATAAATACCAACCAAGGGTCTTTACCAGTGATTCCTGGTAGAGTTTGCTCTCAAAAGCAATTCAAACTTCTTCACGCTCAGAGGGGTGGAGAACATATCTGTGAATATCCTGAAAAAATAACGGACAAAACAGAACTAAAAAAGTGGATCACACAACAAAAATCAGAGTAAAGTATAACGCACATGGAGAAAAATTAGAATATGTGATGTATCTCATCAAAAACAACTTACCTGTAAAATGGGACATAGAGATATTATTTTAAAAAGCATCATGCTTCCAGGAGAGCATAAATTTTTAAAACCCTAAATAAGATATTTCAAAAAGTCATAAAAGAAAAATTCCCAGAAGTATTCAATCAAAGACAAAATGTGAACTGGTAAAATCCTCCAATTACTTCAGACAAATACCCTTGCCAAGTGTCACCTAGAACTTCCAGGTCAAAGAAAAATGTTTTTGAAGCATCTGGGAAGAGAGACAAAATATACCATTTATCCCTAGTCAGCATGCTATAAAATTGCATATTAACTAAAGAGAAAGGAAAGGCAAGATTGGAATATGATGTTATGAAAGACAAAGGAAATTGATTTCTAACCAGTAATAGATTATCCTGCGAAGTCTAATATAAATCTATAGGGAAAAAGTGAACTTGGAACAGAATCAATTACTTCCAAGTAGTTAATAAGGAAACAGAGAGAAGATGTATAAGCAATGGCATCAAATTCAAATAGAAACTAGGGCCACTAAACCATATGTAAGCATCTCTTTAGGCCACATATTGATTTTGAAAACCATATATTAGCATTATCTATTGTCAACCAGATGGAATTGGCTTCTAACCTGTGGAGGGCTGGAGCCAAACAGAGCAAGATAGAGACAGGATAGTCAGGAATCAAAAAGAAGCTTAGTTTCAAAGTGAGGGAAATGGCTTGTAAGCAGGGACACATATGCCAAAACTTATACCAATGGCTGCACAGTGAGCTGTAACCCTGACAAAGAAGGGTAACAGCAACAGTGAGACAAGTTTGATTCATACCAGGGCTTCATGACCAGAAAATAGGTACTTGTCCAAGCTCAGAGAACTCCTGGTGCTAGTCAAACCAATGCCATATTTATATGAAACAATTCTGGGGTTTTTTGCTGTGGCTGAGATCATCAAGAGGGTTGTTATTATGCCAAGTTCAGGGCACAGCTTATTTGCTGGGCCTTAGCTCTTAAAAACGGGGTGTCTCCTAATATCTTGACACTATATTCTATTATATTTTTATTTATTGTTAAACATTTCCCAATTACATTTTAACCTGGTTCAATGGTATGCAGCCAGCACCACCTCTAGGATAGGGTATTCAAAACAAGGAAGGGTAGAAAAAATTCTAGTAGAAAAATATTATTTTTTATCACCATGATGCTACGGTAGATTTTTCAAACTTAGAGGTAAGGTAGGATGGAGGAAGAAAAAGGAAGAATTAACTTTTTAAATTATTTAAATAAATTAAAAGGAAGTAATAGCCCAAATAAGATTAAGTAAGGGTAAGAGTAGTCTGTAACAATTAGGAAGAAGAGAGGAATTTGAGGGAAAATCCAAAGAAGACTTAAGTGAGAGGTGAGGGAGAAGAAATTTTTTAAGAGGACTTGAAGGAGGTAAAAATGAGTTTAACAGAAATAACTGTGTTGCCAGGCATGGTGGCCCATGCTTAAAATCACTGCCACTGTGGGTGGCTGATGGTGGCGGATTACTTGAGTTCAGGAGTTCTGAGCTATAGTAGCAATAAATCCAATCAAGTATCAGCACTAAGTCCAGCACAAAGATGGTGTGCCCTAGGATGTGAGAGAAGGGAGGAGGTGGGAAGAGAGAGTCAGCAGAATGCCTATGGAAGAGTAAACAGGCCCAGGTAGAAAAATTTTAAAAAGCAGGATAAAGCTTCTATTACAATCCATATGAGAATCAGACCAATGAGTGTCCACTATACTTCTAGCCTGAGCAAGACATTAAGATTCAGTCTCAAAAAAAAAAAAAAAGGCACAACCATGAACATGAATGGGATAAACTCACCAGATAAATGAAGCACAATGTTGAAATGGATCAGAAAGCAATAATAATTCAATTTGTTATTTATAAGAAAAATATTTAAAACACAAAAATTTATACTAGGCTAAAATGAGGGATTGATATAGAATTTATTATACCTCAGCATCTGAAAAAGCAGGTGCAGCAATCTTGATATCAGACAAATCAACAGTAAAAATCAATAAAGTTAATAGAGACAAGAAATGAAAATACATTATACCTAAGGGCAACATGAAAGATTAAACAATATGGATGTTAAATATGTGTGTGTGAGAGTCAGAAAAACCCAGGTTCAAATCTAATTTCAGACACTTACTTGCTGTGTGATCCTGAGAAAGTCACTTATTCTAACTGCCTCAATTTCCTCATCTGTAACATAGGGATAATAATAGCACCTACTTCCCAGGGTTGCTGCAAGGATAAAGTTAGATAGTACTTGTAAAGTGCTTTTTAAACCTTAAAGTGTTATGTAAATGCTAGGTATTATTACTTAAAGGATAAGCTAACTGAATTCCTGGAAGACTTAGATAATGTAAAAAATTATCAGGAACTCCAAACTACTTCTTTTAGACTTACAAAAATCTAACATGTAAGTAGGCAAGAAGTTAGAGTTTAAACAGAGTACCAGAAAAATTAGATAGGATAGGACTTTGGTAATTGCAAAATGGGAATATTAAAGAAAGCATAACTGTATGGTACCTTTACAAAAACCAACTATATCCTAGGTCATGAAGAACTAATGAATAAATGTAGAAGAGCAAAAATATTAAACATATCCTTTATAGATTATAATACAATAAAAAATTACAATTGTAAGCCGTATTTTAACCTCTTCTTGGAGACTCCAGGTCCATAATACTAGATCCAATACTTAGGGCCTCAAAAAAGGTCATTTTTTCTTTTGCTAATTGCCCTCACCTAGAGGTGTGCTTATGTCTAGGTTTCCAAAGATATGGTTAAAAGGGGTAGAAGACAATCTTTATTTTACCACACAAAAAAATATAGATGTCACAGTGGACTAACAGGAACTCATAAATAAACGTAAATAACTCATTAAACATTCTCATTTGGTCCCTTTGGAAGGAATAGAATTCAAGGTTGTCATAGGGGCACCACTCCAACATTTTGGTGAATCACTTGTTCTCCCACAGAGTTCTACACAGCCCCTCCCAAACTCATAATGCCCCTGGGGTTTAGACTCCTCCCAAAAAGGCAAATACCTTTTGGCAATGCTGGACAAGCAAACTCTTTTCAATTGAATCTGCACTATATGAATCACTCAGTGTAATAGTGGGTCCTAATGTAATTCCTTCCTCTGTTTTCCCTAGTCATGCCTTTAACCCTTAATACCCTTCTTGCTACAGTAGCCTCATGGGCAAGCCTTTTCTTTCTCAAAGAGGAGTACTGCTCAAGAAATCACTTCCCTCTCTCTAGAAGGTCTAATCCCCTAGCCCTCTAACTTTGTGTGATAGGTCAGCCCAAAATGGTAGGTGGTATTCCTGCATATGTGAGGGGAAATGTGACTCTTGATTTTCTGAGAGCCTGATGTTGCAAGCCTGCATGATTGGAGAAGTTGCTTCTTCATTCTGGAAGCCTTTCAGAGAAGCAGGTTCAGACTTTTGAATGGTGGATAATAGATCTTCCTGCAACTTCCTCCAACCTGTTAGTTAACTTCCAACATTTCCAACCCTTGAGAAAGCTAAAAGGTGCTCCTCACCTCCCATCCCCCTTTGAAACTCTTCTCTCCTTAGTTGAGTTGAGGTGTTTTATCTTCCTCCCAAACTAAACAGTTCATTTACTCTGGTATATTATGTTGTGTACCTTAATTTGTCTGACTTATCTCATTTCTTTTTATTGTTTACTTTGTTACAAAATTTACTAGTTATTTGCAATGTTCATTTGTGAAACCAGCATTTGGTTGGACAGAGTTAAATTGATGATGGGGGTCCATTTATACTGAGCCACCCATGTTACCCCTAGAATACAATACCAATATTTGAGGTTGTGGAAGATAGATATAATTCTTGTCCAACACTCCTCTTAGAAATAGGCAATTCCCCCTAATAAACACTAGTTGATTCTGCTCTGCTCTGGTTTGTCCTCTGGGCAAGAAAAAGACAGAAATAGTGAGAAAGAAAAAAGGGAGAATGGTTTCTTAGTTGTCTTTATAGATTGGAACAGAGGGGCAGATTCTAACAAGAATCTTCTTCCCTAGAGTCAGAGAGCCAGATCATCTTAGAGGCAGCCCTAAGCACTGGTAGGTCATTCAAAACATATCTGCTGTCCTTTCAACAAGGTGCCAATGGGCATGTACACCCTCTCCATGGAATGCCCATTAGATGTCAACAAACAAAGGTTTATAAGCTCATCTAATTGATCAAAGAGCTCATGAAATTGAGTATCCTGCTCAACCCCTCTTCCATAATCAACTAAGAACAAAGGACTTAAAATTAATAGCTCAAAAGAATCATAGAAATAACAAATAATTATATTAAGGAACAATCTAACAAGATAAAATACCAAAAATTTCTAGGATGTAGCTAATGAATAAAAATAACATGGAAGGGAGAAGGGGATAAAAGAGAGAAAAGAAGTTGCCCTCTATAGCAACAAAAGTAAGAAAGAGCTTTCTAATGAACTGAACATACAACAACAACAAAAAAAAAACAATAGAAAAGTAACATTTCCACCAAAAACAAAAGTAGAAATCCTAATAATCAAAGAGAAAATTAAATTTAAAACAAAAAGACTACTGAGATGATAAAAAAAAACTAGAAGCTTTTTTTAAAAGTTTACTCAAATAGACAAGCCACCAGTTAACTTGAATGAAAAAGGAAGACCAAATTAGCAAACTTTTTAAAAATAAAAAATGGAAGTGCTTCATAAATGGAAATGATTTTTTCAAATTGTCACAATTATGCTTAATCATTTGTCAATCTAAAAGAAATGGGGAAATATTTAGAGAGTCTCACAGATCTAGATTGCAAAATATCTAGATTAAAATAACAGGAAAGAGAAAATCTAAGCAAATAGTGTGGGCAGAAGAAATTGAACAAGCCATAAATGAAGTCCAGAAGAGGGGGAAAATCCCTGGTCCAGATGGATTTGCAAAAGAATTTTTCAAATATTAACAAAACAGTTAACCCCTATGCTATATAAACCATTTGCAAAATTTAAGAAAGAAGGCACATTACCAAATTTCAGTAAGAAAAATATGGATATGATACTCAAATTAGGATGAAGCAGAAAGAAAACTATAGATCAATATCATTAGAAAATATTGATACAAAAGTATTAAATAAAATATTAGAAAAGAAGCTGAAGCAGTATATCTAAAAATTACTCATTGGAACCAATTTTGATTGATTTTTATCATTAATTCAAGAAAATTATAAATGTAATAAATCATATCAATAATGAAAAATATAGCACCACAAATAATTCTACATAATGCCTTCTATTGTTTATAGCATACATTATATTAACAATGATAAAACATAAAAATAAAAAGATATTCACAATTTGTAACACTAAATGTTTTCTCAATAAAATCAGGGATAAAGCAAGGATGTCCTTTGTTTACATTATTCTCTGATATAATTCTAAAAATGTTATCCATAACAATAAGATGGGAAAAAGAAATTAGGTAATAAATGTAGACAAAGAGAAGGCAAAAATATTCCTAGTCACATATGACATAATGAATTATACAGAGAACAGCAAAGAGTCAATGAAAAAAATTAAGTGAAATAATATTGCCTTAGTAAAGTAGCAGGATACAAAATAAATAACCAGTTTTTCTTTATTTTACTAACAAAATCCAGGAGGAAGAGATAAAGGAACTCCATTTAAAATAATTCAAAAATACATAAAATAATCCTACCAAGATACACATAAGACCTAGACAAATGCTACTATAAAACACTATTTATGAAATTAAATGAAAGCTTAAACAACTAAAACATGTTCATTGTTCCTAATTGGACCACGCCAGTATAATACAAATAAGTATATTAATTAATTTATAGATTTAGCATCATATCAAGCTATGAAAAGGTTGCTTTATAAAGCTGGACAAAATATTAATAACCAACTTCATACAGAGGAATAAAAGACCTCGACTCACAAGTGAAATAATTAGAAAAAAGTAGGAATGAAGAGGGCCTTGTAGAACCAGATCTCAAATTATATATCATAAACCAGTAATTATTAACATAATATGGTACTGGTTAAAATACAGTAAAGTAGATCAGTGGCACAGGCAAGATAAATAAGACCTAGAAGCAACCAAACATATTAGTCTAATATTTCATGAGCCCCAATAGAAAGAACTCTCTATTCAACAAAAACTGCTAGAAAAAATGGAAAATAGTTAGGTATGCATTAGACTTAAATTAATATTTTATTCCATCTAGCCTAATAAAGTCTCAATGGATATGTAAGCTAAATATACAAGATCACATTATTTTTAATAGTATTTTATTTTTCCAACTAAACGCAAAAACAATATTTAACATTCATTTTTAAAAATTTTTGAGTTCCACATATTTCTCCCTCCCTTCCTCCTCTTCTTAAAACAGTAAGCAATTTGACATAGTTCATGGCAATCATGTAAAATATATTTCCAAATTAGTCATGTTGTGAAAGAAGAAACAGACCAAAAGGAAAAAAAAACACAAAAAAAGTAAAGAAAGTGAAAATATTATGCTTCATTCTGCATTCAGACTCCATCACTATTTTCTCTGGATGTGGATATAATTTTCCATCATAAGTCCTTTGGAATTGTCTTGGATTACTATATTGCTGAGAAATGCTAAGTCATTCATAGTTGATTTTCACACAATGTTGCTGTTACTGTGTATAATTTTCCCCTGCTTCTGCTCCTTTCACTTTGCATCAGTTCATGTAAATCTTTCCAAGTTTTTCTGAAATCTATCTGCTCCTCATTTCTTATAGCACAAAAGTATCCCCTGACATTAATATATCACAATTTGCTCAGACATTTCCCCAAATGATTGATGGGCATCTCCTCAATTTCCAATTCTTGGCCACCACAAAAAGAGCTGCTATAAATATTTTTGTTCATATATGTCTTTTTCCCTTTTACATGATCTCTTTGGGATATAGACTTAGTAGTGGTATTGCCCAATCAAAGAGAATACACAGTTTGATTACCCTTTGGGCATAGTTTCAAATTGCTCTCCAGAATGGTTGGATCAGTTCGCAACTCCACCAGCAGTACATTGGTGTCCCAGTTTTCCCACATCCTCTCCAACACTCATCATTTTCCTTTTCTGTCATATTACCCAATCTGATAGGTGTGAGATGGTACTTTGTAGTTGTTTTAATTTGCATTTCTCTAACTAATAGTGATTTAGGGCATTTTTTTCATATGACTATGGATAACTTTGATTCCTTCATCTGAAAACTGCCTGTTCATATCCTTTGATCATTTACCAATTGGGTAATGAAGGTCAAATTATTTTTCTAAAATAGAGGAAAATAAAATAACCTTTCAAATCTTTGGTTGAGGGAGAATTCTTAAATGAGGAATAATAATGACCCTAGAAAATAAAACAAACATTTAAAAATACATAAAAATTGAAAGGTTTTTACACAAATAAAATAAGTGTTGTGAAAATGATGGGTAGAATTGTCCTTCGGAGAAAAAAAGCTCTGCATCAAATCTCTGATAAAAGTTTGATATGCAAGATGTATAGGTAATTGACATAAACATATAAGCCCCAAAGCTATTCATTCCTTAGTAGATTAATGATCAAAGGGAATCAACAATTAACTTTCTGAAGAAAAAATTATTAGTAACTATATTCTAAATGTTCCAAGTCACTAATAATAAGAGAAATGCAAATGTAAATAAATCTGAGGCAACTTTGACAAAGATTATTTTAAAAATGGAAATAGTCCATGCTAGAGGGGTAGTGGGAAAATAGGTAACATAACATGCTGTTAGTAGGGCTGCAAATTTGTCTAACAATTCTGAAAAACAATTAAAAACTATGAAAGAAAAAAAGGTAGGGAGTGCTACAGATGTGGAATGCTCTTTCATGCACTTTCAGATGAGGTCACTATATTGTTGGTTTTACCTAACTGCTTTATTTTGTTACAAGAGATCTCTCAGGAGTAATCCATAAATGTTTGTCATTTAAAAAACAATATATGAATAAAACTTTTTTTAAAAAGAAAAAAATCAATAAACTATTTGTGCCCTTCTCCCATGACAGAAAAAAAGTTTCCACAAATAAAAAAATATTCATAGCAATAATTTTTGGTGGGAGGAGAAACCTAGAAATAAAGTAAATGACCTTGCATTGACTGGGGATTGGCTCAACAACTCAATATATATTACAATGTATAGATGTTATTGTATTGTAGAAAAAGATGAATGAGGAATTCAGAAAAACACAAGAATACTTTTATGAATTAATACAGAACAAAGAAAAGAAAGATGTGTGTGTGTGTGTGTGTACTGATACAAATGAAAATAAGACTAAAAAGGAAAGGAACCCAAATTAACTTCGAAGAACAATTCTGGTTCTAAAGCACAGAGGACATAATACACATCCCTCTTTCAGTATGTAGAGCATTATATAAGTTGTCAGGCTTGGTTGCTTTGTCAGTAAGTTATACTTAATTACTTTTCTTTGTTACAAAGGAAAGTTCAATGGTGGTTGGGAGGTGGTAAGAACTATATCAGGAAATGATTGAGATGTTTTGTTTTGTTTTTTTAAAAAAAGACATCAATAGAATTAAACAAGTGTACTAGAGAGATACCAAAAAAAAAAAAGTGGCATGTGAGGTCTGAAATTGAAAGTTGTTACCAATCCAAATCAGAGAAGATTTCTTTGGGGGATGGGAAGAATAGTAAATCTACAATAGGGATAAAGTAGCAAAAAGAAACAGAGGCACAAAGAGAGAGGAGGGAAGGAAGGAAGGAAGGAAGGAAGGAAGGAAGGAAGGAAGGAAGGAAGGAAGGAAGGAAGGAAGGAAGGAAGGAAAAGGGGTCACTGAAGCAGCTTTTTTAAAAATGTGGAGACAAGAGCAGAAGGAAAGCCTGGGAAAAAACCCCACAAACAAGACATCTTTTAAACTATCCTAGCCCTGTATTGTCTGTTATCTCCAGGTGGCCTTCAGCTATTTCCCACCCTTAATCTCACTCCTGGAGTCTTGACCTCTAGTCACCCCAGTCCCATCAAGATCCTCCTTAGACTCCTCCTCAACACCCTCCCTAAACCCCTCCTCTAGTCACCCCAGACTACTTGACCACCCCAAAATCCCTCCCACAATCTTTCTGTATATAAGTCTCATCTTGCCTTCATGAAGGCACTCAGATTAATCTGGCCCGCTGGCATTGGCAGCATGAATGCTCAGACTCCCTAAGAGTCAACCCATTATGGAGAAACTTTAATAAACTTTGTTTTTCTTTGGCTGAGAAGGCTTGAGTCAAATTCATCCAGCAGGATGAATCAGTATTTTGGGGTCTCAAGCACCCCTAAAATCCTGTGGTTCCCTAACCTCATCAATTTCTTTAACTTTATCAGTTTCATGGGGTTGAAAGAATTCCCTCACTTTTCTTTTTTGTTGTTGTTTTTTTTGTTTGTTTTTACTCTTTATCTTTATTCAACAAATTTTTAATATTTTACATCCAATTAAAATCTTATGAAATTGATTACTAATCTGAAAGAATGATCTTTAATTCTTAACATCTGGGAAAACATCCAAATAATTCTCAGCAATTTTTACTTTACATATTTTTTTAATTTAAATTTATTTATTTAACATACTTAGTTTTCAGCATTGATTTTCACAAGAGTTTGAATTACAAATTTTTTCCCCATTTCTACCCTCCCCCCCACTCCAAGATGGCATATATTCTGGTTGCCCTGTTCCCCAGTCAGCCCTCCCCTCTATTATCCCACTTTCCTCCCATCCACTTTTCCCTTTCTTTCTTGTAGGGTAAGATAAATTTCTATTCCCCATTGCCTGTGTATCTTATTTTCTAGTTGCATGCAAAAACTTTTTTTTTGTTTGTTTTTGAACATCTGTTTTTAAAACTTTGAGTTCCAAATTCTTTCCCCTCTTCCCTTCTCACCCACCCTCCCTAAGAAGTCAATCAATTCAACATAGGCCACATGTGTAACATTATGTATAACCCTTCCACAATACTCATGTTGTGAAAGACTAACTATATTTTGCTCCTTCCTGACCTATCCCCCTTTATTGAATTTTCTCCCTTGACCCATCCCCTTTTGAAAGTGTTTGTTTTGGATTACCTCCACCTCCATCTGCCCTCCCCTCCATCATCCCCCCCCTTTTTTATCTTCCTCCCTCTTCTTTCCTGTGGGGTAAGATACCCAATTGGGTATGTATGGTATTCCCTCCTCAGGCCAAATCTGATGAGAGCAAGGTTCACTCATTGCCCCCTCACCTGCCCTCTCCCCTCCGCCCACAGAACTGCTTCCTCTTGCCACCTTTATGCAAGATAATCCACCCCATTCTATTTCTCCCTATCTCCCTCTCTCAGTATGTTCCTCTCTCATCCCTTAATTTGATTTTATTTCTTTTAGATATCTTCCCTTCATCTGCAACTCACCCTGTGTCTGCTCTCTCTCTCTCTTATATATATACACATATACCTATATACATATATACACATATATATATACACATATACACACAGATATATACATACATACACATTCACTTATATATATACATGAACAATATATATATATATATATATATATATATATATATATATATATGCATATTCCCTTCAGCTACCCTAATACTGAGGTCTCATGAATCATACATGTCATCTTTCCATGTAGGAATGTAAACAAAACAGTTCAACTTTAGTAAGTCCCTTATGATTTCTCTTTCTTGTTTACCTTTTCATGCTTCTCTTGATTCTTGTGTTTGAAAGTCAAATTTTCTATTCAGCTCTGGTCTTTTCACTGAGAAAGCTTGAAAGTCCTCTATTTTATTGAAAATCCATATTTTTCCTTGGAGCATGATACTCAGTTTTGCTGGATAGGTGATTCTAGGTTTTAATCCTAGCTCCATTGACCTCCGGAATATCGCATTCCAAGCCCTTCGATCTCTTAATGTAGAAGCTGCCAGATCTTGGGTTATTCTGATTGGGTTTCCACAATACTCAAATTGTTTCTTTCTGGCTGCTTGCAGTATTTTCTCCTTGACCTGGGAGCTCTGGAATTTGGCAACAATATTCCTGGGAGATTTCTTTTTGGGATCTATTTGAGGAGGCGATCGATGGATTCTTTCAATTTTTATTTTGCCCTGTGGCTCTAGAATATCAGGGCAGTTCTCCTTGATAATTTCTTGAAAGATGATATCTAGGCTCTTTTTTTGATCATGGCTTTCAGGTAGTCCAATAATTTTTAAATTATCTCTCCTGGATCTATTTTCCAGGTCAGTGGTTTTTCCAATGAGCTATTTCACATTGTCTTCCATTTTTTCATTCCTTTGGTTCTGTTTTATAATACCTTGATTTCTCATCAAGTCGCTAGCTTCCACTTGCTCCAATCTAATTTTTAAAGTGGTATTTTCTTCAGTGGTCTTTTGGACCTCCTTTTCCATTTGGCTAATTCTGGCTTTCAAGGCATTCTTTTCCTCATTGGCTTTTTGGAGCTCTTTTGCCATTTGAGTTAGTCTATTTTTTAAGGTGTTGTTTTCTTCAGTGTATTTTTCAGTATTTTTGGGGGTCTCCTTTAGCAAGTCATTGACTTGTTTTTCATGGTTTTCTCGCATCCTTCTCATTTCTCTTCCCAATTTTTCCTCTACTTCTCTAACTTGCTTTTCTAAATCCTTTTTTGAGCTCTTCCATGGCCTGGGACCAGTTCATGTTTTTCTTGGAGGTTTCTGTTGTAGGCTCTTTGACTTTGTTAACTTCTGTCTGTATGTTTTGGTCTTCTTTGTCACTAAAGAAAGAATGCAAAGTCTGAGACTGAATCTGGGCACGTTTTCGCTGCCTGGCCGTATTCCCAACCAACTAACTTGACTCTTGAGTTTTTCAGTGGGGTATGACTGCTTGTAGACTAAAGAGTTCTATGTTCCACGTTTGGGGGGGAGGTGCCAGCTCTGTCACACCAGCGCTACTCCCTCCCCAAGAACCCCCAACCCGGACTGGGCTTAGATCTTCAGCAGGCTGTGCACTCCTGCTCTGATCCTCCACTTAATTCCTCCCACCAGGTGGGCCTAGGGCCAGAAGCAGCAGCAGCTGTAGCTGCCCCACCTTTGCTGCCCCCGGGGCTGGAAGCCGAACTGCAAACTCCTTCCACTCCCGCAGCTTTTCCCATTAACCTTCTCCACTGTCTTTGGTGTTTGTGGGTTGAGAAGTCTGGTAACTGCCGCAGCTCACTGATTCAGGGCTCTAGGGCCCCCTCCGCCCGGCTCCTGGTCTGGTTGGTCCACGCCGCTCAGGCTGGGCTCTGCTCCACTCCGTTCCCAGCTCCAAGCTCCCAGCTCCGTGTGGGATAGACCTCACCCAGAGACCATCCAGGCTGTCCTGGGCTGGAGCCCTGCTTCCCTCTGCTATTTTGTGGGTTCTGCAGTTCTAGAATTGCTTCAGAGCCATTTTCTATAGGTTTTTGGAGGGACTCGGCAGGGAGCTCACGCTGGTCCCTGCTTTCCAGCCACCATCTTGGCTCTGCCCCCCATTCCCTCACTTTTCATTGTTAATTACACTGCATTTTATTTTTGACAGTCAGTATGATCTAGTGCAGGGCTGTCCAAAATGCATCCACCGGCATGCGGCCTGCAGTGGCGATTTATGCTGCTCGCCTACAAGCATAGATTTTTACAAAAATGCTTTAGTAAATGAAGCCAAGCTACCACAGAGCTCTCACTAAAATGGCAAATCAAAATATATTGTCTATTGTTTCAATAAAAACCTGGACAGCCCTAATCTAGTGGATAGAATGATGGAAATGTCATCAGAAAGATGAGTCTATATGCCATCTCTTACTTTTTTTTTTAAGTTTTTGGAGGGGGGAAGGCAGGGCAATTGGGGTTAAGTGACTTGCCCAAGGTCACACAGCTAGTGAATGTGTCTGAGACGGAATTTGAACTCGGGTCCTCCTGACTTCAGGGCTGGTGCTCTACTCACTGCGCCACCTAGCTGCCCCCATCTCTTACTTTTAATAGTTGTCCGCATCTCTTACTTTTAATAGCTGTGTGAACACGAGCAAGTAACTTAACCTCTTTGAAGATCAGACAACTAAGATTTATACACCAAGTTTTAATCTGTGTTTATATTTGAAGGTCTCACACTAACAAAATTCGTACCTTGGTAAATTGACATATGTTTTTGCTGCTGCAAAATATTTTACCAATGACTACTATATAATATTCAGCTGAACTGAATTCTTATGTCAGTTATACCAAAGGCTATGCACTTGGTTGAGAGAGGCCACTAGTCTAGGGTTAGGAGAATATTCCTTTCAGTAATCTGTAGCATTCCGTTGCTTTCTGGCACCACAGCCTTTTAGCAGTAATAGCTTAGTTCTATCTATGTATCACCTAGCCTATGTTCTTTGTCCCACTTCATTCTTATCTTGTTTATTGGGCAGTAGGTATCAAAATATAAAAGAAGACTTCACCTTTTTCTGACTATATTTTTTTGCCTAGACCAGTGAATTTTAACTTTTCTGGAATTTTGACAGCCTATCGCTATTTAATTTTCTAATACCCTTCCTTTCCTTACTACAAGGCATTAGGTTGATTTCTTTCAAGGGCTAAAATGAAGCATAAATCATTTAATTCTGAAAATTGAGAACTATGTAACATAGGGGTGTTGGGGGGAAGGGGTTGCTGAAACCAACTTGTACCAGCTCTTGAGCCAATTGTTAAATTTTCAGTGATTTTCAGTTTGAATTTTTATGACTTCGGAATCAACAAACACCACCAATCAGAGCTTGATTTATTGTTTTATTGATTGTCTGGACTTAAGGAAGTGATGGAGAAAATGTTAGTAGTGCAGATTAAACTTAAAACTGTTACACTCTTACATTTTCATTCTGCAGAGCTAGTTGTTAAAACACTTGCAAGCACACCACTGTAACATTCCCTTGCAGGAGTGCTGCAGTAACAAGAATTATTAATGTAACGTGAGTATCCCAGAATTTTAGAGATGAAAAAAGTCATAGAGATTGCATGTTAGTGCATCCAGTCCTTTTACAAATTCAAATATGCTTTTCTGCTTTGGAGATATTTAGAATTACTTTTCTATTTCCACTAGCATGCACTCTACAATTAAATCAGGAGATTGCTATATGTTTTGGACACTGAGTTGTACCCAATAAAAATCGAATTCTGCTGCTGACAGGAAATGATGTTGCTGAGTAATGTAGTTATACCCCTTGCAATGTGGACAGAGATTACTGCCCAAAACTAATTCCCAATATTTCTTGTCATTGTGTAATCTCAAAAACAATAGGTTTCAAAGGCTACAGCTTCCCTGGGGAACCTTTTTCTCTTCCTTCACATCAATGCCAGAACACTTTTAGAAGTGATAACAGCAAGAGCTATCACATGATTATGATTGAGTGAATGAAGCAAAACTTTGCTATTATAGATCTTTACTAGAGAGCAGCAATTCATTCCTTTCATCCAATAAAAGAAAATAAGTTGAAGGTAACTGAAGAGGTTAGGCAAGTATGGCCTATATACTGAAATTGAATCGGCAGTTAAAAAATCTTTGCAGTTAGGTAGGGAAGACGTCATGAAATGCTTGATAACAACAAATATCAGATTCTTAGTTTGTAAAAAAAAAAAAAAAAAAGGAAAAAATAACCAGTAAGAGATGTAGATAAGAATAACTAGGAGCCAACTGTACCCTAAAACTGTTAGTGCTGTCTTTTAAATGCCCCTCTGACTTGTTGACATTAATATGTAATATAGTTTAACATTAAATATATGCTACAGTTCCTGACTCAGTACCTTGTACATAGAAGATATGTGTAAAATATTCTTTTATTTGATAAATTTTACTTTATACAAAATGTCATCATTTCTTTAACAATCACTGAAACACACCGTAACTGCACTAGATTGAACATGTCCAAAGAATGGGGGATCATAAGATTCTAAAACAAGATTGCATAGGAAAAAATTGAAGTGAGGAGACACTGAACTTGACACACTGAACAAATGATACTCTGAAGCTCAATATCAAATTATTTGGTATAATTGAATAGCCAGAAAATCAAAGGAATAAGCAGATCAACAAATAACCATTCTGCTATCAAAGAATTAGGTCTTTTCAAGCAAAGGCAATCAGTAGACTATAAGACCAAGGGACACAGTCTCCAAGAACCAATATCTACTAAAATAGCAGCCCAAGTCTCAAACAGAAGGACAATTGTTCATGAGTATTCAATGTGACTCCTGGTCTCACTTTGGTCTTTTCAACTCCACAGGCACATCTGAATAACCAACATCAGTGGCATAAACTGTGAACAGTGACTCATATATTATCATAATAATCATCCTGATTTATACAATATTTACAGTTTATGAAGCACTTTCATCACAACTGTCTAAGGTAGATATTTACCTACCTTATTATAATACTCATAAAAATAAGTATTATAATCTTAATTTTTCAGAAAAGGAAACTGAGGCCCAAAAAGCTTAAGCCACTTGCCCAGGGCCAAAGACCTAACAGCTGTTGGAGCTAAAGGTTTATACCTCACATGTCACAGCTCCATGTTCACTGATCTTACCACTCATTGTGTTACCCTGTATAGGGAGCCTGCATAGTATAATGGAAAGTGTCAGAATCTCTGTGTTCAATTCTCAGCTCTGACATTTTGACTAAGTCACTCAACTTTTGTTTGCTTCATTTCTCTACTTATAAAATGGGAATGATAAAAGTAATATAATTACCCAGGGTAGTTTTGGGAGAAACACCATATTTATGTGACCTTTTATATTATTGCCATACAGGAAAGTGTAGATACGTGGACCAACCTCCAAATTGCCTAAATTCTGAGAAAACTTTAGTGTCCTTCAAAATCGTTAGGGCTATTAGCATAAACTTGAATCAAAAAAAGTAAACAACCCCTTCCCCCTAATTCAGGACTGTTGCTTTTAGAAACTCATTACAGGCTTAAAGTGTGAATATCTTAAGTACCTGCTAATGGGATAATTGCCTAGTTTAGTGCTAGTCAGAGACAACTTGAAATTTGTTTAACCAAAGGCTCTCTTTCAAAGTGTGTTGACACTTCATTTTGTTTTAAATGGTCCTGAATCAGCAATGAATGGAAATGTCAAGAGGCATCCTTCTGAGAAAGAGAGAATGTTTACCTGAGAAAGGAAAGGATTCTGGAGAAAGAGAGTTGTTGGCTGAGGAGAAAGACAATGAAAATGAAGTTGGTCCGCAAGTTGGAGGAGTAATTGAGGATTATGATTAGAATTTGGAATTGCTTTAAGGTATGTAACTCTAACAAAGCCAATGCAACCAGGATTGGAAGGGCAGCGGAAAGCTGGGGAACAATTTTTACAACCAGTATCTCTAATAAAGGCCTCATCTCTAAAATATATAGAGAACTGAGTCAAATTTATAAGAACACAAGTCACTCCCCAATTGATAAATGGTCAAAGGATATGAATAGGCAGTTTTCAGATGAAAAAATTAAAGCCATCTATAGTCACATAAAAAAATGCTCTAAATCACTATTGATTAGAGAAATGCAAGTCAAAACAACTCTTAGGTACCACATCACACCTATCAGATTGGCTAGCACGACAAAACAGAAAAATGATAAATATTGGAGAAGATGAGGGAAAATTGGAACACTAATACATTGTTGGTGGAGTTGTGAACTGATCTAACCATTCTGGAGAGCAATTTGGAACTATGGCCAAAGGTCTATAAAACTGTGCATACTCTTTGATCCAGTAATACCACTACTAAATCTACATCCCAAAGAGATCATAAAAAATGGGAAAAGGACCCACATGTTCAAAAATATTTATAGCAGCTCTTTATGTGGTGGCCACAAATTGGAAATTGAGGGGACCCCAATCAATTGTGGAATGGCTGAACAAGTTGTGGTATATTAATATAATGGAATACTGTTGTTTCATAAGAAATGATGAGCAGGCAGATTTCAGAAAAATCTGGAAAGACTTAGATGAACTGATGCTAAGCGAAATGAACAGAGCCAGGAGAACATCATACACAGTAATAGCAACATTGTGTGAGGACCGACTTTGATAAACTTAGATTTTCTCAGCAATGCAATGATCTAAGACAATTCTAAAATACTCATAATGCAAAATGCTATCCACATCCAGAGAAAGAACTATAAAGTCTGAATGCAGATTGAAGCATACTATTTTCTCTTGGTTTTTTTGTTTTTGTTTTTTCTTTCTCGTGGTTTTTCCCTTTTGTTCTGACTCTTCTTTCACAACATGACTAATGTGGAAATGTTTAATATGATTGTACATGTATGGGCTATATCATATTGCATGCCATCTTGGGAAGGGGGCAGGGAGAGAGGGGTGAAATTTAGAACTCAAAATCTGACAAAAGTGAACATTGAAAACTGAAAATTAATTATTTAATTTTTAGAAACAAAAATAAACATATGTAACTTCTGTTCTCTAGGTAGAAAAATACTGCATGTGCCATCAAACACCATCACTGTGTCAGATGATTTTGTTTAACTGATTTTCTTTGTTATAAGGGATGGTTTTATGGGAGTGGAAAAGTTATATCAGGAAGTGGCTAGTGTAAAAAAAAAAGGCATCAATAAAATTCAAAGAAACAAAAAACCCTTGTGTCTTCACTCCAAGGTTCTGTCCTAAGGCCTCTTCTCCTTCTACATTCTCTCCCTTGATAATCTCTTTGTGCTTCTAAGGATTTAATCATGGTCTCTCTGCACATGGGTCCCAGGCTTATACATTCAAGCCTAATCTTTCTATTGAGTTTTAATCCTAAATCACCAGTTACCTACTGGACCTCTCCAAATGGCTATTCATAGAAATCTCAAGCTCAACCTCTCTAAAATAGAATTTATCTTTCCTCCCAAAACCCTAAACCTCTTTCTATCATATAGCAATTTCCCAATTTAATTGTAGAGTACATGCTAGTGGAAATAGAAAAATCATTGTAAATATCTCAAAAGCAGAAAAAGCATATTTGAATTTGCAAAAGGACTAGATGCAACAACACACAATTTCTATGTCCCTTTTCATCCCTAAAATTCTGGGACACTCACGTTACATTAATAATTCTTGTTATTGCAATGCTCCTGGGTATCTCTAGTTATCTCAAGGGAATATTATGGTGGTGTGCTTGCAAGTTTTTAACAACTAGCTCTGCCAGAAAAAAAATGTAAGAGTGGAATACTTCTAAATTTAATCTGCATTATTAACCACCATTCTTCTAGTTACCTAGGTTTGCAACTTGATTTCCCTCCTTTCTCTCCATTCAAATGGCCACCACCTTAGTTTAGATTCTTAGTATCTCTTCTCTTACTATTGTAATAGCCTCCTAATTGGTCTCTTCCCTCTTGTGGTGATAATGTGATTGAAGAGCTTTCCCACCCATTCAAAAGGCCTCAGGTGGGGCCAATTAAAGGGCCCTTCCCCCACCCCACCCCCATTAAAGGCAGGCCTACACCTTCCTGATAAAGTCAGGCCTTCATGATGCCAGTGATTAGAGATCTTTCCCATAGCTTTTTGCTAAGTAGATGCTAATGCTCAGGCCCACACCTTTTTGTTTACTGGGCATGAAGCCCTTGAGCCCTAAAAAGAGTGTATATACTCAGAAGGTAGCCATTGAGAACTGAGAATTCAGAAGTCAGAAAGAGAATTCAGAATCCAGTCCAAGGAAGAAGTAATAACTCAGAGCTGCAGAAAGAGTATGGAGAGTAGAAAACAGGGAGCTGCAGAGGAGGAGGGGAGAGGATGCAGGCAAGCTAATAGTTAGGATTTGTGAGTATTTACAGGGAGGCCCCAGCAGAAGAGAAGGTTATAGGATGACTTGGTTCCTTGCTATAATACTGTGTTATAATTTCCTTGTTGCTATATTGAAGTGGGCTTACTGGTTTTGGAGTATAATTACTGCTATATCGAATTGGAGTTATTGGGATTTGATCCTCTGGTGTCTAAATAAATGTTATACTTCCTCTGCCTTCTACCTAGAGAGTTTTTCATACTTTGCGATTCCAAACCATACTCGAATGTTCATGGTCATCCTTGAGGTCATGAATCTTGCCTTACTGATACAACTCTCCTATCCATCCTAGACATAGCTGCCCGAATGATAAATCATTATAGAAGATCTTCCATATTATAGCGTAAGCCCAGCTTTTCTTCCTTCCCCCAGTTCCTGCAAGATCTTTAGACTTTCCAGCTTGGAATAAAGAATCAGACATTCCTCTCCAACTGATAAACCATCAACAAGAATGAACCTCTCAGACATTCCTCTCTGGCTGATAAGCCCAAACAAATAGTTGAATACACTTCCACTAGGAGATAGGTCTTGAACAAAGGACAGGAAATTCTGAAACTGCTTCTTGAGGACCTAGCCGGTTCTCAAAAACAAAATGATTGACAAGATCTTCCCCTCCCGAGGGGAGTGGCTACCCTCACTGCCTGGGAACATCCAGGACAGTTAGCAGTAAGCCTTCCTTGTTTGGGCCGCTATAAAAGTCCCTGCGTGGAACAAGCAAGTGGGATCTCACTCATGGGGAGGAAGCTTCCTGGGATCAATTTCCCTCTTGAGCCTTGATTGAGCTGAGCTGTGTAAACCTGGACCCCCTCAGCTTTGAGAGGATCAAGTGCTGGAGTTCCCCCGAGAGGTGATGAATCTATGTTGCTTGTGTCTTTGACTTTGTTGCGTTAACTGTGTTTGTTAGAGTATGTCCCGTCTTTCAATAAAAACCATGTTCTGTTGGGAGTGTGCCTTTATTGCCAGTACAAATCTGAATCCAAACCTAACTTAGCTTGATCGAACACTGCCAAAGTAATTTTTCTTAGTCACAGATAAGACCATGTCACCCCCTATTCAATAAACTCCAATGGCTTCCTATTGCCCCTAGAATAAAATATAAAGTCCTCTTTTTGCTTTTTAAAGTCTTTCACTTCCTGGACCCAACCTACCTTTTCAACCATATTATTTACTCTCCTTCCCCCCACTCTATGGCCTAGAAACTGGAATTTTTGTTGTTCCTCATACAAGTCATTCCATCTCCCATATCCATAACCTGTTACTGCCGGTCCCCCATGCCTGACCCCTGCCTCTTAGAATCCCTTATTTCCTCTACAACTCAGCTCAAGCACCACCTTCTACATGAAGCTTTTCTGACCCTTACCCCCAGACGCTAGTGCCCTCCCCACAAAAATTACCTTTTATTAATTTTGCATATATTTAATATATACTTTTATGTGTGCAAGGTGTTTTCCTCAAAAGAATATAAGCCTCTTGAGGGCAGAAATGGTTTTATTTTTGTCTTTGCATACCTGGCACCCACGATAGTTCCTAACACAGTAGGTGCTTAATAGAGGCATGTTAATTCACAGGTCCTTGGCTCCTCTTTTAAAATAAAAGTTTTTGGCTTTCCTACTTGCACCCATAATGCCATCTTTTCCCCTCTGTTCTATGACCTTCCTATTAGTCATTCCACATCTATCTTGCATCTTCGATCTTTTCTTTTCTATAAGCTCTCCTGTGCCTATAAATATAGTGAGGTGTCCTCTATCCTGAAAAAGTCTTTTGGTACAAAGTAGGTGACTATCAACTAGGGAATGACTAAACAAAACGTGGTAAGTTAATGTCAAGGAATGCAACCGCACCATAAGAACTAATAAATATAAGGACACACAGCAACATGAAAACACTTGTATGAATGAAGACAGAGCAAAATAGGTAGAGTTAGAACAAAGTACATGGTGACCACAATAATGTAAATGAAAATAACACTAAAAGGCAGGGAGTATCAAAGTCAAATACTCAGCTGCACAGATCGGGAGCTGAAAGGGACCTCAGAGGCCCACTCTTCTACAGATGAAGAAACCAAGGCCTATCTAGGGGAATAAATGATTTGCCTAAGGTAACACAGGTAGTTAGTGGAAGTAGAACTTGAACTGAGGTCCTCTGATTCCAGAGTGAGTACTCTTTCCACAGTACCAAAGAGTGTGGGGGAAGAGACTGGACACCGGACACACTTTAAAAATTTAATTTACATAATTAACATTTTCTTTATCTCTTTCGTATGTGTAGACAATCAACAAAACAATAAATCAAGCCCTGATTTGTATCATTTGCCTATTTCCAAAGTACAAATGCTCGTAATGAAAATTTTAAAATTGTGGCAAAATTTTATTATTTGTTAATATTGTTTGAACCCAGCTTTATGTAGCTAGAAATTATCTAACCCAAAACTTAAAGTACAGGTCAGGCTGACTTCAGAGATGTTCTAGGGAAGCTGGAATCTACATCAAGGAGTGCTTGGCTCTACCCAAAACATGGTGCTTTAGGCTAGCTCCCCAAGGTCTTGTTTTCCATCCCCTCAAAGCTTGTATTTTGGCTTTGCTCAAAGTACACTGAACATTTATACTTACTTACTGATGTATATCTCAAACTGACCCTTTCTGGAAACTGCCTAACTGGAGCCAACAAAGCATTTGTCCTCATGCCCTTACTTGAATTCTATATGATATAAATCTCCTAGAGACTTGAAGAGAACCACACATATTTCTGACTCTTTTTTGCCAAATGAACAATAAGTATTCTCTAAAAACTTTTCTAGGTTTGGGGACTTGTTCTCCACCAATACAAATGGTTCTCATGATCTGTTAGAGCTTGTTCCTGCACACCCCTTATTATACATACTTTCTCCTTTAATTGCAATGATCGATAACTTGGTTCAAGAGAACAGATGATGGAATGATGGAACACCCTCCGCTCTCCTCAGCAGAGAGATTGGATATTACAGTTGTATAATCCTGTACATGATGTTAAATGAGTATTTTGTTTGTTCATTTTTGCTGAACTGTTCTTTGTTGTAATGAGAAGGCTGAGGGGAGGAAGGGGCAATACTGGATAATGATTATAGTATAAAAAATAAAAGGTACAAATTAGACTAAAAGAAAGTCCTTCTTTGAACCTGTTACCTCTTTGAACTATTCCCCTATGTATCTTTTCTCTCTTACTGCCAAAGCTCTTGAAAGAATGATCTATATTGGCTACCTCTTGGTATTTTCCAAACCAGGAATATTTTGCCTATTAAAATTCTACCTGTGCTCTTAAAAAATGCAACTCAATTGCCATTTCAACCACGAAGCTTTCTTTGATCCCTCAAGGGGAAGTAATCTTTTCCTCTTCTGACCTCTCAGCACTTTCTTTTTGCCTTTCCCAACTGTTCATTCCATTTTATTTTATATTATGTTTATTGTTATAGATGCAACACCAGGTTGGTCACAGGGTGATTAACTTTTCACCCACATGGAATCTCAAAGACCATTTCTGGTCTTTGGACCATAAATTTAGGTCAATAGAGGGATACAATCTTCATTGGTGGAGAAAATACTTATACAGAAAAAACTAGATGTTTTTGGAGTATTATAGTTAATAGAATAATAAATGTAAAGCTGGAAGGTATCTTAGAGGTTATCTAATCCATACTCCTCAATTTAAGAAAAAAAGAAACTAAGGTCTAGAGGAGCAATGTAATTGACCCAATACCATACAAGTCAGAATTTGAGCTCAGGCACTCCAGATTCCAGATCCAGCACTCCTTCCACTCTACTGTGTGCCTCTAATATCAGGTATCTTCTCTCTAATACTAGATTATAAATTCTTTGAGAAAAGAGTTATATCTTATCATCTACCCTAGCGCCTAATTTGGTACCTTGCCTGAAGATGCTTACAGTCACTTAACCTCTTTTTGTGTTAGTTCCCTCAAATGTAAAATGGGAATAATGATAGCATCTACCTCACCAGGTTGTTGTGGGAATCACATGGGCAAATTCACAGAGGTAGGAGATTTTATGTCAAAAGACAACAGCAGAAAAAGTAGGCTGAGGGCAGATTGTACAGTCAGTCAATAAACATTTATTAAATGTCTACTATATGCTGAGCCCTTGTGATAAACCTATGCAGGTCCTGAAGTACCAGAGGGGGTTTTTTGGTTTGTTTTTATTGCATTTATCTTATAGGAGAGCCACTAAAGGTTATTGAACAGCAAAGATTACTTAGTCAAAACTGTAACTTAGGACAAGGGGAAGGGAATAAATATTTTGTTAGCACCATTTGCCAGGCACTGTATGAAGTGCTTTCCAAATATTATCTGATTTGATCCTCACAACAACCTTTCAGGTAAATGCTGTTAATATCCTCATTTAGTTCATACTTCTCAGTTTAAAGATAATGAAACTATTTTGTAGTTATCTTTTTATCTCTAAAACCTTCCACAGTGCTTGGCACATGGTAGAAACTTAACAAATATTTGATTAATGGAGTCATTTTCAGAATAAAATAGAGGCATGTTAATGGCTTATTTCTAGGTCT
Source organism: Trichosurus vulpecula (assembly GCF_011100635.1). Taxonomy (NCBI): domain Eukaryota; kingdom Metazoa; phylum Chordata; class Mammalia; order Diprotodontia; family Phalangeridae; genus Trichosurus; species Trichosurus vulpecula. The sequence goes on from NC_050577.1 coordinate 92,189,813, forward strand.
CAATCTTAAAATAAATATTAAAATAACTTTTGAATCATTTATGAAAGTCCTCCTCAGAAGCTTCATTATTCCAGAATTGACCCTGGTTTCTAGAATGCAAAGGTCTACCATACTGAAGAAGCTTCAAGTAAAGTCTTAATGACAAACAGTTGTTGTCCACTAGGTAATGAATTCTTTGGCTGTTGTAACCCAAGCAAACAAAAAAACAGAACAATATGCTCACTTTCCATTTAAAAAATTTAATTGTTTCAAGAGACATTTTTAGTGTGATGTCATGTTGTTACGGGGGTTTTAGAACAAACCATCCATAACGTTTCTTGTTGGAGATAGCCTTGATACCAGCATTCTCTTAGTTCCCGGTTGATGTTGGGATGAAATGATGCACTCACAAGTAATTGGTCAGTTAGCAAAAAGGATGTTTAGTTTGTCCCAATGCAGCTATACTGTGCAACCAGGATATAATGGAACATAGCTTCTATGGATGGGGCTCCCTTTGTCTCCATGTGGAAATGTGTCTGGTCATAAGGGCAGGATATGATGAAGGAAATGGTGACTCATGATGTTCTCAGAAATCCACCAAATTGCACATTATGCGGGACTTTTTATTTTATTTTAGGTGACCAGGAAGAGGCATCAGGGAAATAGGACACTCAGGTGCTGGAACATCTTTGTCTCTTTTTTAGGGAAGGCTAATCTCTCTCACAGGAGGGAAAGAGGAGTAGGTGAGCTTAATACATGTGGTAGGGGAATGCAGGTAGATATTAGTCTTACGACAACCCACGAAATTGTGGTACTAGGGCCCTAGAAGGTTTTAATCCACCATTGGTTCCAAGGATAAGCCTATGTCCAAATAGTCAGCTACTAGTTATGGTGAAATAAACACAGACAGCTTTTGTAACCCAAATATATTTGAAGTCAGTAATTTGTAATGGTAGGAGATAAAAATGTATGTTGCTTCTCCCTTAGCAGGCATTTGTGTTCCTGTTAACAATTGTTGCTTTCCCCTGATAATGTCCCTGGATATGGAATTTGACTGAGTCCATGGCACACATCCCAGTTCACTGGCTCCTTCTCTGACTGAATACAATACATATAAAAGAGAAGGAATGGATTGTCCTTATCCAAAGATGGTGCTGCACATGTCAGGTACAGACACCCACCTTCAATAGGGCATAAGATACAAGTTGTTTATTAGTAGTGGGGTTAGCTTGTGTTGAGCCATCCACACTCTCTTGTTAGGTCTGTCTTGTGATTAACAATGCTCATTTGCCAGCTTGAGCCATGTATGATTACATGTTATAACTATGAAATAGAGGTTTTCTCAAACTACACAACAATAAACTGACAGCTTTTGCCTTATCTGCATTGTTGTTTAAACCACTGAACTAATTAAGCCAGACAACATAAATGACCACTGACAAACCAGATTTTTTTTCTGGGTTTCCCTTTTCAAGAGAGTTGCAACACTGCTGGCTTTCCAAAAAAAAAAAAAAAAAAAAAAGGGGGAGAAAAAAAAACAAGGCAAAACTTGTTTTTTTGATGATTAAGAATCACAGAGAGTTGTTTGTTCCTTTTGCATTTCTCAAGTCAGTGCCTTCCTGGCACAGGTTTAGTTCCCACTGTGAGAGGATATCATGAATACAGTCTCACAATTTCAAGTTGGCCAAAACTTCCAGATATGATCCAATCTGTCAAATCCCTAGGAAGTCTGTGAGTTTTCAGGTAGGGTGAATGTTCTTGTGTGTGTGTGTGTGTGTGTGTGTGTGTGTGTATGTGTGTGTGTATTCACGGGCACACACACACACTCTTCTCAACATCCTCGCCCTTTTTAAAATTCAATAAAATTAGTAAAAGAATAGTTACTAACTAAATTTCTTGCTAACCAGTTGAATAAAATGTAATTTTTGCTAGGTTTCAGCAGAAGAGAATTGTAGACAATGCTGTGCTGGAGCTGGCTGAAGAGAGCCAATTGCTAAATTTTTAGTGTGAGTCTTTACGGCTCAGAAATCAGCAAATGCTACAAATCAGGGCTTGATTTATTGGTTTGTTAATTGTTTAAATTTAAGAAAGTGATTAAGAGAATGCTAATAATGCAGATTAAACTTTAGAGTCTGTTCAGTATATACCTTCCCCTACCCCCAGAGAGCCGGTTGTTAAACATTTACCAGCATAAGCTATCTGTAGACCATCATGCCTCTATCTTTGAGCATGATTAAGAATGGTATTAGAAGGGAAAAGGTGGGTTGTTTGTTTTTTTTTAAATGCCTTCCCTTGTAGAAAACTACTAGACATTCATTTCTGCAATAACACTTCATTTACATAAAGGAAGATTTCACAGAACTGGAGAAGTTCCAGTGAAGGGCACAAGATATGAATAAGACATGATAAAGCTGTTGTCTAGGATCACAGACTAAAGAGGTTGGCCTTCCATCCAGAAAAACGAAGTATGAAAGAAGATAGTATCAAAGTCCACAAACTCATGAAGGATTTAGATCGTGTGACCACCAAATCCTAGAACACTACAATGAGTAAGAACCTTTGATGAACTATAAAATAAGGGATTTGGACTACATGGTCTTTTTGCTCTATTCCAGTTTTGGTAATTGGAGATAAATTATGGTTCAAAACAAAGAACTTTGTAACAAATGGACCTGACAACAATGGAATGGACTGCCTCAAAAAGCAAGGAGTTCCTTCTCAGTAGACATGTTCAAGCAGGGGCCAGATGACCACTTATCAGGAGGCTGTGGAGGAGATTTGGGCTTTGATATATGAACATAATGAAGTACAACTGAACTGTAAGAAATGAGTAAAAAAAATTTCAAAAAGACTTATGTGAACTGATGCAAAGAGAAATGGACAGGACCAAAAGAACAATATATACTATAACATCAATATTTTTTAAATAGACAGTTTTGAAGATTTTTATGCTGATGAAGGATGAAATTAAAATAATCAGGAGAAAAATATATATATATGTACATACACACACATACCCATAGTAACAATACTGAAAAGTAGCTTAGTGGATAGAACACTGGGCTTGGATTCCAAGAGACTCATCTTCCTGAATTCAAATCCAGTCTTGGACACTTCCTAGCTGTGTAACCCCAGGCAAGTCACTTAACCTTGTTTGCCTCTGTTTCTTCATCTGAAAAATGAGCTGAAGCAAGAAGTGGCAAACCACTCTAGTATCTCTGCCAAAAAAAAAACCAAATGGGGTCAAGAAGAATTGGACATGACTGAAATGACTGAAAAAGATAAATAATTTTGAAAGCTCTAAGAACTACGATGAATAAAAAGACTGTTCATGATTCCAGGGAACCAATGATAGAACAGGCTATACATGACAGTTGATAGATTTGGGGTGCAGAATGAGACATTTACTTTTGTATATAGCCATTGAGAGAATTTGTTTTTCTTGACTGCGCATATTTGTTACATGAAATTTGTTTTTCTTTTCTTTCTTTTTTCACTGGGGTAAAGACTAAGAGAAAGAAGAGAGAGATTTCTGTTCATTTAAAAAAGAGGAGTGAGGGATAATACATAAGTGAAATGTTATACGTACTTTCAGATGAGGTCATCATATTACTAATTGTACTCAACTGTTTTACTTTGTCACAAGAAACCTCTCTTAAAGTGATAATAATCTGTTACTGTTTATAATATGAAAACGAAACACATTAATAAAACATTTTTTTAAGATTGAGATTTATGCTTTGGGTGAGGGTCATACTAGATTATTACTAAAATTCTTTTAACTTTGATATTTCATGATTCAAAGCAATTTTAGAAAAAAATACAGAGTGAATACAAACGTGCCACAGATACCAATGAACTTTAAATTCACATGAACTAGTGGTTCTACATGGGGTATGTTGGATAAGTCAGCCTTAGTAGGCTCAAGTTCATCCTAGCTCAGCTGGGAATGTCTAAAGTCATCTAAACTCAGTTTGAATCAGGCTAACAGACCAGATAGTATTATATTTTTTAAATAAAATATTTAATTAAGAATGAAACAATTAGCAAAGAAAGAAGGAAAATAGTATTTATGTACATAATACAGAGACTAGGGTCATGTCTTGTGATCAATAGTGGAGGAGACAACCTACTGGGAGACTTATGTTCTCTCCTCAAACTGAAACGAGCTGGGCAGACTTGTTTGAAGATTATCTGAAGCTTAGGGGTGCATTATTTTGTCTCTTCTTGATCTGTGGGATCTCAAGAACACGTTAGGACTTCTAGGATTCTGGACAAAATCATGATAATTTATACACCACATGGCTCCTCACTCTTCTCAAAAGTCTCTTTGTCCCATTGGCACAATCAGCCTGTGCCAAGAGCACACATCCATAGGAACTGAAGTCCTAGGAACTTCAATCCAGCTCATCCTTGAGGCCTGAAGCCTCAAAGAAAATGTAGTTCTCTCCTCAGACATGTCCCTATTACAGTAAACACGTGCAATTTCAGAATCATGTTATGCAATTTGTTTTATAACTAATTTGTAATCATTAGTTTTATCATTAAAAACTATAAAACTCATTAACCACCTTCTCCTCTTGAGTTTCTATGATACCTCCAGCAGCTTAGCAGTCCTTCACACAGAGAAGCAGCTTGATAACCAATGATTGTGTACTTCAACGCAGCGTGTATTTCATAAGGTAACATTCCAAATAACAGGGACTACCCTTCTTCTGACACAGAAACCAGAAGGGGTTTTCTTACTTTCTTTGGGAGAGGCAGAGAGAGAAGTTTGCCATTAGAACGTACAGAGCAATGAAAAGAACACGAAGCTAATATTCAGAAGTCACCCTTCAAATACTGTGACTGTGGAAATCATGCCACCTCTCTAAGCTTCAGTCTCTTATTTTGTAAAATGGAAAAATATCTGTTCTACCTCACAGAGTTCTTTCAAAGAAAATACTTAATTGTTTTAATTTTGGATCTTTAAATAAACCTTCTATTTTGAATGAAGTGTTTTACCTAAAGTGATATAAAATGTAATTTATAGTCAGATAGCACCATCTAAAAGATAGTGATGTCCTCCAGATGTTGAGGACAGGGAATAAAAGAGGAAGTTTGTTTTTGTGACAGTTGTCAATATTATGAACTGAGTATGTGTCAGAAATAAACATTTGTTAAGTGCCTACTATGCACCAGGCATTATCTCAATTTGATCCTAAGGACAACCTTGGGAGGTAAGTGCTATTGTTATCCTCATTTTACAGATGGGGAAACTGTTAAGTGACTTGCCCTGGATCACACAGCCAGTAAGAATCTGAGTCAGGACTTGATCTCTGGTCTTCCTGACTCCAGGCCAGACAGTCTATCCACCTCCCTACCTAACTGCCTCTAGGTCTTTCTTTAGTATAAGCTGAGTCAGCTTCTCCCCAATATGGCTGCTTCCCAGGGTCATGGCCAAGCTGCCAAGGCCTGATTAATGCATTAGGAAAGGCTCAGAACTCTCACCCTACTTCACATCCCCTAGTGATTTCTCTTGTCAGAGGACACAGCATATGAAAAACTTAGGCAGAAGGAAGTGATTTGTAATCTTAACATGGAGCATGATTTGGGCTGTGTTCCAAAGCAGTGCAAAATGAGAGTCTCTTCTTCTCCTGTGGCTCATTGTGGGTAGTAAATGCCCACATGATAACAGGCTGTGCAAAAAGTGTATAGAAACCAGCCCGCTCCAAGGGATCCAGAATGCAAACTGGGCTACCTTGATAGCTTTGTGCAGAAGTCTCTTTCCAGTGTCACGGGGTGGGCTCTTCATTTCATTTCAACATACAACATTGCTTTCCTTTTCAATTATTACAGATGACCAGTATCCAAGTCATTCTACCCACAGGCTTGCTGCTATAGTGTGATTGAAGGTAGCTTTACACAGCAGTATAATAAGCAGTCACATCAATTGTATGATTTGAAGGGTACCAGGAAGGGCACCCTCTCCCATCCTCCAAACTTTTCTGTCTCTGGCCTGATATGGTGCTTCCTTTGGGTTAAGGCAGTGTTTTCCAATCAAGTTGTTTCACCTTCACAATCTCTCTTATGTGCATTTCCTTCTCTCCATTCACATAGCTCCCACTTTACTGTAGGCCCTCATCACCTCTCATCTGGACTATTATAATAGTTTTCTAATTGATCTCAATGCCTCGAGTCTCTCTCAACTCCAATCTATCTTTCACTCAGGTGTCAAAGTGATTTTCCTAAAGCATAGGTCTGTACAAATCGCTCCTTCTCCTTTAAAAAATACAGCACTTCCCTATTATGTCCAGGATAAAATTTAAAATCCTCTGAAACTTAAAGGCCTTCACACCTTCCCTCTGCTATCTCACCGGACTTTTCCTGTCTATTTACACTTCACTCGTCTCCATTCACTTTATGATTAAGCTCACTGGCCTATTTGCTGTTATTCACAAGGGATACCCCATCTCCCAACACTGTACTTGTACTGGCTATCCCCCAGGCCTGGAATACTTGATTTTCTTGGCTCCCTTCAAGATTCAACTCAAATCCAAACATCTACAAGAGGCCTTTCCTAGTCCTCTCAGGTAATAGTGCCTTCCTCTCCAAGATTACCTTTAATTTATACTGTATATCTTTGGACAACATAGTCAATTGTATGTTTTCTCCCCAATTAAAATGTGAGCTCATAGAGAACAAGGACTATCATTTTTTGCATTTCTTTTACTCCCCATACTTAGTTCAGTGACTGGCACACATTACATACTTAATAAATGCTTGCTTACTATGTTCTCTGATACTCTAGTGTTCCATGTGTCACAGGAGGAAATCAGTTCATTAACTGGACTAACAAATAATCAATAAATTGAGGCCAGTGGTCTCTCTTGGTGATCAAAAACAAAAAGGGAGTCTCTGGGCCACCTTAAATCTGATGTTTTCCTTCTGATGGGACTTCCACTGACAAGTGAAAAGCAACCCTGATTGTTGAATATTTAAAGAAAAGGTAGGTGGGGGCGGGAGGTGGGGTGGAGAAAGGTGGGGAGGCAGGGAGGCAGGAGGGAAGGTGTAAAAGCTGAGAACTGTGACTAAGTTATGAGAATCAAGCCACCTCTAGCAATCTGGACAAAAGCCACCCCAGTCAGGATGTCTCTGGCTAAGTTTCTCCTTTAAGGCCAAGTTGCTCCCAAATCTAATGAAGGAAACAAGAACACACAAGTAGCTCTTAAAAGTGCTGACTGGCTCAGTTTGGTTTCTGTTTACAGAGTATACAAAAAGGCCCAGATCAGGCCTTAGGAGAGGCAGAAATGTGATGACATTCCTCAGCTAGAATGGGTTAACTGGGTTTTCTCTAGCTAGTATGAGATGGTCTTTTGAATCAAGAAGGGAATATTACAAATTAATAATAATAATAAAATGACACAGAATTAAAATTAATTTTTCTCATTCCCCCCTTTGATTCACTGAGAGATCTGTTTCCTCAATGAATTAGTAGCTGGTATGACAATTATAAATCTCAAGTTTGACTCACCAGGGTACAAGAAGATCCAAAGTTATTAAACACTTCATCAAGGGTTTTAAACTATGAGGCTTACCATGATGGGGATGGCATGAGGGAAAGAGGAAGAGAGACTGACCATTCATATTCAACTACTGGGGGCAGTCCTCTTACGCAAGCAGGCCTAACAAAGAACTATGGTGCATGGGGAAGGAACGAAAGGGAAGGATAAACGGTCTCTTTCTTGGTAACTGTCCATTTCATCAGTTTATCGTCTCTTAGGGCTCAGACATCCGATGCAGCTGTCTAGTTTCTGGGAACATCTCCTGCTGCAGTTTTCTGATCTTCTATAAATCTCTCCTCTTAGGCATTCTGGAATAGGCTGGTTCTTAGAGTAGTTTCTTCTAGCATATCTATTTCTGCAGTTCAGGTCACCTATAGAGATCCCCTTTCTGTTAAAATCTCTTATAAAATAAATCTTAATACAATCTAATTTGCTTTTCCAATAACTAGTTCATGTGGTAAAAACCTAGTTTAAATCTTAGAGCTCTGATAAGAATAAATCAAATTAGGGACCTCTGTACTAGACAATTTGCATTTTTCCAAATTCCTTGCTGTGCTTATCTTTATCTAAACCAGGTACTTGATTTAAACACTGCCAACAACAGGCTGAAGGAGAAATTTATGAAAATCTGACTTGTACAATGAACCCTCCTAGTTTAAAAAAAAATGATACTTACCAATGTTTCACTCTAGCTGTTTACTTCACATGGGTTAGGAATATGAGGAAATGTTAATGCTAAAACTACTTTCCCTCTGAAATATCACATATGGAATTACATATGTGTAACAGGGCTTTCCCTTTCCTCTGACTCTATTCCCCCCTACCATGGAGCATGATTAGTTGACATTTCTGGTGAACACACAAAAGTTTGAGATGAGCTAGTTTCCAGCCTTGCATGACTCTTCACCATCTCTTAATTGGCTACTGAGCCAGAAAAGCTAATGATTCAAGAGACTCATTTAAAAAAATAAAAAGCACACACAGAAACAAACCAAAAAAAAAACCCTTTTAAAAAGCTGAGGCCTCTTGACTGAAACTCTCCAAGTGGTAATATGTGATTCCAGTAAGGGTTAGAGAAAGACAGTCCTTCTCTACCACAATATAATTATTACCTTACATGAGTGTGGACTTACTCAGCTAGGTAATCTTGCTGTTAGTGGCAGCCTTTGTCCTTTTGTGTTTGTTCTCCTGATTGTAGGTCACTAAGAAAAAACCTCGAAATGAATGTGCCCAGGCAGCAATCTTGTAAGTTCCAAAAGGTCAGAAGGTCCTGAGAAGTTTGCAAGGCATTGACAACAACATATATTAAGAGTAGTGGTGGCCTCTACTGTAGCAACAGCAGATGGCAGCAGGGGAAGTTCCTGCAACTGAGAGTTTGCCCCTTACCAGAAGAGAAACCAAAGGGGGGGAGGAGGGGGAGGTATCAAGCTTAGCTGTCAAATAGGAAAGAGAGAGCAAAATCTAATATGGCTGTTCAGCACCCCTGCCAAAACTGGTAAACCTAGATAGAGTTTGTGTGAACTTTCCACACAGTTGGAAAAAATAGTCTTCCTAAGTTGGAGTTTCAACAGTGTTATTCCCCTACTGCAAAGCCTTCACTGACCTCTAGGATCAAATGCAAACTTCAGAATCTGGCATTTGAAACTTTCCACAATTTGTTCCCACTCTAACTTTCCAGCGTTATCTGATATTATTCCTTTTCACAAACTTTATGTTCCAATTAAACTGTTCCTGGAATTTGACACTCCATTTCCTACCCCTATGCCTTTGTATAAACTATGCTCCATACATCAAATACACTCCTGCCTATCTCTATTTTGTTGGAATCCTTATCCCTCAGTTCCAAGGTCCATCCAGGTACCACCTCTTCTAAAACCTTTCCTGATGCTATCCCCCAGTTATTTATTAATGTGTTTTCTCCTCAAATTAAGGTATATTTACTTAGACATGTGCATGGTTTATTCTTCCCCAATAGAATGTAAGCTCCTTTGAGGTTACAAACTGTTTCACTTTTGTCTCTGTATACCCAGTGGCTGATGAATGTAAGTCTTGAAGCACACAAAGTCCTAAATCAATTGCAACCATATGAAAGTAAAATGAATGAGAAGAGATAAACTTTCCTGATAGAGTGCTAAATGAACTGCTAGAAGAAAAGCTGTGATGATATTTTATAAATTGATAATGATTCTTTATAATGTAAATAGTTTCTAAATGGATTTATTTTATTGTATTTTCTCTATTAAATATAAAATAATAACCATTTTTCTTTTTTTTTTTTTGGAAGGGGGAAGGCAAAGGTCAAGATCACACAGCTGGTAAGTATGTCAAGTGTCTGAAGCCAGATTTGAACTCAGGTCCTCCTGACTCCTGGGCCAGTGCTCTACTCACTGCACCACCTACCTGCCCCAGTAATAACCCTTTAAAAAAATACATAAAGTGTTATCCCAAAAAGAAGAATCTATTTTCTGAAATTTTTTTTGGTAGAGGGGGAAGAAGAGTTAAACTGCTCAGAGAATCCTATGTATTATCTCTTATCTATTCTCAGGTTTTACCATGATTATTTTAGGAATGATAACTAACCAAAGGCCTAAGCCCCCACCTCTTATGTTGTTCCTCTTGCTAGGCATACCAAATACACATAAATCCAATAGTAAAAGGTTTCAATTAAAACTTGAATTATGGAAAGCAACCAAAAAGTGAAAACATTTTCTGTGCCTTTATGCAAAACATGTCTATGTTTCCTATGTCTTCAAGGAAGTTATGATTTAATTCCCTTCCTATTCCTTTAACTCCCCAGAACAGTATAGGCACTTCTTTGTAATTCTTACTCTTTGTGATGGAATCTTAAAACAACTGGGACAGATGGAAGAATGGCTGAAAGCTCTTGCTTCTTTATAGACATCATCAAGACCCAGGCAGTATTCTTAGGTTCAGGACATCATGACTGTTTTCTTACATGGTTATTGTTTCGTTGTCTTCCTCAAACGCTTTTATGTATCTTGTTGCTGCTGTCTACTTGTCTCCACAGTTATTGTAGTACCACTTTTTGAACCTGCTACCTCGTACAGCATCTTCACCAATCAGAGAGAGTCCTTGCCTGGTGATACTTGGTAGATGTTTCTTGTAGGAAATGAGGTCCTACAGATTTAAACTTTATACATATAATAGCTCATGTTCCTTCTCGGAAATTTTAGGAACTTTGTCTTCAGTCATTAAACAGTTTATCACCTAGAGCAGTACTGCAGGCAGAGGAATCATCAAAAGTCGTTTCATATAGCCTGCAGCAATAGAATACCTCACCACAATTCAGATATATCTAAAATCTTCGTTATGATTGCTTTCACTTGAAGAAAGATGTGTGGGACATGATTTTCAAATAATAGGAGAGACATCTTTAGGAGAAACAAAGTAAATTAATTTTACAAACCTTGCAAGATTTGGGCACACCTCCATAATGGAGGAGGCGAGGTAAAAGGGAACCTGCCTTAATTTATACTCTTAATGAAAAGATTCCCACCCACCTCTATCCCTTCTCAACATTGGCTGGAAGGTGGGCTTACAGTCTAGGCACGAAAACTAGACAGAGGACCAAGGTTGATCTGGTCCACTCAGGTTTTCCCTATCGGAACTCAACTGCTGGGTGGCCATCTGAAAGTCTAGGAGAAGAAATGGGGTGGCAGGAAGGAGAGACCTTCCTGGAGCAGAGAACAAATAGCTCACAGGAAGTTCATTATCTTCTAATATCTGAGAGAGAGGGGGAAGGGCATGCCCACAGCTCCAGGCCCTGACCTTCCAGAATCACAAGGCCAAATCCCAAACCTCTCCTACTCCCTTAGACATACCCTGTGAAGTCTTCACAATTATCCATCCCATTCAAAGAGAAACAAGAATTCAAGCTCTTGTGCTATATCTGTTAGTTGGATGGGATCACACATTCAGATACATTGCCTTTTAAAATTTATATCTGATACTTTTTTTGGATATAGGAAAAAGAGATTGAACGGAATGAGGGAGGAAGGAAACAAGCAAGTCTTTGGAAAAAATCTGAAATTGACAGAGAGAGAGAAGAATCTATGAAAAACAGTTTATTATAGAACTGAATCTACAGTGACATTTTTAGGTTTTATCATTGCCTTTTGTTTTTACACAACAATTATTTCCTCTTTACTCACCCTTCTTCCTCCGCCATTAAACCCCATCTTGTAACAAAGAAAAACTTTTAAACAACAAACTGATACAGTGACCACATCTGGCAGTGTATGTCACATTGCACATCAATAGTCTATACCTCTCTACCAGAGGAGGAAGGTATGTTTCCTTACCAATTCCCTGAGAAAGAGATTGGTCACTGCAGTTCATCAGAATTTAATTGGTTTTTAGTGTTGTTGTCCTTTACATTAATGTAGTCATTACAGATAAAATGGAAATAATAATGCTTACTTCACAGAGTTGGGAAGTTTAAATGAGAAAAAAATGCAATGCTAGTTGCAAACCTTAAAGCTTATATAAATGTCAGCAGTTGTGGTTACTGTTGCTGCTAAAGACAGTCAAGAAAGAAGTAATACCAGCTTTTCAAAGAAAATTGAGCAAAAAACAACAATTATTTAAAAATGTTTTTACACGTAATTGGGAAAAAATAAAATATTATTTTAAAAATCCATCTCCAGTCTTCTTAAGGAATATCAGGCCACTGGACTCAGATGGCCCTGGAGGAGAAAGTGAGGCTGGTGACCTTTCACAGCCCTCCCTACTCAAATCAAAGTCTACTGCAAGTCATGTCATCATTTTCCTGATATCCTGGTCCTCTTCGAAAACGAAGGACAAACACAACCTGTGAGTAGTCCAGGCTGCCTGAATGGGGACCCAGCCGGTTGGGTAACTCAGCTCAACCTCTCCCTCTCCTTCTCCTCTCTAAAGGAAGGTAAATTTTGATGGCCAGAAGATTAACTGTCTGTAGTAAGATAGCTTTGAGAGTTGATATCTATAGCTTAACCTCTGGATTGAATATGATAACTTTGGGAATCAATACATGATAATTCTGTGGTTACAAGATAGTCCTGTTTTTACAAGAGAATTTCTTCAGAGGTCAGCTTGTTCTAGTAGTGGGAAAGAAGTTTATTTTACTGGAGCCCACTCATGAGTAATTTTGGGGAAAGGTAGTTTGTCTTAATGGGACCCACTCAATAGTTAGTGCCAGGCCTAGTGTCCTTGGGCTGGGGAGAAAACTGTCAGGGATAGTGTTTTGAAGCTAGGGAGAAATGTGATCTTGGAATTGGGGTCCAGGCACAAGTACCCAAGCACCTCATCAGCATCACCTCCATGATGTCATGATCCTAGAACAACAACAACAACACAGCTACCTACTCTGTGAAATAAGTCCTGGATTGAAGATTCAAAAGATCTATGTACTAGTACTAGCTCTATCACAAACTGTGTAACCTTGGGTACGGCACATAACATCTCTATGACTCTGTTTACATATAGAATGAGGGGGTGATGTAAAGTTTCTCTAAGTTCTCTTTCGATTATAAAATTCTGTTTTTTCTGATTCTATAATATGTATAAGGTTTGTCCAACAAATGTCAGCCATCAGTAAAAAGGTAGTAATCCACAAATTCATTGAGTGTATTTATATTATTCCTTAACAGAAGGCAAAGAGGTAAATAGTAAATAGCATATTAGTCTGAATTAGGTAATACTTTTTCTGAAAATTGGGCTAATATAAAACCTAAGTTTGGAAAATAACAATTACTCTTATTTTCATGCAAACATACACACACACACACACACACACACACACATATATGTATGACATTTAAACACAAATATATAGCACATATATATATATACATGTGGGGAGATATAGAGTTATATGTATAGCTGTATAGATGTATATATATATACATCTATATATAAATATTTAACATATATAATAAATATATATATATAAATATATATACAAATATATAAAATGTATTATAGTTTGGGTTTTTTTTTAAAAAGATTCAGGATCTGAATTCAGATATTGCCTCTGACATTATCTGTGTGATGTTGGGCAAATCAGTTCATTTCCCTGGCTTCAGTTTCATCACCTGCAAAATGATATGGTTGGAACAGATGGTCTCTGAGTCCTCTTCCAATTTTAGATCTGTATATTTACACATATATAAGGGTAAAGGCCCATTGAAACAATCTGTCATGTCCACCCCACTAAAAGTTAACTACTTTAATCAAGTAAGAACATCTCTATTGAATCAAACAGATCAATCACAGGTATTAAACTAGGTGAAAAGGCACTTAATCAATTTGGAGGGAGTGAAAGTCATTGAATGAAATGAGATGATACCTGTAGTAGCAATTAGATTTGAAGATCCTTCCCACCCATTAATAGGCCATGTGACCTGCTTATGTCACAGGAAGCCTAAGACATATGTGGTAGAAGGAGCTTCCTGAAAGGAAAAGGAAGATATATCACAAAAAATGCTGAGAGAAAGATGTTATGACTGCCGGTGGCTACTAGTGTCTGCCCTCATGATGGTTAGAACTGAACAGGCTAACTTATCTGTACTGTGAGTTTGTTTTGGGGAAGACCCCAGCAGGGGGTCAGAGAGGTTTTGGGATGGTGAGTTTCTAGGCTGTGATACGGTGTTTTAAGTTCCTTGCTGTTATGATAAAGTAGGCTGACTGGCTGTGGGAGCGGAACTTTGGCTATGGGATATGATTTTCTGGTGTCTGAATAAATGTTATACTTCTTTTACCTTCTTTATGGAGAGTCTTTCATACTTTGTGATACAGAACTACATAGGCATATTCATGATTATCGTTGATATTGTTTATTGCCTTACTGTTTCAATACCTCACAGGAAATGTAGTGAAATTAGCTGAAGAGACTCAAGTCACACCCTTTGGGTTTTGGATAAAATAGCAAATTGTTAACAGCTCAGGCATTAAGAGTAGTGGGCTAGGCCTAGGAGAAAACGATGTCCAGTGATGTCCTTGAGAAGGAATCACTTAGGGGTAGAAAAGAACCTCTGTCTCCTTAGCTAGACAATGGTCTTGTGAACTTAGAAAGGTCAGAAGCTTTTGGATCTCCCACAGGCATCCTAGCAGTGTCTCTGGAATAGCAGTGGCTGATTACAGTGTCTTGCATTAGGACAAGCAAAATCATTGAAGAAAGGCAGTTTCAGGGCTCTACAAGTAGCCCAGCAGAACACTATATTACAGCTAAAATGAACTTCATGAAAAGAGAAAGGATCTCTAGCAACTCAACTATGAGTTACCCTGTTATGTTACCTTCATGTAGAATAGGTACCCTGCTCGCTATGCTTATGCCTGCTTTCCCCTGAACTCTGTATGTATTTGTGGGAGTGTGTATTCCAGACATTGAGAAGGAATGTTTTGTACCAAGTATTTTTATATCTCAGTAAATATTCCTAACTAAAATCTAATTAAGTCTGGTTGTCTAATTGATATCAACTCATAATCAATGGAGGAGACACACTAGTGGGAGATTATAAGTTACAACATTAGAAAGACACCCCCAAATCTTCAGAATTATTTCTAGAGGAAGGGGGTAAAAGATTACTGTGTCACAACAAGGTGGCAAAGTCTAGAGAATCAAAAGCACAACCAAGAGGGGAATAAAACATGGCCTACCTGGATCCAATCTCAAAATGGAGTTCCTCCAAAGGAACTTACCAGTGGGAGAAGGGGGCCAGCTTGGCAGAGGGATGTTCCAGGCTGAGAAGGCCCACATGCTGAGGGAATTTCAAGGATAAGTCATGGTACTGCTACTCTCCTTTTCCCTCTCAGCTATGCTTCTGATTCTCTGGACAGTAGTTTGAATTAAGCTTAATATGATAATAAATCCAACTTTTGGGGGCTTAATATAGTTCTTCCTATGCCAATCCAATTGCCCTCACCCTAATTAACCATAAGCCATGGATAAGTTTGCACAGTTTGCTAAAGGAGACTATTAAGAATATAGAGTAAAAAGTTAGTGGAAATCAAGATATGTCTGCCTATTGTCTACCTTCACTGAATGACTGATTCAGAATAGTTTCTCTGTTATAAATTTGATTGTTTTGAAGAGAAAGGATCTTCAAAAAACTGATTTTCAGGGAACACTTTTTTACAGATTATTTTTTACGGATTTGTTATAATTTTTTTTAAGAAACTAAAGTTAAATGCATATAGATCTTTAGTGTTGTCCTTATTCTAGAATCCCTCTTTGATTTGTAACTGCAGGCACTACATTCATCTTTTTTTGCACTTACCTCTATTTTGCAGAAGTTCTTAAAAATAATAGCTAGTGCCCTTCAATCATGTCAGTCACTTAAGTCCTCAGCATGGTATTTCCAAGGCAATTCATGGCTGCCCCCAGGAATCCAATATGCCAGCAGGAAATATACCCTCCCACAATAAGACTTCTGTAATTCATTTTTACCAGGCCTCTTATGGTGTCAACAAAAAAACAACCAGCTGAAGGGCCATACAAAGGCTCTTAAGAAGCAAATTTTATCCCTTCCTCTTAAAGAAATACTCACAAAGTTCTTAGTATTCATGTTGCAGGATAGCAAACAGGCTTGCATGACTGTACCTGGCTTATTGCATCCCTTCTTCCTAAAATTCCCTCCTCCAGATGTCCCCTTCTGCATCTTTTCCTATTGAAAATTCTACCCATCTCCAAAGCCTAGCTTAAATTTTTCTCTTCCATAAAGTTCTTCCTGATTACCCAATCAAATGTAGCTACTAACTCCTCTGAACTTCTATAGCCCTTCTCTATGGCAACTGTCATATATTGGCTTGTATCTGTTAATTATGTACATGACTACACTGCTTTGCTTCTCCACCTATTTATCTGACTGTTCTTTCTCAGACTAAATTGTTAGACCTTCAGCCATCACATACCTACCTACTCTTGGTGACTCCTAAAAGTTTGTCTTCTGACCTCTTCTTTTTTTTTCTCTTTATTCTGTCACTTCATGGGTTCAGTTGTTATCTCTTTGAAAATAATTTCCATCTCTATATATCCAGCCCTATATTGCCAATTCCCTAATAGACATCTTGAATTGGATGTCCTAAGACCTAAAGACTTCTCGAACTCAGCATATTCTAAACAGAACTTATTATCTTCACCCTCCTCCGCTGCCTCCAAACCCTCCCTTCTTCTAAAGTTTCCTGTTACTGTCCAGACAAATCATGATTCATGGGGACCAAAGAGGAAAAATGTTGCCTACCTCCTAATAATGCCTTCTCTTGTAAACTACCTTCCATTCAATCTGAATATATCCCATATATCCCTGTTTATATACATATTATCCCCCTACATTAGTATATAAAACTTTCAAGGGCAGGGACTGCTTTTGTTTTTCCTTTTTCTTTAGATTCCTAGCACCTAGCATGGTACTTGGTACATAGTAAGCACTTAAATGATTTATTAATTGTTTGATCCCCTTCATTATTAAATTACAAACTAAACAAGGGCAAGCATTGTGTCTAATTTATTTTTAATCTCTCCTTTACTGTCATAGGACATAAAAAATAATAATAGCTCAGAAGGAATTCAGGAAAGTGGGAAAAAATTTTACAACAATTTTCTCTGTAAAGGTATCATTTCTCAAATATCAAGGGAACTGAACCAAATTTATAAAAAATAAGACCAATTGCCCGATTGATAAATAGTCAAAAGATATAAACAGACAGTTTTCAGAAGAACACACCCATTGGATTGGTGCTTAGTAAATGCTTGTAGACTGTATGAAATACCTGGGAGTATACCTGCCAAAACAAATGCAGTAACTACATGAACATAATTATGAAAAACTTTTTATACAAATAAAGTCAGATTTGAATAATTGGAGAAATAGTAATTGTTCATGGGTAGGCAGAGCCAATATAATAAAAATGACTATTCTACCTAAACTAATTTACTTAATTCAATGCCATCCCAATTAAATTACCAAAAAAAAATTTATTGAACTAGAAAAAATAATAATAAAAATAATTTGGAAGAACAAAAGGTCAAGAATGTCAAAGGAATTAATGGAGGGAAAAAGCAAAGGAAGGAAATTTAGCAGTACCAGATCTTAAACTATATTACAAGGTAGTAATTATCAAAACTATCTGATACTGGCTAAGAAATAGAAAGGTGGATCAGTGGAATAGAGTAGACATACAGTACACAGTTGTAAATTATTATAGTAACCTTGTGTTTGACAAATGTAAAGATTTAAGTTTTGGGGATAAGAATACACTATTTAGTAAAAAAAAAAAAGTTATTGGAAGTTATATGGAAGAAATTGGATATAGAAATTGGGTACATAATTTGCCAAGATAAGCTCAGAATGGATACATGACCTAGATATAAAAGGAGATATCATAAAAAAATTAGAAGAATATGGAACATATTACCTTCAGACTTACGGGTAGGAGAAGAATTTATGAATAAATAAGAGATAGAGAGCACTATGAGATGTAAAATGGATAATTTTGATCACACTAAATTAAAAAGGTTTTGTACAAATAAAAACAATGTAGCCAAAATTAGAAGGAAAGCAGAAAAATGAGGGGAAAAAATTTTTTAGAAAGTTTCTTGGATAAAGGTCTCATATCTCAAATATAGAGAGAACTTTGTCAAATTGGTAAGAATATGAATCATTCCCCAATTGATAGTCAAAGGATTATGAACAGGCATCTTTTTAATGAACAAATCAAGACTATATGTAGTCAAATGAAAAAATGTTAAAAATCATTATTGATTAGAGAAATGCAAATTAAAACAACTTTGAAGTATCATCTCACACCTATCAGATTGTCTAAAGTGATAGAAGGGGAAAGTGACACGTTGGAGGGGATGTGGAAATATTGGGACACTAAAATACTGTTGGTTGAACTGTGAACTGATCCAATGCCCAAAGAGTTATAAAACTGTGTATACCTAGCAGTACCACTATTAGGTCTGTTTTCCAAGGTGATCAGGGAAAAAGGAAAAGAACCTATATGCTGAGGTGATGCCCGTCGATTGGGGAATGGCTAAACAAGATGTAGTATATGATTTTGATGGAATACTACTGTGCTGTAAGAAATATTAAGCTGATTAACTTCAGAAAAATATAGAAAGACTTGCATGACATAGGAAAATGTGAAATAAGCAGAACCAAGAGATCATTGTATACATAACAGCAATATTGTTTGAAGAATTGTGAATAACCAAGTTATTCTGAGCATTACAAATACTCAGATCAGCCTTTGTATGATGACGCTATCCACCTCTAGAGAAAGAACTGATAAACAGAAGTATACATAGTACGGCTTTACGTATATTTATAAGACTATGTCGAATAATGGCCTTCTTTAGCACAGAGTAAAGAGGGAGTGAGGGAAATAGTTCAGAACTTAAAAATGTATTTAAAAATTAATTAATTAATTTTAAACAGAGAAAGTGATGAGTGGAATGGTTTCAGAAAAACCTGAGAAGACTTATATGAGCCAATGCAAAGTGATTTGAGCGGAACCAAGAGAACATTGTACACAGTAACAGCACTATAGTAATGGTGACCAACTATAAAAGATTTGGCTATTCTGCTCAATACAAAGTTCTATGACAATTCCAAAGGACTCATGACAGAAAATGCTATCTACCTCCAGAGAGAGAGCTGATCAATTCTGAGTACATACCGAAAAATATATTTTTTACTTTGTTTTTCCTGGATTTGGGGGGGGGGGGGCTGGCAACATGGTTAATATGGAAGAATATTTTACGTGACTTCACATGCCAAATGGGTATTGTATTTCTTGCCTTCTCAATGGGTGGAGGAATAAGAGGGTGGAAGAAAATTTGGAACTGAAAAGCAAAATAAATACATAATGGCTAGCATTCATCTAGCACTTTAAGGCCTTAGCACTTTATCAATAATATTTCATTGTATCCGAACAATCGACCCGGGAGTCAGGTACTGTTATCATTCCCTTCTACAAAGTAAACTAAAGCATTCAGAGGTTAAATGACTTGCCCAGGGTCACACAGGAGCTAAGTGTCCGAGGCCAGATTTGAACTCTAATCTTGCTGGCTATAAGTCCACCATGCCATGTAGCTGCTCTGAAATACATCTCATTCCTAATTTACCTTTATGACCTTTAAAGCTTTACTTGCCTCTCTTATACACAGAAACTACAATGATTATGGGTGGGTCTGAGACCACTACTCACATTAAAAATAAACAGAGACTGTTCTTGAGAAAAGGCAAAAAGGAGTTTATTGCTTTCTCATGAGAAAGGACACACCCAGCATGGCCCAAGGTGATGCCAGCATGTGTGTATGTGTGTGTTGCATACAGCTTGAAGCAAGTTATATAGACCCTAATGCAGAGTTCCCCCACCCCGCACTGGCTCCTCTTCCCATTAACTGGGTTTGGAGCTCTCCTTCTAAACGCAGAATTTTCTCCCCAGCAACAGAGAACAAAGAACAAAAAGGCAGGCATGGGACCAAGGACTGGTATTCAGCAAAAAGGGAGCAAAGGCTAGAATAAACAGGACCTTGCAGGTGTCTGTCCTCTGATGTAATTTCTTATCTCCACTCTCTCAGCAGAGCAGTTTCTAGAAATATAGAAGGAGTGCAGGGTGGGGGTTGAAGGTAGGAGAGGTCAGGTCCTATCCCACACTGAGGGGGCTTCACTATTTCAGCGTTCCACTCAATTACTTTTGTGAGTATTCTCTCTATATGCCTTGGTAGTGGTAGTTAGACGTTGTAGAAGCAATTTAGATTTGAAGATCTTTCCCACCCATTAATAAGCCCATGTGACCTGCTTATGTCACAGGAAGCCTAAGTCACATGGGGTGGGAGGAGCTTCCTGACAGGAAAAGGAAGTTATGTCACAGGAAATGCAGAAAGAGAGAGAGAGAGGGAGAGAGCAAGCATGAGAGCAGTTATGCTGCTGGTGGCTGCTAAGAGCCGTTGTGATAGCTAGAGCTGAACAGACTGTGACTTAGCTGTCCTGTGAGTTTGTTTTGGGGAAGACCCCAACAGGGAGTTGGAGAGATTTTGGGATGGCGAGGCTCCATGTTGTGATATAATGTATGGAATGCTTTACTGCTCTGATAGATTGGGTAAATGGCTTGTGGGATATGGTTCTCTGGTGTCTGAATAAGGGATTTACTTCTTCTGTTTTCTATGTGGAGAGTCTCATATGCTTTGTGATACAGAACCACACGGGCATTTTGACAATTATCATCTACATTGCTATCATTGCCTTACTGAAACAGGTGTTTAAAAAAATTTAATTAAGCTCAACAAACATTTATTAATGTGCTGTGCTTGTAGTGTTTAGGATACAAAGGTGAAAACTAACAGAGACGTGGTTGTCATGGAGTTTAAAATCTTGTAGAAGGCATGAAACACGTACGCAAATAACTTTACCTTCATGTATATATGTATGCATACACATATATATGACAACTGTCATAAGATAGATTTATATAGTAATCATATTATATAGTAGATATATGTAAGGTGGTCTGATATCTGTGTGTATTTATATATGACCAACTATTTTGTGTGTCTGTGTGTGTATACACATGGAGAGAGAGAGAGAAAATCAACTATAATCAGGTGACGTATGGATAATTACAAGATGTTTATAAGGTCCCAAACATACATATACATATATACTCACATATACATATATAATACATACATTTAAATATATATAAACACACAGTTATAGTATACATAGTTAACTACGTAATGTTATATATACATGTATTTAGATATATCTTATAGGCATAGGACCTTTAACATATCTTCTAATTAACCATGGTGATGGAGATAGAGCTTTTCATCAGTTTGGGGAACTCCCAATAAGGTCTTTGTCCAGCACCCTCTCTGCATCTTGTAGCCTTAGAGTTGCTTGGAGCACTAAGGGACTAGATGACATGCAAGGATCCCATGGCTAAGACGTATCAGAAACAGAATTTGAACCTAGGTGTTCGGACTGTGAGTCTAGTTCTCCATCCACTATGTCAGTTTTTAACCATGGCCCCCCAAAATGATCCATGGATAGATTTTGGGGGGTCCATGATGGGTAAAAACTCGTCTTCATTTCTGCTAACCTCAAACAGAAACTTACCATTTCCTTCAATTATGAATATAGGCAACAAAACATTATTCTGAGACACTCCATAGGCTTCACCAGAATGCTAAAAGGGTCCAGGACACACACAAAAAAATTAACAATGTCTATACTATGCTGTGCTGCCTCTTAAAGTGAGAAGAGTAATGCAAATAATTAATACATATTTTAACTGACTCCCTGGATCAACCAGTCATGAGCCTTTGATACAACAGAGCAAGATACAGTTTTAAGTGGTTGACTTTTTTGTTTGTTTTTGACAGGATGGGGTGTGCAGTCTCTCACAAAATCTCTTTGTTTCATGCCAGGAGTACTCTTGAAATATTACCTGATTCATTTTACTCTCTAAAAAATGGCCTTTAGCTCCCCTGCAACCACTCAAGTTAACTTCAATATTCTCAAAACATGAACCATTAATTTTTCCACTAAGCCTCCCTCTCCTCCTAACTTTCCTATACTGGTCTCACCTTATCACCACAGTCCAATTACACAAGTTTGTAACACAGAAGTCATTATCAACTCTTCCTTCTCCCTTGCCACTACTGGAGAAAAAAGTGAAGCTGGTGACTTTTTGCAGCCCTCCCTCACTTAAATCCAAAATCACTTGCATGTCATGGCATTAACTCCCTGATGTCATAGTCCTCTTGGAGAATGAAGGACAAATAACAACAAGAACAACCCCATAGCCAAACAATTGCCAAATTTTGTCGATTCCACCTGCTAATAATCTATCATATCCAGCCCTTAATCTTTATTCTTACCACTAACACAGTAGTCTGGGCACTCATCCCTTCTTACCTAAATTGCCCTCCTCAGCCAGTGTTGTTACGTATCAGTCTAAACTAGTCAGTCTATTAAAGATGAAAATTAGAAAGATCTGACAAGATTTGTTCTCAAACCTGTGTTTTGTAATTGATTGATTGATTAATGTCAGCTAGTGATAATACTCTAGGTCAATGTCTTAGCTGAATAAGTGGAAAATTAGATGTAATTTTTAGAGGATTATATGAATCTCAGGCAAAGTATGTTACATTTATATTTCAATATTTCAAAAGAGCTATGAATTCATTAGAGGAGGATACTTCCTCCATTAACATAGATCACACACATACACACACACACACACACACACACACACACCTGTGCCTTAGTGAATAACTTCATGAATCGCTATTGCTAAAAACAAAACAAAACAAAAAACATCACCCAGTAACCAACCTTCTGGTGTTGAGTCAAACTTAGGCTGTTCTTTGGGTTGCTGGTTCTGTACTCAAAACCTTTGGTAGTATCTGCCTGATTTGAGTGCAAGTAGCATGACTCCAGAGTTATAACTAATCTCTCAGGTCTTATCACCACCAGATATGATCCAAAAGCGGCTAATTTCCTGTATTGAGTTACTTGACTAGGCTTAATCCATGTGGGAATGTTTCACTATTTTCCAAAACTAAACCAAAGTAGGGACCCAGGATGGAAGTTTTATGGGTGCACACTTACATTTTCCACATGAGTAAGTATTCCATTAATGGTTTCTATATTCAAATGGGTCTCTGATCTCATCAATTCAGGAGTTTCCTCCAATAATGCAAATCACAATCCACCCATGCTTACCCATCCAGTACAACTCCTATCCATGTTCTCTAAAAAATTTGCTACCAGGGATCCACCTGATGTATTAGAGGCCTTCTTTATGCTCTCTCAACATTGCAAGAGTACCTGTGGAGCACTCTGGCTACCTTGGGGTCATCCCTCAATCTTGCTACATGCCAGCTACCTTTTCTCCCTGTCATAAAATTCCTCGATGACATCCTTTGCTTCTGTCCCTTTAGGTACCACATTGGTTATGTGTTGTAGCTCACTTAGAAACACCATGCATCCCTCCATTGCCTTAGGTGTAATACTCATCTTTAGCTATTCTGAGGCAGTGTTACACCATACCTAAATAGCAACACCACCAAAATGCTGGTATTGAAAACATGACCCTTTGCTTTTGTGTGAAGCTGAGGGTTAGTAAAAGAGCTTTGCAATTCTCCAAAAGTAAACTAGCCTGCTCTCTTCCTTTTCAAATCTGGGCCCAACTCATTGTCTATCTGTACCATCTGTCCCAGATATACATAGTGTTGGGTAAGTTCTGTAGTTCCAGATTTTGAAATCTGGAAAGACCACCTGGTCTTTCCTCTTTAGATGGACAAACCAAACTCCTCTGAGTGACCGATTACAAATCTCTTCTAGCAGGTACTGCAATCGCCTTGCGGTTTGTTGTAATCGGTATAATGTCATCTACAAACAGAAACATCTGGACCCCACCACCCAAAAAGCATTGCTCCTGAACCCAGAATCCATGCTGGATCTTCTCCATCACAGTGGTGAGTATCTTTGGCAAACATCTATCTTGCTGGTTTCTGTTTTGCCAGATGCATAGGGTCATTGAATAGAGCTATTTCTATTGTATACACCTTCCAAGAAATCCCGAATGATCTTAATGAATGAAAAAGAGACTCTTTTAGTAAAATAGCCTATAAGGCAACATTTTGTTCTGACTCTTGCATTTGATTTTTGCATTTGATTAGCATTTTATCCTTTTTTGTAATCAGGGAACAATAAGCACAATAGGATTTTATAATCTCTACATCTTTCAGTTAATTGTGATATGGTAAAGATGTAGTCCTTTCTTGAATATACCTTTTATCACAGTATGTGTCAACTTAAGTTCAGATCCTATCTCTGACACATACTGGCTGTGTGACTCTGGGCAAGTCACTTAACCTCTTAGAGCTCTAGGCAATTTTCTAAGATTAAAAGTTGCAGAGAAGGTACCAGGCAACATTGGTAGAAGTAGTTTTCTCACCAGACAGTTCTGTAATATCAATGCAATCACAGATCCAGTCCCTATTCCCACATACATACAGTATAGAGTGTGTGTGTGTGTGTGTGCGTGTGTGTGTGTGCGTGCATGCGCACTTGCACCCATGTATTTGTGCAGGCATGGGTAGGCTTAAGCTGCCAAGTATTCAAGTGCAATAAAAATGTGGACTTTTAAAGTGTAATCCCCCAAATAATTGTTCAAAATAATTCTTATTTTATATGACTAAAACCCAATAAAAATTACAGGTACCCCAAAAAGCCCCAATCATCATCATTCTGTTCCTCCACCTGTCTGACTGTATGCATTGATGACATTGGTGCACCATGTTACATGTCCTAGCCTTACAGAACTGAAGATGGTTGCTCTAGAACCCTGAAATCTTCCTCTCTTTAACTTGACTCCATCTGCAGTGGCAGCTGGACTGACCTTAGGCAAAACAGTGAATTGTCATGTCTTAGACCAGGGAGGGGCTTCAGAGATCACCTGTGCTCATGTCCTCATTTGGCAGATAAGGAGGCAATTCCCATCCAGACAGGTTAGCTAACTTGCCCAAGGAAATACAAGTTAGTGGCATAATCCATAATAAAGCCCAGTTTTCTTGAATTCCTAGCCCTATGCTTTTTCTTCCTTCCTTCCTTCCTTCCTTCGTTTCTTTCTTTCCTTCTTTCTTGGGGAAGGCAAGGCATTTGGGGTTAAGTGACCTGCCCAAGGTCACACAGCTGGTAAGTGTCAAGTGTCTGAGGCCTAATTTGAACTCAAGTTCTCCTGACTCCAAGGCTGGTGCTCTATTCACTGCACCACCTAGCTGCCCCCATGCTTCTTCTTCTACATCATACAAGGGTATCAATGACATATTTATTGAGCCCTATAAGATTTGATTAGTCCCTGTGGTGGTGATGGTGGTAGTAGTAGTAGTAGTAGTAGTAGTAGTAGTAGTAGTAGTAGTAGTGGTAGTAGTGGTGGTGGTATTGGTGGTGGTTTAACAAGAGACTGGCCATTGAGCCCAGTCCTCATGAGCATGCACAGTGTGTATTTGACTGATATAGTACCTATGTTCTTCAGAACATATGCAGACATTGTATTACAGGTTCTCACCCATTAAGTAAGTAGTAAAAGAAAGCCTCTTTGACTGGCTACAAAGCTGGGACTGGAGTGTAATCCAAAGGCACTAGTATACCAGAGCCTGAGACTTCTAGTCTGACTCCTTCTGGTCTGGTGGTCTTCCAGTGAGAGACAATATTGAAAGGGGAAAGGCCTTTTGCCCACCCTATCCAAGACCAATAGCAATATAGGCACTTACTTCTTTGTGCATATTTTTCCTGCTTTTGGGAGAAGGAGATTGGAGGCTTAAACTTTGCAAATTTCAAAATGTCAAGACAGTGAGGGTCCAGGAATAGAATCTATGTCTGGGTCTATAGCCAGCCAGTATAGCTCCAAGGATCCATGGAATAAGAATCAACCTTCAGGACCCAGCCCACCTAGTGGGTAAGACAACTCATTCAGCAGTGATACTAAACTTGGTGAGACCATTGCTCTACAGAAAGTCAAGTCTGATTTCACTCTCCACAGAGACAGAGGTGGTATAGGAGAGAATGTGCCCCAGGTATTGGGAAGGAACCGTCCATACTTCTTTCTATATCTTTGAAGGAAATATCCCTTTGTAAAAGCTGATGTTTATTGG
This sequence comes from Trichosurus vulpecula, assembly GCF_011100635.1. Lineage (NCBI taxonomy): Eukaryota > Metazoa > Chordata > Mammalia > Diprotodontia > Phalangeridae > Trichosurus > Trichosurus vulpecula. Next base: position 92,216,009 of record NC_050577.1, read on the forward strand.
TTTAATAGGGAATTAATCACTGCCAGCAAAGGGGTGGGGAGAAGAGTGGGTGGAATACACCAGCAAGTGGCTTGAGCTGATAGCTGCAAAGAAAGACACCTGCAACCTCTCAGGCTGTCCCTAGAATTCTGAGAGAGAAATGTAGCCGGTCTTGCCCCGAGAGAATGAAGTCAGAGCACTCCCTATATCATTTAGCATAAGAGCTCTGGTCTTGATTTTATCATTATTGTGCTGTAGAAATACCTCTTTTTCTCAGTATACCTCAGTTTCCTCATTTGTCAAATTAAGAAGACCAATATCTTTCCTGCCCTGTCTTGCTTATCTACTTTATATCACTGTTGTAAGGCTCTAGTTAGAAAATATATGTGAAAGTTCCTTGATAAGTAATGGAAGGCTCTCCAAATGCAAGCTGTTATTATTATCAGTGCCCAACCTAGCACTCAGCACATGGAAAGACTTTATGAATGCTTGTTGAGTGACTGATAATTACTGGGCCAGCCAAGCACTCCAGGGAGCCCTATAAGGGAGCATATCAGTACAAAGTGTTATAAAACATGCCCATGCTGCTTCCCCCCACCAATGACACTAGTATCATATTTCCATTCCTGTTAGATTCTGAAATGAACCTTCACATGGTTTTGAATTGAATATAATGTTAAAATACACGATCAATTTATTTGCCTGGGTAATGAGCCAGAATGGGCATGATTAAATCAGGGTAAAATAAGACAGCAGCTGAAGAGTGGGTGGAAGGTTATTCTGACTTAACTGGCAGCCCTTTGACTAGCTGACAGAGTAGCATACTTAACCATATGCAGAGGAGCATGTCAATACAGATATGTATGTACAGAGTGAAGGGTGGGAGCAGCCAAAATTGTTGAGAATCCCATGGTGGGAACTCAGAGGGTAATAAGCACCCTGTTCCAAAAGTTCTTTCTGACTCTTGCGAAGATGTATTTTTAAAATTCTCAATTCCACATCTCATATTAGGCATTTAATAATACAGTTGCTGAATTTGAATTTGAACTGAAATTTCTTTTGATTGTATATGTTTTCTGTTACCATGTGTTTCTATGATTTCACACATCTTAATTATTCTAACTTCGTATGCTTCTTAAAATTGAACCTGATGTCTGTATTAGCTTAAAGAGAGAATCCACTGAATATTTGATACACAGTAGAAATGGGGAGAAATAGCAAAAAGAAGACAGGCTGCTTCTTTTGGAGTGAGGTTAGCATGGTCCTTGTATCTACCAGAACATTTGGCTAGTTGGGACTGGATATCTGTTTCTAAAAATATTTTTTTCTTGAAGAAACTAGATACAGAAAGGAATAAAGTAAAAGGAAGGCACAAGGCAGTTTCTAATAATTGTAGGCTAAGATAGATGCTGTAAAGGATAGTGTAGGCCTTGGAGTTAGGAAGACCTAAGTTTAAATTCTGGCTCAGACACCTCCTATCTATGTGAGCCTGGGCCAGGAGTCAGAAATCTGTGGCCCTCCAGGTCCTCATGTGTGGCTCTTCGATTGAATCCAAACTTCAACAAAACAAATCCCCTTAATAAAAGGATTTGTTCTATAAAACTTGGATTCAGTCAAAAGGCTGCACCTGAGGACCTAGAAGGCCACAGGCTCCCCACTCCTGGCCTGGGCAAACCAGTTGACCTCTCTCTGCCTCAGTTGCATCTTCTGAAAAATGGGGATAATAATAGCACTTACCTCCCAAGGTTATGGTGAAGATCATATAAAATAATATTTGTGCTTTGCAACCCTTAAAGTGATATAAAAATGCTAGCTATTGCTGTTGTTACATGGCCTACAGATAATTAAGATCTCTTAGGAGCATTTCCTGTCTTGGGTAGAGGAAAGACAGGTGATGTAAAGAAAAAGGGATGGGAGTCAGGAGATTTCAATCCTAGTTGTTCCACTTAACTAGCCACATAACTTGTGAACCAAGACACCATTACACAAAGAATTTGAATAATTCTACACAATTGCTCCTGTGCAAATTCCTGGAGCCTGAAAGACAGCTGGGAAGGAAGAAAAGTGTTTTGGGAAGCTTTTATAGGAAACATTGCTCCAGGGATGGAGAAAAGAGGATACTGGGCCAGAGTGAAGTCACCCTGCCTCATTTCAGTGTCCACCCACTCTTCTCCCCACCCCTTTGCTGGCAGTGATTAATTCCCTATTAAACCAATAAACATCAGCTTTTACAAAGGGATATTTCCTTCAAAGATATAGAAAGAAGTATAGATGGTTCCTTCCCAATACCTGGGGCACATTCTCTCCTATACCACCTCTGTCTCTGTGGAGAGTGAAATCAGACTTGACTTTCAGTAGAGCAATGGTCTCACGCAAATCCTTTATCTGTGATCTGTGGGGGAGGAGGAGAATAATATTTGAACTGCTACAGTGTGTAAGCTTCTTGAAGGCCACAACTGTCTTAGAATCTTCTCTTATATACCCACTACAGCAGATAGTGCCTGACCCCTACCTAGTAAGTGCATTCTACATGTTTGCTGAATGGATGGGATTCACAACCTCATCCATGAGTATCCCAACCTCAGACACTTATTAGCTGTGTATCTTGGCAAGTCACTTAATCTCTGCCTCAGTTTCCTCATCTGTAAAATGAGGAATATAATAGTACCTACTTCCTAGGATTATCATGAGGATCAACTGAAATAATATTTGTAAAGTACTTAGTGTAGTGTCTAGTAGGTATAGCAGGTAATATACATAGTAGGTATTATAAAAATGTTAGCTATTATCATTATTCTTATTATTAATAGATATAAAAACGCTCTAATAAAAAGACCTATAACCTGTCAGATGTTATTAGTGATCTATCAGTCAAATCACTTATTTTCACCTCCTTACCAATACACATTTTAAGCTCAGTAAATTCTCACTAGAATTTGAACTTCTTATTCCATTAGTCTTGGTTTTATGAAAGGGTAGCCTCTTATTAGAAACTGGAAATGAAGGGGTGGATCATTAATTCCTAACAAGTTGTTTGTATGCAGGCCACTTAAAATCAGAGACTTAATATGTCAACAGAGACCTAATTAACTCAAGGCTGAAGCCCATTGTACAACAACCAAAAAAGGAGGGGTTAGAACAAAAGCCTTTTTAGAATCTCCTCCAGCTGAAGCTTTTGGAGGGTGCTGATTGCCAGCAGGAGTAATGGCCATTTAACTGTATGTGATGACATCAGCTTGAGTCACACTGGTATGCAAAACAGGTGAGATCATTTTAAGCTAATCAGTTGGGTGGATGAAGAAAGGTACCATTCACTATTTATTATCTCAATCCTCAGTAAAAAGGACTGGCTTTAGTAAGGAGAGGCTGAGGGCACAAAAGAAAGTTGAAACCAAATGAGACTGGAATTTGGACAAAAAGGTCTTACTAGTGAGCAATCTGTCTCCTTCCTATGCTGGCCTAAGGGCAGTTTTTCTAGGGGTCATCTTGTGGGACCAAATAAAACAAAGCTTCCAGTTTCAGATTAGGGGAATTTGCCTATAAACGTAGCTCTGCTCTGAGCTGCTAATGCTGGTCTAGGGCCTGGGAATGTTTTTTGAATGACAAGAAAATTCTGTTAAAAGGTACTAAATTTTTTGTACCAGGGTAGCCTAGTCAGGTAGTGGTGAGACTAGAATAATACTATTTTCTTGTGTACTTATAGGAATCAGTCTCATTTATAATCAGAGTACATGTGTATGAAGTTTCATTTGGTGTCATTAAATATCTATGTTTATGGGGCTCAATGGCTTACCTAGACATACATTTTAAGCTAGGTAAAGTGGTCCTAGGATTTTAATAATAGCTGATACTTATGTACTGCTTAACAGAATGCTTTATACACACACATTCATTTTTGATCCTCAGAACAGCCCTATGAGATGGGTGCTACATGGTGTTATACTAGCCTCATTTTAAAGGTAAGGGAGGTCAGGCCCAGAGAAGTTGCTTGTGGCCACGCAGGTAGTGGGCCCCACAGATGAAATTAAAACCAGGTCTCTCCTTTCTTCAAAACCTGCTCCCTTTCTACAATATACCACACCACCTTGCATAAAGGCCATCACCAGAATCTTGTAAAGATCTGACTCCTGAGTTCTTTTTCTAGGACGCCAAGATGGTTTCCTTTGGCCAACCTACATTAGCCTACAGATTAATGTTATTGTTAGCCTAATAGGAAAATAAATCGGTTGGGGGGAAAAAATCATCTTACGCACTAGTGCGTTCCCAAATCCAATAGACATTTTAAAAATCTGTTTTTATAGATTATCTATGCTGTTTTTCCCATATGTAAATTATTGAGAGTTGACCATATTGGCATTCAAACATGCATTCTGAGAAGAAAAATGAACTGGACAGTGTGAGAAGTATATGTAATGGGGATTTCTTTTCATTTGTAAGAACACATCATCCTAGGTTATATAGGAGGCAGCCCTAGGTACAGCAGAGACAGACAGACAGACATAGAGAGATGGTTGAAGAGAAAAGGTGGGAAAGAAGACAAAAACTTTTCAATGGCTAGTAGGAATCTTTGAGCTGCCCTCCAATATATTTATCAACTTCTAGTGTTTGCAACCCCAAAAATTGCTTTTTAAAAAGTAGTGAAAGCCTTCTCTTCTTGATTGAGTTGAGATTTTATCTTGCTCTTCAGTAAAAGAGACCATTTACTCTTGTGTACCACAATCTGTAGAATTTGTTTGCTTGGAAATTTGTCTTTAGTTTCTGTATAATCAGCATTGGATAGGAGGGAGCTAAACTGAGAGAAAGCTAACTATTGCATTCCTACCCTGAGGCAGGACCATTTTCTATCCCAAGTGACCAAGGAAAGTGGTTTTTATTAGGATTCCCCAAAAGGATATCCATTGTACCCCTGGGCTAGAGACATCTGATGCCTAGGTGATACACAGCATTCTAGCCCAATACTTCTCTTGGAGGTAGAAAAGTAGGAGAGTAAAAGAGTGAACAGCCCTCTTCCTGTTCTTCCCCAAGGTGGAAATCTGAAGACTTTCATAGACACTTGGAATGGGGCTTTCCAGACACCAGATCTTATCCATCTAAATGTATCCCTACAACAAGGGCTCTGCCAGGTGCCTGTAGCCAAGATATAAACTTGTGAACCAAGAAACCATTACACAAAGAATTTGAATAATTCTACACAATTGCTCCTGTGCAGATTCCCGGAGCCTGAAAGACAGCTGGGAAGGAAGAAAAGTGTTCTGGGAAGCTTTTATAGGAAACATTGCTCCAGGGATGGAGAAAAGAGGATACTGGACCAGAGTGAAGTCACCCTGCCTCATTTTGGTGTCCAGAGTGTGTTCCTGACTCCTAGATAAACCTTATTATAGAAGTAGAGGCAGTGGGAAACAAAGGTCAATAGACACCCTGGTGGGCACTGTGATGAAGCTCAGAAATATTCTGTTGTCCACAGCAAGATCCATGACCAGGAGGTTTTTTATTTTTGCCTGAAAAAGAAGGTTAGTAATTCCAATCAGGAGTAGTCATTGAGAAGCTACAAGGGGTAGAATGCTAGAGAAGTGATGACTGCATTACATGCAGACAAACGCCAACATTGGCTGGAAGATCCACACTGTCTACTGGGGCCCCTGAGACTGCTGGAGACATGTTGGGGAACAACACGCTGAGACACTATGAGACACAATGACTCCCAGAAGTCCTACCTACCTACAGCTAGATAGCCTGGGCCTGGAATCAAGAAGACTAGAATTCAAATCTAGCCTCCACTTACTAGCTGTGTGATCTTGGGTAAGTCACTTAACCTCTGTGTGCCTCAGTTTCCTTGATTATAGAATAGGGATAATAATAGCACCCACGTCAAAAGATTGTCATGAGGATCAAATAATATTTGTAAAGTTCTTAGCCCAGCACCCGGCACGTGGTAAGTGCTATATAAACACTTATTCCTTTTCCTCCTGTATTTTCTATAACTGTAAGTGACTAAGGGTGTATGTAGTGAACTTTGATTACCGTGCACAGCAAACAAATCAATACTACCACTGCTCTTGGATAGAGTGTGTCAATTGGCTGGCATATAGATCAACTCACCATCACTGTGACACCCCTAGACCAGGAGTGGGGAACCTGGGCCTCGAGGCCACATGTGACTCTCTAGATCCTCAAGTGCAGCCCTTTGACTGAATCCAAACTTCACGGAACAAATCCCATTAATAAAAGGATTTGTTCTGTAAAACTTGAGTTCAGACTAGGGCATAGATTCTTGTTTCTCTTCCCACTATGCCCCTAAATGTATTGTCTCCCTCTAGTAGAACTTAAGCGCCTTAATATCAGGAAGTGTCCCATTGTTATGTTTCTATCCCTAATATTTAGTAAGTAAAATAAATGCTTTTTTTGGTGATCCATTCCTGCTTGACACATAGTAAGCATTTAATAAGTACTGTTGACTGACTCTCTGGTCATCTCTACCAGGTTGCCCCACGTGTCTGGGGAATGGTTTTTATTTTTATTCTTTAATTTTTATTTTTTACCATTATTAGCTGTTGACCTTAAATATGCCACCACCACCCAACCTTGCTGGGTCTCAGATGCCTCATCTGTATAATGGGCATAGCAATACTTGACCTGCCTTACAAGTAGGGGATTAGAACAGGTAACACTGCCAGGCAGAGTGGTACAATTTAAAGCATTTAAGATTTAGGGTCAGAGGACCTAGGGCTCTGATTTCGTGGTTCAAATCCCACTACTAATCCAAGGTTACCAATATGACCTTGGGCAAGTCATTTATTCTGTCATCCATAAAATGAGAGGCTGCAGTAGGTTTTGCAAGGTCCTTCCAAGGTCTAAGTCTATGATCTAAGACCTCTTCAGGCTGAAGCTTTTTAAGCTAGGATAATATGCAAAATACATACATATATATATACAGTATACCCCCTTTAATTGTGTGGTACTGACAAGTCCCAACAGCAAAAACGAGAACAACTGTGCTACAGTACATAGGTGATGCTGCTGCCTCAGCAGTGCCATGTCCGCTGGACATATGACATCTCAGACTATGTGACACCCACTGAGAGTATATTCCTTCAAAGGATGTAGACTTGGAGCTATAGATATGCACACAGACACAGATAGACACAGATACAGATATGGTACAAATGATAGGAAGACAGGTCCAGGTGTCACTATAAGTACCCTCCTCTTCGACTTTTCACTGCCTCATACACAAAAGGCAGGAAGACAGAGCAGCAGAATGAGCTGAGGTTGTCACCAGCACCCTCCTAGTTATGAGGCAGCTTGTAGTTATGGCCAAAGTGAAAGGAGAGAGTGTGTGCATAAGAAATTATATGGCATAAGGCCATGTAATCACTTTTGAGCATTTTAACACTCGCAGCATGAAAATCAACAGACCAATGATTTTAGAAACTTCTTGAACTAAAGCAGGATGCAAAAAGGGGGAAGAACCCCTCTTTTCCTGAAGTGATTGGACTAGTCCTATTTCATAGCTTTCAAACCTTGGTTATAAGGAAAATGGGCCTGAGGTGACAAATACCTTGGCCAAGTATAAAGTTAGTAGATTAGTTATGCTACCAAGAAAGAAAACATACCAAAGAATTGTACCATTGTATATATAACCTGGTCCTGGCTGTATATCAATACAGTTTTTCTAGACTGACTCTGAACTCCCTCCCTGTTAATTATGGTTTCACCACCAAATAATTAAAGGGAGTCTCTATGGCAGACACAAGGAGGCAGTGTTGCCTAATGGTCCGCTCTCAAACCCACAATTCAAGTATTTTTCCTTTTTTCATCTCAGCCTTACCTAAGTAACCTGAAACAATTTACCAACTCCATGTGTCCTTTTCTCTTGGGTTTGCATAATTGAGGAAGGATAAGTTTTTGTTTACTTGAAGTAGACAAAAAGCAGGACTTACCTGGATGAGTTATCCCTTCAGGATAAGCTTTCTGAAGGAAAATGTCAAAGACCTTTTTAAAGATTCAGGATTATCAACCTAAAAACCAGAAGATCAAATTCTGGCTTCAGTATTCAGGAAGAGAAAGAACATAAGGGCCCTGCTACACCAGACCTGTGAACTGCCTTGGCCACATGTGTTGTCTGCATATTTGCTTCTCTACTTGTGTTCTCTTGTGTTTACTTTTCCTATCAACACTGTGTGTATTCCTCAGGGAATGTGTGTTTGTATGGGGGGTTGGGGTGTTTCATTCATGTTATAACTTCTTTATGGGTTATACACTGATCACAATCTCGCAGTATTGCAGGTTTTAGATGTTTTTTCTTAAACTCCTGAAACTGGATTTGATAAGCATGGTGTAAAATGGTGCCTGAGGCACTAAAGTTGGCCTGGTAAGGGAAAAATGCATAGATAAGCCTTGATGTCTTTGGTCTGGGGCTTTTGAATTCCCCATATAGCTACTACAGAGTAAGAAATCAGTAATGAGACCCCTGTGGACAAGGGCCATTGGCCACACTCTGAGAAAACTGAAAATTCTTTCATTCAAAAAATATTTGAGTGCCTCTTATGAGCATAAAGGGAATACAAATTGGGAAGTGGAGGCAAATGCAAAGACATTTAAGATGTGGTAAACGCTCTCTAACAGTTAATAATCTAATAGGAAAAATTCAAATCAATTTAACAGACTACCTACTAGATGCAAAAATACCTTACAAAGCAGTGTATGTTACGTGCCTTTTAAGTAGTATAGACGTTAAGTGCCAAAGGAGTTTAGAAAAGAGAATCGTTTCCAATTGGGGGGTGGTTAGTCAAGGCTTCAAGTAAGTCAGAGGAAAGTTCTGGATATCCCAGTAAAGCTTTTGATAAAGTCTTTCAAACCATCCTGGGTATGAAGGATATAGACTAGTTAGGTGTATTCAGAGCTGAGTGAATGAGTAAGTCATTAATGAGATATTGACAAAATGGAAGGAGTAGAATTCCTCAGAGACCTATCCTTTGCCATATATTGTTCAGCAGTTTCATCAATCACTTTGATAAAGACATACATGACATCTTTATCAAATTTTTGTGTGACATAAATCTGGGAGGGATAGCTAACCCACTGAATGACAGTTAAGATCCAAAAAGATCTGCCTTTGACCATGTATGTAGCTCTCAACAGGCTAGACAAAGGGGCTTAATAGAAAAATATGAATTTAACAGAGATGTTATATCCCCTCCAGGATTGCTTCCCAATTTATGTTCTTAGGTTGTATCTCCTGAGTTTGGCCAGGTTCAAGGTATTCTGTGGATATGCATTCCCAAAATTGTAGTTTATAAGTCCCCAACAAATGTGTTTATCTTTAGTAGTCAGCAGGTTGACACGATTAACCCGAAGCAAAGGCATTTACTGAAATGACAGCACAGACAAAGCATTGTCCCCATAAACCTAAGACACAAATGCAGTGTCAGTGGGAAGAGTGAACAACCACATAGAGTTTAACAGTAAAGAGGCACATATATTGGCCACACATACGGCCAAAGCAAGTCATACCACTGACATTGCAAGGGCCCTAGGCAGTTAGGTGGCACAGCAGGTGTATCCCTTGGCTTGGAGTCAGAAAGACCTAAGTTCAAATTCTGCCTCAGATACTTACCTAGCCATGAGACCCTGGGCAAGTCACTTAAGTTCTGTTTCAGTTTCCTCAAATATAAACTGGGTATAATAATAACACCTGCTAGGGTTGTTGTGAAGATCAACCAAGATAATATTTGTAAAGTACTTAACACAGTGCCTGATGCACTTGTTCCTTTCCCCATAATATCCTTTCTCTTTTCCATGGTAACTAACAGTGCTTCTCCTGGGCGACGCATTTCTGCTGGTTAAGTTGTTCCAATAAGTTATCCGGTCCACCACTCAACTCATCTCTGCCTAGGTAAATTTGAGACTGGATTCGGGAATGTCTCTTTTGTATTTATTATTTCCTGATCTTAGGCAAATGATTACCTATCCATGACGCTATCTATTCTGCAGCTGGAATCTTTGAATCTTTTCTTTGCTGAGCATGGTATCTCCTACTGTGCAAGTTGGTCCACTAAAAGATGTCATTGCCAGTTGGGGAGGTGGGGAATGGAGGACGGGGAAAATCCCTTCCTCTGCTGCTGTACGCCAGAAAAGGTACATAGGGATCATAGATTTAGAGGTAGAAGGGAACTCAGAAACCTTCTCATTAGATCCCCTCATTTTACAGATCAGAAAATTAAGACTCAGAGAGGCTAATACCTTGCCACACAGGTAGTAAATATAAGAAACAGGATTTAAACCCAGGTCTTTCAGTCCGCGGATCCAAACACTTTATCAAATATACAAAAAATTATTCCCTCTTAAGAGGTGATTTCTACCTCCACAACTGGCTTTCTTTGTACACTGACAGAGAAAATATCCTCTTAACTGACTGTAGGCCTGGCTAGCTTGCCTTTTTTTATACTGGCCCAACATGTGTGGCTGATCCTCTTGGCCAATTACTTTTCCAAAGGCAACCCAGACTGCTTCCCTCCTCTTATTCAATTCTGAACCCAACCCATTATCTATGTGCAGTGTTGATCCAAGGCATATCAACTAATAGACAAGCTCTACGGGTTACTCAACCCATTTAATATTCTAGTCTGAACCAGTGGTATCAAACAGAAATAGAACTGGAAGCCACTAAGTCATTGAGTGTAGGCTGACTTAGAAAACATTATCTATGTTCTATTGTATTTTTTTTATTTTGTTAAATATTTCCAAATTACATTTTAATCTAATTTGAGCTACTCCTGAGTGTTGTGGGTCACATGCAACCCTTGTATTTGACACCTCTGGGCTGGATAATTGGCACACTTCTTTCATTTGGTTTTTCCTGCATTGATAGGACAAATTCTTTTGATTAATCATGGATCTCATTTAAAAGTCTCCACAGTGTTACAGGGCTTGAAACAATCAGCCCAATAGACCTCATCATTTACCATTGGGATTCTTATCCTTTTTTTTTGTGTTATAAGCACTTTGACAATCTAATAAAACCAATGGACCCCTTCTCAGAAAATGGATAAAATAAAATAAAATACATAGGATGATAAGGAGACAAATTTTAATGAAATACAATTATTTAATTTTTTTAAACGTTCATAGACCTCAGGTTAAAAACCTCTAATCAAGCAGGAACCCCTCTTTGACTGGGACTCTATTGTTTGAGAATCTTTGCCAAGCTTATTACTTGCCTGATATTATCACAGGTTTTATATGTGTATATATATATATATATATATATATATATATATAAATGTACACACACATATACATATATATAATACATATCACATATATATGTATGTATATGCACATAAAACCTATATATGTATATTTATAAAACCCTTACATATGTATATATAACTCCTATACATGTATATATATATAAAACCTGTGTATTATATGTGTGTATATGTATGTGTATATATGCATATTGTATATTTTATCACTCTTATTATATCTTCCAAGGAGTTTTATGTAATTTTCCTTTTTGTTCCAGGTCCTACATGACTGCTCTGCCTTATCTATATAATTAGAGTTACAGAGTATGTGCAGATTCCTTTTCTGCCTTTGACCATGTGCTGTTGGAGCTTGGCATTTGGAGGTGATGGAGTAATTCTCTTATTGGCCTTTGAGTAGAAAGAAGTGATGGCTCAGGCTCACTTGCCTTATGGATATGAATCATGTCAGAATTATATCAAGTTGATTCTTATCAATGGTGATAGAGGGACTCTATCTCTACTCCCTCCCTTCCTCCCTGTGCCTTCCTTTTAGCCACAAGCACATGGCAGCTAAAGCACATATCCTACCTATGTAAACTGAGGCTGGATTTGGGAATGGCTCTTCTGTGTTTATTCTTTCCTGATCTTAAGCAAATGATTATCTATCCTGAAAATGGACATGTCCAGGTTTAGAGGCAAACCCTGTGAGTTTGAGAGGCTCAGGGGTCCTTTTGGTTAGAGCTGACTGGTGGTCCTGGGAGGACACCCTGACAACTACTCCAGTGCTCTGGGAGAAGATGACTACCAACAAGAGAATTAGTTCAAGACTGGCCCACTTTTACCAGATAATATGCACCAGGGTTTGTCTGGATAGTGCAGAGCTAAAGTGAAATGTAAGTTGTTTAATCAGGAATCCTATAAACTGCATTTTGATGAGTTTAAGTATTAGCCTCTAGAGAGACTTTAACAGAAGTTATAAATTTAGTAACTTAATCCTGCTTTGTCATTCTGTCAGTGAATGTTATGAATCTCTTGTAGTATTTCTTTTATGTATAAGAAATAAATATCTGTCCCATATCTGATTTACATTATACATTGAATACTTTTATACTTTCTCCTTTGGGGAGATTCAAGATATCAGTCACAAAATAAGTTTTAAATAATTAGTCTCTGAGGGCAGGGGCTTAATGAGACCGAGCAAGAAAAAGAAGTCTAGCCCCCTTCTCATTATAATCTGGGTTCTCCCAGGACTGAACTCTATCCAGGCTGTGTAAATGGGTCCAGAGTAAAGGATCCCCTTAGTAACGAAAGGAGTGGGTACAGTGCCCTAGCCCTATGGGCTCAGTTGCTGTTTCTCAGTATTAGACCTACATCCCTTATTTCTCCAGCCCAGCTGCCCATAACTTCCTACTTAGTTCAGTTGAGTCATTCACCTTTCCCTGTCTAGCTCTAGACCTCCCAAGGCTCTCATGCCTAGGTCCACTCAAATGCTTCTCATCACCTCCAGTGCTAGCCTAGCTAAGCTCCAGGGATCTTTGCCCAGGCTCTGCTGGGCAGCCACACACACACCCTGCATGGTTGCCTCTATTGCTCCACTCTGACCCACATGGCTATTCAGCATTCCTGCAAGACTTAGCTCCACTGAGCTAAACTCTACACCCCCTCCTCTTGTGTCCAGGTATGACACGGCCATGTTATGTGTCCATGGCAGTACTATGGAGCAGAATGCTCTCATCCCCTGTGCTCAGCTCCAGCTTCTCTTCTGGTCTTGTTTCCATTCTCCATTCTCCTATTTTTAATACTTTGCCTTTGAAAACAACAATATTAGGTAGGAAATTAAGTTTTATACAACCTGTCCTTTCACATACTTGCCTTGCAAGCTTCACTAACATCACAGTTTTATAAACTAGTAGCATAGAAACCTTGTGCCTCCACCCTTGGGTTTCCTGGCTCTGTCTGATATGTGGGGTTGGACTTATCTTGCGGGAGACCAGGCTACCACAATACCACTTCCTGGCTGTCTCCACATCAAGCATTCTGTCCTGTAGCCATCAACCTCATTTCCTTACTACTTGAACCTTGTACTCTCCCTGTGTCTCCCAGCTCAAGTGAGCTTTAATCTCATAAGCAGCCTCAGCCCTCTCCTGCAATTCTCCTTTATGTGTCTGTCTCCCTTAAAATGTAAGCTCTTCGAGGGCAGGAGCTCTCTTTTTTGTTATATATCACAATGCCAAGCACATTAAGTGCTCAGTAAAGGTTTTGTCCATCTGTCTGTCTGTCTATCTATCTCTCTATCTACCTACTTACCTACCTATATCACATGGCTTGTTAGGAAACAGAAACTGAAAAGCAGAAAAAGAAGGAAACCTAGATTCTCCTAATTTAGATTACTTCTTCCCAGTAACATTATAAGAAGGAAAATGACAACTTGCTCTCCATTTCCAACAAGGTGAGAAAACAAGAAACAATGAGCTTTAAATGCTGGGTAGCAGATAGAGGGAGGTAGAAATGGGCATTTGAGGATAGCTACGTCCTGTCCCATATGGTCAGAGGCTCTGGGTTTCAGGGGGTCCCCCATCGTGCCAGCCGACTGTGAACTGCCCAATAAGAATATGAGCTGAAGTAGCTTAGTTTCCTGTTGCACTCCAAACTTTCACTACCACGCCTTTCAGAAAACTTTTCCTTCTGGAAGTTTACTCTAGACCTGGAATTTATACATTGAAAATACATTCAGTGTGGATGCTCATCAGTTGGGGAATGGCTGTTGTGTTTTATGATTGTGGTGGAATACTATCATGCTGTGAGAAATGGCAAAATGGAAAGTACCTGTACAGTATGATTTGAAGTATCCTTTATCTTCCATATAGAGATATAACTTGGTACCTACATCAGGTATGATAATTGCTTCTGGGACAAGCAGCATTAAGCAAACCCTCAAATGGGGGAGGGTTACCATCTATAGGGAGATAATGCTACACTAAACTCTAGTTTGAGGTAGTAAAATGATGGGAGTGAAGAATAGGGAAGGATGAAGGAGGAACTTACTCTAGCCCACCATCTGTCATCTTCCTAGATTAATGAATTATTCTCGGTAGCTAGATGATAGGCTCTGTTGTTTCTTTGCTGCTGAAGGGCTGCAACTTCTGTCAACGTCCTCTAAATTTGGCACCCTGGGGCAAAGTCCTGGTTGATCCACCCTACTTATAGCCATATGTCTTTCCAAAAATGTCTTCCTCATTCAAATGCTACAAAATAGTATAATAAAAGAATTATTGATGGAGCATCAAACTAGATCATTGTGCTGGATTAGTCACTAACCAGTTCTGGACCCAAGACAAAGTAAATAAAATTCACCAAATATTTGTTAGGTTCCTGCCATCTTTGGAGGACTATCTTTTGCCTCTTTTTGTATCCCCAGCACACAGTAGGTGCTTAATAAATGTTTATCGATTAATTGATGTATGAGGCACTATGCTAGGCGCTGGGGACACAAAGAAGATATAAGATAGAGTCTTTGCTCTCTGGCCTCTTACAATCTAATGGTGGCGGGGTGCTTGATGTACATAAGTGCCTAAAATACAAGGGCAAGATGTAATCAGTGCAAAGGAGAAATTCAGAGAACATACACTATGGGGGATGAAAGAGAAGAAAAAATTTTTTCTTATGAAGAACTTATGATTTTTTTGGAGAGACTCCAAAATAAATTAAACATTTAGGGAACATATGTGTAATACTTGCAAAGGGGGGAACTCCTACCAGTGCAGGATGACATCTTCTCTGCAACTTCGAGCCATAAAAGGGCTGCCTAGAGCACCAAGAGGCACAGTGGGTAAAAGCTGTATTGGATTTGAAATAAGGAAGACCTGAGTTCACATCCTGCCTCAAATACTTCCTAGCTGTGTAACTATTGGCAAAACATTTAACCTTTTTTAGCCTGTTTTCTCATTTATAAAATGGGGATAGTAATAGCACCTTGCTCTTGGAGCTGTTGTAAGGATCAAATTAGATAAGATATATACAGCACTTTGCAAACCTTAAAAAAATTATATAAATATAGCTATTATTGTCATAATAAGCAATGGCTGGATTTGAACTCTGGTCTTTGTGGATTTGCAGGCAGATCTTTATCCTCTATATCATGCTGTACTTTCCTATGCCAAAGAATTCATAAGTCTAATCCTTACCCTTATTTTTAATATACAAACATACATGAAATACAACATAATAATTTTTCATATAGCAACGAAAACGGTTTAATTAACAATGAATCTAGTTACTATAGTACTGTCCCCCTAGGTACAGTTTATATTTCTTAATTCTAATCCACAATGGCACTTCCCTTTCCAATTTCCAGTTGACATTCTTTTGATATATATTCTGGGCTGCTGTCTAAGTACATTTGAAAACAGTTTAGTGTTCTATGTAAGTGGAATATATTCCCAGATTTCCTATGCTAATCAATTATTTATTCCTTACAAATGTTAAGATCAAAAAGAAAAAAATACATATTTCTTTTTGACAGGTGGTCTGAGGAGACTAGCAGAAACAAAAAAAAAACATTTAGTGTCTAGATTGAATAAAATGGGCAAATTTGAGCTTCCCATTTCAGTTTTATTTCATTTAAAGGAGGCAACGTCTGCCTCTTTATCACCAGGGGTTGGAAATGAATTCATAACTTTGTTATTCTTTTTCTTTCCTCCAGAAGTCAGTTATCAGGGCCTATTACTAGGCTTATTATCATACTGGGTGCTTATGTCACACTTCAAAGGAGGACAAAAAGCAACAAATGAGTGGTAATGTATACTGATACTCTGTGAAATGGGTCAGGAGGCAGGACAATGGAGTTTCAGCTCTAGACCGACCACTGGCTCTAGCACAAGCTTCATGTGAATCACTCTCCTCCCTAGCTTGAAGTTCCTCCATATATACAGTTAAAAAGCCGTGGTCTAAAATGGACCTTGAGAGGTCATAGAATCCATCCTTCAGCTTTCAGGCAAAATGTCACTAAAAGACTAAAGAAACATAAGAGCATATCCTAAGGGGTGTGTGTGTGTGTGTGTGTGTATGTGTGTGTGTGTGTATGTTCTTAACATTTATAATTATATATAAAATTTTAAATAAGCAAAATACCCCATAATCTTTACAGAGATATTTGCATCTTCATGTCTACCTCCGCCCTGATCTTCTATCAGCTGAAGAATAAAATTTATTGTGAAAGGTCATGGTTGGGAGCTAGGTTTCTGGGGCCAGACTAAGGACCATGGATAGCTATGGAAATGATTCACTGCATAGCCTTCAGAACACTGATTCTAGTTTTTGAAATCTTATCAAAATATTGAGACCCAGACAGACTCTAAGATAAGTAGTGTTTTGCTTTGTTTTAACCAATTTCTTTTTGGAGCCAATGGAAGAAATTGGATGGAATTGTGGTAGGGAGCAAGGAGGTGTCTAAATTGGAGTCTGAATCTATAAATTTAGGTGAATGAGTAACAAAGCTGCTATGGGTCTTCACGTAGAGGGAGAAAGAAAGTGGAGGGAGTCCAGGAAGGTAAGGGGGGAAGATATTAGTGAAAGGCAAGTTGAAGAACAATGAAAGTGAAAACTTTTTCCATCTTACCTTGCCCCTGGATGTTTTAGCTAAGAACTCTGAAAAGATGGGGAAAGCATTTTCTTATAGTCATGGAGTCACTGGGAAGAAATCCACCAAGATTCCATTTGAAAACTATGGGAACACATTTGCTGCACTTCAAAATCACAATTGATACATTCTATTTTTTTGGTCATATTATTTGTTCCTATATGAAATCAGCAGAACTTGGGCTGGTGGTTTTGAAACATCTTGGTTTGATGTTACCTTGTAGATACGGTACTCTAAGACAATCTGCTTTCTTACTAATCATGTCAAGTTCACCCTGCTGCCTCAGTACTCTTCAACATGAAGTCTTGAATACCACTATGCCTCTGAGATGGGATTTAGTCTGCTCACCCTATTGAGCAGAATCAAGAGCAGTGGGTGGAAGTTGCAAAGAGGCAAATCTATTCCTAGAAAAAAGTTACTAACAATTTAGATAGGGAAAGGACGCGTGATTTCATCAACATAAGAAACTCCCCGTACAAACAGCAGGTCAGCACCTTGTTTTCAACTTATAACCTTCAAGGGATAATTTAGAGGACATTGACAGAAGTTGCAGCCCTTCAGCAGCAAAGAAACAACAGAGCCTATCATCTAGCTACCAAGAATAATTCATTAATCTAGGAAGATGACAGATGGTGGGCTAGAGTAAGTTCCTCCTTCATCCTTCCCTATTCTTCACTCCCATCACTTTACTACCTCAAACTAGAGTTTAGTGTAGCATTATCTCCCTATAGATGGTAACGCTCCCCCAATTGAGGGCTTGCTTAATGCTGCTTGCCCCAGAAGCAATTATCATATCTGATGTAGGTACCAAGTTATGTCTCTATATGGAAGATAAAGGATACTTCAAATCATACTGTACAGGTAAATACCTAATCCACCTATATATTAGGTCAGCCCTACCTTCACAAAACCAATCTACCCAGGAAACAAGAGGTTAAGCAATCTGTCCAGAGTCATATGGCCAGTATACCTCTGAGGGAGGACTTAAACCTGGCTAGGTCTTTCTCACTTCAAAGTCAGTTCTCCATCCACCCTGCCACGAATAACAATTTAGAGCAACCCAAGATCGAATAGTCTGCTTTTATTTATTTTTTTAAAATTTATCTTTATTTTTATTTTACAATACTCACTTCCACAAGTTTTTGAGTTCCAAATTTTCTATCCTTCCCTTCCCCCCACCCAAGATGTTATGTAATCTGATAAAGGTTCAACTTATACCTCCACATTAAACTTATTTACATAATAGTCAAGTTGTAAAGAAGAATTATAACCAATGGAATGAATCATAAGAAAGAAGAAATGAAAGCAAAAAAGAGAGCAAATAGTTTGCCTCAAACTGCACTCAGACCCCACAATTCTTTCTGTGGATGTGCACAGCTTTTTCTATCATGGATTTTTTTGGAGCTGTCTTTCAACCTTACATTGATGAGAAGAGCCAAGTCTATCAAAGTTAGTCCTTACAAATACCTTGTGTCTGTAATTGTGTATAATGTTCTGTTGGTTCTGCTACCCTCATTCAGCATCAGTTCATATAAATTTTTCCAGGTTATAATGAAGTCCATCTGCTCCTCATTTCTTATAGCACAATAGTATTCCATTACATTCACATACCATAATTTGTTTAGCCATTCCCCAATTGATGGGCATCCTCTTGATTTCCAGTTCTTTGCCACCACAAAAAGAGCCGCTGTAAATATTTTTGTACATACTGGTCCATTTCCCACTTGTGTGATCTCTTTGGGATACAGCCCCAGAAGTGGTATTTCTGGGTCAAAGGGTATGCACATTTTTATAGCCCTTTGGGCATAGTTCCAAATTGCTCCCCAGAATGGCTGGATCATTTCACAACTCCATTTGTATTGACTTGTATTCCTATAAATTTGACTCAGTTCCCTGTATATTTTAGATATGAGTTCTTTATCAGAGACATTAATTGTAAAGATTCCTGATTTTCTGTTTCCCTCCTAATCTTTGTTGCATTGGCTTTGTTTGTACAAAACCTTTTCAATTTAACATAATCAAAATTATCCACTTTGCATTTTGTACCATCTCTTGTTTGGTCATGAATTCTTCCCTTCTCCATAAATCTGATAGGTAAGCTATTCCTTGCTCTCCCAAATTGCTTATAATATCAGCCTTTATTCCTAAATCATGAATCCATTTTGACTTTATTTTGGCATATGGTATAAGATATTGCTCTATGCCCAGTTTCTGCCATACTATTTTCCAGTTTTCCTAGCAGTTTTTGTGAAATAGTGAATTCTTAACCCAGAAGCTGGATTCCTTGGGTTTATCAAAGAGGAGATTGTTATAGTTGTTGACTGCTGCATCTTGTGTACCTAACATATTCCAGAATAGTCTGCTTTTAGAAATGCTAGATTCCCCACCACCACCACTAGACATCTTTAAAGCAAAATCTACATGACCATTTGTTGGGTATGTTCATGAGGACATTCTTGGATTGAATATGGGATTGAACTAGTTGTGACGTGATGTCCTTTTGAACTTTGAAATCCTGAGATTCTTCCTCCTGGGCCCAATGACAACCAGCAAAAAGGTTCCTTGAATGTGCTAATTAACATCTGCAAATGGTTCTTATTCTGTGGGGCCTACTAATCTCTTCTGTAGAAGGCCAATATTTAATCTTGATGAGAAGAGTTCTGCGGCATGATGACTTGGATTCAAATCCTGCCTCAGTCACTTCTGTGGTAAGATCTCGGGCAAAAAAAACCAATCTCTCTGAGCCTCTATTTGTTCATTGTAAAAGGAGGGTTGTTATGAGAAATAAATGATATAATATATAGATGTACAGATATAAAGTATTTTGTAAATTTCAAATCCTTATTTTAATGTCTGTTATTATTATTGTTGTTTGTTATTACATAGTGCATATAGTGGAATGCTTCTTAGAGAATCACTGAAAGGGAACCTAGAGATCACCTAGTTTAAATCTGTCATTTTACAGATGAGGAAACTGAGACCTCAAAACTTATACAAGATAACCAACACAGATAGTAAGAAGCAAAACTAGGAAAAGAAGTTCATGACTGGAAAAAAAAATTGCAGAAATATCTCTAATAAAGGTCTAATATCCAAGATATATATATGGAATTGATAGAAATATATTAAAACAAGCCATTCTTCAAAAGACAAGTGAACAAAGGAGATTGAAGAGACAGTTTTCAAAAGAAGAAATATAACCTACCAACAACCATTTGAAAGAATGTTTCAAATCACCAATAACAAAAGAAATGCAAATTAAAACAACTCAAGTTTCACCTCCCACTCAACAGATTGGCAAAGATAAAAATAATAAATACTGGAAGGGCTGTGGAAATACAGGCATTGTTGGTTGAGCTGTGAATTGACCCAATGGTTTTGGAAAATAATTTGGAATTATACTAGAAAAGTCATCAAACTTGTACATACTCTTGACTCAGTGATACCCTTACTGAGCATACACACTTAAGAGGTAAAAAGACAGAAGGTCTTTTACACATATACACATATATACACACACACACACACACACACACACATATATATATTTATACTAGCAGTTTTTTGTGAGCAAAGAACTGGGATCCAGGTGGGAACCCATCAACTGGGAAGTATCTGAACATATCATGGCACAGGAATATAATGGAATATTATCACACCATAGAGCGGTAGATGGAACACTGGGCCTAGAGTCAAGAAAATCTAAGTTGAAATGCAGCCTATGACTCTTACTAGCTGTGTGATCCTAGGCAAGTCACACATCTGTCTGCATCAGTTTCCTCATCTATAAAATGGGGATCACAATAGTGCCCACCTTCCAGCATTGTTGTAAAGATCAAATGAAATAAAAACAGTAAAGTGCCTGCCACAAAGTAGTCTCTTCATCAATACCTACTATGCTCCCCTGCATGAGGACTGACAAATATGAGTGCCGTGGAGGACTTATGAATAAGGGCCCAGTTTGGGAAGCATTCACAGAAGGTTCTGTCTGGGTCCTCATGGATTAGGCCCTGCTTACATGGAAAAATCAGAGAGATTTAGGAAGACTTGAATGAACTGATGTAGAGAAAAGTAAAAACTGTCAGAACCATCTAAAAGTTACTAAAAAATAGTTACTAAAATTACTAAAAAATTACTGTGATAATTTAAAATACTATGATAATAATGAATCTTTGAATTTTGATCAAGGCAATGACTAATCTTGACCTCAGAGAACTGATAGTGAAGCATGTCTCCATCTTTTTAACAGAGAGGTGGTGGAACATTCATCATCAGATGTGTGGCTTTACTTAATCATGCTTTTTTTTTTTTTTTTTGGTAATTGGGGATGGGGGGGGGGGCGCAGAATCATTAGAAAGTGAAGTTTCTTCCCAGCTTCACAATCTTCTCTCTCAAGATCAGAATTGGAGGGCAAAATTTTTTTTTCCTCAGCTACAGAAGGAGTTGAAAGGGAAGAATGTTAATTGCCAGATTTGATTATAAACTATATCACACAGGCTTTTCCCAAGACCCTTTAGTATAAGGCAATGGGGAATTCAAGATGGAAAATATCACCAAAGAGCTATCCAGGATTTAGGACTAATTTGTTGTTGTTTTTCAGTCATTTCTGACTCTCTGTGGCCATGAACTCATTTGGGGTTTTCTTGGCAAAGATACTGGGCTAGATGGGTCAGTGGCTAGAGAATTGGGCTTGGAATCAGGAAGAGTCATCCTCCTGAGTTCAAACCTGGCCTCAGACTTTTACTAGCTGTGTGACTCTGGGCAAGTTACTTAACCGTGTTGGCCTCAGTTTCCTTGTCTGTAAAATGAGCTGGAGAAGGAAAGAACAAACCATTCCAGTATTTTTGCCAAGAAACCCCTAAAATGGGGTCTCAAAGAGTGGGACATAACTGAAATAATCACTTTAAATGACCCACTTAAAATAAATGACAAGATGCCCAATTGATCAGTCTCATAGGGCTTTGAATAAGTATGGAAAAAAAGTTTTTTGAAACATAGTGACAATTGCAGAAAATTTGTCGTGCCTCAGGGATTATCTATAAATTAAATTATTAAACCAAAATGAAATAAACAAGTTAAATAATTCAAATAAACAAATTGAATAAAGAACTAAAGTATAAAAATAAAACTGCATTTATTTAAGAGTTGGTGCAAGTGTGGCATTTCATCCCACCCTGAGGAACAAAGGTAAGATTAAGCAGTGACAGAAAAAGGATGTTTGTTGGCTTCTACAGGCATGTTGGGGCATGAAACCCAAAATGAGGGAGATCCCCTGAGAAGGCCAGTTCTTCCCCAACTTTCCCTCCCAATGCCTGTTGACCCACAAATATATAATATAATCTTCTGTTTCATTATCCAAACATTTCTAGTAAACTGAATTTTCCGTCAACCATAAAGAGGTCAATGATCAACTAGAGATAAATATAAATTTAAATTAAAGCAGAGAACCAAACATCTGCTGGAATTTTCCTAACTGGGGGGCTCAGAGTGATTGTGACTAAACTCATAACTTTTCATCTAAAATAAACTCCTCTAAAGCTGAAAAAGAGAGAACCATGTGAACCTTAGAAACCATCCTGCTGCACACTTGCTCTGGATCTTGCCCCATTTTAAAATAATGTGTTACATAAGAAAGAAAATGATTCCGTAAAATATTTGTTTTTTAAAACAAACAAATCCAAAGTCAAGAATAAGATCTAAACCCTCTGATTCCAAATCCAGGATTTTTCAAATTGCTACCTTGATTGTTTTCCTCTTTCCTCTGGCTTACAGTCCTCTACTTGCCAAACTATTGACATTGTTTTTGATTTTTCTCTTTGGAATCTTTTTCTTTCTTGTCTTCTTCTTTAAAATATAATCAAAATAGAAATATTTGTGCTACATTTATAAAAAAAAAAGTTCAGCTTTTAAAACAAAATCAAGCAGAATGCATTAAACAAGAATTCTTTCTGTTTGTTTTTGCATGGGGGAAAAGAGTTCTGCCTGAACTACTACCTGTCTTACTTATATACCATTCATTGGGCAACTGGCAAAGTGGATAGAGTGCTGGGCCTGGAGTCAAGAAGATTGATCTTTCTGAGTTGAAATCTGGCCTCAGATACTTACTAGCAGTGTGACCCTGGACAAGTCACTTAATCCTGTTTGTCTCAGTTTCCTCATCTGTAAAATGAACTTGAGGTGGAAATGGCAAACCACTTCAGTATCTCTGCCAAGAAAACCCCAAATAGGGGCAGCTAAGTGGAACAGGGAGTACAGCACCGGCCCTGGAGTCAGGAGGACCTGAGTTCAAATCCGGCCTCAGACACTTGACACATTTACTAGCTGTGTGACCTTATGCAAGTCACTCAACCCCAATTGCCCTGCTTTCTCCCCTCCAAAGGGGGGGAAAAAAGAGAAGCCCAAATGGGGTCACAGAGAGTTGGACATGACTGAAAAATGACTCAATGATAACAAATTCTCTTATAATATGTCTTACATTATTATATTATATTGTTATTTAACTTTTCTTGTGTATGTTTTGTTCCATTATGTAGATTAGATACTCAAATATTTTATAGAATAGAATGCTGGACCCAGAAGAGACCTAGTCCAATCCAGTTATACACAGAATATTGGAGATGAGACCACTACTCAGAAGCCCTAGCTGTAAGAGAAAACAGTAATTTGTTACTTTGTGGCTGGAATTGTTAGAAATATATCTGTCAGGGTCACAGACTTAGGTCTGAAATGACCTGAGAGCCCACTAAGTCCAACTCTTTCATTTTACAAATGAGGAAACCAATGCCCAGAGAAGTTTAGTGACTGGCTAAGGGTCACTCAGCTAGTTAGAGTCTAAGGTAGTATTTCAATCCAGGTCTGACCGAAACTCTCTTCCTTATGCATGTCTCACATGAAGAGGTGTCCCTTCTTTCTAAACATGCAAGTGATCCCATTCCATCTTGTCTTCTCCAGAAGATGGCCCCTTCTTTCATCTCTACTTTCTCATTAATCTTCAGTCTCTCCCTGTATGCTGGCCCTCGATTGATCAGTATATCCCTTCTTGAGAGTAAATGACAGACCTCAAACATGTTGATGAGTTAATGGGTGTCCACCCCAAGCATTTGAAGACTATCTCCAGCAGAATGAGTGGATGAGAACGATTTTTTCAACAGCCACAAAGGCTGCTGAAGCAGGTGCAGTGGAGCACTTAGGGCGTGGTTAGACATTGAAGACACCAAGATTATCCGCCATTGCCAGTCATCTTGACTTTTTGTCTTGCCGCTGTTCTGCGATGACTCTGGAAAAGGGAGCGAGGCTTATGACTTTGTGTAACTCTGCCTCACTTAAATCCAATTCAAGAATAAATCAAGACATCACCCCATGATGTCATCGGTCCTCTTCGAAAACGTAGGATAAACAGCAACAACAGCAATATCCCTTCTAGTTATAGTCCTATATTTCTCACCTTTTCATGGTTAAACTCCAGGAAAACTGTATCTAATCAACACCACCACTTTCTTTCCCATCATTCTCTTCTTAACTCTCTGCAGTCTGGCTTCTGATCTCATTATTCAGCTAAAACCACTGTCTCCAAAGTTACCAATGGTTTCTTAATTGGGAAATTTGATGCCCTTTTCTCAGTCCTCATCTCGGTGCTTAGCATGGTGCCTGGCACAAAGAAGGTACTTTATAAATCTTTGTTGACTTGACTTGCTCACTCCAGTGACTCCACTCCACTGACCACTATGCCTTATTCTTATTTCTCTGCCGGAAAACTCAGTTCATACTCCCAGGCTCACTCTACAGGCCTCAGGCCAGACTCAACGAGGATTAGCTCCCTCAAGGGTGAGAGAAGGTAAGGAAACTAGGCAAGTCAGTTGCCTGAGTATTAGGAATCTTTTTTCTTTTTCCCCTGGATCGATCACCCTTGCTACCAGTCCCTCACCTCCTGTAAATTTCCTTGCTGCTAACACCTTATTGGCCCTTTGAACAAATGCCTTTCACTGCTCCTTCACCTGTTTTGTATAGGTGTCTCCTACTGAGGCCTGCTTGAACTTTGGACCGTTACCACATCCCAGGTAGCTGAGTTCTCCTGATTTTCCTAATTCCCTGGTTCCCGATCCCTACTGCTGCCTGGATCCCTGAATTTCTTTCTGGCTTTTTGTCTTCTATCTTTGACCAGCTGTTGCCCATTACCTGGTGTAACACATCTAGGTGCTAGCCTCTGCTAGGTTTCCATTGGTTTCCAATAGGCATTGGTTGCTCTGTGCTTCCATTTATTTAAACATGTAATAACCTTAAAGACACCACCTCCTTGGTCTGTGACTCTCTGTCATATTCTAGAGGTTGAGGTCAAGCGCAGGATTGGTAAAAACACTCCCGGTCTTTGAGGAAGTAGAGACTACTTTCTATAGATATTTCTGAATTGCAGAACTCCTTTTTCTCACCTAAGATATTCTTGACTATGAAGGACTTTACATAAGACTTGCCTTGCCTTGCTTGGCAAACCTCTCCTAATATTCCAGTGGTTTCTGATATTTAGACATCCTCTGTGGAAATTTTTAAATTCTTAGAACTAGAAGAGACCAAAGAAGCTATCTAGTTCAAATCCATTTTGTAGATGAGACAACTGAGGCTAGAGAAGGTAATAAATTGTCCAAAGTCACACAGCAGTATATAAAGACCTGGGGTTGGAACCCAGGTCCTCTAATTCAAATCCACTACTTTCCCCTGCTCCATGCTGCCTCTCAGTTGAGTTATTTATTGCATATATGACTAGAAATCTTTGAATAAATGGCACTCATTTAATGAGCTTAAAGATTCCATTATAATTTCAAATGAATATCTTCAAGATGGAGTACTTTATAAGAAAAGTGTTATTTCAATAAAGGAATATTAGTGCTTAATTGATTTTTAAAAAAGATTTTGTCATATGTGTTTCCTTTTGGTGTCCAATACTTTTCTCCTCATAAGGATGATAACATATTTATACATTAACATCAGCACATAAGAACCATGTTTTTGGTTATAGATCAATATTTAAATGTGACTGTAAAAATAGGAGGAAAGAAAAATTGGAAGTTACATATTACAGACACCTATTGAAGACTTTATCAAAGGGGAAAAATAGTGTTTACTAAGAAATGTTTCTGAGGCATTAAGAAATGGAAGTTGTAAAGGGGAAACCTTGATAGATGACACCCTCCCCAAAAAAGAGCGCACCAAGTCACTATTGTTCATTCACAACTTCCATTTCCCTCCTTACTAGCTGTGTGACCCTGAGCAATTAACTTCTCTTTGCCTCAATTTCCTCATCTGTAAATTGGGGATAATAATAGTTAATAATTCTTCGCAGAGTTGTCATAAGGATCAAAAGAGATCCTAAGTGTAAGGCACGTAGACCAGCCTCTAGGACATAGTAAGGACTAGCAATTATTATTACTTGTGTCATATTTTTATTGGAATTAGCAATTCTGTTGCACATAGGCTTTCAAACTCCACATTGCCATATGCCCAAGGGGAATGCTTACTTTGGCACTTTCACAACCCAAAATAGAATAATTAAATTCAAAGCAATTCTGTCTCAGAGTCTTTCAGCCATACATAATTTATGGCACTAAAACCTAGAGCAATGGTTTCCACCTTTTTCAAGTAGAAGGAGTCCTTTTATAAACTCAAAATATTTTGCATATCCTTATACGGTAGTAGTTGTACAATTAGTATCTCTAGATTGAAAAAAATTTTAACTACAAAATGACTGTCGTGCATATGGACTTGAGGAACCCTTGCAGTAAACTCTTAGGGGGTCTAGAACCACCTACCTAAAGGGTTCAGAAATTCCAGCAGAACATACAGAAATGTTATTCCTACCTAACTTTTTGGGTAGAACATGGCTAATATTGCAGGGGATTATAGTGAGATAAGGCAAATATGTATGAGGGAGAGGTAGAAGAAGACCCTTCAAGCTAACAAGTTTGGATTTTAGTTGGTAGATAATACGGAGTCACATTAAAGAGTTTTTAAAAGGTGGAATGATATGATAAGATCTGTGTATATGCAAGATGAAAAGAGTTGCCTGGTTCATAGTAAGTTGCTGGTCACAGAAGATCTTTCAGCTAGGACTGAATGATCATTTGTGAGAGATGTAGAGGGGATTTATTCATGCTTTAGGTAGGGCTTAGATTAAATGACCTTTAAGGACCCTTCCAGCTCTAGGATTTCATGAGACTCTCTACAAATGAATATGTATATATCTGGTATATATCTGGTATATTTTCCTCAAAAACAAAAGAGGCATATATATTTCTCAAAAAAAACAAAGTGACATTACTTTATAGCCACATATTTCATAATAAACTTTTAGATTGGTTATAACCAAGGGCTAAAATATAAAGAGTCTCGACAATAAGAATATAGGGCCTGCTCTTATGTCACTGTCACAATTCTATCAATGTTGGGAATGATTTGTTTTCATCCTGCAAGGTAGGCATTGTTATTATTATGCCTTTCATTCAAGGATGAACATCAATTGAACTCCAGAGGCTTTATTATCTACTTTATTAACAATAAAGTAAAAAGAAGGACAAAGAGATCAACAAAAAGTATTTAAGGAATGAGGATACTAGCTTCCTGAGCAGACTGCCAAGTGCTAAAAAATCCGACCTTTCCAACAAAGATAACCAAGCTACCCCCAACACGCATGTTGTCTTCTTCCCTAGAGTGTGAGTTCCCTGAGAGGAAGGTTTTGTTTATTACCTGTCTTTGTATCCCCAGTGCACGTACCATAGTGCCTCCCTCATAGTAAGGGCTAGGGATAGCAAAGGGCTATAAATGTTTTCTGGCTGACTGATAGGTTTGCCAACATGCAGGTAGTCATTTGCCCTCCAAAGGGGTGGTGTTTGTGCTATGTTTTGACTTCTTTCCCCATACCAAAATCTGTGGCCATGGGCTTTTATTACCCTATCCTTCCTTCCCCTTATCGACATCTAATGCATGCACATTAACAAAGCGAATATTTAAGCTTCTTTTCTGTTCAGTGGAAGCATTTGGGGAATGAGGGGTTAATGAGATGTGATATGCAGAGAGGAAACTGAAATGAGGAATGATTACTTTATTCCAAAGCACAAAATTGGATTTAAACCAGAAGCAACAAGAAAACAAGCCATTGATCATATCACAATAAAATTTTTTAGAAGGGCAGACTTTTTAAATTTGTGGGTTCAGAATCACAGAATCTCAAGAGCTGGAAAGAATCTCAGAAGGCATCAAATTTAACCTGTACCTAAACAAGAATCTCTTCTAGGACATATGCAGGAAATGCTTATCCAAACTTGGTTTGAAGGACAATTAGAATTGCCCTTACTTCAATTAATCAACCAAAAAACACAAGCACCTATTAGGCGGTGTAGTGCTAGACCCTGGGGATGCTGGGGAAGCCCTCAAGGAGCTTACTGTCTACCAAGATTCTCAAATAAGTTGATACAGGAAGTATATTTTTTAAAATTCAAGATAATGGAAGGGGAACTTATAATTGGGGGAATGTTTCAAATATCTTTGGGTCACAGTTTAAGACTTAGGAGTCTAGTGCAAAAGTCAAAATGAAAGATGAGAGTGAAGTAGGGAAATGGTTTTGTGAGTGGAGAGAAGTGAATGGATAGTGTGGAGATAGGTTCAACAAGAATTGGCATAGGATAGGAAGGATATGGAAGGTTGATGAAAAGGAAAAAACCAAGGATGATTCCAAGGTTGCGAACCTGGGTGACCAAAAAAACAGCAGCACCCTCAACAAAAATGGGAATGAAAGGGTTATAGAAAGACCTGCATGAAATAATGAAGAGCAAAATGAGAACCAAAAGAACATTGTATATAACAGCAATATTGTTTTAAGAGTAACTTTGAGCAACTAAGTCATTTTGACTATTATAAATACCCAAATTAACTACAAAGGACCTATGAAGGAAGATGCTATCTGCATCCAGAGAAAGAACTTATAAATAGAAGTATGTATAATATGGTTTTCCAACACACACACACACACATATACATACAAATATACACATACTTGCATCTAATGGTTGCCATCTCTGAGGAGGAAGGGGAAGGGAGGGGGGAGAAAGAAAGCTACATGAAAACTTTATTATATAATAGGAAAATAAAGTTGTACATAACAGATTTGCAGTTTCATGTGCAATCCTCTTTTTTTCTATTTTATTTTGTTATGGAAATGCTTGGGTTTTTTTCTTAAGTTCAGAATAAAAAAAATTTTTTTAAGGAAAAAAAAGAGGAGCTCCTTTAATTTTCTATTTGTAGCCCTAGCTTTATGCACAGAGGAAGAGCTCAATAAATACTTTTTCATTCATTCAAAAAAAATGGTGATGTTTGGAAGGTGAATAAGTGTAGCAAGTAATTTGAGCTGTCTTTGGGATATGGTAGATGTCCATCAGACAATACATAATACTGGACTGGAGTTCAGGAGAGGTTACTATAGGGCTTAAACATATTTAGACTTAGGAGTCATCATCAGAGATGACAATTGGACCAATAAGAGCTGACGAAATTACCAATTATTTGTATAAGGAAAGCAGAGCATCTAAGACAGAAGATGGAGGTAGTTGAAATGTGTGATAGGACACTCAGTGGGTCAGAGGAGGATGACTTAACAAAGGAAACTAGGAAGAAAATTGGTGCAACAGGTAGGTATTACAGAAGCCAAGAGACTTTAGAGTGTCTTAAGAGGGGTGATCTTCAGTCAAAAGCTGCAAAAACACTGAAAGCAAAACCCTTCAGGAATTGAACAAAGGATAGGACATACTTATCACACATGGTAGATCCTTAATAAATATTTATTGAATGAATGAAGACAAATAGCACAAGATGACTGACTGGGGGAAAGGGAAGTGGAAAAAGCATCAAACTCGAAGTTGTCTCCGTTAGACTAGACACAAGCGTTTGCGAACGAGTTTAAAAAGCCCATCCTGCCAAGCAGCTATTCCTCTATTAATAAGCACCTGCACTTTTTTTTTTCCCCTCTAGAAACTCCAATGCTCTGTCACTCTGGAAGCTTAAGGTATGCTACATCATATATTTATTTCTATTTTTGTCTGGATGCGCGATTTTATCGGTGTGGGGACACTTTGTGAAGGAAACTTTATCAATATATAATACATATAATATATAATCTTACTTTTAAAAAAAGTATCCACTAAATTATGCATATACAGTTGCATACTTATTAAGAATGGAGAAAAAAAAAGACCCACTTATTTATAGAGTGTATGTTAAATAGTAAACATTCCATAAAGTTCCTCGTTTTATTCAATAAATATTAGCTGATCTTGAGGACGCAAAAAGGAAACAGTATCACCGTCTGTTTCAGTTCATCTCCCCGGGAGACCGACTACAGTTGCCGCAGGGGAGTAGAAAGTCCAGATGTCAGACTGCGGGGAGGAGGGGCCAGGAGGCAGCGAGGCCAGCACTAGGGCGGAGGGGAGGCCCAGGCTCCGAAAACGCGCGTGCGCAGGACCCCTCCTCCCTCTGGCACCGCTCGGCGCTGCGCGCATGCTCGTCGGAGGGCTGTTGTGCTTCCCAGGGCTCACCAGCCTGGGAATCATTAAATGGCGCGGAAGGAGGGAAAGTTGACTCTCCGGTCCCTAGAGCCTCGGGGGCGATGAGCGGCGACTTCCGGAGGGCGGAGTCTGGGACGGAGGTGAGCCCCGGAGCGTTTCTTTAAGGGTGGTGAGAGAAGGTTAAAATCCGGGGTGACACGCGGTCCTCCTGGAGCCTCTCCAGCCAGGGTCGCCTCGGTCACTTCCCAGCCGCGAGGCACCTTGGGAGGGACCTTCGCGGGGCGGAGGCGGACGTCGTAGCCCCTCCTCGGGCAGCTTCCGAGTGGGAGGGGGCTGCTGCTCCCTCCCTTCCTCTCCCCCCTCCCCCCTCCAGTGTCACCCCTCCCCCCTTGCTCCGGTCCCGCCCTCTCTTCCCCCTCCCTTTTTGTCTCCGCCCCTTTCTTTCCCCTCTCCCTCCCCCACATTCCTTCCCATTCTTCCCTACTCTCCTTATCTCCTCCCCTCTCTCCTTCCTGCTTCTTCTCTTCCTCCTTCTTCTACTTGTCCTCGCCTCCTCTCTTCCATCTCTCCCCTCTCCCTTCCCTTTCTTTCCTCTTGCATCCCCGCTCAGACTCACAGCCTCCTGCCTCAGTCTAAGCTTCCTGCGTGTAGGCACTTAAAGGTGAGCTGAGTGGAGGGGTAGGCACCTCCCTTCCAGAAGCTCCTCGTGCCCCCCCTCTGCCACCACTAAGGTTTGCCCCCTGGGGCACCCTGGATGCAAGTAGATGGAAATAGGGAAGGAGGGTGGAGAGCAGCGGAGAGGCAAGGGAGGAGAGAAGGAAGCTATAGAGGAAGAGCAAACTTTAGTATTAATGCAGTCAGCAAACATCCATTGAGGACTTGCTATGTACCAGGGCACTGTGCCAGAGGCTGTGGGGAAAGAGAAGGATGAATAATCCCGTTCACAAACATTTCACAGGATCCCAGATTGAGAGCTGGCAGGAATAATAGAATACTATTGAACCCAACCCTCTCATTGTACACATGAAGAAATCGAGTCAACGAACCTAAGAGACTTGACCTGCGTCATACAGCTGTCTAAGGCAGGTTTTGAACACGACTCTTCTTGAGTCCTAGTCCATCGTCCTGTGCACAAGTACCTATTAATCATTTATTAAGTACCTTCATGCCGCTGGTTAGGTGCTGGGATTACAAATTTAAAAGGGGATATCACTGTCCCTAGGAAGCTTACAGCAGGCCAGTAAGACTAACATATAAATAAGCAGAATGCAAGTTGTTATGTGACAAGAGCAGAGGACAGGTTTTGAAAACAGTGAAATGCAAAGGAAAGATTGCTTGAAATTAGAGTGATCCAGAAAACTTTCATGGAAAAGACTGCAGCTCCCCATCTTATACTTGAAGGGGAGGATTTTGATTGGAAGAGACAAAGGGGGAGTAAGACACAGCCCCTGCTCTCAAAGACTTTACAGTCAAACCTTCACTTTGGACCCCTTTTTGATCACTCAAATAATAATTTTTGGCATACTCCTCAACTCTTTCCTCTCCCTCAACCCTTGCTTTCTATCATTTATCAAAAGGTGTGAATCAGGGGAAAAGCATGCATAACTTTGAGTTTTTAAGCTTCAGAGAATTAGTTTTAATTCAGCATTCATTAAGTACAAAGGAAAATGTAAGAAGGAGATGGATGGAAGGGGTTAATAGTTTCTCTGTTGCCTCTAGAATAAAATCCAGATTCTCATCTTGGTGTTTTAAAAGCCTTCGTAATCTAGCTTCCATCAGCATTTCCAGTTGTGTTTCATTTTATTTTCAATGCACTCTGCCAGTTCTAGTCAAACAGGCTTGCTAACTGTTCTCTCTACATGATGTTTCATCTTGCCTTTGTGCCTTTGCATAAGTCATTTCTGTCTCTGGAATGAATTCCCTTCACCCTTCCACCTAATAGGATTTCTGGCTTCCTTCAGAATAGAACTGAAGTGCTATTTGAGGCTTTTTCTGACTTTTTTCAGTGAGTAGCCCTCTGTCCCTCTTGACGTGACTTTGTATAACTTTATATTTGCTTATTTTTGTACCTGTTGTGTCGTGTCCACTTCTCCCTCCAACTCCTTGAGCATGAGAGCTGTTTAGTTTTTTTCTTTATATTCCGACTACCTAGCACAAAATCTTGCACAAAATAGGCATTTCATAAAATGTTTGTTGAATTGCATTTGTGGAGGATGTGACACTGAGCTAGACCTTGAAAAGGGGAATGACATGGAGGTCAAAGGTCCAGTCTGGGGTGAGGGAATGGTATTTTAGGAAGTGGGAATAGCATGAGCACACAAAGACTGAACATGCAAGGTTTATAGAGAGAATGGACAGTAGACCATGAACCACAGGGCGCAAGTAGTGGGAGAGAAGATTGGAAAGGTAGGTAGGGCTTACACTTTCAAGGAGCCTTGAGTAACCTAAAGTAACGTACAAGTAGAGAGATTTTATTCAATGGAGAGACTTGAAGGAATTTAGAGGTTGTTTAATAGGTAGGAAGGAGCCATGAAGGTGTTTCAACAGATAAGTGATATGATCAGCGTCCTACGTGTTGATGAAATTTCACCTTAGCTTAGCAAGTCCCAGGCTTTCCACTTCCAGGCCTGGAGGTAACTGCAATGCCTGTACCCTTTGTACTTCACCTATCCAACTCTAGCTTCTCTCTATATTATATTATATTCAATTATATTAAAATATAATTATATTTTATTAAATTATATTAAAATATAAGCTTCTTGAGGCAGCTTTGTTGGTTTGTCATTGTATCTCTATCTAGCCCTAAACACAGTGTCTAGCAAATAGTAAACACAATATAAAATTAGTTATTATTATTGTTATAAAAGAGAAGTGGGAAAAGCTTCTTAAAGAAGGTAGAACTTCAACTGAGATTTGAAGGAAGACAGGAAATGAACAGAAGGAGTGTTCCAGGCATGGGGTGCAGCCAGTGAAAATGCCCAGAGACAGGAAGGAATAGCAAGGATGCCAATCAACATCAGTCAGTCAGCAGTCATTTATCAAGAGCTTACTATGTGGCAGGATTCAAAGAAAGGCAAAAACACGTCGCTCACCTCAATAAAGCCTACATTCTAAGGGGGGATGGGGGTGACAACATGGAAATAATTATGTATATACATTATAGCTGGAAGATAATCTCTGAGAGTTCTTGCAGAATTTAAAATTTGAGCCCAGTCTTGAAGACCAGGATGTTGAAGTCATTCCAGGTATGGAAGAGCCAGTGTAGTGTGTCTTGTTGGAGGAATAGCAAGGAGTCCATTGTCTCCGGATTGTATGGTACATGGAGGAGAATAAGGTGTAGGAAGATTGGAAAGGTAAGAAGGGGCCAGATTATGAAGGGTTTTCAAAGCCATAGGATTTTATCTTTAATCTTGGAGGCAGTAGTAAGCTACTGGTGTTTGTTGAGTAAGGGGATGACGTGGTCAGACCTGCATTTTAGGAAGATCACTTTGATAGTGAATAAAACATTTACTAGAGGAGTGAAAGACTTGAGTCTGGGAGCAACTACAAATTCAGGTGTGAAGTGAGGAGGGTCTGGACCAGGCTGGTGGCAATGTCAGAAAAGAGAAGGAGGTATATATAAACAGTGTGAAGGTAGAATCAACAGGCCTTGGCAAAAGATTGAATATGGGGGATGAGGGAGAGTGAGGCACCTAGGTTGCCA
This sequence comes from Trichosurus vulpecula, assembly GCF_011100635.1. Classification (NCBI taxonomy): domain Eukaryota; kingdom Metazoa; phylum Chordata; class Mammalia; order Diprotodontia; family Phalangeridae; genus Trichosurus; species Trichosurus vulpecula. The sequence goes on from NC_050577.1 coordinate 92,250,122, forward strand.
GCGTGGATGACTGGAAAGGGTGTGGTACCCCAGGCACTAGTAGGGAAAGTAGGAAGAAGAAGGGACATCTCTCTCTCTCTCTCTCTCACACACAGACACTCCAGCGGCTCCTTATTTCCTCCAGGATCAAGTATAACCTGGGCCCCTTCCTACCTTTCCAGTCTCCTTGAACCTTACTCCTCTCTATATACTCTTAAATCCAGTGGCTGGCCTGCTTATGCAATACACTCTTATCTCTCAGATCTGTCTATTTTCACTGGCTGTTCTCCATGCCTGGCATGCCTTTCTCTCCTCATCTCTACCTCCTGGTTTCCCTGGCTTCCTTTAAGACTCAGCTAAAAATCTCACTTTCTGTAAGAAGTCTTCCACAGTCCGCCTTAATGCTAGCACCCTCTCTGCAGTTTATACTCTTAGTTGCCTAGGGCACTGAATTATTAAGTGAATTGCCCAGGGTCATGAGGACAGTACTAAATTTCTAGTACATTTTGGATTAAATTGGAATTTTGTGGGTTGGCCTAGGAAAGAATCATCCAATATAACATTTTTTCAAGGAGAAAATGCACGTAGAGCTCCAAACAACTCACTTGCAAACAAACTTTTGGAACAGAGCCCTTTTGTAAGCTAAGTATAGCTGTACTTAATTAAAGATTGAGTTAGAGCTTGACAAAAGTGTAACTAAGCTACTTTTTCCTCACCATTTGCCCCTCATGAAATTGTATTTGCTTCAGGTTTATCCTAATTTCACCTGTGTCCTCATAATTACATTTTCTTTCTTTTATTCTCAAAGCAGTTGCTCTCAGTTCACCTAAACTTTATTTTGTTCTTTTCTTCTTTGTCCCTTCTTTTTTGCCTTGGAAATTTTACTGATAACACTCTAAAGGTATATTCTTTCTTTGCCTTTTCTCAACTATGTTTCTCCATTTCCTTAAATCTTTCTCTGTCCTTAGCTGTCTTCTTTCACATCTCAAAGATAAAGTGACTCTTCTCGTCAAAATCCTCAAAAAAATCCTTCTTTTGATGCTGCTGGTTCCTTAAACTATTGTCCCATCTTTTCTCTTCCCTTTCACAGTCACATTTCTAGAAGACATCGATATTAATTGTGTCTGCTTTCTTTTTAGCTACCCAATCCTTAATCCTCATCATATCTGATTTCGCAGCCAACCATTCTTTTCAGGGTCACTAATGACCTCCAGATTGCCAAGTTCAGTAGGTTTTTCTCACTCATCTATCTTGACCTTTCTGTGTTATTTGAAACTAGCAACCGCTTCTTGACACCATCTTCTCCAGTGGCATTGTTGATACCGTTTGGTACTGGTTCTCTTCAGATAGCCCCCTTTTCTCTTCGTAGTCCCCCTGACTGTGGGCAGCCTCAGGCTTATCCTCAGTCTTTTTATATTCTTTCCTTTGGCAATTTTGTTCACTACTATCTCATCATCACCTCTAAGCAAATTACCTGTAGCTGTACCCATTATTTTTTTCCTGAGCCTAATTCACATAGTTCTGTTTGCTAGGCATTTCCGGCAGGATGCCCTAATAGCACCTTAAATTCAACACGTCCAAAACTGCATCTGTCATTTCCCAATTTCCTTATTTCTGTTGATGGCACCATAATCCTCCTAATCATCCAGGTTCAAAACCTTCTCTTTCCCCCAATCTCTAATTAGTTGTCAAATCCTGTCAGTTATTTTCTGAAATATCTCTCATGTCTGCCCCCTATTTTTCATTCCCACTTCCACCACCCTAATTGAAGCCATCATCACCTCTCATCTGGACTATTAGAATAGCTTCCTGATCGATCTTTTGCCTCTAGTCTACTTCATCCTTCATAGATGTGCCAAAATAATCTAGTGCACAGGTCTGATTGTGTTACTCCCCACTGCCTATAGGATAAAATACAAATTCCTTATCTTGACATTAACAGCAAGCTCCCTGCACTATGGCTCCAGCTTGCTTTTCCGCCCTTATTTCATGATATTCTCCTGTGTACACTTGATAGTTCTTTCAGTCAGACTGGACATTTAGTCATTCACTGATCTCCTCTTGCCCCTTCCTGCCTCTGTGTATTTGTACAACCTGCCTTTTTTAAGCCTGAATAGACTTCTTCCATATCTCTGTTTGTTAAAAATCATCTTCCTCCAAGTGCAGGTTCAGATGTTGCCTTCTCTGATGTCCCAGCTAGTAAATGTTCACTTTTCCCCCAATCTCATGCCTCTCTGACCTCTACTGTATACATATATTCTAACATAGTTATTTCACTCAATCCATAAGCATTTATTAAGTGCTTACTATGTGCTAAGCCCTTTATTAAATACTTTAGATATGAAGAGAAAAAGAAAACTGACTGCCCTTAAGAAGCTTACATTTCTGTTTATATGTAAGTGTTTTCCTCTACTAGATTTTAAGATCTTTGAGGGCAGGGCCTTTGCTATTTTTCATTTTCATAATCATACTCCATATCATGGTATTCAGCATAGACTAGGTGTTTTAAAATGCTGAATTAAATATGCCAAATATTTAGAGACTTGGGCAAAAAAAAATTTGCATAAAGCATATGAGCAGAAAAATTGGTGAAAGGGTCAAGTTTCTTTGTCTCCTTAAATTAGCTCATTAAATTATTACTATTAAACTTGATTGAGTTTATTTTAGGAAATCTCACTTAGAGACTCTATAGAAGGATATCAGAAATAGTAAAAGATTTCATCACTGAAATATATTTGCTTTAAAATTTTATTCCTTGGAATTCCAACCTCGATAATATTTAAAGCCTGAAATAGACTTCCTCCACATCTGCTTGTTGAAATCATCTTCCAAGTTCATGCTCAGGTGTTGCCTTCCGTGATGTCGCTCCCTGGTCTCATTCCTCTCTAACTTTACAGAAGTGTTTTGTGGGCTTTTTAAATTTGATGAGCTTTTAAAATTAACAAATTTTCATTTAAAATAACATCTTAGTTATTTTAAATTATCTTCTTATCCGTCTGAGTGATAGAGAGTAGCAAACAAAATATATATTACTTGCTTTAAGTTCTATCAGGAAGTAGTAAGTAATATCCTTAGCGGTGATAACAGCACACTGGCATCTGTTACCTAGATCTGTAAGGAACCTTAGAGGTCATTTATACCATTGATGCTCAAAATGTAAGCTGTGACCTGACCCCAGGGTTTGTGTGGTCAGCTCATTGAGGGTAGGAAAATGAGTTGGATGCTACCCTCCCCACAATAGCCAATCAGTAGGGCTTGCTTGTCTCCACCAAAATCATGCCTTCCACCTTATAGATTAAGGATAGGCCCTTTAGGGAAGTTAAAATCTAACCAGACTGACACCCCAAAGTTTGCATTAAATTTCTGCCTGTTCGCCCAACTAAGCATACCCATCTCTGTTCCTGTGCACCCTAGATGGCTACGTGAGATGCGCTTTGGAGGGTTGGCTCTACATTCAGAGATAGACATCAGTGAATTGCAGCCCAGTTACCAAGGTCTGTAACTTTAGTGGCATCTTCAGTTCTTCATTTTCTCTCAATCCACATATCCAGACAGTTACCAAATCTTGTCATTTCTCTTTTTACATCTCTCATTCCTCTCCTCTGCTCACACAAACATCACTCTGGTTCAGGACCTCCTCACCACTTTCCTGGAACATTGCAATAGTTTCTTCCTGTTTGGTCTTCCTGATTCAGTTTTCTCCCCTCTCCTATCCATTTTCCACATTGTTGTCTAAGTGATTTTCCTAAAGTGTCATGTCACTCCCCTGCTCAATAAATTCCATTGGCTCTCTATAGACTTTAAGATGGAATTGTATTTCATCTTTATCTCATCTTTTAAAAATTTATATTTTTGGGTAAGTTTTATGATGTAATCAATGTAGTAGTACATGTATGTAATTTTAAAATAAGTAAATAATCACTTATTGTGAAGGCGTGTCAATTTTTTTTTTTTTTTTTACCACCAGAGATAAGTGTCTGAGGCTATATTTGAATTCAGGTCATCCTGACTCCAGACCCAGTGTTCTATCTGCTGTCTCACCTAGCTATCTTACTTCCCTTGAAATAAATATTTTGCAAAAACAATTAGTAAATATTTAGAATAGTATACTTTACATATATGAAAATTTGTGGTTTTAAATTGTATCTTCTGAAAATGTCAACATGTATTAAGTTCAAAATATAATGTGGAAAAATTGGTGGTATATACCTATTGAAGTATGCAAATTAATTGCACAAAATAAAATTATTAAATTTATTGACTGTACAATTAACCCTGTGACTTTTTTACATCTTTAAAAAAAACTTTTAATATTCAATATGGCCTCTTATGGCATTTTTTTTATACAATTTGGCATTGAGTTGACAAGATTTTGACAGATTGTTTTAGTCTTTATTATGGAAACCACATAATATACTGGATATTATGTTGGCAAACATTTTTCCAAGTCAGGCCTTGATTATAACCCATAGCTTTTCCATGGGATTTAAATCAAATGAGTTCCCAGGCTATGAAAGCATGCTTATCTTCATCTCATGGATAAATTCTTCTTCTTTTGTTATATGTGGCATAGTGCAAGGCTGTGTAAGACTGTTTGATTTTCATTATGTTTATCAGAGTTCATTATTCCCTCAATGGGGATTAGACCTCCAGCCCAACTACAAGTAAAAAAAATGCTAAAAATATTTTATAGGTGGATGTTTTGTAGTCTTATGAAGATACTCAGACTTTACAGACTCACCTGGACTTTTTCTGATGCCAATTTTAATATAACCTTGAATGAAACAGTTTCATTAGTAAAAATTACCTTTTTCCAATCTTCAGGATTCCTATCTTTGTATCATCTTGTCTATGACCAACATGTTTTCTTCATAACAATGATGAGCAGTTGTTGGGTTGTTTTCTTTTTTACTGGTCTTCTCACTGTTTTTCCAACTTTAAGAAGCTTTTACCACAGACATATATGAACTGATGCTAAGTGAAGTGAGCAGAACCAGGAGAACATTGTACATTGTGCAATGACTAACTTTGATAGACTTAGCTCTTCTCAGCAATGCAAGTTCCTAAAACAATTCGAAAAGACTCATGATGAAAAATGCCATCCACATCCAGAGAAAGAAATTTGGAGTTTGAATGCAGATTGAAGCATACTATTTGCTCTCTTTTTTTTGTTTTTTCCTCCCGTTCATTATAATTCTTCTCAACAACACGGCTGATGTGAAAATATGTTTAATAAGAATGTATATGTAGAGCCTATATTGGATTGTGTGCTGTCTTGAGGAAGGGGGAGGGAGGTGGAGAAAATTTAAAATTTATGGAAGTGAATGTTGAAAACTAAAAAGAAATAATTTATTAAAAAAAAGCTTTACCACACTGTACAGATTGTTGTTGTTCAGTCGTTTAGTCATGTCTGATTCTCTGCAGTCCTGTGTACCATAGCACACATAGCACACCAGTCCCTTCTGTCCTCCACTATCTTTTGAAGTTTGTCCAAGTTCGTGTTCATTGTTTCCATGACATCACCTATTCATCTCATCTTCCACCATCTCCTTTTCCTTTTGCCCTCAATCTTTCCGAGCATCAGTATCTTTTGCAAAGAGTCCCATCTTCTTATGTGGTCAAAGTATTTAAGCTTCAGTATTTGATCTTCTAGTGAATAGCCTGAATTAATTTTTTTAAATAGTGACTGATTTGATTTCCTTTCTAAGGGACTCTCAAAAGTCTTCTCCAGCAAGACAATTCAAAAGCACCAGTTCTTCAGCACTTGCTTTCCTTATAGTCCACCTCTCACAGCCATACATTACTATTGGAAAAACTGTAGCTTTGACTATATGAACCTTTGTTGCCTTTGTCAGCAAGGTGATGTCTCTGCTTTTTAGTATGCTGTCTAGATTTGCCATAGCTTTCCTTCCAAACAGCAAGTGTCTTTTAGTTTCATGGCTGCAGTTTCTGTCTGCAGCAATCATTGAGCCCAGGAATATAAAATCTGACACTGCTTCCATTTCTTCTCCCTCTCTTTGCCATGAAGGGACCAGTTGCCAAGATCTTAGGGTTTGTTTTTTTGTTTTTTTGGTTTTTTTTTTGATGTTAAGCTTCAAGTCATTTGACACTCTTTTCTTTCACCCTCTTCAAGAGGCTTCTTAATTCTTCACTTTCTGCCATCAGAATAGTATCATCTGCATATCTGAGATTGTTACTCTTTCTCCCAAGAACCTTAATTCTGGCTTTTGATTCATCCAGCCTGGCATTTTGCATGATTTACTCTGCATGTAAGTCAAATAAGGTGACAGTATAAAGCCTTGCCATACTCCTTTTCCAATCTTAAGCCAGTCAGTTGTTCCATGTTTGATTCTGACTGTTGTTTCTTGAGCCGTTTACAGCTTCCTCAGGAGACAAGTAAGATGACCTGGTATTCCTGTCTTTTTGAGGATTTGCCATATTTTGTTGTGATCAATACAGTCAAGGCTTTAGTATAGTCAATGAAGCAGAAGTAGATGTTTTTCTGGAACTCCCTTTCTTTCTCCATATTCTAGCAAATGTGGGCAATTTGGTCTCTAGTTCCTCTGCTTCTTTAAAAACCAGCCTGTTCTTGTAATTTTCAGTTCACATATTGCTAAAGACTAGTTGCAGAATCTTAAGCATAACTTTGCTGGCATGTGAAATTAGTACAATTGTTTAGTAATTTGAACATTCATTGGTATTGCCCTTCTTTAGAATTGGAACATAAACTTATGTTTTCCAACCTATTGGCCATTGTTGAGTTTTATATTGAGCGCAGCCTTTAACAGCATCATCTTTTAAGATTTTAAATAGCTTGTCTGGAATGTCATGACCTCCACTAGCCTTGTTGTTAGCAATGCTTCCTAAGGCCCCTTGGCTTCATTCTCCAGGATGTCTGGCTCTAGATGAGTAACCAAGCTCTGCTCTGACAAAAGGCAGCGATCCAGGAGCTACACAAGTGCACCATAGAGAAATAAGTAACAATTTCTCCTTCTGTCATTTTCCTCTGAAAGTCTTTGTTTTTGAGGATTAATTGGGCTGATTTGCCTCTATAGTTTGTCAGTTCTTGGTGTTATTTTTTCATTTTTAATGAAATTTTCCTTTTGAGGGACCTTCCTTTTTGCTCTGATATGATAGATGCAGTTTCATTTGAATCATTCTTGAGATGCTTGACTTCCCCACATCCACAGGCATTGAAATATCTCTAATAGTCAATGAAGTGTGCTCTTGAAAAGCTATAATTTTTGCACATTTCTTGGAGACATAGCTGTTCTTACAAATTACAGAATTAAAAACAACAAAAGAGCAATGGAATACATATTTGGCACAAAATCCAGTACATATTTTTCTGGAGGATAACTAACTAAAGGTAGGGAAACCAATTCAGTTTAATTTCACCTGATTAAAGCGAAGCATCCTGAGTCAGCATAGTTTTATTTAGTAGAAGCACATATATTTGGCTATTACTGTCACAAAATGGAATTGCATCAAAATTATTGCTTGTCCCAAGTAACCTGCCCACCACTGCCATATCCTCAAGCGTTTTTAGGGTCGCACATTAGATGTAGTAGGCCGTAAGTATTTTCTTTTTCCTACCTCTAAGCCATTATCACCCTTGGCCCTCTTGCCTAGAATTATGCCCTATTACAGCACCATCAGTTAAAAAAATCTTTAATGGCCCAACTCAAGCATTAAATTCTCCATGAAGCCATTACTAATAGTCTTCTTCTTCCCCCCACCCCCAAAGCCAGAAGTTAGCTCTTTTACTTTTAGTCCCTTACTACTCTGCTTGAAACTTCTATGTACTTATTCTAACATGTTTAAAGTTCTCTATTTAGCCTCATACCTTACACATCATCTAATACACTAATTTTTTTTATCATTCCTACTAGATTTTAAACTTTTGTATCCCCAGTGCCTAACATAGTACATTATGCTACACACGCAAACACACACACACACACACACATACACACACAATATAAGTACATAAGGACAGCTAGGTGATGCAGTAGATAGAGTACTGGGCCTGGATTAAAGAAGAGTCATCTTCCTAGTTCAAATCTGGTTTTAGACGCTTAGTAGCTGTGTAACCCTGAGCATTTTCCTCATCTGCAAACAGCTGGAGAAGGAAATGGCAAACCACTCCAGTATCTTTGCCAAGAAAACTCCAAATGGGGTCATGAAGAGACAGAAATAACTAAAAATGACTGAATGGTAACAAATACATATATTTAAATATTCAACTAGATCCATGATTGATACAGATTTTCCCTACACTGATATAGATCACAGAATCTGTCTTAATTTATTAAGTCCCCATAATGAAAGGATTTGTTCTGTTATATTTGGACACAGTCAAAAGGCCACACCCAAGGACCTAGAAAGCTGCATGTGTCTTCAGGTTCCCCACCGCTATCACAGACTATCCATGCTGCTTTTTCTGTGTGACTCTTATCCATGTCCTATTAAGTTCAAAATGGGGATCAGCTAAACATGCTGAATGTTTATCTTGTTTCCTTCTAAAATCTAGAGGATACCAGTGGAGCCATGGTTCATTTGTTGTTCCTCACTTTTTCCACTTATAACTAGTATTTTTTTTTTATTTTATACAGTATGTCCTAGTGCAGTATTAAGCTAGTAGTAAGGCTTTTTTACTATGAAGTCATCTTTTGGGGGGGGGGTTTCTTTGTAGTTCCTTAATTTTTATTTGTTACAGCCTACTTACACCCACCATATATTCCTTCATTGCATTGTGGTACTCTTTTCTTCAGAGACTGTATTAGTCCATGACTCACAACCATTTTGTTGTTGTTTCAGTCATGTACAACTCTTCATGACCCTATGTGGGGTTTTTATCTGCAAAGATACTGGAGTGGTTTGCTATTTCTTTCTCCAGTGCATTTTATGGATGAGGAAACTGAGACCGGATTTGGACTCAGGTTTTCCTGACTCCTGGCCCGGCACTCTATCCACTGTGCCACCTAGCTGCCCTACTCACAACCATACAACATCATTTTGGTTTTTGTTTTTAATCTAATTTATTACATTTTAATTTCCAAACTGTCTCCCTAGAAAAGGCCATCATTTGACACAGATGTGCGCATGCAGGCGGACACACACACAATCATACTAGGCATACTTCTGTTTATCAGTTCTTTCTCTAGAGGTGGACAGCATCTTCCTTAATAGGTCCTTTGTAGTGTATTTGAGTATTTATAATACTCAGAATAACTTAGCATTCACAGTTATTTTCAAACAGTATTGCTGTTACTGTATGCAGAATTATCTTGGTGCTGCTCATTTCACTCTTCATTATTTTATGCCAGTTTTTCCATGTTTTTCTAACATCAACCTAATCATCATTTCTTACAGCACAGTAGTATTCCATCACAATCATATACTACAACTTTTTTTTTTGGAGGGGGAAAGGCAGGGCATTTGGGGTTAAGTGACTTGCCCAAGGTCACACAGCTAGTAAGAGTGTCATGTGTCTGAGGCTGGATTTGAACTCAGGTCCTCCTGACTCCAGGGCCAATGCTCTACTCACCGCACCACCTAGCTGCCCCATATACCACAACTTATTTAGCCATTCCCCAATCAATTTCCAGTTCTTTCCCACCACAAAGAGAGCTGTTGTACATGGCGTTGTGTAGCCTGAGGGCATGTGCAGTGCAAAGTGTTCAGAGCCAAGGCTGCAGTGAAGTTGCGTGATGCAGCATGGGTAAGTGCTGCCAGAAGCACCTTAGATTCACTATGTATTTGATTTTGAATTAATTTTAAGTTGTGCATTCAGAAACCTTTTACTGTTTCCAAATTTTTCATGACCTTCCCCCACATTCAATTACATGACCCCATATGGGGTCACAACCCACAGTTTAAGAAGCACTGTTTTAGAACATATAGGTTCTTTTTCTTTTTTTCTAATCACCTTGGTAGACCTAGTGCTATTGCTGGGTCAAAGGATATACACAGTTTTATAACTCTTTGGGCATAATTCCAGATTGCTCTCCAAAATGGTTGAATCAGTTCATAGTTCCACAGTGTCCCAATTTTTCCGCAGCCCCTCCAACATTTGTCACTCTCTCCTTCCATCATTTTAGCAAATCTAATAGGTATGAGATACCTCAAAGTTGTTTTAATTTGCATTTCTCTAATCAATAGTGATTTGGAGCATTTTTTCATATCACTATATATTGCTTTGATTTCTTCATCAAAAACCTGTATGTTCACATCCTTTGACTATCAGTTGGGGAATGACTCATATTCTTTTCAATTTGACAAAGTTCTCTACATATTTGAAGTGTGAGACCTTCATCCAAGAAACTATTATCCCCCTGCCCCAATTTTTTGCTTTCCTTTTAATTTTGCCACATTTGTTTTATTTGTACAAAACCTTTTTAATTAGTGCAATCAAAATTATCCATTTTATATCTCACAATGCTCTCTCTTGTTTATTCATAAATTCTCCTTCTATCTATAAGTTTAGTAGGTAATTTGTTCCATGTTCTTCTAATTTATTTATGATATCTCCCTTTCTATCTAGGTCATGTATCCATTTTGACCTTATCTTGGTAAATGGTTTAAAATATTGGTTTATAGCCAATTTCTGCCAGACTTCTTTCCAATTTTCCCAACAGTTTTTTACAAAATAGTCAACTCACATCCTAAAAGCTTAAATCTTTACCTTTGTCAAACACAAGCTTACTATAATTACATCTGTGGATATGTCTACTCTGTTCCACCGATCCACCTATTTCTTAGACAGTACCAGATAGGCACCTTTGTTTCAGGGAGAAGTTTGGTCTGGTAACTGGTTAAAAGAGGCTTGTAGTTCTTCAGAGGCAATCTAATGCACTTCTCCTGTTTAATTTTGAGCCCAGTGCACTTCTCATTTACAGTCTCCAAGACACACACACACACACACACACACACACGTTGGATAAGTTACAGTTAGACTGTCCATCTAATTATATGTAATAATATATATATATAGGAATACATTTGGAATGCCAAAAAGTAATTGGTTTTTACTGTGTGTCCAAACTGAAATCACTCTTCAACTGGGATTCTGTGCTGGTTATCTTCAGTGAAAGTGGTGAATATCTTTGGCATGACAATAGGCAATTCATAAATGCTTAATTTAATCAAATAATTATCTTTTTTTTTAAAGAAAAAGAGGGACTTTATTACTGGGGTTAAGTTGACCACGCACAGGCTTTTACTTTAAGCAGTCTAGCAGAAAAGCAAAAAGTTAAGATTAGTAAATCAATGGCACGCCCTTGTTAAAAGATCAAATAATTGTTTAAGTCTTCTTTTGTTTCATTTAGCATGAATAAAAAGAAAATATTATATATGTATATGTATATAATATAGCTCTTCATATACTTGATTGAGGCACGAAAAACCTGTTCATACTTTTATTATTTTTGATGTTATCGTTCTAGAAACATAATTGTAGAACTGAGTTTTAGAAATTACCTAGGACCTAGTCCAACTCCTTATTTTACAAATGACAAAACTGAAACTCGGAAAGAATATGACTTTCCCAAAGTCCCATAGCTGGTTATGGACTGAAGTCTAGAAGCTAGAATTCAGATCTCACTCTTTTTAAGTGCTCTCATATCTTTTATAGTTAGCAATAAACCTTACCAGTACATTATGGGAATAATGTACCTTGGTTTTTTAATATATACCTTGTATAAGCCTGAAGTGGGAAGAGATGGAAAAAATTAATGAGTATAGTTTTTATTTTTAATTGTCAGCTGAGATGTTTAAAATCCTGTAATTACCTTCAGAAAATATTATACTTAATGAAGTCTGAGTATTAAAGTTCACTGTTGATAATTACTTTTTCTTTTGCTACCTAGAAACTAGCCTTATGGAAAGCTTCCTATAATACATTACAGAATTCTTTTCTCCCTCTGGTGCAAATAACTATTTACAGAATGTTTAACAACTTTTTATTTGGGTTTTTCTATGAATCCATTTTACTGGAGTGGTTGATTTTTTTTTTGTAAAGGATTTTCTAGATTTAAAAAAGGGTGGGTTTTTTTGTAGCATCATTGAGAATTTTTATTAGTAAATTTTGCTACCTAAAGTTATCTTTCAGTTTTCTAAACTGATAAATAGGTTACTTTTGTCTTTTTTTTCTTTTTCTAGGGTATGATTTAAACATTAAAAGTATTATTAAATGTTCCATGAGCTATTCTCAGAGTATATACATAGAAACAATACAATTTAACAGTATAGTCAGAGAGTATTGATTGACTTTTCCATGTTATTTAGACAAAAGCTGTTTTGAACAGATGGTCCTAGTTCAGTATCCTGAAGGCTAATATTCTTTAAACCAGCAAAGGAAACTTAATTCCATATGTATAGATCATGCCTTAAAAGGTAAGGGAGTATTATTAGAGCAGCCAAAAGTTATACTAGTACAGCTCTCATTAACCATTACCTCCACTCTCACTTCCTATTTATTGCTGCCCCATTTAGCCTTCCCCATAGTACAAGGCTCAGAGAACTTGATGATAGGCCTGTAATAAGCATTTCCCCCAGCTATGATCTCTCCTCTTAGCCCATTTACTTTATCTTCAGTTATCCCATTTCCAACATCAAAATACCTAGGTCTTACCTATAAATGAAATGTCTGCTTTTCTAATTCTACCAGTTACCTACTTTTTTCTGTTTTCTCTTCTGCCTACTCTTAAATAATTCCAAAAATTCTTCACTTCTTTCCTGAAACTTCCCTGACTTTTCCAAAGGTAGCAATTTCCCTTTGGCAGTGTCCATACATTTAAATCCTACGACTTTATTCTTCAGTCTTAAGCCTTTGTGTTAATGTGGTGCAAATTTTAACTTTATACGTTTGCTCATCGTTTTAAGTATTGTTTTCCGTTGTTGGGAGACAGTGTGTTGTAGTGGCTCTTGTGGATGGCCTGGGTTTGAATCTTCCTTTAGACACTTTATAGCTGGGTGAACCTAGGCAAGTCCTTTAATCTCTCTGAACATCAGTTTTCTTTTTTAAAATTATTTTTAAGTCTTTGACAATTGATCATCATTACGATATTGCTGTCACTGTATACAGTGAACCTTAGTTTTCTTATCTCTAAAGTAGAAGTCATAGCACCAATTTCACAGGATTATTGTGAGGATTAAATGAGATAACTATATAAAGTGCTTTGCATACCTTAATGCATTATGTGAGCTATGATTATTACAATTCATCTCATTCTCATCTTTCTTGATAGAGTTCAGTTAGAATAGATCCTGGAACAAGTTATTTATTTCAACTATTTTTAATACATTTTTATTGATACTTTTTTATCATCTAGTTCTGGTTCTCAACCACTCTTCCAGAAAGTTATCCCTCATAAAAAGAATAAAAAAGAGAAAATTAGTTCAGTAAAACTAACCAATATATCAAAAAAAGTCTTGATATTTATTAACATTGTTTCACACCCGTAGTTTCCCTCTGAAAAGAAGAGATTGGTGCCTTTTCATATTTCTTCTTCAAATCCAGCCACACTTGTCTATTATAATTTTTTAATTTAATTTTTTTTAATTAACACAAATCTATTTTCTTTTCCTCCTACCTCTGAAAAAGGCAAGGAAAATCCTTTTAACAAATATGCTTGATCAAGCAAAACCAATTCCCACATTAGTTTTGTCCAGAAAATGTCTCATTCTGCTCCAAATCTTTCATCACTCTCAGGACTCAGGAGGTGGGTAGCTTGTTTTTATCATGACTCCTTTGGGGATGGTCATTGCATTGATTAGAATTCTTAAGTCTTTAAAAATTGTTTGTCTTTAGGAAGGAAGGAAGCAAGCATGTATCTGATTTGATCCTCACAACAACCGTAGAAGGTAGGGTTTTATTATCCTATTATCCTAATTTTATAGTTGAGGAAACTGAGACAGACAGAGGTTAAGTAACTGACTTCTCTTGGGTCATCCAGCTAGTATATGTTTGAGGCAAAATTCAATCTCAGGTCTTTCGAACTCCAGGCCCTCTATCTGCTCTATCTGCTGGTTCACCAGTTGCCTCTTTACGGTATGTTGTTATGTATAAGTTGTTCCATTTCTTCTCACTTCATTCTTTATCAGTTCATACAAGTTGTCAGAGGTTTCTCTGAAACTTGTCTTCATCATTTCTCATAGCACAGTAATATTCCATTATATTCACATGCCGTAATTTGTTCAGACATTCCCCATTTGTTTTAGTTTTGAGTTCTTTGCCACCGTGAAGACAGCTGCTGTAAATATTTTCGTACATATGGGTCCTTTTCTTTCTTTGATCTCTTTGGGGTACAGACTTATTATTGGTATCAGTGGATCAAAGGGTATGCAAAGTCAAGTCACTTTTGAGGCATAATTCCAAACTTTGCCACATTCAGTTTTGATTATTCTTTCATTTTACGTTGTTGTGGTAGTTGTGTGTTGTTTTTCTAGTTGTTCCATTTTGTATCAGTTCACATATTTTCTCATGCTTCTCTGTACTTTTTTTTTTTTGAAGGGGGGAAGGCAAGGCAATTGGGGTTAAGTGACTTACCCAAGATCACACAGCTAGTAAGTATGTCAAGTGTCTGAGGCCAGATTTGAGCTCAGGTCCTCCTAACTCCAGGGCCAGTGTTGTACTCACTACGACACCTAGCTGCCCCACTTTTTTTTCTTATAGTGCAGTAATATCTCATTACATTCATTTACCACAATTTGTTTAGTCATTCCCCGATTTGTTTCTAGTTCTTTGCTAATCAAAATGTGCTGTTTTTGGAGTATATTGGACTTTTCTCTTTGTCATTGATGTCCTTGGTATGTCTAGCAATGGACTCTCTATATCAAAGGGTATGAATGTTTTATTCACATTCTTTTCATAATTCCAAATTGATTTCCAGAATGATTGCACTAGTTCACAGCTCCATCCGCAGTGCATTAGTTTGCCCATCTTTCCAGAAATCTCTCTGATATTGACTCTTGCCCTATTTGCCATTTTTCTGGGTATAAGGTGAAAATTCAAGATTGTTTTAATTTGCATATCTCTTATTAGTATTTGACATCAGGCATTTTAATTTCCAAATATTATAACCTTTTCTTAGTACTAATTTTCCTTGACCTCCTGTGGCATTTGACGCTATGGACCATACTCCCACTTCTTTGATTTTTGTGAAATTGCTTGCTCATAGTTTTCCTTCTTTAGTACTCCGTATTCTCTTTTAGTAGTTCATTGTCCTCTTCTCACCCTCAATGTGGATATTCCTAGAGGGTCTATTATAGACCCTCCTCTTTCTATAATCTCTTCCTTGACAAACTTATCTGTCCCTGTAGGTTGGATGTGTGCCATGTGCAAATTAATCACCGATCTGTATAGCCAGACCTGAGCTCCAGTCCTGCATCTCTAGTTGACTGCTGGAGATTTCCGCTGAAATGTCCTGCTGAGACTCAAACTCAGCACGTCCAAAACTGAATTCATCTTTCCCTCCTGCCCCCATCACTCTTCTTCTCTTCCCAAATCCCGTTTTCCTTAGTTCATCCTAGTCACCCAAAATTGAACCTTTGAAGTCAACTTTAACTCTTTCCTTTCCTTAAAACCAGCAGTTGTATCTTCACAATTTCTCTCATATCCCATCCCCTTTCTGCCTTCATATTGCCCACTTCAGGCCCTTCTCGCTTCTTCCCTTTCCAGTCCATCCTTCTTACTGCTGCCAAAATTATCTTCCTGAGGTATGTCTGACCATGTCAGCCTCTTACCCAAAAACTTTCTATGACTCTCTGTTGATTCTAGTATTAACCCTTTCCCCCTTTCCCTGGCATTTATGCCCTGACGTAATTTGGCTCCAACTTACTTTTCAAGCTTTATTTCATATTATTTCCCTTCATGTATAGAAGTTTCCTGAAGATCAGTATGCTGTCTCCAAATTTCATGCATTTGCACCAACTGTTCCACATCCCTGGAACATGATCTGTTTTGTGCTTTTCAGAATCTTTCTCTTCCTTAAAGACTCACCTGAGATGCTGTTCTCCCTCATCTCTCCCCATCCTCTCCCAGCTAAAAGAAAGCATTCTTCTCCCCATATGAATTTTCCTAGAGTTCTTTGGCTGGGTCTTTCCTTTGCTCTCATCGCATCTTGTATATGCCTTGTTCTTCCTAGCACGATATAAGCTTCATGGGGAGAACACTGCAATTTTTTTATTATTGTTTCCCTCATGACCGGGTGTGTCATCACAGTGCCATGGTTGGAAATTCCTAGTTTGGGAACTCATTTCATCAAAATGGATCACAAATGGAAAGTTTCTGTAACTCTAAGGAGTTTCTTGAGGCACATAGCAGTTAAATGACTTGCCATGGGGTCACATACCTAGTGTCAGAAGTGTAGTTTGAACCCAAAGCTTTCTGACTCCAACCCCAGCTATCACATATGTCTTACTGTTTATATAGACACCTCCCACATAGTAGATCCCACCATTTCCATTCACATAATCACCACCTTGCTTCAGGCCCTCATGACCTCATGGATGAACTATAGCTTCCTATTTGGCCTCCATACTAAAATGTCTCTTCCCTACTCCAATCCATCCTCTGTGTAACTGCTTGTGAGTTTCCTGAAGTGTAGGTACAACCATGTCTGACCTCTCAACTAAATCAACTCTAGTGGTTCTCTGTTACCTCAATAAAATACAATCTCTTTTTGACATTCATTGCTCTTCACAGTCTGGTCCCTTCTTACCCTTCCATCTTAATAAGTAAATATATATTACTAGTAATAGATATTATTTCCCTTTACACATTCTACCATCCAGACATATTAACTTAATTACTCTTCCTCGCAGAGTTCTACCACCCCACCCCACCCCCGCCATACCTGTAATGCACTGTTTCTTTACTTCTGCCTCTTGGAATCCTTGGATTTCTTCAAGACTTGGCTTAAACATTACCTTCTACAGGAAGCTTTCCTCACATCTCTCCTTGCTCAGCTTCTTACTCTTCAGAATTTTCCATTTCCTGTCTTGCCACCTTTTCACTGTAGAGTGTCTATATCTCTGTGGCTTATCTCCTCCTCCTGTTGGTGATTTCTGCCTAGAACCTCCATTTGAGGAAGTACCCAGGTCAACCATAGCTCACATTTCTCCTTGCTCCGTTCTTGATTTTTTGGACTTTTCCACCTTCTTTCACATGAGGACTTCTCCCTTTTCTTCTCCTCTCCCTTCTTTCTCTTTCCCCTTCCACATCCCTCCATTTTCCAGCTCTCTTTTGTGTCTTGTCTTCTCCTATTAGAGTGTCAGCTGCTTGAGGGTAAGGACTGTCTTTTTGTTTTCCCAGAGCTTAGTGTAGTTCCTGGCAAATAGAACTTAATGAATGCTTCTTGGCTGACTTTCCTAATCATATATATGACATATGGTACCTGATTAATAAATCTTTACTGGCTGACTGATAGTAATAACTAATATTTATAGAGAACTTTAAGGGTTGCAAAGTACTTTATATACATCATTTGAGTCCTAAAAGAAACCTGAGGGAGGTAATGATATAGGTGATATTGTAGCAGACACAATATTTGATAAATGAATCTCTTAAATTTATTTTAACTCTAGTAGCAAAAATTGCCTACAGTAAAGGCTAAGTTCCTATTAACAGTGATATTACAGTATAAGTGTTAAAAAAAAATTCTTCCACTATAATAAATTATTTACATTCACCAGACTTTTATTTAGTGCCTCTTCTGTCCAAAAAAATATTATCAGCATTCGTTGCTTGAATTTAAAGAATTATTTTAGCCCGTCAGTTCTGAAAACAATAGACCCTTTTATTTGGCCCAAAAGGCCAATTCGTTTAACTGGAGACACCCAGTGGTGAAAGAGACGGAGATAAAAAGGGGAAGATACTAAGGCAACAACAATCTCCTTACACTAGGGCTGCTCAGCGAGCCCTTCACATGAGGACCATGACTGACTCTGTATACTGTATATCTTACATTCAGTATTTATTCCCTCACTGGACTGGAACTGGGACTAACAATTCCAAAGTTGGACTAGGGAGGTCTGCTGGAAAGGGATGCAGCAGTAGATATTGCAGAGGAAGTTTGGGCCTGATGGTCTAAAGGCCATGGCAGAAAAAAGGAATCAGCAATGGTCTAGGACGTAGGTTTCCAAAGTGAGTGATACTGCCCTTTGAGGGGTGCTGGAATGATCCAGTGGGGTGGTAGGAGCCTTGGATGCAATTGGAGAGTGTCAAATAAAAATAAGAGGGCGGTGGAAGCATAATGAAAGAAGACAAGAAAATTTTGAAAAACCATTAGTACATGTTTCATCTGTTGTGTAACAGAGTTAAGGTCATAGTGCTTACGTTATTTTCCAAATAAACACACAAAATGCAAGTTATAACCAATCAATGGTCAAGTCCGCCAACCGGTCTTAACAAGCATGTGTTGGCAGGCGAGTGTGCCGTGCATCTTCAAGAAGTCTAGCATGCCTTGGCAGGAATATGGGCATGTAATGACTTGTTTACAGTATGATACTATACAGTTACATGACACAATATCGTGTTATTAAAATTTCAATGCAGGAAAAACTCACAAATTTACAATAAATTATTAAATTTAAGATGCATCATTTCAAAAAAAAATTTTTGAAATGATGCAGATTTTTTTTAAATCCACTAAAGTGTTCAAGAAAGTAGATTTGGGGTGGGGTGGGGGGGGAGGGAGGTGCTGAGTAATTTTTTTTAAAAAGGGGGCAGTAGGCCAAATAAGTTTGGGAACATCTGGTCTAGGAGAAGATTCATGCTCCAGGGCACATCTCTTAGCTCAACTGGGAATGGTGGCAGATTGTTATTTTGTAGGGAGAGGAAGGATTATGCTAAGGGGGCTCTGATTGATTTCTCACTCCTGAAATCCCTGGCAGGGAGGCCCTCCCTAATCATCGAGGAGAGTATAGATTTCTACCCTGAAATCTTCCAGGTTTCTAGATATGAGGATTCCAGATAAGGGGCAAGTCAGAAGAGATGTGAACGTGCCAGGCAAGAGGAATGGGTATGGCTAGGGAATGGAAAACCTAGGGAACAGAGGAAAAAAAATCAGGTTTTTCTGAACTACAGAACATTAACACTTTATTAAACTTTAACCTAATTCAGAATTTTCCAAACTAATTTGGCCACAGAATACTTCTAGGCTTGAAACAAATTGTGAGGACCTACACACACTGATTAGGGAGTCCCTGGACCAGCAGATGGAATACTTCTTGGAAAATTTGGAGCAAAATAAAGGAAATTAAGTCTACTTTCACATAGAAAAACAAATCAATATAGCACTAGGCTACTTGTACCTCAAGGGGAGGTGTAATCCATTGGCACCTTGAACTTATAGGCCTTCAAATAGCAGCTTGACTGTTTCCAAGCCAGGCCTACTGCATCTCTTGGTCTAAGAGAAGGTTTAAAGCTCTGTGACCCTCCCTTTCTTGCAGCCTCTTAATCTGCTTCTATTATCAGGTGATCTGGGCTACCAGCCCAGTCTATCCCTCTATAAGATCCATTCCCAAACTTTGGGGGGTCTTTGACTGGTGTTAAACTGTTGCCTCAGCTTGCAGCCTTAGTTTGTAGCCAAGGTCATATTCAAGGGCCATCCAGCATGATACATAGAACATTCAAGAACCTTAACCATATGAACTTCAGGAATTTAAAATAACCTCCATGACATGATGAGTCATTGTAGTAGGACTCTTTATAGATATGAAGTTTGGTGTAAATAATTTTATACAAATCAAGCATCTATGTATGCAAGGCACTGTCCTAGGTGCTGTGTATACAAAGACAAAATTAACAATGTTTTTTCTTCTCAGGGAACTTCCATTCTCAGAACCCTCTAATGTCTGTAATGACCATATTCCTCACAGCAATGCTGTGAAGGAAGCACTTTATTTGAAAATACATAAAATTGTTTATAACATGACCTTTTATTATAATCATTTTTTGCCATTTAAGTTTCAGCCTCTTTTACAGGCCCTGATGTTATCAACATCAGTTAGAAGAGATCTTCCCCATATAGGAGCCGCACTTTACCTTGTAACAACCAATGTAGCAGTGCCACATTGGCCACCCTCTGATGCAGAAGCCCAAGTTTCCTGTCACCTTTTCTCGTCATAGTAGAAGGGAGATTTTTATCAGTGTTCCTTTGTCTGAAATTTCAGAAATCCTTCTGGCAGCCATGTCTCACCCTCCTTTCATATTATCATACATAAAACACAGCATGCTTTTTTTTTGCGTTAGATTCCTTGTTGCCATAGTTGGAAATTGGAAGTGGAAGATGTAATTGTGGGGGGAAAGTTATGTATAACATAATGCTACCTTTTTTGAATATTTAATAAATGTCTTATTTACTTTATCAAAAATATCTGCAGTCCTCTTTTCCTCACCAAATTGTCGTATTTCTGAGTTGTTAATATTCTGGGCTGTAGAAAATTCTTTCAATTTACACCTAATTTTTAGAATGCTTGGTAAATATACTACTGTTTCTTACAAAATTAGCCCTAAAGAATAACTCTCTCCTATCCAAGTCACACTGGAGTGCTAGTACCTTCTTTAGCATTTCATCACTACCCCTGAGGGTCGGTTTTTATTTGCATTTGTGTAGCCATAAATACATACACACATGAACATACTCATTTTGTGATTACAAGGTAAGAAGATTAATTTCAAAGTAGCTGCCCTAGTAGGCTCTACTATAATGTTACTATCGATGTATTTGACTAAAAATGTTTTTGAAACTCTTCTCTGGATTTCCTTCTGAACCTTTTGGTATATTATTTTGAGCATGATTAGCTGTGGCAGATCTACATTTTTTTAGGCTGAATCTGATTTTGGAACTAACCAAATTCCATTATTGGAGATAGGTCTGATGAGTAAGATTGGTGTTTAAGCTGGGTAATAGCTTCTTTGGATAAAATGAGATTTGATCAGAGTTGTAACTATTATAGGGTAAAGGGGACTTGGTCTGGAATACTTAGCAAGAGTAGTTAAGAGAGGGAGTTACCAGATGGTAGGCTGGGTGAATTCCTCCCCTGTGTCATACATAGCATTCCCCTCTACCCCAGCACAGCAGCCCAAAGTGTCTTAGGGTCACTTTATCTTACCCCTTCCCCAGCAAGATACTATTTCTTCTTCCCCTAAATGAGAACAGGTTGTTGTTTTGGGTTTTTTTGCCACTTACCTTGGGCACATAAATCCCTAGTTATTACACTACATGTGATCATATGGTAATGATGAGACTTTTCTTGTTTGGCTCAGAGGATAATTTAAAAGAGGCTTCCAGAAATGTTTTGAATGATAGAAGAATTATTGTAATAAGTATATAACCTCTCAAGCTAAGTACTCTGAATTGCCAGTAATCATTTAGGTTACTAAATGCTGGTGTGATTTTAAAAATCTCCTTTAACACTGTATATGTATACACTCACCTACAGAGTATTGAGTAACCTAATTTTCCTAAATGTTTCACCTATCTGTGATTTCACTAGTGTGTCCTTACTTCTATTAATGCAGATTGCAACCCCTACAGTAGACTTGCCATGCTTCCACTCCCCTGAAAAAAAATTCACCTTGTGCCCAACCTTCTGGATAGGGAGTCTTCCAAAACTTGGCCAGGCTGATCCTCAAAAAGGAGACAGAGAGCCCATCACCAGACTGGTACTCTATAGCTTTTCAGCTCTGGTCCATGATGAGACCTCATAATAAAACTTCATTGGAGGTGTAAAATGTTTCACACCTTTAAATATGCATCTGGTTCATAACTAAACTAATGATTAGATTCCTGTTGATTATCTGAGATAAAGAAAGTTCATAATAATTATTTTTTGCTGTGCTGGTGGTCAGTTTTTGCTGTTAATATTTTGGCATGACAAATAGCCTCCTAAGTTACATTATCATTTTACTTCGTTTGGTACTTTTATTATTTGCAGCATTTTATCCCAGTCCATAGTGTAAAAAAAGGATTGCTAGTAGGCATTCTTACACTCATAAATGTAGCTGTTTAATGGTCATTATTTATAGCTAAAGAGCTTTTTTTCTCTCTTTTTGTTTGAAAGCTTCTTGCTCGACTTGAAGGTAGAAGTTCCCTGAAAGATATAGAACCTTTTTTGTTTGCTGATGAAGGCTCTCCTATCCATGGTAAAAAATAAATTTTAAATTGGGGGGGGAGGGTCGGGTGCACTGTCGGGAGGGAAGATATCTTTGAAAATATGTCCCTTATGTTATTTTTGCACTCTCATGTATGAGGATGTCAAAGTTACAGACTTTGAAGCACATAAATATCTAGCAGGTAGCAGGCTAGAAGATGAAAATGAAAGACTGAGATAATGATAATAGACCAAATTCTTTATTATAACCAATGCTTAGCTCAGTCTAGCACTTAAGACAGTGTCTCAAATATAGTATACATTTAATTAATATTTGTTGCCTGACTTTTTGTTATTGTGTGGTAGTAAATGTTCCATTATTTGTGGGTAAATGATGTGAATTTTTTCTGGGGCATACTTTTCATTTAAAAAGTAGTACTCCGTTAAATTGCTACTTTGACATTTAATATCCTTTATCACCACCCCTTGCCCAAACCAGCATTTCCTTTGGAATGGGGGTGGAGCACGTCAGTACCTCATCATTTGTAAGTGAGCTGTGGTCTAGCAGAGGAAATACTATCAGTTACTATTTCCTATGCCGGGAAAAGTTTGTAAATAACACCTTTGCACAGGTTGCATATTTATATTAGTTTAAAAGACTTATTTGTTCTCAGAATTGAAGGAAGAAGTTGAGCTGAGTGAGCAGATAGGATAGTACATTCAGTAATACTTCATGTATCTAGGGGTCATTTATTTGGGAGCTTTCTGTATTTGAAGGAAAGCCAAGATGTGGACTGCCTTCTTCCATCCTCTCTTCCTGAATTCCTTCATAAAAGCCCATTTCAAATACTGCCTCTCATGAAACTGATTCTACCCCCTATCTCATATGGCACTGTGCTTACATTTTACTTGCATACCTTTTTGTGTTGTAGTCGTCTGTATGTCATGTTTTTAGCTACGATGCCACAGAGACCATGGACCAAAGGTAATGCACTTGCCCTCAGAGGAAAACTAATAGAAACTTCCGCTTGGGGCTTATTTACTTGTTTCATAGACTGACCTAGCCAAAGAATTCATCATCGAGTGGCCAGCTTATTGGTGGTGAGTTCGTATTTAGTAATACTGGTCTTTTGGAAGAAAAGCAAAACTGTTTCTGGGGACCATAGTCAGCACCTTTCCTGCATTGTAGAACTAACTAGAGCTGGCACCTCACTGGCATAACCCTCAAAAATACAGGGTCATTTCTCTGCCACAATTAACTTATTCTTGTTTTAGAAATAATTCTAACAGACTTGGCTATCTGACTTTACAATTGACAGCAGATGAAAAGAATTGAAATGAGTGTTGATAGCATGGTAATAGGAGCAGATATGGACAGCCAGCCTCTCCCTAATGAGTGAGAATACTAAAAAAATAGCAAAAGTAGAAACAAGCCCCAAAAGGACAGCATCATTTTGCATATTTAGTTATATCATTTGCCAAAATAACCAGCTTTTGGTCAGTAGCTGATGTTTGCAAGGAGATGTGAACAGAAGGTTGCTTTGTAATTTATCATATAGTAAAATTGATTATCAGCCTTATATTTTTCAAAGTGGGATATCTTTCACTTGTCCAGCAATATTTGAAGACAGGACTGGTTACTTCTGTTAGAAGAGGACCAGTTTCACGTACAATTCCTGCTGCTTTCATATTGTAGTATGTTGTGTTTGGCAGGAGAATAATTTTGCTTTAAAGTCTTTTCCAGATCTTTGATCAAATGAAGGATATTTTGGTCAGTGGTACCTCAGCTTATCTGTTGGGAACAATGAAGGATTCAGTACATAAATATGATTCTGTGTTTTTGAAATGTGATTTCTTTGAACTAACAAAAATAATAAATTTCTTAAAGTTCCCCATTTGAAGTGATATGCATATGTATTATGTGTATATGCGCATACAAAGGATTTTTTATGTAAATGTAAGAAATGTGGTTTTAGTTTTTTAGTTAAGGGCAGGTATTTTCTAATAATACTTATATGGAAATGTTTAACTTACTCTGGATTATTATTCTGTATGTTTTGTTCTATATATCAAATATTTTTTCTTTTTAATTTTCTTGAAATTCTTACAAAGAATATTTTGTTTTGATATATTATTATTCAAAGGATTACAATTTTGCTAATTATTTCTCTTATTCCTGTATTTTAAAAATTGAACTGAAAATATTAGATATTAAAATATTAGCTATTGAACTGAAAATATTAGATATTAAAGCTAAACAGCAAAAATCAGTTATCTTAATTTCATCATGATGTTTAATTTTATTTGCACACAAGATTTGACTTTTTTATATGAATATTTCCCTGATGAATATGGTTTTTATTGATTTCATTGGTACTGCTGTCCCTCATCCATACATACTGCAACTCCTTATTCTTGTCTATCTACAGACTTCCATAGAACATATAGTCAGTGTTCTAGATACCTTCCTCTGCCTCTTTTAAATCTCAAAATTACCATTGTAGCAATCAGGTGGTTCATCTTTTACATCCTTTTCTCCTTACATGACCAGATCATCTCCTTCCCTGGTGATATATATGTCCTTGAATATAATTGTTTCTATTTTTAGTGAAATTGGAAACACAAGTCTAAGTTCATGCTAACAGATTATGATAAGATATTAAAATTGCTACATTTTAACTAGTTTTTTGATAGAAACCAGTCTCCTTCATCCTGCATGTGGCATACTCATTACCACCTTAGTGCTCTTAAGTGCTTATGCTCTTGCAGTCCCATCTGCCCATAGTGCTTTCCTCTAACCACTCTATCCAAATTCTGCTAGTCTTTCAATGTCCAACCACCCTCCATGATTTGCTTCCAATTTACCTCCAGTTTTATTTGATAATATTCATCTTCATGCATTCTGTGTCCTAGGCAAATTCCCTGAATTCAACATGCCATAGCTTATCTTTGTGTACTCATGTAGACTATCAGTCCTGCCTGAAATGTTTACCCTCCTCATTTTTTGTCTTTCACAGTTCTTACCTTCCTTCAGGGCTCAGCTTAAGTTCTTTCTCTATGAAGCCAGCCCTGACCCACCTCCCTGTAGAAAGTAGAGGGAATCACTCATTTTTATTTTTGTGTTCTAGGACCTTACACTTTGGTATTTGATTACATTTAGTTTGGCAGTTTATTGAAAACTGTTGTATTCTTCTTTATACTTCTGATTGTTTTATGTACTTAAGTATTGTCTCCTCTACTAGATTATAAAGTGCTTCAAGTAATAAATCAGATCATGCCTTTATATATCCTCCATAGAGCCTAACCTTAATTTTATATGAATATTAGGCAAATGTTTAATTAATCAAAAAGGGATACTATAGTTGCAAACAAAAAGAAATTAAGAAGTATTATGTTAAAGATAATGTTTAGCAGTTTTGAAAATATAGAACCAAAAAAGGATATATGTAGACACTCCTCAATTTTTAAAACACCCAGTTTATGCATGGCCTATATATGTGAATGGCCTAGTGAGCATGGTTTTTCCTATGAGGTGTAACCATTGAAAGGAATTAGTACCCAAAACCATAGAGTTTTACTGGGAAGGAGGTAACATGTTCACAATGCCTTCCTACTATGGACTGAGAAAGCAATATGATATAGAAGAAAGAATATTAAACTTGAAATCAGGAAAGATCTAGTTTTGACTCCTGGCTTAGACACTTAACTAGCTGTCTGACAATGGGCAAAGATTCAAAGAGCCATTTATTTGTTGAAGGGAGAAGAGAGAAATGCCCCACTACTACCTTGTTTAGGCACAATGGTCATTCTTAACAAACATATTCCTATCTGGACTGGCTCAGACCACATCATCATCCGATTCCAGGCTTAGCTATTTAAAGACCTCCAGGAGTTTGGCCAGTTTTCGTCATTGCTTCAATTCTGTGGAAAGAGGTGTTCACATTTCTGGGAAAAGACAGCAGGATGGTAACACTTTTTAAAACATTAACTCCTTATTATCTGTGATTACATCAAGTGAGGGAGGGGGCTGAATTCATTTAGTCTAAGACCAACTATCCTTCTACATAGAGAAGCATGGGAAGACTTAAGTCTGTATGAACTTGGAGTGAAGTAAGCAGAACTGGGAAAACAATATACATTGTGATGACAGCAACATAAAGAGAGAACAGCAACCACTGAAACTGAACACTGAACTTTTTTGATGTAGCAAAGAAATGGAAACAAAATAGATGCATATTGATTGTGGAATGATTAAACAAATTATGGTATATGAGTTTGATGGAATATTACTGTGCTGTGAGAAATGACAAATATGATGAATACAGAGAGGCATAGAAAGCTTACAGGAACTAATACAGAATGAAGTAAGCAGAGCCCAGAAAACAGTATACAGAATGTCTACAACAATTTAAATGCAAGGAACTCTCAGTACAAATTAATTGAAAATGAATGTTGCAGAATTACAAAGAACTAACATTGTCCCAAACAAGATGTGAACATACCTCCCCCAACTCCTTTGCAGAGGTGGAAGGTGCATGGGTATGGAACGTTGCCTGTATTTTCAGACCTTTTCAATGTATTGATGAAGTATGAAGAAATAGGAAAATGAAAAAGTTTTGAAAGCTTTAAAAACCAAGACCCTTAAGATGAAACAAACATCTATAAACTGAGTCTGAAAAGTAAATCTCAAATACAATTTTTCTTTAAAAAAAAATACTCTTTGTTATATGAAGTGACTCTCTGGAAAGGGGATGGGGAAGTGCAGCTAGGAGAAATTTAGGCAATGTAAAACAAAAGATATCAATAAAAGTTTATTTTTTTAAAAACCATGGAATTATAATGATCACACTTCACCCCAAAGAAAAAATATAAGATACCTCACTCCCTTCTTTATAGAAATAGGCTCTAGTTGTAGAATATTGTAGGTAATGTCAGACTTTTTCAATATGTTGGTTAGTGAGTTACCTGTAAACATTTTTTTAAAAAGAAAGCTATACTTTGAAATTACTTAATGTTTTAAATGTCATGAAATATCTAAGACAAGTAAGGCAATTGTTTGTGTAATTATATTTTCTTATTGGCATCCATTACCATGTTAGTGATTAATAATAAGTACATAATAAGGATATAATATTAAATTTAATACATATATACACTTAAAACACTTGAGAATTCTAAAAATACAATGTATAATAGTATATCATGTATAATAATATATTATAATGTATAATAATATAATAAAGATATAATGACAAGTATGTAATTATTTATAATCTATAAGTGTTTACATAATTGGGAACAGTATTTGATGTAATCTCATCTTGTAAGATTCTTCACAGCAATTTTCATACTTAAATTTACTTAGCTAAGCTCTATTTGGAAGGGGATTCTTTTAGTTCACATTTTCTACACACACATTTTTGAGTCATTTCTAAATTAGCTCTTTGTCAATCATTTCTCTTATAATCTATGTAAATTTTTGTGAAAAAAAAATACTGCATCAAGATCTTGTGAAGTAAACCCCACATGGAAATAGCTATTTTCATATTTGCATTTCTTCTGTATTTAAGATTTACTTTTCAGACTCAGTTTATGGATGTTTGTTTCATCTTAAGAGTCTTGGTTTTTAAAACCTTTAAAACTTTTTCATTTTACTATTTCTTCATACTTCCCAATTATACCCAACTTTTGAAAGTTGGAGCTGGTACAATTTATATGAGTTTAAAAAAACAACAATGGAGAACTAAGAATATAAATGAATATAGATTATTTTATACATACTATTTAGATAAGTACTTGATTTTTTTTTTTGCATACAGTATTAGATTAGACCAGTAAGAAACCAGCTTTTCATTCTTGTTTAATTTTAACCAATCCCCAGTGGTTATCTGCCTCATCTTAACATATGCATCAGAGAAGCTTGTAGACATCAGAGTGAATCGGTTTGCTTTGGGCGCTCATTCCCCATTACAACTTTTTTTTTCTCCAGGATCCCTTGGATTTCTTCATGAAACCCCTGGAGAAATAGCTTCCAATTATTGATGTTAAAAAGTTCAAATTTATATTGTTTATCTCAATTATATTTGTATAATTGAAAAAAAGGAGAGACTTGTTTCAGGTGAATGAAGTGAAAATTTCACCGACATGTTACATGCTTTCTTACTCTAAAATTCTTATGTTTTTATAGTTCTTTGAGTGAACTGTACTCTTATCTGTTTGGTCAAAAGAAGTTTATTGATAAAAACGGTTCAAAGATTGTCTAGACATGTAGCTTACCAGTGATAAAGGTAAATTCCACCTACCTGAGCAAAATCCCTGGCTCTTCTTTTGTTGTAGCCATTGTTTCCACTGTGAAGCTGTGCTTGAAGGGTCATAGGTCTGCAACATACAAGACAGTTTCAGATTAGGCAAATATTACTATATAAATAGAGAGGATTTGTCTTTTTTCTAGGATAATCAGCATAGGAAAAAATGTGGGCGTTGATAAATAACTTGTTTAAGATGATTCCTTATGTCTATGATTACAGGAGCATCTAGGTGACACAGTAGATAGAGCTCCAGGCCTGGAGTCAGAAGGCCTGAGTTTAAATCCAGCCTCAGACACATACTAGCTGTGTGACCCAGGTCAAGTTACTAAACTTCTGTCTGCCTCAGTTTCTTCAGCTATAAAATGGGAATATTGATAGCATCTGCCTTCCTGGGTTGTTGTGAGGATCAAATAAGATAACATTTGTAAAGTGCTTAGCATACTGCCTGGCACATAGTAGGCACTTAACAAATTCTTGTTCTCTTCCCTCTACATGGAGTATTAGATAACCATGTTTAGTAGTAAATAAACAATTCAAATGAACAAAAATAAATAAAAACCTTGTGTAGTTTTGATATTAATTTACATTTCACCTGAAATTCTTTACAAAAATTCTTTAGCATCTTTAGGGCATAGTAAAACAGCATAGAAACCATCTAGTCAACTCCATCATTTTTCCATGAGAAACCAAGGCTCAGGATTTACTGACCTTGATATGGTCACATAGCAGTGATACAGCCAAAACTAGAATGCAGATCTTCTCTATTCTTTTAATCCAGTGCTTTTTCCACTTTGTCAAGTTGAAGGCTATCTTAGTAGAAGAGCTGCTAGTCTCTTATCATGTGTTAAAGTTGTCATCATTATATTTTATATTCGAATTACTTTTTACAAGAAGTAACTTCCTCCACCTTCCTAGAAGTTAAATAAGTAGTAGAACATAATCCCCTACAGGACAGGGGCTGTTTTTGTTTCTGTCTTTGTATTTCTCTTACTATTTGATGGTACGTGGAACAGTCTTAAGTGCTTAATAAAGGTTTGTTGAATGAACTGTATAATTGTTAGCTTTTAGGAAATTAGAAAGAAGACTTGGGGTCTATTGTATATAAAAATGTCTGCATTTGGTTTTGTAAAAAAGCAAAGTATTTATTAGGAAGTTATCAAAATGGTAACCTAAATTGAAATGCTGTCAACTCTCAATTTCTTATGCTTGCAGAATGGAATAGAGATACAAATATCCAAAACAGTAATAATTCTCCAAAATGTGTATTTATCATGTTGATTCTGAAAGTTTACATCTATATGATGGTGACATATATCATAATATGATGCCTGCCTAAGTATATGCTGTAGTTTTTCAGTTTGGCTTGTCCAAAACCTGAGAACAATACGCAGTTGCTGTTTTAAGAGAATAAGAGAGCAATGAAAAGGACAACACAAAGGACAGAGACACCAAATATGAATTAAGCACTTTTATTTAAATTGAAAGAAATGGGGGAGGGGTGTCTTTAGTAAATATGTATTTTAAGGTTGTAATTTTATAGTTCTTTTTTGTGTATCCTTATATACTAGTTCCTTTCAGATCTTACTGATCTAAGGCCTATATTGGGATCAGTTTGGTACTGCAAATAAAATAATTTGTGAAGACATAAAGCAAGAAAAACTGACAAGCCATCCAGCTTTCCCATATGGATTTTTCAGTACAAACCAGCCTGGACTAGGTAGTTGCCTTCACCTCTCAAACTGGGGAAAGTATTAATTTAGTCTAAACTCATGCCTTTGAAAGAGGGCTCACATTTGAAAGTACTTCAGGAGGCCCAGGAAGAAACCAAAATTAAGAATCAACACAAAGACTAAATAGGTTGAATGATGTTTTCAATAAAGAAGTTTAAAGGGGCAGCTAGGTGGCGCAGTGAGTAGATCACTAGCCCTAGAGTCAGGAGGACCTGAGTTCAAATCCAGCCTCAGACACTTGACACATTTAGTAGCTGTGTGACCTTGAGCAAGTCACTTAACCTCAATTGCCCTCCAAAAACAAACAAAAAAAATTTAAAATAGAATTGGCCAAAGATAAACTGAAATGCTTTAATCTTCTTGAGGATAATTGATAGCTGACTTGCTCTCATAAAGTAAAATGTACTTAGTTGTTATTTTATGCCTTTTTTAACATGTGCTGATAAATTTCACTTATAATTTTGACAAAATGTAGTGGGTTTTTTTCACGTAGTCTGAGAAGCTTTCATCTTAAAAAAAAAAGTGAGACAAAAAATACATTAACTGTTGTCTGAATTTTATCATCAACTGCTGCTGTGACTACTTTATTCCAATTAGCATTCCTTCATTTTTTTTACAGGTGACATACTAGAATTCCATGGTCCAGAAGGAACAGGAAAAACAGAAATGCTCTATCATCTGACTGCAAGATGTATCCTTCCAAAATCAGAAGGTGGATTAGAAGTCGAAGTCTTATTTATTGACACAGACTACCACTTTGATATGCTTCGGCTAGTTACAATTCTTGAACATAGACTGTCCCAAAGCACAGAAGACATAATAAAATGCTGTCTTGGAAGATTTTTTCTTGTGAATTGCAGCAGCAGTAACCAGTTACTTATCACCCTTTACTCACTGGAAACTCTGTTTTGTAGCCACCCATCCCTCTGCCTTTTCATTTTAGATAGTTTATCAGCCTTCTATTGGATAGACCGGGTCAATGGAGGAGAAAGCCTTAACTTACAAGAGGTTACTCTGAAGAAATGTTCTAAATTCATGGAGAAGCTTGTAAAAGAATATCACTTAGTTCTCTTTGCAACAACACAAACTATAATGCAAAAAAGTTCAAATTCAACAGAAAGATCATCTTCCTTAAAGCTTTCTTGTGAAGAAGTAGACATAGACTACAGACCCTATCTTTGCAAGTCATGGCAGCAAATGGTCAACCATAGAATATTTTTTTCCAGACATGATAATTCTGAAATTGGCAACCAGATGTTTTCAATAGTGTCATGTGATATGAAAAGCAACAGTATAATAAAGCGTTTATTTAGTATTAGAGAAAGTGGGGTTCATTTTTATTAATCTGTATCAGAAATAACCTACATACAGGTATTATTTTCAGGGTATCTGAAAATTTCTCCCCCTTGATAAAAATGCTTTAATATCAGCATTTCTGAATTTTAAAGACTGCAAAGGTTAACATCAATATCTCAATAAATTACTCACAATATTTCTTAAATAAGAATAATTTCAGGTATGAGGAAATACATATTCTGTTCTTAGGTCATCATGGGCTAAATAACAATATCAGTGCTTTGATTTTGATTAAAACCTATGCAAAAGATAAGTGTATTTAATTTTAAATAAAAGAGGGTTTTGTAATTTTGTGTCGTGTCTTTGGTTGCTTAATTAAGTAATCATAATCTTAAACTCACTGCAATCCTGATTTACTATATCCTTTTAGAAAAGTGTAAATATATAAAACGTTGAAATGGCATCATTTGTATATGCAAACACTTAAATAGCATTGTTATATAAAGGACGAAATTAATCATCTACCTACTTGCTTTGTATTACTTAGAATACCATACAGATAAAGGAATGCTTAAAATACCATACAGATAAAGTAAGTGCTTAATTGGCAGAGTAGATAGGTAGAGAACAGATCTAGGCCTTTTTAAATACATATAATGTAACTGGTTACGAAAGGTACCGTATGTGATGCTTACTTTTGAAGTTGTTACTGCTGTCCACAGGTTAACAATAACTACGCCTATTGGTCTAATTCTAAAATAGCATATACTACTGGTCTTTTCTACGAGCAGTAGTAGACTAACCAGACTAGCCTGAGTTTTGGTGCTCTTCTGAGGTAACTAAGCTGCTTATTGTGATTCATGTATGGTCAGAAGCAGGGAGGGAATTGTGAGTTGGAACAGACTTAGAGCATCCCTTAGCAATAAGATCAGACCTATGGACTTTGTTTTACCTTTAGCTTTAGTATTGTTATTATTTTGGCTTTGAACATGACATAGAATTTTCCATTTCTGCCAGTTAGAATAAAAGCAATTGTTTAGATAGATAAAGCAATTTTATTAAACAGTTACTATGCACCAGGCACAGTGCCACAAATTCATGTCTTATTGTTAAGGAATTAGTGATAAATAAAATGAACTTTTCTGTTAACTTAAAAATTATCAATTCTATAACTACTAGTAGTATCAATACTCTTAGCAATGACTTGAAGTCATAATAAATATTTGTTACATGACTTGTTGAAGAAATGAAACGTAACTGTTTAATCAAAAATTTTCTGTAACTGAAAATTGTACTGATGGAGACTAAGGGTTAGTATGCAAGACACAGTAGACAAGAACCAACTCAGGTTCTAGAAAGCAAAGTTTGATTTGAGTAGCTTAAGGGAAGCCATGAGGAGTGTCCATTCCCTCCCTAACCCTTGTATAGTAATAGATACAGCTACATTGTAAGGATTAATGCTTGTTTATCTTAATTCTCTCAGACGTTTAAACGGCATTTAATTCTTGTTACAAAAATCATTCCCAATAACTTAGAAGGCACTCTTCCAAACTTTTTATGAGATAAATAATGGGTCTGATGCCAAGCCAAACACGGATAAAAGAAGAGAATGATCACTAAAAATCTATGTCCTCAAGGAATGATGCAAAAAGAAGTTTTAATGTTATTAAAGAGGCTATAGCCATATGCTCATATTTTTCCTCACATGAGCAAGTTAGATATATAATAGGGATAGTTCACTATTAAGAAAACAATTAGTATAGTCATATTAAAAAATACATTCTTGTATCAATATATACAGGAAAAAGCCCTTAATAAAATATAGCACTCATATATGTTAACCCTAAAAAGCATTGGCAGGGAAGGCCACTTCTTTAATATGATCAAACGTATATATCTAAAAGCAAAAGCTAGTATCTGCAAAAATGAAATACAAGAATCTTGAAATAAGCACAAGGGTAAAGATTTTTTTTTCCTCTTTAATTTATTATTTATTTTTAGCATTCTTTTTCTTTTTATATTTTGAATTCCAAATTCTCTCCCTCCCTCTCACACCTCCCTCACCCACTGAGAAGGCAAGCAAATGATATCAATTATACATGTGAAATCATGCCATACCACAAAAAAGTGAGAAAATTATACTTCAGTTTGCACTCAGAGTTCTTCATCAATTTTCTCTCTGGAGGTAGATAGCATTTTTTCATTGTGAGTCCTTTGGAATTGTCTTGGATCATTGTATTGCGCAGAGTAGCCAAGTCTTTCACAGTTGGTCATCATTGCAAGATTGCTGTTACTTTGCACAATGATCTCCTGCCACTGTTGCAGCCACCTCTAAGGTCCCTTGCTGGTGCTGCCAAACTGATGCCCATCCTGATGTCACAGACATCTCCTGTTCATCATAGTCATCTTAGATGGAAAAATACCTCATTCTGATCTCTTGTTGGCTCTGCTGCTTCAAAGTTATTTGAGGAATTATTTCAAAATTGTTTGAAGGGGAATGTTGGGAGAGTTCAGCTAGGTTGCTGCCTGTACTCCATCTACAAGGTTGTTTATTGATACAGTTATTGAATAAAGAAATGAAAGGTATTAAACACCGGCAAAAAAAAATCACTGTTAACACACAATATTATGGTTTTCTTAGAAAACTCCAGAGCATCAGCAAAGAAACTAATTTAGACAATAGCTTCACTAAAGTAACGAGTTATAAAATCACAAGAATCATCATTATTTCTGTATAGCACTAATGAAACCCTCCAGAAGGAAATAGTCCAAAATATCTACAAAATGCATGAGTTAACCTAATGGTGCACATTGAAGACATAAATACAGTCACAAAACTCTTTAAGTAAATGAAGACAAATAACTGAGGGAAAGTTCATTGTTCATTGTTGGGCATCCCAGTGACTATACTACCTAAATTAATTTATAAATTTTCTGTTAACCAAATTGTTTTAAAAAATCCATTTGGAAGATTAAAAATGCTAGAATCACCAGAGAGTTGATGAAAAAGGAGAAATGAAGCATGTATACCATTATCAAATCTCAAATTATTTTATTTATTTATTTTTCTCTTTTTTTTAGTTAATTTATTTCGTTTTCAGCATTAATTTTCACAAGAGTTTGAATTACAAATTTTCTCCCCATTTCTACCCTCTCGCCCACTCCAAGATGGCGTATATTCTGGTTGCCCTGTTTCCCAGTCAGCCCTCCCTTCTGTCACCCCACTCCCCTCCCATCCTCCTTTCCCTTCCTTTCTTATAGGGCAAGATAAATTTCTATGCCCCATTGCCTGTGTATCTTATTTTCTAGTTGCATGCAAAAACTTTTTTTTTTGTTTTTAAACATCTGTTTTTAAAACTTTGAGTTCCAAATTCTCTCCCCTCTTCCCTTCCCACCCACCCTCCCTAAGAAGTCAAACAATTCAACATAGGCCACATGTGTATCATTATGTAAAACCCTTCCACAATACTCATGTTGTGATAGACTAACTATATTTTGCTCCTTCCTAATCTATCCCCTTTTATTGAATTTTCTCCCTTGACCCTGTCCCCTTTCGAAAGTGTTTGTTTTTGATTACCTCCACCCTCATCTGCCCTCCCTTCTATCATCCCACCTTTCTTTTATCTTCTTCCTCCTTCTTTCCTGTGGGATAAGATACCCAATTGAGTTTGTATGGTATTCCCTCCTCAGGTCAAATCTGATGAGAGCAAGATTCACTCATTCCCCCTCACCTGCCTTCTCTTCTCTTCCTATAGAACTGCATTTTCTTGCCACTTTTATGCAAGATAATTTACCCCATTCTATCTCTCCCTATCTCCCTCTCTCAATATATTCCTCTCTCATCCCTTAATTTTATTTTATTTCTTTTAGATATCTTCCCTTCATCTTCAACTTACCCTGTGCCTGCTCTCTCTCTATATATATACACATACATATATACATACATACACACTCACATATACATATATATACATAAACATATATATATATATGTGTGTGTGTGTGTGTGCATATTCCCTTCAGCTACCCTAATACTGGGGTCTCATGAATCATACACATCATCTTTCCATGTAGGAATGTAAACAGAACAGTTCAACTTTAGTAAGTCCCTTGCAATTTCTTTTTCTTGTTCTTTTTCTTGATTACCTTTTCATGCTTCTCTTGATTCTTGTGTTTGAAAGTCAAATTTTCTATTCAGCTCTGGTCTTTTCACTGAGAAAGCTTGAAAGTCCTCTATTTTATGGAAAGTCCATATTTTGCCTTGGAGCATGATACAGTTTTGCTGGGTAGGTGATTCTTGAATTTAATCCTAGCTCCATTGACCTCCAGAATATCGTATTCCAAGCCCTTCGATCTCTTAATGTAGAAGCTGCTAGATCTTGGATTATTATGATTATGTTTCCACAGTACTCAAATTATTTCTTTCTGGCTGCTTACAGTATTTTCTCCTTGATCTAGGAGCTCTGGAATTTGGCGACAACATTCCTAGGAGTTTTCTTTTTGAGATCTATTTGAGGAGACAATCGGTGGATTCTTTCAATTTCTACTTTACCCTCTGCCTCTAGAATATCAGAGCAGTTCTCCTTGATAATTTCTTGAAAGATGATATCTAGGCTCTTTTTTTGATCATGGCTTTCAGGTAGTCCAATAATTTTTAAATTATCTCTCCTGGATCTATTTTCCAGGTCAGTGGTTTTTCCAATGAGATATTTCACATTGTCTTCCATTTTTTCATTCCTTTGGTTCTGTTTTATAATATCTTGATTTCTCATAAAGTCACCTTCCACTTGCTCCAATCTCATTTTTAAGGTAGTATTTTCTTCAGTGGTCTTTTGGACCTCCTTTTCCATTTGGCTAATTCTGCCTTTCAAGGCATTCTTCTCCTCATTCATTGGCTTTTTGGAGCTCTTTTGCCATTTGAGTTAGTCTATTTTTTAAGCTGTTGTTTTCTTCAGTATGTTTTCAGTATTTTTGGGGGTCTCCTTTAGCAAGTCATTGACTTGTTTTTCATGGTTTTCTCGCATCCTTCTCATTTCTCTTCCCAATTTTTCCTCTACTTCTCTAACTTGGTTTTCCAAATCCTTTTTGAGCTCTTCCATGGCCTGAGACCAGTTCATATTTTTCCTGGAGGCTTTTCTTGTCGGCTCTTTGACTTCGTTGACTTCTTCTGGCTGTGTGTTTTGGTCTTGTCACCAAAGAAAGATTCCAAAGTCTGAGACTGAATCTGGGTGCGTCTTCGCGGCCTGGCCATATTCCCAACCAAATAACTTGACCCTTGAGTTTTTCAGCAGGGTATGACTGCTTGTAGACTAAAGAGTTCTATGTTCCATGCTTAGGGGGATGCACCAACTCTGCCACACCAGCATTCCTCCTTCCCCAAGAACCCCCAACCCAGACTGGGCTTAGATCTTCAGCAGACTGTGTACTCCTGCTCTGAACCTCCACTTAATTCCTCCCACCAGGTAGGCCTGGGGCCGGAAGCAACTGCAGCTGTACTTCTGTAGCTGCCCCACCTCCACTGCCCTGGGGGTGTTCGCTGAACCCACGAACTCCTTCCACTCCCGCAGCTTTTCCCACTAACCTTCTCTGTTGTCTTTGGTGTTTGTGGGTTGAGAAGTCTGGTAACTGCTGCAGCTCACTGATTCAGGGCGCTAGGGCATGCTCCGCCCGGCTCCTGGTCTGGTTGGTCCGCACCGCCCACATCGGGCTCTGCTCCACTCCCAGCTCGGTGCAGGATAGACCTCACCCAGAGACCATCCAGACTGTCCTGGGCTGGAGCCCTGCTTCCCTCTGCTATTTTGTGGGTTCTGCAGTTCTAGAATTGGTTCGGAGCCATTTTTTATAGGTTTTTGGAGGGACTCGGCCAGGAGTTCACGCTAGTCCCTGCTTTCCAGCTGCCATCTTGGCTCTGCCCCCCCTCAAATTATTTTAAATCAATCATTCAAACTATAGAGTATGAGTTAAAAAATAGAATAAATCAGTAGGAGAGACTAGATAGGCAAAATCCAAAGCCACTCAAACCTAGCATTTTGGTATTCAGTAAATCTAAGACCATAAACAAACGAGAATAACTATTCAACAAAAATTGGTGGGGAAACTGGAAAGCAATTTGAAGAAGTTAAATTAGACCAATATCTTATACCATATAGCACAACATACACCAAATGTGCCCAAGGTATAAAATTTTTAAGAAAAAAAGTCAAAGGATTTGGAGGAGAATAGAAGGAGGAGGTTACTTTCACAGATATAATTAAGGGGAAAATGATAGAAATCACAAAAGGTAAAATAGATGACTTTGAATATATAAAATTAAAAAGCTTTTGTAGAAATAAAATGTAACTAGGGTAAGAAGAGGAATCATCAGGGAGAGAAAAAAAACTTTAAATATCCCTGATAAAAGTCTACCATCTAAGAGATAAAAGAATTGACTCCTATGTAAGACCAAGAGCCATTCCTCAGTTGATAAGTGGTTAAAGGATGGAGACAATTTTCAAAATAAGCTTTGTGCAGCAACACAATAAAGAGTTTGGAGTCCGAGACCTAAGTCAGAAAAGGCATTTATTATTCTTTCTCATGAGAAAGGACACCACCCAAGCAAGAGAAGTCAGGGGTGTTTTAATTTTTTTTATATTTATTCGGTCTGAATAAATGGGTACATTCCTTGAACAGAATACAGGAGAGTACAAAGGACCCAGATGGATGGCAGTCCTTTTATTGACACCCCCCCGCTTCGAATCTTTCACCAGGCTCTTCATTGGCCAGATACAACAACCCTGTGACTGCCTATGTCATGCCCTCCGCAAATGGCTCTTTTAAGCATGTGTACAAGCCTTTCTCTCAAGAGCTCTGATTAGAACTAGTTCTAACCAGTCACCTGACTTACATTCTGCTCAAGCTGGGTGGGGGAGGGGGGCAGGGGGAGAGAAGAAGAGGGATACTTTCTGTGGAAACAAAACTGTCCCCCCCCCCCCATTTCTTACAAAGCTATCAAAAGCCGCTTGAAAGATTGCTCCTAATCACTGATAATAAGAGAAACGCAAACTAATACAGCTCAAATTTTGTCTTCTACCTCTCCAATGCAAAGATAATAAACTGAGCTGTTAAGTAACTTGACAAAGGTGATGTAGCTGGGATGAGTCAGGATCAGGTCCTTCCAACCTCAAGTCCATCCCTCTACTCTCTTCCGCTTACTTTTAGTGTTAGGGCTAACCAGCTTTGTTATAAAAGGAATCCTATGTTATCTAGAAAATATAACAAACCAGGATCAATCAACAATCTTTAAGTTCTTCTTACTACGTGTGAGACATTGTGCTAAGCACTGGAGATACAAAGAAAAAGAAGAAAAATACATCTACCCTTAAGACCCTTACATTCTAATGGGAGAGATAACATATACATATTAAGTACATGTACAAGATCCAGAGAAGATGGAAGTAATTTTAGAAAGGAAGGCACTGGTAGGTTGGGGAAACCTGTAAAAAGCCTCCTATAGAAAATGAGCCTTGAAGGAAAGTTGGAGGTAAAGAGGAAGAACATTCCAGGCATAGGAACCACCAGTGCAAAGGCAGAGATGGGAGATTAATTGTTATTTTTCATGTAGGCCAGTATGATAAGAGAGAGAGAGAGACAGTGAGTTCTCGTCTGGCTTCAGGCATTCAATGGCTCTCTGTGACCAAGGCACTTAACCTCTGTCTGCCTTAGTTTATTCATCTATAAAATGGAAATAATAATAGTAGGGATGTTGTGAGGATAAAATGAGATTTGTAAAGTACTTTGCAAACCATGTGTATGTATATGTATGTATGTACACATATATACACAGATGTGTATATGCATATACTGTTATACATACATACACACAGATGTGTATATGCATATACTGTTATACATACATACATACAACTGCATATACATATGTGTATGCATACATATGTATGTGTATATCAAATCCATCCCTAGTCCATGTACACACACACATACTCATCATCTGTCCTTTAAGATCCATCCTTGTTAATTTTGGAAAGACTCTTTGCCTAGTTGGGTGCTAGTTAATGAAACTTTTAGAAACAGCAATTCTTAGAGATCATCGGGGAAGTAAGTAGTAGCCATTAGGTTGCAATCAGAAATCTTGAAAGAAGAGGAAAGATTATCCACAAAGCCTAATAGAAAGAATGGGTGAGAGTAGCTTGGAAGTAAGAAGACGTGGGTTCTAGTCCCAGTTCTATCTCATCTGTAAAACAGGAAAATATTTGCTGTGCCTCACAGGACTTCTAAACATAAAATGAGCTTGGGAACTTATATATCAGTATTTTATATGTACTAATCCCTATTCATTAGAATTTTGGTTTTATTGTAAATATAGTAAAAACTGCATTCAGATTATGCTACTGTAATTTAGAAAAGGGTCTAGCTAAAGCTTACCTTTGTTTATGAAAGGCTTTCTTCATTATGCAGACTAATAGGTATAAAGAAAGAATATTTAAATTATTAGAACTAATAGCCTGCCTTTGGGGTACATTTACAGATAAACAATTGATATATTAATTACGTAGCACAGAATTTCAGTCGAGAGAGATTTTAAAGTCTAGTCCCATCCACTCCCAAAAAGGAAATTTCCTCTGCAGCATACTCAGTAGTGTGTGTTCCACGAGGCTGGGCCCTAGGCCCTCTTCTCTTTTCCTGTACTCATTACCCCACCAAATGCTTTGCTTGCTTTAGACAACATCTCCAACATCATGCTCCAGGATGCTCATCACTAGAAATCTCATCGCAGTGGAGATGGCTTTAGCTTTGGTACTCATCACTTCCTCATTACCCTCAGTTCCCTCTTTCTCCTTTCCCATTGGATGGCAGAGCAAAAAACTCCTCCCAACACCTCCTTTTATATAGAAGTTTCAGAAATTCCAGCCAGCTTTTCATTTCCTACCAGCTGCTATGCTTGGTTTCAATTCCACAGACAGCCAGTATTCTCTGCCTATCCTTGAGTGCAGGGACTATCTTTCTTTTTCACCAATACTTAGCACAGTGCCTGGCACATAGTAGGTGCCTAATATATGTTTCTTGACTGTTAATTATTTAAATTGGTGATCTTATCAACTCCTAGGGATTCAATTATCATTTCTATGCTGATGATTCTCAGATCTATCCATCCAATTCTATCCTCTCTGCTCATTTCCAGAATTGCATCTCCAACTGCATATTAGACATCTCAAAATAAAGGTCCAGTAGACTTCTTAAATATGGGGCAGCGAAGTGGTGCAGTGGATAGAGTGCCAGGCCTGCATCAGGAAGACTCACTCCTGAGTTTAAATTTGGCCTCAGACACGTAGAAGCTGTAGGACACTGGGCAAGTCACTTAACCCTGTTTGTCTCCATTTCCTCATGTGTAAAAGGAGCTGGAGAAGGAAATGGCAAACCTCTCCAGTATCTTTGCCAAGAAAGAGGTCAGGAAGACTCAGATGTAACTGAACAACAACAGTCATCATAAACACAACATAGACAAAACTGAACTCCTGATCTTTTCCCTCAACCCTCCCCTCTCTCTAATTTCCCTCGTGCTGTTGAAGGTACAACCATCTTCCCCATCACTGAGGCTCACAACCTAATGTCACCCCCGACTCCTCTCATCCCTCATATCCAATCTGCTGCCAGGACTTGTCAAATTTACCTGCGTGACAGCTCTCACATATTACCCTTTTGCCTGTCTTTATACCAATCCTGCTGTGGGCCCTTATCACCACATACCTGAACTTTTGCAATAACCTGCTCGTTGGTCTTCCTGCCACAAGTCTCTTCTCCCCACCGCAGTCTATTCTCTACTCAGCTATCAAAATGATCTTCCTAAAGTACAGGTCTGAAAACATCACCCCTTACTCAATAAACTCCAGTGGCTCCCTATCAGGATCCTTCAGGATCAAATATAAAATCTTTTGTTTGGCATTCAAAGCCCTTCATAATTTGCCCCCTCCTTTACAGCCTTCCTACACTTATTTCCCACCACATACTGTGAACCAGTGACACTGGCCTCTTTGCTGTTCCTTGAACTCTAAGACATTCCATTTCTAGTCTCCAGGCATTTTCTCTGGCTGTTCACCATGCCTGAAATGCTCTCTCTCTTCATCTCCATGTCCTGTTTTCCCTGGCTTCTTTCAAGTCCCGGCTAAAATCTTATGTTCTACAAGAAGACTTTCTCAATCTTTCTTTCTAATGCCTTTCTTACTCTCAATTTTATTTTTTATTACTCTCAATTTATCCCCTGTGTATAGCTTATTTGTACATAACTGCATGTTGTCTCCCCACCACCTCCCCCCCACCCCTTAGATTGTGCATTCTTCAAAGTCAGGGACTGTTTTGCCCTTCTTTGTATTCCCAGCACATAGGACAGTAATTAGCACAGAGTAGGCACTTCATATCTATGCTTGAAAGTCATCGATCAGGCTTTTAACGACCTCCATTAAGGGGGACCCATTTCTTCCAAAGGCAGCCCTTTGCATTTTCACATACCTCTTATTGTGTGTGTAGGTATGTTTTTAAACTAGACGTGGTTTTTATCGGTGTCAGCAACTGCAGGTAAGGAACTTCCTCTATCAAAGCTGATTGGCACCTACTCTGCAGCTTCATATCATGTAGGTGGCCAATGACAAGTGTGGCACATGGAGTCAGAAAGACCAGAGTTTCAATCCTGCCTCAGATGCTTAATAGTGTGTGACCTTGGAAAAGTCACTTAACCTCTCTGTGCCTCAGTTCCCTCATCCGTAAAATGGGGATGATAAGAGCACTTGCTTTTTAAGGTTTTTGTGAAGATAAGTAAGGTAGTAATTGCAAAGTACTTAGCACAATGCCTGGCACATTCCAAACACATAAATATTATTGTCTAAGGTTACACATAGGTAGTAACAAATGCAACTGAACTCAGGTCCTCTAACTCTAAATTCAGTGTTTTTTCCACTGTACCATATTTAGTTTCATCTAGATTTTTACTATTTGATCAGACTTTAGAGCCCAACCTCTTCATTTTACAGATGAGAAATCTGAGGCCTAGAAAGTTAAAGTGATTTGTCCAGAGTCACATGGCTACTAAGAGGCAGAAGTAGGATGGTCAGATAGGCCAAATGATCTTGCCACATAGCATCTTACTTCCGAGCCAGATGTCCATTAAAAGCTTTGTTTTTAAAATAAAAAAAAAAGCTTTGTTTTTCCCTGAGAATGAAAAGAATTGCCCTTGAACTTCAGCCTTCACCAAACCATTGAAAAGATGATAATTTTCATTTACAGATTTGCCTAATGAAAAAGAAATAGAATTCCCAAAAGGATTTTTTTTAACTGCAGTTACATTACTGATTTGCTTTTTTGAAATGAAGAGCTTTTTCATTTCTGTATTACATTTTTTTTTGCATCAGTTCAAGGTTATGTTACTAGTTTATTTGCACCAGCTGCTTCATATGCCATGGAATTTGGTTTATTGCTGTAATTCCTTGGCTGTTTTTAATTTCCATTGGATTGTTTATAACCTTGATTTGAAATATTAGATTCAAAATCATCTCTCAAAAAAAAAAAAAAACAACACAACAGGATGTTCTGGTATTTGTTTGCTTTTAAATTTTTCTTTGGAAAAAAATCTGCCCCGTGAACTAAAGTAACATCTATATAGGGAGCATTTATTTTAAATAAATCAGTTCTATTGAATATTGGATAAAATGAATTAACAAAATAGGATGCTAACTCATTTTTCAACTTTGAACTTCAGGAACTGTCAGACTAGGGTTAAACAATGGCATCTGCTGAAGTGTGATAATACAGTCTAGTTCTATTAGACCCAGGCAGACAGAAGGGGAAGGGTTAAACTCCCAAACTGAGTGTAGTTTTAGGAATTCCCCTGACATGACAGAAATTCCAGTAATATAGATAAATGGAGATGGGGAAGGAGTGAAGCCACACCAGCGACTGGGAGATCCCCAAGAAGCAATTCCACGCTGAGTTGGTACACCTTTCAGTACCATATCCCAGGTCTGGCCATTGTGGCCTATTCCTTGCCAAAAGTTTTCAAAACATTATAATTGGGGTTTTTTTCCATAGGAACTTCTTGATCTTGTCATGGAAATCAAGGAAAATAGTACTCACTTCATAGAAATATACTTCATAAGCCAGTTTTACTCACATATTTCCCATTCACTGAGTTTCCTTGGGCAAAACTCTTGGTCTCTAAAGTTATAAATTACTGAGGAATTGCCAATGAACACTGGAATAGGGAGTTCCTTCACTAGAATCTGATGAGGGCACAGTCTCTGGGAACCCCTTGAACCCTTGAACTCTCCTTGAATCTTCCCACTTGATCTGGCCTTGGCCTGAGGCT
Organism: Trichosurus vulpecula; assembly: GCF_011100635.1. Taxonomy (NCBI): domain Eukaryota; kingdom Metazoa; phylum Chordata; class Mammalia; order Diprotodontia; family Phalangeridae; genus Trichosurus; species Trichosurus vulpecula. The sequence goes on from NC_050577.1 coordinate 92,293,888, forward strand.
ATAACCATTAGGCCCAAATGCCTACCTTGATCCTCCCACTCAACCTGGCCTTGGCCTGAGGCTATAACCATCAGGCTAAACAGGACAGCTGTCTGACCCACTGGGACCTGCTGAGGTCAGGCCCCAGAAGCACATCCAAAATGCTTGGAGAGCGTGGAGGGGGATTGGGAGAGGGGGAGGCTCACATACCTTTAGTCTTGGCTAGAGAACGTGAGATTAGCAGTTCTTCCTGGTCAGGGAACCATAAATAAAGAGGGTTTGGGGTGCAGGGTGCTTGGCACCCCAAAGTACCGACACACTGGGTCCTGCCGAAAGAATTCGGTCTGGGGTGGCCAGAGGAGGGGTCTAGGGAAGGACTTAAGGAGGAGTCTAAGGAGGAGCCTGAAAGGACTGGGATGAAGTCCCGGGTGGGGGAAATAGCTGAAGGCTATATGGAAATGACAACCCATAAAGGGCTGGGGTAGTGGAGCTAGGGTATAGATATTTTGATCAGGTTTAAGGATGGGAAACAGGATTAAGGGCGGGAGGTCGTTGGGAAGACAAGATTAAGGGTAGGAAACAGCTGGACAATAGAGGACTGGGCAAGGTAGGCATTTGGGCTTAATGGTTATAGCCTCAGGCCAAGGCCAGGTAGAGTGAGAAGATTCAAGGAGAGTTCAAGGGTTCAAGGGGTTCCCAGAGACTGTGCCCTCATCACTAGGGAGGGACTTAAGGATGAGGTCAGACTCCCGGGTGGGGGAAATAGCTGAAGGCTATATGGAAATGACAACCCATCAAGGGCTGGGGTAGCAGAGCTAGGGTATAGATATTTTGATCAGGATTAAGGATGGGAAACAGGATTAAGGGTGGGAAACAGCTGGACAATAGAGGACTGGGCAAGGTAGGCATTCGGGCTTAATGGTTATAGCCTCAGGCCAAGGCCAGGTCAAGTGGGAAGATTCAAGGAGAGTTCAAGGGTTCAAGGGGTTCCCAGAGACTGTGCCCTCATCAGTATGAGGTGGTGGAGTATGGGAGGAAGGAAGGACAGAATCATTGGAAGAAGAAATGAAGCCTGGGATTACAAGAAGAGGAAATGGGAGGAAGGGGAAATGAATCATGTAGTCCCAGAGACACCACAACACTAGGAACACTGATCCCAACACACCCGCACCACTATGGATGGGGTCTGGAGTTCAATTAAAATCCCCTCCTAATTACAGATTACAACACATGGTTAAAGGTTCTACAGACTTTCTTAACTTAGGATAGTATCCTGGCAAACTTGGCAATGATCTTAAATCCTCAGGTATCCCCAAAATATGGACCTAGCAGCTAACTCTTGCCTCCTTGATCTGAGTAAACACTTTTGCTGGTTTAATCAAAAGATACCCTTTATACCATCCAATTATTTTATTCCTACTCTATTTCTTCAGTGGTGACAGATTTTCTTTTTTATGGCCTGATAACAGCTGTCTACTTACTTCTAAGGGCTGCATAAACAAAACTTTTCCCCAATACTTTTCTTTTTGCTTTGTACCTGTGGATTCTGATGAGGGCACAGTCTCTGGGAACCCTTTGAACCTTTGAACTCTCCTTGAATCTTCCCACTTGATCTGGCCTTGGCCTGAGGCTATAACCATTAGGCCCAAATGCCTACCTTGATCCTCCCACTCAACCTGGCCTTGGCCTGAGGCTATAACCATTAGGCCCAAATGCCTACTTTGCCCAGCCCTCTATTGTCCAGCTGTTTCCCACCCTTAATCCTGTTTCCCATCCTTAATCCTGATCAAAATATCTATACCCTAGCTCTGTTACCCTAGACCCCTCCTCTGGTCACCCCAGACCACCCCTCAATCCCTCCCACAACCTTTGTGTATATAATTTCCATCTTGCCTCCATGAAGGTGGTCAGATCCAATGTAGCTCAGATTGATCTGGCCCGCTTTCCTTACAGGAGTCACAAGGGGTGGGATGTCTTGGGGCAGGCCTATTTGGCTAACTCTTAACAAACTTTATCTTTTCCCTTGGCTGAGAAAGCTTGAGTCGAATTCTTTCGGCAGGACCCGGTGTTTCTGTACTTTGGGGTGTCGAGCACCTCTCACCCCAAACCCTCATCACTAGACCCCTCTTCTGGTCACCCCAGACCACCCCTCAATCCCTCCCACAACCTTTGTGTATATAATCTCCATCTTGCCTCCATGAAGGTGGTCAGAACCAATCTAGCTCAGATGGGTCTGGCCCTTTTTCCTTACAGGCGTCGCAAGGGGTGGGATCTCTCGGGGCAGGCTTATTTGGCTAACTCTTAATAAACTTTATCCCTTCCCTTGGCTGAGAAGGCTTGAGTCGAATTCTTTCAGCAGGACCCGGCGTGTCGGTACTTTGGGGTGTCGAGCACCTCTCACCCCAACCCTCATCAATAAGTTTTTCAGCAATCAAATTAATTTGGTTTTTATTTTTTAATTAAAGCTCACTACTTCACTTTGGTATGGGGTTTTATGTCATGTTCCTTTTGGACATGCTGTACACCTTGATGTCTATTTTTAAGTCACAATTAGTGTGCTGTTTAGGTGGCATGGACAATATTCAAAGATGATACTGAAGCAGCAGATGGTACAGTGAATAGAGAGTGAGACTTGGCATCAGGAAGTTCTGAGTTACATTTAGCTTCCACTGCTTACTAGTAGGATGACCTTGAGCAAGTCTGTGCCTCAATTTCTTCATCTCTGAAATTTAGATAATAATAACAGGATTGCTGTGAAGATTAAATGAGATATTTGTAAAGTACTTTGCAACCCTTAAAGCAATATACGTTAACTATTATTATCATTAATAATGGTAAAGCAAAGCTCAGATACCACTTCCTCTAAGAGGCTCTTCTTGATCCCTCCTGTTATCATGGCTCTCTTCCTCCGGAAATTACCTTGTATATCTTTATATGGATTTTGTTTTAGTTTCTTGGTTGTATGTATCCCAACTGAGGAATGTTAACTCCTTGAAGGGAAGGACTTTCATTTTTGTCTTTGTGCCACGGGTGCTTTTAATTTAATTTTAATTGAAGTGAATTTTGAAAGAGGAGCTACAGTATAGTACAATACAGTACAGGCGCTAGGGTATAGATATTTTGATCAGGATTAAGGATGGGAAACAGGATTAAGGGTGGGAAACAGCTGGACAATAGAGGATTGGGCAAGGTAGGCATTTGGGCTTAATGGTTATAGCCTCAGGCCAAGGCCAGGTGGAGTGGCAAGATTCAAGGAGAGTTCAAGGGTTCAAGGGGTTCCCAGAGACTGTGCCCTCATCACTTATGATGTTGAGCTTCCTGAGCCATTTCATCACTCTCTCATTAGCCATGCTTAGTGATGAGTTTAAAGAAAATGAAGGCAGGGAACCATAGGTTTTTAGGGGTGCTTGAGACCCCAAAATACCAACATGCCGGGTCCTGCCAAATGAATTAGACTCAAGCCTTCTCAGCCAAGGAAAACAAAGTTTATTAAAGATTCGCCATATTGGGTAGCCTCTGAGGGAGTCTGAGTATATGTGACGCTAATGCCAGCGGGCCAGAACAATCCGAGCAGAGCTAGTTTGAATCTAAGCACCTTCATGGAGGCAAGATGAGACATTTTCAGAAAGACTGTGGGAGGGATCTAGGGATGATCAAGTAGTCTGGGGTGACTAGAGGAGGGGTTTAGGGAGGGTGTTGAGAAGGAGTCTAAGGAGGATCTTGATGGGGCTCAGGTAACTAGAGGTCAGACTCCAGGAGTGAGATTAAGGGTGGGAAAAAGCTGAAGGCCACCTGGAGATAACAGACAATACTGGGCTAGTCTAGTTTAAGGGTAACAGATTTGGGCCTATCGATAAGGAAAGGCTTATGGCCTCAGGTGAAGGCCAGATCTAGTGGGAAAATTCAAGGAGAGTTCAAGGGGGTTCCCAGAGATGTACCCCATCACTTAGCATTTAGAATTTTCACTGGCAGTCCTCCATGCCTAGAACTCTCTCCTCATTCCTGGCTTCCTTGGCTTCCTTTAAGACTCAACTAAAGTCACACCTTCTTACAAGAAAATTTTCCCGGTCCTGCTTAATCTTAGGTTTTACTTCTAATTGTCCTGCATATATCTGTACACAATATCCGATATATAGCTTGTTCAAACATAGTTGTTTGTAAATTGTCTCTCCCATTAGACTGTGAGCTCTTTGGAGTAGGCCCTGTGTTTCTAGCCTTTGTAACCCCAATGCTCAGCACAGTACCTGGCACATGGTAGGCGCTTAGTAAATGCTAATTCATCAATTAATTGCCATGAAGTCTTATTAACAAAACTGAAGAGGTTTGGGGTTGAGGGGTGCTCGACACCCCAAAGTACCAACACACCAGGTCCTGCCGAAAGAATTCAACTCAAGCCCTCTCAGCCAAGGGAAAAGACAAAAGTTTATTAAGGGTTAGCCACATTGGTCTGCCCCAAGAGATCCCACCCTTTGTGACGCAGGCCAGGTCAATCTGAGCTAGATTGGATCTGAGCACCTTCATGGAGGCAAGATGGAGGTTATATACACAAAGATTGTGGGAGGGATTGAGGGGTGGTCTGGGGTGACTAGAGGAGGGGTTTAGGGAAGGACTTGAGGAGGAGTCTAAGGAAGAGCTTGAAGGGACTGGGATGAGGTCAGACTCCAGGGTGGGAAATAGCTGAAGGCTACATGGAAATGACAGACAATAGAGGGCTAGGGTAACAGAGTTAGGGTATAGATATTTTGACCAGGATTGAGGGTGGGAAACAGCTGGACAATAGAGGGCTAGGCAAGGTAGACATTTGGGCCTAATGGTTATAGCCTCAGGCCAACACCAGATCAAGTGGGAAGATTCAAGGAAGAGTTCAAGGTGTGTGGGATGGATTTTACGAATCCAAGAATTAAAAACAAAGGCATCTCAAGGTGAAAGTAGAAAGGAAAATTTATTAGGATCCCGCGGGAAAGGGCAACCCGGATACCTAAAGGACTGGGGGTCCTCTCAGTGTCAGAACGCGCTGGACACAGAAAATTGGGGTGTTTATATAGGTCCCTAACCACAATTTCCCCTCCCAACCTCCTTCCTCCCAGCTTGCAGACGTAAGCTTTGAGGGTACAATCTGGACGCGATAAATCTATACCAAGGACAATGGCAAGGAACAAACAGTATGGTTATTTTTGACAAGCAGGTGACGGACATAACCTTCCCACTATTCTTATCCCATTCTCCAATCAATCTGAAGTGATAAATCTATCTTAATGACAATAACAATGACTTCATCTTCACATCTGTGGCAAACTAGCCTTTCCCATCACCCTTACATCTGTGACGGATATCCCCAGCACCCTTACACCTTGTCTCCCATCATTCATACCTAACTGGTCTTGCACGTCTACATTGCACCTGGCTTTCCGGCTTTTCATCCATTTTTCTGCTGAGCTGAGGGTCCCTTATCCTGGGGTCAATGCACAGGGGGTGATGATCCTGTGTCCTATCCTTACTTTCAGAGGATTTTATGGTTGCTGACTTATTCACCTCAACCCTTCTTTCTTTCAGGTCTCTCGCCATTAGGTAGATACATAGGATGTGAGCATCCTGTGTCCTGTTCTTAACCTCGGGGGCCTTATGGTCACTAGTTTAGTTCATGGAGGGGAAAACATCTAAGTAGAGAAATGGCTTTACAGAAAGGAAAATATCTAAGTAGAGAAATGGGACTCACTGTCCTACTTATTTCTATTTATCTGATTTGTTCCTTTTTATGAGAGGTCTTCACTCGTCCCACACAAAGGGTTCAAGGGGTTTCCAGAGACTGTGCCCTCATCAAAACCAGTCTGGAATCACTTTTTTTTTGAGGAAACAATCCTTTTTTTGGTCCAACTATATCAAGTTGCATGTGCCAAAAGAATGTCTTACAGTGAAATGGCCAGACAGCTGCTATATCATTTTAAAGTCATTTCTTGTCAGCAGCATTCAGATTCATTTTGGATAAATGAATGAGTGAGATATACAGTACTGAAAGAATGCTGGCCATGTATCGACATTTCCAGCTATAGCTTTACGTGGGTAATAATCACACTTACTTTTGTCCATCTTTAAAGATGAAAGATGATGTTAGAGCCCACCTAAGAAATGTAGCCATTTATAGCCTTGCCAGGGTGTCAATATATTATGAAAGATGGAGTGTATTACAAATGTGTATTATTCCCTGACTTAGATTAATAAGCAAGCTAAGCAAAACAGTGAACATATTAGAAAGTAGCTATAGTTTGAAAATTTTGTTTTAATAAGTTTGGACAGACCCATTTCCCATTTTAGTTAAGTTTTGTGTGTTCTGTTGAGTTTAACAAGGGTCAAATGATTTTGAATTGTCCTAAATGATTCCCTCAGGTTTTTTTCTGTATATCTGTAAATGCATGGGTTTCTGAATAAGCCATTAAAGATTTAACATTTTCCAATCTCATTGTGCTATAAACAAACCACAGATAATACTTTACCGGTTATACATTAGTACTTAAAAACACCTTGTAGAGTGTCTCAAATATAATTTCTACCCACTCCCACGTTTTAACATGCAAACCATACTCTCTACTGAGCAAAAAAGACTTACATTAATTCTTTTCATTTTAAAAATAAAGGCGTGGGTTTGTGTGTGTGTGGCCTGAGTTAATTTGTCCCTTAGCACTACTATTAGCCACACTTAACTTTTACACTTCTTCCCTCCCTAATACAGAACTACATGTACATCAAAATGACTTTCCTTAAAGTGGTAAATGTTATATAGTTCTGTGGGACCATTTTCCTTTTCCTCTGACCTAAGTGGATCAGCTTTCCCTTCTAAACAGCTTGGCTCTGGAGAGCATAATCTTTAATTTCTGGTGCATTATCTTCCTTAAACATCTAATAATAGGACCCTGAGTATGCAATACACATTTGATTGTCAGGATGGAGAACCTAAGAGATTCCCAGCCCAGAGGAGAGAAGGACCAGCACCTCTGTCTCTCTCTCTCTCTCTGTCTCTCTCTGTATCTCTGTCTCTGTCTATGTCTGTCTCTGTCTCTGTCTCTCTCTCTCTCTCTCTCTCTCTCTGTCTCTCTCTGTCTCTCTCTCTCTCTCTGTCCCTCTCCTCTCTTCCTCTCCCCCATAAATGGAATTGACCACACCTGTCATCACTCCTGGACGTGGCTTTGGGGGGGAGGGTGTTCTCTTGCCTATAGGAATGGGAAGTGGAGAAAAACCCAAAGGCCTGCAAGTGCAAGTGGTGAGGGTTTTAGATTAGAGCATAGGTACCACTTCCATTTGATTTCCTTTCTCTGCAAAACTAAAAGTTAAAGATAATTTATTTTATTGTAAATAAAATTTATAAGATGCTCTAAGTCTCCAAGTAATCAAGCTAGGAGGGAGGTTCCCAGCCCCTTTTGAATTTAGTGTAATCAGTTATCCATAGATTCTCCTGCCAGAGTTTTAGTCCCTTTCCCAAATAATTGGCTCAAACTCAGGATGCAATTAAAATTATATATTAATATATAATAATATACAGTAATGAATATAAACATAAGTAATATAAGTCATAAATAATAATATATAATAAACCATTGGTAAAAATATAAATACTAGTAAGCAAAATTTAAAATAGCAAATACACTTAGTTTGGAACCATGCTGTCAGACAGTTACAGAGTTGAGTAACATTGATTCAAATGAGATGATATCTGTAAAAGTGCTTTAAAAGTACTATGTGCCTGGCACATAGTAGGTGCTTAATAAATGCTTGTTCCTTTCTCATTGTTGCAGCAGTTCTTCAGGGTGACCATAATTCAGACCTCGCTGAGGAAAACTCTGTAAACTGAACTGTGAAGGAACAAATCACTTCTAGGCTTAGAATCAGTCTTCTAGAATCATCTCCTGCTGATGCTGTTACTGCTGCTCTTCTGTCTCCCCTGGAAAACTCCGCCCTACAGTTCCGACCCTGAAATGCCTTCCTCTCTTAACATTCGGGGAGGAAATTCAGTTCCCAGATTATTTAACAATTTAGGTCCCATTGGAAGGCAGCCAGTCCAAGCCTTGCCACAAGTACTATGACAAGGTTTGGTCTTTGAATTTTCAGGGATTCATGAAAGAATGAAATAATTCTAGATTCTTAACCTCACAAAGCCTGACTGATACCTCATTGCGGCATTGTGATAACCCTGGGTTCTGAAAGAATCCAGAAGAGTAAAATCTCTGGTGTTGTCTACCCAACTGGAAAGGCATTGAGTACGATCCCAACCAGAGACCGTGTCTGTTTTCTAGGAACTAACCTAGCTAAGTACAGAGAGACTCATCACCGAAGACTATGAATCTTTGGTCATGGCAATCCATGAAACAGATAGGTGGTACGGTGGATAAAGTGCTGGGCCTAGAGTCAGGAAGACCTGAATGAAAATTCAGCCTCAGACTCTTACTAGCTGTGTGACGCTGGGCAAGTCGCTTAACCCCTAATTGCCTCATTTTCCTCATCCTACTTCTGACAACTTTTGTGGGGTTTTTGGGCAGCTAGCACAGTGGATAGAGCTCCAGGCCTGTAGTCAGGAAGACTAATATTCCTGAGTTCAAATCTGGCCTCAGATACTGACTAGCTGTGGGACTTTGGGCAAGTTCCTCTTCTGTAAAATGACTTGGAGAAAGATATGGCAAGCCAGTGGGGTTACAAAGAGCGGACATAACAGAAACTACTGAACAACAGTGACAGTTAGGAAGTTTTCCCTTACATCAAGCCTAGATCTCTCTCTTTGCAACTTTCTTTCACTGATTGTAGGCCTGCTATCTGGCACCAAGCAGAGCGAGCCTTAACACTATCCTACATTCCAACACAGAACTGAACTTGGGTTGACCCAGGCAGAGTAGTAAGCTGGTAGTACTGCCTCCCTCATTCTGAATGCTGTGCAGGTCCATTTACTCCAAATACAGTGCTCTTCCCACTATAACATATTGTTTGTAAGCAGTTGAAAAACCTGTTCACTTCTTCTCGTCCTCTATACCCTTTTCTGACGTTTTGGCCACGACCACTCCTGAGATCTAAAGGGTTCATGAAGGACTGAGGACAGTTATGTAACAGCTAACATTTATAGAGCACTTACTGTATACCAGACACCATGTAAAACTATCTCACTTGATCCTCACAATAACCCTGAGAGGTAGGTGCTATGATTGTCCCCATTTTATACATGAGGTAGTTGTGGGGCTCTATCCTCTTTTGCTTGCTTCCTGCCCTAACCTTTGGAGCTATCCAAAAGTGGGAATAGTTTGCCTCAGGACTTAGTAGGTTTCTCCCTCACTGCAGGTTGCTGGAAATACAAAAATAAAAATGAAACATAGCCTGCCCTCAAGGAGCTTACATTCATTAAGGGAAAACATGTACAGATATGTAAATATAAAATATATACAAAATAAATCCAAAGTAATTTGGAGGACTAAGGTGGTAAGAACCAACAATGTTGCTATCATGAACAGGCTCTGGTAATAGGTGGCACATGAGCTATTTGCCTGGCACAGAGGTTGCTCCTACTTTTAAGTAGTGTGATTTCATCATCCCAAATGTATCCAGCTTTTAGAGAACTGCTTAAGTCTCCTATATTTCCCACCATCTTTCCTTATAGTCAATAGCCTCACCCATCTTATGAGTATTTAAAATAATAAAAATAACAGTTGGCATTTATATAGCACTTTAATGTGGACACAGCTGTTTACAGAGAGTACTGAAGAAGTCAGGGAACTATGTTTTTAGGGGTGCTCAAGACCCCAAAATATCAGTGCCAGGTGCTGCTTGAATGAATTCAACTGAAGCCTTCTCACAGCCAAAGAGAGGCAAAGTTTATTAGATTTGCCATATTGGGTTGTCTTAAATCTCACCCTTTGTGACACTAGTTTTCACAAGCAGGTCAGATTCAATCTAAGGAAATGGAATCTGAGCACTTTCATGGAGGCAAGATGAAACTTTGAAACACAAAGATCATGAGAGGGATCTAGGGTGGTCCTGGGGTGATAGGAAGAGGGGCTTAGGGAGGGTCTTGAGGAGGAGTTTAATGGAACTGGGATGAGGTCAGACTCCAGGAAACAAGAGAATGGGATTAAGGGTGGGAAGTAGCTGAAGGCTACCTGGAGGTAACAGACAAAGTAGGGCTAGGCTAGTTTAAGGGTAACAGATTTAGTCATAAGAGACTTTGATAGGATCAAGGGTGGAAACTGGCCAGACAATGGAGGGGTAGGCTAGGTTAAGAGATTTGGGCCTAGCAATAATGAAGGGCTTATGGCCTCAATTTAAGTGGAGTTCAAGGGGGCTCCCACAGTCTAAACCTCATCAGTATCTCAGTGGAAGATAGGTGCTACTTATTCTCTGAATTTTACAGATGAGGAAACTGAGAACTTAAGTTACTAGCTAATGGTCACACAGCTAGAAAGTATCTGAGGCCAGATTTAAACCCGTCTTCCTGACTCTAGGTCCAATGCTTTATCCACCTTATCACCTAGCTGATTTTTTAGAAATTCAAAATTCAATAAATCTGGTGAGAGCAAGAGCTGAGGCATTTTTGAGAATCTCAATAACATTCATGATTTTCATACAAAAAACAGAAGAGATCTGCAAAATGGTATGATTCATGTGGACAGCACCACCTTGTTACACAATATCTGTGAACCTTCTATTAATTTCATGAAGTTAAAGCCTATATTTATTAAGTAAATGTTTGCCAAATAATATTTTATGTGAACTTGTAACGAATAACCCTATTACAATGCAGAAGTGAAAAGTGTAGTTACAGTTGCCATGGGAACCTTCATATTATATTTCTTGCTTTGATTTAAATTTCATCCTTAATATTGCATTAACATTTTTGCATTTAATGGAGGAATATTTGAATTAATATTGAAGTGTCTTTCTAATATAAATAAAATATAGGAAATGAAAATGTGATTTTTCTTAGAATGAACAGGAACTGAAATCCTGTAGTAATAGCAGCAGTGGTTTTTTAAAATATTGGATTCTAGTCGTTTATTTTGTGGGATCTTACAGAATTCCTGTCAAGGGGAAAAAATGCTTAATATTTTCATGGTGGATATATCATCAGTGTTTCTTGATTTCTAACATTGTAAAGAAGGACCTGAAGAATATTTAATTGACTTACTAATAATTTACAGGGTGGTTCATTTAAAGAGAGTTACATTTAATAATAACAATAATAGCTAATGATTATATAGAGCTTTCTGGTTATAATTGTTTTTACATGCATTAAATTTAGATATAGAGAGGACCTCAGACCTCACCTATCCAATACTCTTATTTCTATAGCTGAAGAAATTCCTGTACAAAGAAAATAATATACCTAAGGTCTCACATCCAATGAGAAACAGATCCTGAGATTCAAACCTAGGTCCTAAGAGTTCTGCTCTTTCTGCTTGATCACACTGGATTTTATCCTTACAGTAATACTGTGAAGTAGGGAAGGAAAGTATTATTCTTTTTCAGATGAAGAAACTGAAGTCCAAAGACTTACCCAAGATCACACAGCTAATAAATAACACTGAGGATTTCTACCTCTACCATACTGCCTTGATTTATAGCTGTAGGATTTGTAAATGTGGCCCTTTAAATGAGACACTGTAGGTATCCCTTGGAGTAAATCTATTGTCCAAAATTCCTTTGCAAAGGATTCTTTGCTTCTGTCTCATATTGTGTCTAAATAGTGAACTCCTTTAGTATTTTTTTAAATAGGATTTAATCTATAAAAAGTTCATATATGTAGCTTTATAGATTCTGGACTTAATCTCCCAACAACACAGGGTTCTAAGAGTATCCCCTAGAAGCAACAGCGTTCTTATTCTTATAATTTTATTTTTATTGTGGATTTAAACAAAAAAAAGTATTTCCATACACACAGCAGAACACCAAAGATTGTACATGAAATCGCAAATTTCTATTTCGTACTGCTTACTTAAAAAACTATACAATTCTGCGTTCTAAAACTCTCCTTCTTGTCTGTGCTTCCTTCTAAACTTTCTTCTGTCTGAGCATTTAAAGAATATTCTATTGTTCTTTTCTAACAATAGTGTTGCTAATACTCTTTCCTGCACGATATCCTTGCCCTCCTCACCCTCTACCAGTTAAAAACAAATGGGGGAAAAACACTTGTCCTTAATAAGCAATTTAAGTAAAACACATCCACACAGCAGCCATGTGGAAAAATGTATGTGTGTCTGTCTGTACCTCCCTCTAAGGAAGAGGATAAACTGCTTGGTAATAAGTGCTCTGGAGATGTCATCAGTCATTGCTTTGATCAGAATTCTTCAATCTTTCAGAGGTGTTTTTCTTTATGATGTTATTGAAAGAAGTGCTCTGATTTTAGTCACTTCACTCTACATCGGTTCCTACTTCCCAGGATTCTCTAAAAGCATTTATTTCATCATTTCTTATGACACAATAATATTCCTTTACATTCCTATAATCGAGTTTTTGGCCATTCTCCCAACGGATGGGTATTCTTTTCATTTCCAGTTCCTTTCTTTTTCCTTTTAATTTCCCCCATAAAGATCTGGAAGTTTGTTTTGCTCCTGGCTGTTGCCTCCCTGATCTTTTCCTCCTTAATCCCACCCATCCTCACTTGTTTACTGGTTGAGTTTGACATATTTCTACTCTAGAATCTTTGTGTAAGTTTGTGTTCAATAGTCCGTTGTCTGATTCAGACAAGAATGAGGTTTGTCCGTTGTTGATTCCCCTCTCTACTTTTTCCATATTTGTATAATCTTCTCACACACCCCACTTATAAGAAAAAGGAAATTCCATTTCCTTTTTCCTCCTTTCTACTCTAGTATATTCCTCTCCAGGCTGTATTCTGAACTTTGCCAGTTTTTCTCTACAATGCCCCAGAAACCTATTTAAGAGGGAGCTCGCTCTACCCTAGACCACTTAACATGCTGGCTGGAAGTACCCTCTGCCCCTGCAGCCTCTCCCTCATCAGGGGCTGGTTCCTCCCATAATCTCCATTTTAGACATGAGGACCAGGCCAACCAAATCTTGCTTCTTCGAAAGGCTACACTCCTGGTTCTCCAGTTATTTAGGTCCAGCTCCATTTTTGCAAAAAGTGTTTCGTAGTTGGAATCATATAGTTCCTGGATTTGCCTTGGCAGAAAGACTCCCATTTATTTCATATCTTCTGTAGTTATTTCAAATAGACTTTCTCTTCCTAGATCTTCCTACTGGGTTCTGTTGATAATATGTGGGAATCCTGATGATTTAGGTGTATTTATTTTATATACTGGGTAGCTAGGTAACACGGTGGATAGAGTGCTGGGCCTGGAGTCAAGAAGACTCATCTTCCTAGGTTCAAATCTGGCCTCAGACATTTCCTAGCTGTGTGACCCTGGGCAAGTCCTTAATCCTGTTTGTCTCTGTTTCTTCATCTGTAAAATGAGCTGGAGAAGGGAACGGCAAACCACTCCATTTCTTTGCCAAGAAAACCACAAATGGAGTCATGAAGAGTTGTAAATGACTAAACAACAACGTTTTATGTCCTGCAACTTTGCTGAATTTTAAATATTATTTTAATTAATTTTAGTTCACTTTCTAGGATTCTCTAAGTACATTCTGTTGTCTGCAAAAATTAATCATTAATTATTTTCTTTGCCTCCAATTTCTCTTTCTTGTCATTGCTATACCTAGCATTATTAGGACTGTTAAATAGTATTGTTGATAATAGGCATATTTGCTTTCCCCCAGTGTCTTATGGAAAAGGATTTTCTCAATTATATATCAACTGACAGATGCAACTGAAAAAATGACTGAACAATAAAATAACAATTGCACATAATGTTTGCTCTTGGTTTTTATATTTGTTTTTCAAAGTTTCTACTTGGGTCTGATCATTTATTTCATCAGAAATGATTGGAAGTCTTTTGCATTCAAGGTCCATTTCCCTCACTTAGGGATTACATTTAACTTTGCAGGGGAAGTTGTTCTGTGTTATAAGGGCTGTCTTTTGCCTTTAGAATATTGTATTCTAATGTCTCCTCTCATTTATAATAGAGTTGCCAGGTCTCATCTCATAGTGATCCTGACTATGATAGTGTGGTACTTGAACTCCTTTCTGGCTATTTGCATCATTTTTCTTTGATGTGAAAATTGTACATTTGACTGTGACAGTCCTGGAACTTTTTTTTCAGGAGGTGGTCAGTAGATTCCTTTTATCTTTACTTTGCCCTTTGGTTCTAATAGATCTGAGCAGTTTTCATTTATGATTTCTTGAAATATATTGCTCAGGCATTCTTTTTCTAAGGCTTTAGGAGTCTAGTGATTATTAGATTATCTTTGATCTGTTTTCCAGGTGAGTTGTTTTGTATATATCAGATATGTTACATTTTCTTCTACTTTTTCAATCTTTTGATTTTGTTCTAATATTCATTGCTATCTCATCAAGATTTCTGTTTGACTTATTCTGGTTTTCAGGGATTCCATTTCTCGGGTAAAGCTCACCACTGCTCTTATCTGAACTAGAAAAAAGAGGTTTGAGCACAGTGTTCTGCGTAGAAATACAGTAAAGTCAACTAGGAAATAAGTAAAAATGGGAGGAGAGAACTAAGAGAGAAGATAATACCAGAGAGGGAATAGTCACAAGGAAAACAAACTTCCTGATCCTTAATTGGGGGTTTAAAAGAAAAAAGAAAAGAACTAGAATATAAGAAAGTATCCATCAACTGGGGAATGGCTAAAGAAACTATGGTATGTTTATGTGACAGAACACTTTTTCTCCTTAAGAAACAATAAAAGAGGGGATGGAACCAAGATGGCAGCGTGAAAGCAAGGACTTCTTTGAGCTCTCCCCCAAATCCCTCCAAAGACCTGTAAAAAATTACTCTAAACATATTCCAGAGCTACAAAGCCCACGAAATGACAGAGCAAAACAAGTCTCCAGCCCAAGACAGCCTGTATGGTCACTGGGAAGGGTCTATTGCACTGTGCTAGGAGCAGAACGCAGCCTAGCATGGGCTGTGTGCCAAGACTGACCAGGCAGAGCAGGCCTCAGGCCCTGAATTGCTGAGCTGTGGTGGTTTTCAGACTTCTCAACCCACAAATGCCAAAGACAGCTTAGTAGGTCAGTGGGAAAACTGTTGGACCTGGGTGAGAGAAGGGTGTGGTCCAGCCCCAGCCCCAAGGTGGCAGAGGTAACTGCAGCAAAGGCAGCGGCAGCGGCAGCTGTGACTGCTTCCAGAGCTCCAGGCCCACAGATGGTGGGGGGAATCAAGTGGCTGATCAGAGAGGGAGTGCAGGGATTTCTTTGCTGGTGCTGAGGCAGGATTCTCTTGCTTTCCCCTGCTTGGATCTGGGTCACAGTCCTGGTTGGTGGTCCTGGGGTGAGGAAGAGCACTGGTGTGGCAGAGCTTGTGGTGGCTGTGGAGAGGGAGTCCTCCTGGTAGTTACAGAGCAGAAAAGAGTGCTTGAGATCACTCACAGACCAGAGCACAGGCCAGGAGAGGAGTAAACACCTCTCATTGGACCATACCACCCCAGAAAAACTGAAAATTTACAGATGCCTAGAAGTAGCTCTGAAAACAGCAGTGCAAAATGCCTGAAGCTTAGGACAGAGCCCTCTCCACTCTGGAAGCAGTCATACCCTGACAAAGAGCTCAAAAGTCAAGTAACTGGCTGGGAAAATGAACAGACAGCACAAAAAATATTCAGACTATAGAATCTGATATTGGTGACAAAGAAGATCAAAACATACAGCCAGAAGAAGTCAGCAAAGCCAAAAACCCTGCATCAAAAGCCTCCAAGAAATATGAATTAGTCTCAGGCCATGGAAGAGCTCAAAAAGGATTTGGAAAAGCAAGTAAGAGAATTAGAGGAAAAATTGGGAAGATAAAAGAGTGATGCAAGAAAATCATGAAAAACAAATCAATGACTTGCTAAAGGACACCCAAGAAAATACTGAAGAAAATAACACCTTAAAAAATAGACTAACCCAAATGCAAAAGAAGTACAAAAAGCCCATGAGGAGAAAAATGCCTTAAAAAGCAGAATTAGCCAAATGGAAAAGGAGGTCCAAAAGATCACTGAAGAAAATACTACCTTAAAAATTAGAACGGAGCAAATGGAAGCTAATGACTTTATGAGAAAATTAAGAAATTACAAAACAGAACCAAAAGAATGAAAAAATAGAAGACAATGTGAAACATCTCATTGGAAAAACCACTGACCTGGAGAATAGATCCAGGAGAGATAATTTAAAAATTATTGGACTCTCTGAAAGCCATGATCAAAAAAAGAGCCTAGACATCATCTTTCAAGAAATTATCAAGGAAAACTGCCCTGATATTCTAGAACCAGAGGGTAAAATAGAAATTGAAAGAATCCACTAATCACCTCTTGGAAAAGATCCCAAAAGGAAAACTCCTAGGAATATTGTAGCTAAATTCTAGAGTTCCTAGGTCAAGGAGAAAATATTGCAAGCAGCCAGAAAGAAACAATTTGAGTATTGTGGAAACACAATCAGAATAATACAAGATCTAGCAGCTTCTACATTAATGGATTGAAGGGCTTGGAATATGATATTCTGGAGGTCAAAGAAGCTACTATTAAAACCAAGAATCACCTACCCAGCAAAACTGAGTATAATACTTCAGGGGAAAAAAATGGATTTTCAATGAAATGGAGGACTTTCAAACATTCTTGATGAAAATACCAGAGCTGAATAGAAAATTTGACTTTCAAATAAATACAAGAATCATGAGAAGCATGAAAAGGTAAACAGGAAAGAGAAATCATAAGGGACTTACTAAAGTTGAACTGTTTATATTCCTACATGGAAAGATGATATTTGTAACTCATGGGACCTTTCTCAGTATTAAGGTGGTTGAAGGGAATATACTTACATACATATATTATATATAGATATAGATATATAGATATAGATATACAGACAGAGGGCACAGGGTAAGTTGAATATGAAGGGGTGATATCTAAAAAAATAAAATTAAGGGGTGAGAGAGGAATATATTGGGAGAAGGAGAAAGGGAGAGATAGAATGGGGTAAATTATCTCACATAAAAGTGGCAGGAAAAAGCTGTTATAATGGAAGGGAAGAGGGGGTAGGTGAGGGGGAATGAGGTCGTCAAAAGCAAACACTTTTGAAAGGGGTCGGGGTCAAAGCAGAAAATTGAATAAATGGGAACAGAATAGGATGGAGGAAATACAGTTAGTCTTTCACAACATGACTTATGGAAATGTCTTGCATAACAATACATGAGTAATCTATATTGATTTCCTTGCCTTCTCAAGGAGGCTGGGTGGGGAGGGAAGAAGGGAGAGAATTTGGAACTCGAATTTCTAAAAACAAATGATAAAAATTGTTTTTACATGCAACTGGGAAATAAGACATACAGGCAATGGGGTATAGAAATCTATCTGGCCCTACAAGAAAATAAGGGGGAAGAGAACAAGAGTGTGTGGGGGGGTGGGGAGTGGGGTGATAGAAGGGAGGGCAGACTGGGGAAAGGGGCAATCAGAATATATGCCATCTTGGGATGGGGGGGAGGGTAGAGATGGGGAGAAAATTTGTAACTCAAAATCTTGTGGAAATGAATGTTAAAAACTAAAAATAAATAAATAAAATTTTTAAAAAAAGAAACAATGAAAGATGATTTTAGAGAATCCTGGGTTGTATAAACTAGCACAAAGTGTAGTTAGCAGAAGTAGGAGAACAATTTGTTTTCAGACAACATTATAAAGGAAAACAACTTTGTAAGAGATTGAACTATGGTCAAAGTAATGACCAATTCCTCCAGAGTGCCTATGAGGAAGTATGTTACCCGCCTCCTGACAGAGAGGTGATGGACTTAAGGTGATCTCAGAAAAACTGAGGGTTGGAGGGTAATGGAGGGGCCGGGGGGTGACCATTGAAAAATCCTGCAAAATGCACAGAAGAGAACAGTGAAATTCAAAAGAAAGCACAGGCAAGCAGGACAGTTTTGGAAGTAATGTATAATTTGTTGTATACTTTTAAAAAATCAAATGGTATGAAATGGAGACTGACTTTCATATACAATCCTCCTTTGTATTCCACTCTGTATGCAGATATGCTCTTTTGGGGCAATTTAAGTTCAGAAAATTAAAATTATTTTTTTGAAAAGGAGATGACAAAAAAAAAGGAGATGACAGACAATGCAACCTTCTTCCAGAAACAGGCTTGCCTGAAAGGCCATGTACTCATGAAACAGACTAATGGGGGAAGGGGCACCCCATTCAGAGGATTGTTCTTCAGCCTTCATCACACTGGAGAGATACAGGAAACAGTCACAGAATACTTCCACAAACTCTGAACTGGGGAGCAGGGTCCCTCTCTATTCATGTTATCACAAATTTCTAAAAATGTGCATGCTATGCATCTACATTGGGGGGCAGCAGTTATAACAGAGCATGCTTGAAGGACTGGGCCTTCATCAAGCAGTTCCTGGTTACATATGTAAGACAGGCTGAGAATCAGAAGAGCAGAGAATCATGCATCTGGAGCTAGAAGGGACTTCAGAGAGCCTCTAGTAATGTCCTTATTTCACAGAAAGAAAACTGATTCCCAGGGAGATTAAGTGGTTTGCTCAAGGCCACATGGCTAGTAAGTATCAGAAGATTGATTTGAATCCAAGTCTTCTGACTCCAGAGTCAAGGGTTTTTTCTTACTTCAACCCTGTGTAACAACAATGTTGCTTGCAGCTGCTGTGGAGGTATAAGGCCAATAACACCAGCACACAGGAGGGCTGCTAGCACATGTTCTTTGATCTGCTTTTCTAAAGAAAGCAACTTTAAGAGGTTTACAATCTCACTTTAATTAAACATACATGTATCGTTCACTTAGTTCAGGAGAAAAAAACAGCACCCTGAACTTCAGAGCAAATACAAACAAATAACAAACAGGAAAAAATAACACAAATCAACAGACAGACTTCTAACTGTCTGTCTATAGTAATGCATACAGTTACCAGAGAAAGAAGCACCAACATCTGGATTTTCAAAGCTGGGGGCCTCCTTAATGACTACCCAGAATCTCGTCTGGCCAAATCACACGAACACTGTTCCAATGAGCGAGCCCCAAAGCAAAATGCTAACCTCAAAGTATATATACTGTTTCCAATCAAGGACTCTTGATTCAGTCAAAGACTCTTGATTCAAACAAAGGCAAGACAACAAACAAAGGCACCTGATTGCCTTAGTGCTGAGAAGCACCCCAAAAGAAAAAAACAGCAAAAAGTCCCACTTTGCTTGCCATTACACTCTGCTGTCTCCCAGTCTAGATTCTAGTTCTTAATCTGTTCTGGCTAGTAGCAACTTTAGGCAAGTTATTTGACCCCTTCAAAGCTGTTTTTTGATTTGTAAATTAAGCCACTTAAAAATAATTTCTGAGGACCCTAAAAGATTTTGTGATTCTTCCTTTTCAGAATACACCCTTGTAAATGTGAAATATAGTGATCACCTAAAGTTTGCATATTTTAAAATTATATGTTAGTAGATCTGGCTTTGTTACTGTGTCACTTTGGGGAAGATAACTTACTCTTTAGGCGAGACTGTTTGACACTGGGCAAATTCAGTTAATCTGAAAATTCTGTGTTATCTGAAACTTAGTACAAAACATCTAAACATAATTTTCACTTTAAGTTTTCATGTCATGTAGACAGACTTGAGCTACCTATGTCTCTGTTACAAGACAAATTCTGGGGTATGATAGAAATATTTGGGTTCACTCTATTTGTGTGACCTCGGGCAAGGAAACTTACTTTCAAATAGGTCCCTCTTTCTTCTCCTGGAAAAAATGTAGGTTTGTAGTAAATGATGTCTGAGGTCCCTTCCAGCTCTAAATCCAAGACAAAAATTAAAACGTATTTTAGCCCCAAATCACATTTTAATTGATTGTTTCCATCTTCTGTCTACTCCAAAAGAAATATATTTTATATATCATAATCTTTACTAAGTTGAAAATTTGACTAGTTTTTATTTTGTTTCCCATCTCCTTCACAGTCCAGTCTGGGAAGGGTACTAATAAGCAAATGAGTAAAATGAGAGTAGTAGGAAGGAAAGGGAAGAAAAAAAGACAGAAAATACAGAAGGAAGTATGAGTCCATATTCCTTTAATCAGAATGGGCTCAATTATTTTAGCCTTTTCTATTAATTAAAAATTCCATAAAAACATAATTCATCTACAAAGAATATAAAATCCTAGAGTCTAAAGGGATAATGCAGAGAAGGAACTGATGGAGTCTGAATGCAGGTCAAAGCATACAATATTTTACTTTTTTTTAATGGTTTTTTTTTTTGTTTGTGTTTTCTTTCACAACATGACCAATATGGAAATATGTTTTATATGACTGCACAAGTATAACCTATATCAAATTGCTTGCCATCTTAGGAGGATGAGAAGGAGGTAAAGAATTTGAAACTCAGAATGTCTTAAAAATGAATGTTTAAAATTGTTTTTACATATAATGGGAAAAATAAAACATTTTTTTAAAAACCCAAACCATAAGCCATGAAGTAATCATATCCCAACCTTTGTTTTCCTTCACCTTCCTTGAGTACTTTGTTTGTGCCTGAAAAAGACTCATTAGACAGTATATGCCAGGATAGTTCTTTTAGTCACTCACTCAACAACACTTATTACAGGTAGAGATACAAAGGAACAAGAATGTAGTGGCAAGGATCCGTATTGCTGCCTATCACATGAGTCCTGCCTGGCCAGATTAGGGAGAGAATAGATCCACAGGGGTAATGAAATGTAATTACTATATAGGATTTTTCCAGGCAAACAGACAAAGCTAAACACACCGCCAACTGCATTGCTATCCAAGAGAGATAAATAAAATTAGAACAGGTTTAGCTTTAAGGATGAGTAAGGGATAAATAGTAGGGGGAGACAGACTCAGACTTTTAGAGCCAGGGAACAAGAAAATGATTCTCTCAGGAAAAATACCAAGGTATCTTTTAAATACAGAGAACATTTCACTCAAAACTAGTAAAATGGTGTCATTTTCCAAAAGCTCTAAAGATATATCTAAATCCTATCCATCTGTCATGGCCCAGCTCAATTCCTGCCTTCCCAAAATATTCCCTGACCAACCCAAGGCCATATTCCTCCAAGCTGCACAAGAATTTGTTATTTGTAGCATTCATTTGGCATTTAACATTTACTGTCTCATGTGTTATTTGTGGGTCTATCATACCTCGTTAATTGGCAATGAGACTTGTACTCCCCTGGAGAAATGTGGGAGGATGGACAGTAACCATTTGGGATTGGATACAAGGAGTAATACCTGATTTAATTTCATGTAATAGGATGTTATTTTGTTTCATTAAATTTTTGCTTTGAATTTGTGGTAATATGGTTCAGTTTAAAAAAAGAAGCATCACTAAAGGCTTACTCACTAGTAGTAGATTTTAAAAAATATTTCTTGATAACTTTTGTCTTTAACATCATCTGCTTTTGCTGATATATCTTTCCCTCCCCTTCTCCCATATCTTATTACAAATCATAACAGAAAAACAAATCAGCAAAACTAACCTGATGTTATACGCTGTGTTTTGCAACCATAGTCCCCTGCCTCTGTAGACAAGTATGCCTCAAATAAATAACCCACTGTCACAGTATCACCAAACTGAAGATAGCTGAAAAGAAGAAATATTGAAAGGAGTCCTGGGTGTCTGCAAGTAGATTACAATGAGCCACTATAGGTCATGGCAGTGGCATCGCTTGCTTTGCTAATTCATTAGAGCAATGATTTGATTTGCCTCCGTAGATGATCTTCAAAAACCAAGTGTCTTCAAAAAAATCTTACAAGATTTTTTTCCCCCAACTCTATACCCCCAATTTAATTTTCTTTTTGCCACATATAAAACTGACAAGTTTATTTATCATCAAAAATCTACAAATTCCTTTGAAATTCTGATATAGTCCTTAATTTAGATAAGCCTAATGAAGCCCCAGTGAGGATGAACATGTGTGAATCACTTACTCTGGGTAAAGCCCTGGGTTACTGCTGGTTTCTGGGAGTCATATTTTAACTACTATCCCTTATTCCTCATGTCGACAAATAGTGTAACACATTATAGAATTTAAAGGTCCTAAAGTAATGTGAATGCCAGACCAGTGAAATATGATCTGTATTGTTGCCAGTTACAAAGATGGCTTATTCCCCAACCCCAGAGACCAGGTTAGTTCTCTGTTTTTATCTCATGCCAGCGTCTACCACAGGGCCTTGCACATAGTAGGTTTTGCAGAGTGGCGATATATGGATTCATCTGATCCTATTTATTCATGAACCTGTCCAAAGGGTTCCTAGAGTCCAGGTCCATTTCAGGGTCACCCTGCAGATTTGGGTCTATTCCAAAGGTTCTATGTGAAAACCAACATAAAGAGACAAGAACCTTCCCACCTATCCTTGTCTCATAGGAAATAGTTTTATTCGATCTCCTAGATCAGAATAAAGTACTAGAACTGCTTTGGACACCAAACCCCAACGCTTCCCTAGAATCATCCCATCTTCTGGGGGTTCTCTATCAGGCCCTTTCTCCCTGCCAGATGACACAGCCAACCATGACCAACTTAAAATAGGACCTTGGGACCTATTGCTTTCCCATCAAATAACAAGCAGAGGAGGGGTGTGGGGAAAAAAGAGGAAGTGAGGTAATACCATCTCCTCATTATGAATCTAGTACTTTCAGAGTTTTGTCTTTATACCTGGACTTGGATCTTTTATACATAATAAACAATTTTACATTTCAAAATAATTTCACATAATAAATATGACCCTCAGGTAATTTACTTTAATGGATGAGACAGGAGGCTGAAAATATAGCCTCAGAAAGGGATTTTATTTAATTGTAAATTGGAATCCTTGGAGGGTAGTAAACTGAGGAGTCAATCTGTTATTTCTACTTAGACATGTAACTCCAAATATATTTCAAAAAAGATGCAAATAGGAGCCCCATTGATGCCCTTTAAAGATTTGGCTCCAACTGCCAAATTTCGTTTTAAAGGCCAGATCATCAAGAGAAACATTTTAAAAAGCAAAACAAACAAAAAATACAAAAAATAGCCCTCAGCTAAACACAGAGTCCAACATGTGTAGAGGAAATCTTTGTGGTGGTCTGATTTCATACCTCCTTATGTTCCTCTCTGGCAGCCTAAGCCCTGGAGAATTCTGCAGCCCACTCATGGAATCCCTCCCTTTTTCCTCTGAGGATTTCAAGTGCCAGAGGAAAAGGCCAAGAGCTTCCTTGCTCCATTGTTAAGAGCAACCCAGCTGAGTGAGGGTTGGGTCACTCCCCTAAGAGGACCCTGAGATCTAGCTTCTACAGGGGCTAAGAGACAGCAGAAATTGTAAGAGCTCAACTAACTAAACAAATATTTATTGTGTACCTACAACGGGCAGTGCTATATTTGTGCTATACAGGAGACACAAAGGCAAAAATGAACCAGTCCTCACACTGGAACTTACATTCTAAGAAAGGAGATAACATGTACGTACGAAAGTATAGACAAAATAAATAGAAGCAAGATTTGGGAAGAATGACATTAGCAGTTGGTGCAGGAAATAGACAGTGATGCTTGAACTTTGTCTTGAAAGAAGTGAAGTATTCTAGGAGGAAGAGTTGAGGAAATAGCATTCCAAGTGTAGGGGCCAGCCACTGGAAAGAAACTGCCACAGGAGAGAGTCACATGTGAAAAATGGGAAGAAGGCTGGTTTGGCAGGACCATCAAGTATGAGAAGAGGAGTAATGAATGGTAAGACTAATAGGTTGGGGCCTAGCTCTCATCTTGTGGAACTGAAGAATAGTGAGACAGAACTGGTGGGGAATATGAAATCTTTTTATTTCTGTTAC
Source organism: Trichosurus vulpecula (assembly GCF_011100635.1). NCBI lineage: Eukaryota > Metazoa > Chordata > Mammalia > Diprotodontia > Phalangeridae > Trichosurus > Trichosurus vulpecula. The sequence continues at coordinate 92,317,750 of NC_050577.1, forward strand.
AGGTGAGTCTTTCTCCATTTCAAAATGCAGTAATCACCTGCAAGTTCATCACTTGGTCTTTACTCTGGAATGGTTAGGTAGACAGGCCTCCCAGAAGCCAGGGTGCATTAGATAAGTTTCTACTCCCAAGTTTGTGAAATGCTAGGATCTGGACACTGTTGTACCTCGGGATGGCAGGTTCCTAGAACCTGAGTCCACTTGAGTGTCAGTCTAAAGATCTGGGTCTTTGCTAGTGGTTCTAATGTAGAACCTGACAGAGGAACCAATCCCCTCTGGCCTCATCATTATTACCACAAGTGAGGCTTCAAGCACACTAAACTTAAACCAGAAAAGGAAGAGGAAGACAGTACTCAGAGTGCCCTCCACACAGGCCTTTACTATCTTTCCAGCAGTTGTCAGCTAGGAAAGCTCCTCGTACTTCTCTGTAAACTGAAAGACAGAAATCCGAAGACAAAAATGATCTTTAGTTACTCTGTGAAGGCACTAGGCAAAATTACCAAGTAGCCCCTCCCCCTCTCAGCTTTCCTTCTGCTCCCTCCCTGCTGTTCCCCTTATATTCAGGACTCTCTTCCCAAGTGTCCCTTGTTCTACAATTAGCAACCCCACAACTGAAACTCCTATTTCCTTAATTTCTATAGATCTCAGTCAGGAAGATAACAAGCTGATTATTTGATCAAAGTAATTCCCACCTGGTGACTGATTGGCTTTACCCTCCCAGGGGAACTTGTATTTTCAGAGAGGAACTTCTTAACATGAATTAATTTGCCATTGTTGGAATGTGTACAGAGATTTTTTTAAAAGCACAGATACCTTCCTGAGACACTTACTCTATATTTAGGTCAACCACCATTACTCCGTAGACCTTTCAAACTTGAGAGTCTCCCTTTCATAGTTTGCTAACCCTTGGACTAGACCAGAGATTCTTAACCTGAGGGCTGGGGTAGTTAGCTAGCTAGTTAACTTTTATATGGTGCTTAGTATGCCTCAGGCACTGTGCTGAGTGCTTTACAGTTATTACCTCATTTGATCCCTCACAACATCACTGGGAGGTCAGTGCTATTATCCCTGGTTTATAGATGGGGCAAGGAAACTGAGGCAAACAGGTTAAGTGACTTGCCTAGGGTCACACACCTACTTACGTGTCTGAGGCCAAATCTGAATTCAGGTCTTCCTCACTTCAGGTCTGTAACTACATCCACCAAGTCACCTAAGTGCCCCAAACAAATTCCTCCATGAGTTTTTTTATTTTTAGTTTTGATACTTGTTTTCCAGTAGAATTGGTCTCTTTTGTAATCCTGTATATTTTGTCTTCTGTATTTAAAAAAAGAAGAGGTCCATAAGTGACATAAAAATGTTAAGAATGCCTGTACTAGACAAAAACAGGGTCTCTTCCCTCAGACGGTGCCTGGAGGGCCAAGGTATTAAGATGGTAGCCAAGAAAACTAACTTGGTCAATGGAATTGGGGAAGGGGCTGTCCTCTCAGAGTTCTAGTCTTGGGCTACAGTAGATGTTCCAGAAGACCAGGAAAATAATTCAGAGTCAAAACTGAGAAGATAGGCAGGAATACAATTCTGCTTCTAGCGAAAATGACCTCTGGCCACACTTCTACCTCCAGGGAATTAGAGCCAAATTCATTTTACAAAGCTTCTACCTGAAATAGCTGAGCTGTGGTGCTGTTGATGAGGTTTGGGGTTGCTGGGAACTCTTAAATGTAAGGGTACAGGGTGAGTCTGCCTGGAAAGAATTCAAGCATTTAAGCCTTCCTTCAGTCAAAGTGGCAAGGTTTATTGTAACACCAATAGAAACTAGATTCCTAGTGAATCTGGACCTTGGTGGGGTGAGACTGATACTTATATACAAAAAAAAGACAGTGAGAAGATTTGGATGGGATTGAGGAGTGGCAAATAGCCTGGGGTGGCCCAAGTGTGACAGTGAAAGGAATTAAGGGGTCTGGGGTAGGTCAAAGAGCCATAGTGAAAGGATTATTGAGTATCTAGGTTAGGCTCTGGGAACAAATATACATATATGTAGAGGAAGCTATAGCCCCACTGTACTGTTCTGAGAAGAGAACAGCTAGAATGGAATGTTGGGCTAAATACCAACAAATAAGAGTTTATTGAAATGTTGCTGCAGACTATACACTCTTGTCTGCCCTTGGACAATAAGGTGTAAAAAAATGAAGAGGCAGCTCCTGCCCTCAACTAGCTAGTAATCTACTTATCTACTTCAGTTAGAGTTGGCTTGAGTATTGTTTTTTTTAACCTTTCATTTTATTTTTCAGTTAGCAGTCATTTTATTTTCTCTCTTTGCCACCCACCTCCAATTACAAATGCAGACAAAACCCTTGTTAATCAAAACAAGTGCCCGAATTGTTCAACTGGCTTATTTTTAAGGGATTCAAATCAGTTCACAAATGAAAGAGAAGTCTTCTAACATGGTAAGGGTTCAGTGAACTGTCTTATTTTATTTTAGTTTTAGTTTTAATGTTCTATTGTATTTTAATTATTTTTTTAAAAATAAACTTACTATTTTTAGCATTCTTTTTTTAACAAATTTTGAGTTCTCAATTCTGTGTCTCCCTCCAGCCCCTATTCTACCAAGCAATATGATATCAATTATACATGATGAAATCATACAAAACATATTTCCATATTAGCTGTGTTACCAAAGAAATAGCAAAACAAGAAAAATAAAGTGAAAAAATTGTACTTCAGTCTGCACTCAGAAAGTTCATCCATTCTCTTTCTAGAGATAGACAGCATTTTTCATCATGAGGCCTTGCGAATTGTCTTAGATCACTGTGTTGATCAAAGTAGCTGTCTTTTACAGTTGATCATCATTACAATATTTCTGTTTTCAGTGAACTATTTTATATGAAAAAACTCAGGAGAGATGAGAGAGTTTCAGAGATTTAAATGCTACAGAAGTTCTCAAGATGGGGTATGTGAAATCATTTTAAAGAATATTTTGCTAACTATATTTCAGTGTCATTGGTTTCTTTTGTAAACTTATGTATTTTATTCTATGCATTTTGAAAATTGATTCTGAGGAGTCCTCCATAGGTTTCCCACACTGCCAAAGGGACCATGACAGTACAAAAGTTAAGAACCCCTGATTTTATAGAAGGCATAGACTAATTGCCCATTAACCCTTCCTTCCCTACCTATCGTTGAACCTTATTTAGGAGGCAGAGCATTTTACAAATCAAGTGTCCTATTTTCCAAGACAAGACACAGTGGATAGAATGCTGGGTCTGGAGTCGGGAAGATTCATTCTCTGAGTTTAAATCCATCCTCAGCCACTTACTAGCTGTGTGACCCTGGGCAAGTGACTCAATTCTGTTTGCCTGAGTTCCTCATCTATAAAATGATCTGGAGAAGGAAATGGCAAATCACTCCCCAAAAACTATTAAACTAAAAATTGTATTAAACTGTACCCTTTGACTCAGCAGTACTACTACTAGATCTATACCCTAAAGAGATCAGAGGAAAAGGAAAAAGGACCCATATGTATAAAAACATTTATAGCAAGCTGCAATTTTTATGGTGGCAAAGGAGTTGAAACTGAGCTGCTGTATGTCAGTATATCAGTTGGGGAATGGCGGAACAAATTACATCATAGGACTAATGAGGGGTCTCTTAGAGACTTCTTCCAAGTTGACATGGACCCATGAATGAATATGATGATTCAGACAGTTCTATATTCACCAACTTGTACTATCATCTATACCATGTGTCTTCTCCTATCCACAAGGATTGTAAAGACCATGGGAGAGAGCATATTACAAATCCCACCTCTGCCATCTAATACTTACTCTGTGACCTTGAGAAAATCCCTTAATCTCCCTGGGCCTAAATTTCCTCATTTGTAAAATGAGGAGGTTAGACTAAATGCCTCTAGGTCTCTTCCAGCTCTAAATCTATTTTCTTATGACTTTCTTAAATGTTTTAAAGTAATCTAGATTTAATGTGTCCAGTATTCCCTTGTTCTATCAGTCTAGGAAACCTACAAAAAAAGAAAATGAAGTCCCTTTATCATGGCCAGTTCTTGATTAAACCCTGCTGATTTTTTTAATTGAATTTTTTTTTCCAAAATATTCAATCTGTCCTCATAGAGCATGATCTCCAGTTCTCTCAACACCATGGTCACTCTGTTCTGGAATGAGTTCTTAAGATAATGTATCTAGAATTTAACACACTACTCCAGCTGTTGTTCTTTTAATCCCTTAAATTGTTTTTTATTGCATTTTACAATCCAGGAATTCCTCATTGCATTTTAGTTGAGCCTGAATCTTAGTATCCATCTAGCTTAGGCCTGATCCAGAACACTAGGTTGGGGCAACCAGAGCTTTGTCCAAGAGGGCCAACTTCCTGTGTTGAGCAAGTTCCTCTTCTTTCAACAGCACCACCATTACTACTTCCTGGCCCTCTGGGGACACTGCAGTGTAAGAATTTTCACCACCACCCCCTTCCCTGTCTCCTGTCCCACTACTGTGCTCCTAGCCTGCCACCTCTCCTGATCTCTACCTTCTCCAGGAAGTTCCCCAGTGGGACTACACCAAACAAGGACAAACTGTTTGAAATTGTCCTGGATCTGAAGGGACTTTCATTACTCCTTCTTCTTCAACTCCCTTCCAGGGTTACCTGACCTAATCATTCTCTCCAACTAGCAATCCACCAGGAAACTGGTTCTGTATGTCTTCCTCCTCCCTTCCCCTCCATTTTCCACCTCTTATTCTGGAAACAGTGTAATCAAATTAATACTGTCATTTCTTCTAGAATAGATATAAGAATGGATTGCACTATGACTCCACTCACAATCCCTTTGACTTTTTAGACTAGACCAAAGCTCTCTTCTTTGACCACTGCACCCCTAGAATGTATTGTATCCTCCTCTCTCCCCCTCCACTAGAATGTGAGTTAATTGAGGAGAGAGATTTCTCACTTTTCTATTTATATCCCCAGTTCCTACAGTGGCAAGCACACAGTGGGGCTTAGTAAATATTTTTTCATTCATTCATTCTCCCAGCCTCTTTCCAACTTTGTCCTGAGCGTTAGAATTTCTAGCTAAGGTGTTTGGAGGTGACCAAGACTAAGTACAATGGAACTATTACTTCCCTTATTTTGAACATTCTCTCTTCTTCTCTCCCAATATCCACCCACCCCTTCTTTCTTCTTCCTATCCCTACCTCTCCTCTTCTTCCTTTCCCTCATATCCCGGCTCTCCCTGTATTGCTCAGGTTTTAAGTACAGTGACCCCTAAGTGGCCCAGTTCCATTGATGATCAGCACAGAAGCTTTATCCTATATTATTTCTAACCTCGATGGGCTAGACTCTCCTTAGGCAGCCGGGAGCCCCAAGACCCATTCATTAGGGTTCCCTCCCATACATTGGTGCCAGATTAAGTTGGAACAAGTCAGTTTAGCTCACTTTAGCTCAGACTGCCTCAGCTCAAGCAATCCATGAACTTCAACCCCTCCTCCCCCAGGTAGTAGAGATTACAGGTGAGCACTACCATGCAGGATTCCAACCCCTAACCCCTGACTTAAAGTTTTATGCACTTTCCAATACACTGAGCTACTTCTTCAAGCAGCCTAGGATCACAATTAGCTTTTTTCGCTGCCACATCAGGATACTGACTCATGCTGATTTTAGGTGGTCATCTACACAATCCCTCAGATCTTTTTCGAAGGAACTCTTGTTGCCTAACCAAGCCTCCTCCATCCTGTACTCATGAATTGAGTCTGTGTAGATGTTTCTATGCTCCAGTAATTTTTCTAAGCCATGAGTTCTAAGCCATCTGGCAAGAGTTTGAATCCTGCTTCTAAAAGCTAGCTGTGAATCATGAAGTCTCTCTGCGTATTAGCTTCCTTCTATAAAATGAGAAGGACTGTGCTTATTAATGACAATAGCTAGCATTTATATAGCACCTTAAGTTTTGCAAAGCACTTTATAAATATCAGCTCATTTGATCCACCTAAGAACTCTGGGAGGTGGTGTGAGAAACGTGCTCACTCTAGAAAGAACAATACCAGTTGCGAAGCCAGGAAAGTTCTCATTTTATTTTACACTCCTAGCGAATGGGTAACTCCCTAATGGAGTGTGCTTGCTCAGGCAAATGCAAGGCTTTTTAAGCTCTGTTGCCAATTCGAATTTCCCCCTCTTGCTCTCCATTGGCTAGATGTGACCTCCTGAACTGCCCACTTCATGTTCTCTTACTTGATATGTTCCCCCTCAAACAGCTCATTAAGCATGACCTTCTGACCTTTTACTTAATCAGAAGCCTGGTTCTGCCAGATCACAGCTCTGATTAGAGCCAGTTACCTCTGACTTATATCGTGTTGTCATTCAAAGCTGGTTGTACTTTTAATCCTATGGAAACAATTTTTTCTTTTATTTCCCACAATGGCTACTATTGTTAGCCCCAGTTTACAGGTGAAGAAACTGAGGCAGACAGAGGTTAAGTTATTTGTCTAGGGTCACACAACTAACAAGTGTCTGAATCCAGATTCGAACTTAGGTCTTGCTGCACTTTATCAACCGTGCCACATAGCTGCCTACCCTTAACCCCTGACTCTTAAAGTCATAAAGTCTTAAAGTATTTTCCAATACACTAAGCTACTTCTTTCTATAAATTCAATAGCTTACAATTACTACAGTCAGTACCACTCTTAAACTCTGGCATATCAAGCCAGGTTGCCTCAGGTTGCCAGGGCTTTGGATGACCCTGTTCATCAGCCAGCTAGGTGGCACAGTGGAATAGAGTGCAGGTCGTGGAGTTAGGAGGACCTGAGTTCAAATGTGGCCTCAGACACTTCCTAGCTGTGTGACTCTGGGAAAAGCACATAATCCTGTTTGCCTCAGTTTCCTCATCTGTAAAATGAGCTAAAGGAGGAAATGGCAAACCACTCTAGTATCTTTGCCAAAAAAAACCCCAAATGGGTTCACAAAGACTCAGACATGACTGAAACAACTGCATGTTTTATTAAGATAAATATGAAATATGCAGAATAAAATAATAATTATGAATAACTAGTACAGCTAAGCAAAGACTGCCTTATTTATGTGAGGGAAATGATATGGAATATGAGAATGTCTGAATATACCTAAATTAAGCCATCCAAATGACCCAGATTGTATAGTACCAAGATCACAAATGAGGCATGAGAAAGGCTAAGGCTCTTGTGAAACGTATCCTGGATTGGGAGTTTAGGCAACTGACTGCTGAATCTGTGGATCACATGCTCAGTTTCCATCCCCATTCCCCTCTTTTGTGTCAGGATGAGCAGTTAGGACTTGTCAGAGTAGTTGAATTCAGTTAATTTAATGTATGTTGTTTACCACACATGTGAATTTTTAAGTTACTTTACTGAAAGACACAGAAAACAACAGATAAACAAGTCATAAGTCAGTGAATATTTTTAGAATCGAAGTAATTCCTTCTAGGATAGTGATTGAACCTATGAGTTCATTGGTATAGCAGTTCAAGCTGAGGAAATTGCCTTGATGGGAATGCATCTTCTCACCAATTTCTTGACTTAGAGAGTCATCTAGAGCATTGAGAGGTTTTGACTTGCCCAAGGTCATATGGCCTATATGTGTCAGAGGCAAGACTGGACACCTCAGGGATTCCTGGCCCCAGGGCCAGCTCTCTTGTTACTAGGCCATACTGCTTCACATCACTTTTACTACTTTTCACATGGTTTCTTTGAAATTATTGCATTCCGGACTTTATTTGAAATTGTTTATTGCTACTGCTGCAGCATTTTGTTTGTATAACTAGTAGTATACAGTTATATTCCAGCCAGATAGGACTAGGAGCTATTCTCCAAGCTGTCTGCTATCTCCTCCTACCTCAGTGCATTTGGGTCATCTGTCCCCACTGCTCCCTCTTCATTGAAAAACCTGGTAAAAGTCTTCTTTCACCTCAAGGTTCAGCTTAAGTGCCAGCTCTTCCTTTATCTTCCCAGGTGTAAGTTTGTTCCCACCTGAGCTTTTCTTGAGCTTTTTGTATTCTCTACCTTGCATTCATCTTAACCTCCCTTGCATTATTTGTGTACATGTCCTAACTTGTAAGCTCCATGAGGACTTTGGTTCTGTCTTTATCTTTGTTGTATCAGTGCCTAATCAGTAAGCATGTATAGCAAAAGAGCCTGCTAGGTGTCAGGTACTGTGCTGGAGGAGCTAATAAAAACATCTCCCTGTCCTCAAGAAGCTTACATTTTACTAGTGGGAGGCAGAAGGATAAATATGTTTTGTACGTGTACAGCCTCTACCAGATCGCTTGCTGTCTTGGGGAGGCAGGGAGAGGGCTGAGGGAGAAAAAATTTGGAACTCAAAATCTCATAAAAGTGAATGTTGAAAACTATCTTAACATGTAATTGGAAAATTACTGTTAAGTGGGGGAAAATGTTATGTATAAAATAAATTTATAGTGATTTGGAACTGGGCTAACAATGAAGTGGAATCAGGAAATACTTCTTGAAGGCACTTGAGCTGAGGCTTGTAAGGTATTAAGGATTCCAGGCATGGAGGACGAGAGGAGGACAAGAAGAGTAGGATTCCAGGTAGAGGTGACAGCCCATGCAAAGACAGAGAGAAAAGAGAGAGTATGGGGAGTAGTAAGTGTGGCTGGATCACTTAGAGCAGGAAGAAGAGTCATGTGTGATCAGCCTGGAAGGACAAACTATAACCAAATTGTGAAGGACTTTACATGTCAGAGGACTTTGTATTTGAACCTAGGGGGAGTGAGGGCCACTGAAGCTTCTTGAGGAAGGGGATGACATGGTCAGGTGATGAGGGATCTGGAGAGCTTATGGGCGATGGGGTCTTCACAGTATAAACCATGTTCCTGGAGTATTTGACAAAAGGTGATTCAAGTAGCTGGGAAAGGTGGGGGCAACTCCTAAGAACCACTGTTAAACTTTCCTGTGAGAGTATTTACAACTCAGAAATCAGCAAACCCTACAAATCAAGGCTTGATTTATTGTTTTGTTGATTGCCTAGACTTAAAAAAGTGATGGAGAAAATGTTAATAATGTATGTTAACCTAAAGGTATGTTGGTGTATATATTCATATTTTTTCTAGAGAGCCAGTTGTTAAACATTTACCAACACACTTTTGGGCACATTGTTTAACACTTAGTTCCATGCACTCTATGGAATCTGAACATGAGTGGTTGAATGGATTATAGTCATAATCCAAATTTAAGCAGATATTTCAGTTTGTACAGTTCAGTGTTTTAAATCATAATTCCTCTTATAAAGGTGAATGTTATAAGCTAAATATTATAAATCTTCGTAAAAAATCAGTGTGTTCTACATGAGTCCATGAATTTTGTAATACATTTTTTTAATCAAATTGATTAGATAACCCCCAGCCCCTCCAAAAAAATTTGCCTGGGGCCTCACATACCCTAGGGTAGCCCTGACTAGAGCAATCAATCAATCAACATTATTACTTCTTTCCTACAGTCATCTAACAAATTCCCTTTTCCCAGCAGTTTCCTGAGATGAGAGGCAATCAACATCCCCATCAAATTCCTCCATTGTTCCTACCTTTTCCTCATGAAAAATATTACTAGCTCACACCAGGCTTTAAACCAAAGGGGATCCAATATCCAATTATCTTAGAGCTATACGTTCACCTCATACTCCAATTAAGTGTATCTGGGATGTTTTTCTTTATTGCCAATATCACTACTTACCCTAATGAAGGGCCTTTTAGGCCCCTGGCTTAGGTACATTAAAGACCGACTCTAATATGTTTGCAGCATTTGCTTTTATGTGTAAACCTGAATTGAAAGAGTAAAACCTCAGAAAGGTCTGACCGAAAACAATTACAAAGAAATGCAGTTTAGTTATTCATTATAGATGCAGCTGCATAAATCAGTTGCTTGCGAGGGGTCACTGAGTAGAAAGGGGTCCCATAAGACTTGTCTTAATGAATAGATCATGCTGTGAGATGAAAAATTCAGCAAACATTTGCTAAACATCTACTGTGTGCAGAGCACCTGGTTAAGCCTGGGGGAGATATTGAGAACAGTAAGATATAGCCCCTGCCCTCAAATGATTTTACAATCTAATATAGAGGAACTTAACGCAAATGAATGTTCCTAAGTTAGTGAACTAACATTTATGAATTGCCTGCTATGTGGCAGAGTTTTTCTAGGCTAGATTTAGCTTAAATCATAGCAGAATTCAGAGATGAAAGGGACCTTAGAGGTCTAGTTCAATGCCCTCATTTTTAAAATGAGGAAATCAAGATCCAAAGAAATTAAGTGACTTAAAGGCAGGTGGTTGCTGATAAATGTTTAACAACCAGCTCTCTGTAAAGGTTACAGTACACTTTTAAGTTTAATCTGAATTATTAACATTATCACTTTAAGTCTAGACAAGAAACAATCAACAACAAATCAAGTCTTGGTTTGTAGCTTTTGTCTATTTTCAAGATGTAAATACCCTGAAGATTTAATAAGAACTGGCTGTGTAGGAGCCGGCTCCAGCACACCCTTGCCTAAAAATAGCGTGTTAACAGAGCCCACATTTAAGCCTATATTCTCTCAACCAAATCCAGCCCCCATTCCACTCATATCGTAACACTATCTTTATCACTTGTAAAAACAGAGAATAGGAAGTAGAGTTTGAGACCTGGAGGATTTAGTGGTCATCTAGTCCAACCCCATCTAGTTCTCTGAAGCCTTCTTGAGGGGTAAGTGCTTCGTTCAAAAACACATGAGTAATAAGAATCAGAGCTGGGACTAGAAGGCAGCTCAACGGATTCTCAGCCCCGTGTTATTTCTATTGTGCTTTATCTCCTGCCTGATTCAGTGCGTAATTACTCATCTCTATCAACTGCTATGAGCCTACATGTTATCTCTAGAGCAACCACTGCACAGCTTAAGAACTGAAACTAATGTTTGATGGCAAGTCAAAGCACAGACTTCATTGGTCAATATGTTTTCTTTCATCTTTGCAAGTAATACGTACAGGGAGTTCTGGGAGCTCCATAAGATTAGATTGCTTATATAGCAATTTATAACCTTCTCTGACTTATTTGTGAAACTTTTTTAAAAAAACTGTTACATGCTAATTTTTTAGTAATATGGGGAAGTCACATACTTGGATTGTCCAGTTGACTATACACACATAGGCACTCACATGGCCTTAGATTCTTCACACAAAGCCTTTTCCTAATGGATTTCAGTCTCTACCTATCAGGGACTCAGATGCTTGCAGGCAATTAGTCTTAATAAATCAGCAGGAGTATCCTAAGGGGACCCTGGACTTGCCTAATTGCTGGCAGCTGTGGGGCCTGTGGCTGTTGGGCACAGACTTTTAACCCCCACCTTGCCAAGCTCCAGGTAGAATTCTTAACCTAGAAACAATTCCCCATTGCAAGGTGTAGGAGTAGAATGGATATTTCCTCCTCTTTTTGAATAACTGCTATCTCCACAAGAGTTATTTCAGATGAAAGAACTAATGGCTGACCTTGCTAGATCTTACAATTATAGCCTGCTCTTCATTTTCCATGAATCTTTTAGGGGCTGAAGGAGGGCTGGTGGGTAGTTAGAAGGAGAGAGGCAGTGGGTAGGGTCAAACAGTATCCATGACTAGCTATAAAACCTTATTTAAACTGCTACTTTCAACTTCTTTTCTTCACCACACTACCAGCAAATGTTCTGTTATGGATTCTCATCTCTATGTCCTTTAGTAAACAAAACGAGCAAGTGACAACTCTCAGAAGATGAAACCAAGGAAGAGTGAGAGGCCTGCTTAGTTCTCCCTTGTCTAAGCCTCTCCAAAAGTGGAAAGTTGGCCATAACTGAGCTGAGTTTGGATTGCTGTTCAAATCCAAGGCCTTATAAATAAGCACCATTAGAGAAATGAAATAGACAAGACAATGGAAATTTTGCAAGCCTCCAATTAAAAAGCACTGACTGTGTGTGTGTGTGTGTGTGTGTGTATCTTAAATGTATTGTGCGTATATGTGTGACTGTGTGTGTGTTTGTGAAGATTGAAAATAGTGATTTCATCAGTATGGAAACTCCTTCCATTGATACAGAGTGACAACCAGTCTAAAACTTCTAATCTTAGAGGATTGCTTTGGGTTCTGAGAGTTCTAAGAGGAGTACATATCAGTAGGGAAGGACTTGAATCTTGGTCTTACAGACTTCCAGGCTTAGTGTCTAAACATGCTTTACATACATATGTAACTGCATGCGTGTATGTATGTAGTTCACATACATGCAATGTATATGATAATGATCATTTCATATATATACATAAAATGATAAATGTTTTTGCTTATATTTATTCTGTATATGTTTTGTTGCCACCAAATGATTGTGGAGGAACCATCAGTATTCTAGTATGTCTCATTGACAGCAACTTTAAGGCCCTTAGGACATGTTATTGTGTTCTAAGAAGTCCCTTTTATTTGCTGCAAAATGACAAATACTTTCCTAAATTTGAGGTGAACTTTAAAATGACTGTTCCTTCTGCTTTCCACTTTGCCTCCTCTGTCAAGCCTTCTTTGATTTTAAAAGTTGAATGTTGATTCTTACATCTGACACCAATCTAATCCACACTGCATGGTCTCCTCACCATCCCATCAAAGATAATCATTACAATGACCTGTAGTTATTGCACTGTACCTTTTTTAGGATATTAATGCCTAAAGACACAGTACCGATTTCCTTGTGTCTTTATTCATTCAAGAAGTACTGAAGAACTACTATGTATTTGTGCTAGAATATGAGAGCGATCCAAAAGAAACATAGGTCATGATCCTAACTCTCCAGGAGTTTGTATTTTTACTGGCAACAGAAAACCTGAGCAGCACCTGAGGCACCTATCAAATGTAGGCAACCCCCCCCAAAAAACTATCCCAGTTTAAAAACATTCAAAGCTACTTAGAACTATAGCTTCTGAGCCCCTACTTTTACCAAATAGAAGATTCGATAGATCAAGTTAAAACTTATAATTAAACTGCATAGCAAATAAAGTGATGAAAAAAGATTTCCTCTGCTCTCTACTCCATATACACATTTGATATGCCTGTAGGAAAAGACAAGACACATAGAGGGCAAACACATAGGGATGCACACATCAAGAAAAATTTACACATATGATACTATAATGTGGTTGATGTTCTTTGGTGATGTCGTTTTTCTTTCTCCTGGTCACATTGTCTGTACTAGTCTATTCATCACTAATCTATTCTCGGTTACTATTTCCTGGGCTTCAGCTCTCTAGTTTCTTCCTGGACAACTGCCATTCTCTCTACTACTAGATAGATATGGGAGTGCAATAACTAAAAAGCTTCTCCATGACAGGGCCACTTATAAGGCTTACTTCATAGACCTACTGCTATGATGAACCAACAAAAGCTAGCAGAATTTTCCAAGTTAAGGTTAAATCTGTTCTTTTGGCCACCTGTGTCTGGTGGTGATTTCAAGTCTGTAGTCCCAGTAAACTATCAAACTTAAGTTTACGAAATTCTTCATAATTCCTGTAATATCCCTGTTTGTAATGCTATGTTCTCAAAAACTAATTCAGAGACTCTACTCAAAAACTCTGAAGTGCTGTGTGAAGGTTTATACCCAGAAGGGAACCTGATGCCCAACATCCTATTATACTGGCATACAAATTAAATTAGGGCCAGTACCCTCCACCCCCCTGAATTTTATTATGCAAATACTATAAACAGAACCTCACTGGAACATGTCTATTTAATTCTAAACACAGCACAGAGGTTCTATCTCTCCAGATACACATTTAAACAAGTAGAGAACTATTTAAAGAAGCATATGATTAAATGCTTAAATGAATGATACAAACAATAGGAACTAGAGCCAAAGGGAAAACACAGTGGAGGACTTCATTTAAACAAGGCTTCAAATAATGGGTAGCATTGTAAAGTAGAGGCAGGAAGGTATTGCAGGTGGTGGAGAGGCATAAAACTGGCATCAAGTTACAGTGTGTTTGACTATGGTACCAAAACGACTTTAACCATAGAATAAGGACATATTTAAAATATGGGCCATATCTAGGCAGGACTTGAGCCCTTCCTTAATTTGGTAACCTTTCTCTCTAAGGCCAAGGGACCTGTTTCAAAAGGGTCCCCATTTTGAATTTATTGTTCAGAGCCCAACATGTTACTTTCAATAGTTATGAATGAGGAGAAGATGGTAGAGTAGGTCAAAAAACTTTTGGCTCTCCAAATTTCCTCCACAAAAAAAAAAACCCAGAACATTGCCTCAGAGCAGCAGAAATAAACACAGGGTAAAGCAGTTGTCCTCCTAAGACAATTTGAGAAAACCCCAGGAAAGACCCAACCTCAGGGGCAGAAGTTCCACTTGAAGTGCAAACACCTCTAGGCCCACTCTTCAGAGTCAACAAACAACAGCTCTGGGGGCAGCTTGGTTGAGAGACAGCCTCAGCCTTAAATAGAAACTTTCATTTTGCAGACAGTGTGGGGGTCTGATGGCTAAGTAGGAGAAGATTGAAGGACCTTCCATTGTTAAGGGATGCCAAACACAGCTGTGCTGACCAGATGTGTCCCTTCCTGGGCTGTGACTATGGGGAGAAGGAGTTAGCACACATCTGGTGAGTGCAGTAGTGAGGGGCAGGGATCCTGTTGGCTGTGGGCACTTGCAGAAGAGTCCCTGTTTTCAGTTCCAGGGCAGAGATGATAGCTGTAGTATTTTGTCACTGGAGGGACTGTGGGGAGCAAGATCATTTGTGGGACAATGTGGCAGAGGTCTCTAGCCATGGCTTAGGAGTGGAGAGGAGAAGGTTGGGCTCTGAGACAGACCTTAGAAAAATAACAGTAAGAGGAACCTGAAACTTGGGCATCATTCCCCATATCTGTGGACTACAACCTGATTACACTAATAGCTGCTAAAAAAAAATAAAACAATAAATAAATAAAAATGAGTAAGCAAAGGAGAAAGAACCCAAGCATAGATAGTCACTATGGGGATAGAGAAGATCTGGATTCATATTCAGAGGAAGGTAATGGAGCTAAAAAAAAAAAAAAGCCACTCCTTTTTCATTGAGAAACATCAAATGGTTCCAAGCACAAAAAGAATTCTTGGAAGAATTAAAAAGGACTTTAAAAATCAAATAAGAGAGATTGATGAAAAATTAGAGAAAAAAAAAGAGCAATCCAAGAAAATCAAGAAAATTATGAAAAGAAGGTCAAATAACTTGAAATAGAGAATCAAAAACTTAAGAAAGAAAATAATTCCTTAAAAACTAGAATTGGGCAAGGGGAAGCTAATGATGTTCTAAGACACTAAGAAGTCATAAAACCAAAAGAATGAAAAAAATCGAAGAGAAAATAAAACATCTCATTAGAAAAACAATTGATGTGGAGAACAGATTGAGAAGAATTAACATAAGAATAGTTGAACTATCTGAAAATTGTGATTAAAAAAAGAATCTTGATATAATATTATAAGAAATTATCAAGGAAAATTGCTCTAGAACAAGAAGGCAAAACAGAAACAGAAAAAATCCACGATCACCACCTAAAAGAGATCCTAGGAGGAAAATCTGCAGGAATATCATAGCCAAGTTTCAAAGCTCCCAGGTTAAGGAGAAAATATTGGAAGCAACAAGAAAAAGACAATTTAAATATCACAGAGCCACAATAAGGATTACACAAGATCTAGCAGCTACTACATTGAAGGATCATAGATCTTGGAATACTATATTTCATAGAGCAAAAGAGTTGGGGTTCTGACCAAGGGTAACTTACCCAGCAAAGTGTAATCCTGAATGAAAAAAAAGTACACATTTAACGAATTTAAAGACTTTCAGACTTTTGTGACAAAACCCCCAGAACTTAAGGGAAAATTTGACATATAACATTCAGAAAAAAAGTAAGGTAATCATTAAAGATCAATTATAAGAGACTCAATAAGGTCAAATTATTAACTTCTTTTTTTTTTAACAAATTGTTTACTTCTTATATGTAAAAGTATTAGCAGTACTATTATGATTGTCATCATTATTTGAGTAGTTTGAAAGAAAGGCTTAGACTGAACTGAGTATGATGGGGTGATTCTAAAAAAAATAAAACTGTGTAGGGAGAGATAAAAAGGAGTAATTATCTTATGCAAATGAGGCATAAAAGGAAAAATTCATACAGAAGCTAGTAGGGAAGTGGGTGGGTAGTGCTGCAACTTTGCTCTCATCGGAAGTGGGTTAAATAGGGAACTATTTATCTATCTATATGTATATATGCATGTTTGTATATAATGTATATGTATGTATGTATGTATATAAAAAAGCCTTCCTGCTTTCAGAAAACATTATAAAAATGAGAGATACACACAAAGATAAAATAAAGGGCAGGAGTAGAATTTAGTATGTAAAAAAAGCAGGGATAGTAATCATGATCTCAAAGTTAAATTTAAAATTAATTTAGTAAAAAGTGAAAAATAGGGAAACTATACTATGTGTTAGCAATATTATTCAATATTGTTTTAGAACATTTAAAATACCTAGACAGAATAAAATACCTAGGTGTATACCTACCAAAACAGATACAGGAACTATATGAACATAACAATAAAACACTTTTTATACAAATAAACTCAGATCTAAGGAAGTAATATGTATTGTTCATAGGTAGGTAAAGCGAATATAATTTTTGAAATAACAATTTTACCTAATTAATCTATTTATTCAACATCATCCCAATTAAATTACTAAAAAATTTATTTTACTGAATTAGAAAAAATAGTAATGGTTCCTTTGGAAGAGCAGAAGGTCAGGAACTTAAAAGAAACCAGGAAAAAAGATGTAAAGGGAGTAAATTCATCAGTCAGACCTTAAATTATATTATAAGGGAGAATATTATTAAAGTGTAAAAAGGATAATTTTGATTATTTCAAATTACAATTTTCTTGTATAAATAAAAATTATGTATCCAAGAATAGAAAGAATGCAGAAAATTTGGAAAAAAAACTCATAGTCTTTCAGATAGGATGTGATTGGTTGGAATATTGCTGTGGTATAGGAAATGAGCTGGTTGATTTAGAAAAACATGGAAAGACTTGGACCTATGAAGGAAGATGCCATCCACCTTCAGAGAAACAGATGATAGGAGGAAATGAGCATAGTATGGTCTTACAGATATGTGTATGAGTATATATGTTATATGCACATATATGTGTTCATTTAGAGATATCTATGTTTGTGTGTGTGTATAAGGCTTAATTGTAGCCTTCTTGGTGGGGGGATAAAGTAAAAACTGCACAGCAGAGAACAAAAGAAAACCAATAAGGAAGCAAAAAAAGCTGGGCAGCTTTGAAAACAATGTGTAGTATTTATTATATAGGTTTTCTTGAAATGGAAATTTATTGTTTTTTATTGAATCTTTTCTTATGATCTGCTATGTATATGGCAATGTTGTTTTTTTTCTCATTTTGTATTTAAGTCTAAAATTTTAAAAATTTACAACAACAAAAAAGGGGAAAATAGTTATGAATGAATAAGTTATGAATAGCTTAAATCTTATTTCCTCACCCCACTTGGAAACGATCACTCTCTCCTTTGAACTCCTAAAATACTTAGTTGTGTCACTCATCTAGCACTTATCTGACACTGCCTGGTGATATCATTAGTATTTTAAATTGCTGTTTAATCGTTTATGAGTATTTGTCTTGCCTTCCAGCCAGCTTGTAAGGTATTTGGGAGCACGGATCTATCTTACTCTTCTTCATATCCCTCCCAAAAGTTTAACACATTGCCGTAAATGTTTGGTTGATGATGATAATCTTGATGATGATGATAAGAAAATGTTGTTCACATAGAAGGAAGGGGAATATGGAACCAGGAACCAAGTACATGTGTATTGTAATTTATCTTAAGTTAGATGTGGAGAACTGAGTTCCATTCCATCAAGTAATTTAGAACATATTTTATTAATAGCTATTCCGCGTCTTTCAAATTCATACATGCTGCGGCAGATGGTATTACTAATCCAACAGATTACTGTTCTACACTAGCTAAGTATACACTGTATGTTAGTTAATAAGGTGCTCAATTCATCAATTTCATCTTCTGTAAAATGGTGATGATAAGCATTTACCTCCCAGGGTTGTTGTTGAGGTATTAATTATAAAGCGTTTCATGTAGTGCCTGGCACATAGAAAGCACTATATAAATGTTGGTAATTATTATTTTTTATTAGTTTAGGCCTTTACTAACTGCAGCTCTGCTTTTCTTGCTTTGTAGGCTATTTAGAATACCTTTATCAGAAGAAATATATTCCCAGTGTATTGATAAATACTGCTGTACGTCAGTCATCAATAAATTGATATAGATTTACTAAATGCTTACTATATGCTAGACAATGTGCTAGATAGTAGGTATACAAAGATAAAAGTGAAAAGAATTTCTGTCCTCAAGGAACTTAAAGTCTAACCAGGGAAGACAACATGTGTGCATATAAGTAGGTACATACAAATGTAACCCTGGATTCCTGGACTCAACTTCCTGAAAGTTTGCCATGGGGATAGGCAACTAAAGTAGATACTATCCCAAAATTCAGAAGTTTGGTGATATATCTTTGAGCTTAGCTTTGGAGGCTTCTGAGAAGAAGAATAAAGACAGTCTTCTTCATCTTAAGTGATATGAAAGGAAATGCCATAGGCAAGATTAAACTGCATTTGATTTCTAGATGATGTCTCCCTTGGCCCTCCTTTAGGAATCTGGTAAACTGTGGCAAAATAGTAGCACTCAGAACTGATGGGATGCTCCTATCATCCTAGTCACACCCAGTTTAGTACTCACTTATCAGAAAAAGAGACAGAAGGAGAATTGGGACAGCCTGTTCTGTGAATTGCAGCCAAAGCAACCACTGCTCATTTGTGCTATTTATTTTACCTATCCCTCCTTTGAACTGTCCTGCATGTCCCATGTCTGATTATTGTAATGACAAGCAAAGTGAGACTTTTTGTTGTCTCTTGTTTTGGAGTGCTTTTCAACACTAAGGCAATCAAGTGTCTTTGATTTAGTCTTGCCTTTGTTTGTAGGAAAGGCCACACCCTTTTGCTAGTTAGGTCACAAGAGTTGTGAAACCCTCGAAAGGTGAAGCACTCTGACCCTGAAGAAGTGTATATTATACTCTGAGGTTAGCATTTTGTTTGGGGCTCACTCACTGGAAGAGTGTTGTGTGATTTGACCAGACAAGACTCGGGGTAGCCATTAAGGAGCCCCGCCCCCACCTTTGAAGACCCAGATGTTGGTGCTTCTCTCTCTGGTAACTATGCATGTAATGTCTTGGACAGACAACTAGAAGCCTGTCTGCTGATTTGTTTTATTTTTCTCTGTTTATATAATTTCTGCTTGTAATTTCTGTTTCTATTTGCTCTGAAGTTCAGGGTGCTGACTTTTTCCCCTGAACTAAATGAATGATATATGTATGTTTAATTAAATTGACATTGTAAACCCCTTAAAGTTGCTTTCCTTAGAAAAGCAGTTCAAAGAACCTGTGCTAGCAGCCCTCCTGTGTGCTGGTGTTGTTGGTCTTGCCACAGTAGTGGCAAGTAGCGTTGTTGTTACAATTATAAACAAAGCAGCTGGCAAATATGTTCTGGAGTACTTAATTCTGGCTCAGGTAGAAATTTAGAAAGGGATTTTGATCGCTTTAGAGAGACAAGAGATGGACAGTCTGAGACCCAGGTGGGAGGAATGGTCATGGATCCTGTATGGAAACCCTAAAAGAGAAGCATGCTAACATCATACCTGTAGGCAAGCAATGGCTCCTAAATTGGAGAACCTATAAATAAAGAGCCATATTTGTACATATATACAACTATACCTAACTGAGATAAACTCATCAATTGAGGCAAATATGAACTTAGGCTGCACAATACAAGCCTTCCATGGGATGTTCATCCTCCATAGAAACTGAGACTGTACTTCATATCCTTCACATGCTATGGTCATGTCACACATGAAGCACCCTCTTTTATTTCCTTATGCATGAAGACTCATCAAGAAATTAATTTTTAAAGGTTTTTTCTTTCTTTTGCTTTCTTTTCTATTAGTTTATTATTTTATCAAAATGTTCTTTTAATCCTCTCTTATGGCTGGGCTTTTAGTGGCAGTTTTGGTCTTTATTGATACTGGTTGGAAGAAATTATTTATTTTTCTTGTACTTTGATGTCTCATGTATTTAATGTTAAATATCATTATATTTATTATTTTTCTGTTGTGACATTTTAGTTTTCATTTTTGTCTTGTTTTATATTTTGTTTTGCTTTTTTGCCTCTAATGGAATTTTAACCTCCTTCCTGTGGAAATTTTATCTTGGCTTTTCTGTACTTTGAGCAGGCTATTCCAGCTCATTTTGAATGCATTTTCCATTTTGGATGAAAAATCCTATTTTATTTCCAATTTTATTGGGTGTTATCTTCAGTCTTTTAAGGATAATCGTTTCTCTAATATTTGCTGCTAAAAATACTGTCATACAAAATATTTTATTGATACTATTAATTGATACACTTGTGTTGATAACACATTAGCTTTATGCTGCTATGCATGATCAAGTGTTTTAACTTATTGTATTCCATTTACATATTTATTTCATATGTTGGAATATAAAAAAATTATTGATGCTATTTTTGTGATCTTGAGTTTATTTCTGTTACATTGATATAAATTTGTATATTTGCTCATTGTTTTATATGCCAGGTATTAATTGAATATAGTTGTTAGCACATATATATAATAATTTTTTTGGTCCTTTTGCCTGTTTACTGCTTTTGTTGAATACCCTAAAAATGAAGCAATATCTTAAAAAGATGGATACCGAATTGGTTGAAAATATTGTTGTGTTGTCATTGGAAGTCCTAGAAGCTTCCTGATATAAGAAGTAGACGGTGATTATTAGACTAAAGATATTATAAGAATGCAGGGTGTCTCAAATCCTATTTTAAACTAGTCCTATTGCAAAGGAAGGTGAAAGACTTGGAAAATTACAAAGTAATGTCTAGTAACATGAAGTCAATTGAGTTCACTCAGGAAGTGCTCTATTAATTTTCTGACCAATTTGATCTTTCAAACAATCCTGTTATACGGACAGCAGAAAATAGGACCACCTCTGACAAGAAAGAGTCAGTTTGAAAACTGGGACCTCTCCTGAGCATTCCCACAATGAAATTAAGAGCTACACTCAAGTCTGAAAGTGATACTTTCAAGGAAAGGCCAAGGGCAGACTTCCTCTGATAGAGAGATACTGTAGCTATCTATGAGGTAGCAGTCACTGGGATCAGAAATGAGAAGTAGATTGATGGAAAGTCTTAGAAGAATAGTTCTTGCTTTTTGACAGGGCCAAAAGACAACACAGCCCAATATTGTATGGCAAGCACGTTTGCTAAACCTAGAGTTATCATGTGGTAGTTTTGAGACTCCTCAGGAAGAAGATAGACACTGATCAATTCTGTTGTGTAGTGTAAAGGAAACTTCCTAATCTGACTTCCTAGTCAAAGTGGATTCTCAGTTCCAGAGAATAATACAGAGAGATTCAATTAAACCTGATTAAAGGGATAAATTCAGAGTGCAGCAAATACACAGTCTTACAAACAATCCTACATGGTATCTGCTTATCGTTGGTATTGATCCATGGCTACCACCTCCCCATGAAGCCAAGATGAGGAAATTACTAATAGATACAGAGGGACCATGTACCTTGTCTCCTCTCGACCTCATTTGGCTGAGGAACATATTTTTGCACGTGGGCCAAAAAGCAAATCAGGCGAGCCACACTGCAGATACAGACTTGAAGACAGAATCCCACAGAGGATTGGTTGAAAGATGAAATAATAAACAAAATAACTTTTCTTCAGAAGATAGAGAACCAAAGGAATGAAGGCCATGATGACCCGATAAAAGAATACCTCTATTAGGATGTAACCCAAGAGGCAGAACTATCATCTGTATGCCGATTGGATGGCCATATGTATGTTGCATATATTGCTGGAAATTATGCAGCCTTGGTCCTGCAGAAAATAAAATCTCATGAACCAGCATCAAGAAAAGAAGGGGAGGCCAGGGAAGGTTTCTCCAGACCCCATGAACAGCAACGATGGACTCATCATTGATTTCTGATGGGTCCGTTATATCTGGACTCATACAACCCAGAATAAAAGTGATGGGGAATAAACAATCTATCATGTACTGTTCTCCTTGACAGCGTATCATCTCAAATTACCATCGTATTCCAGTTTTTTATCAGAGAAAATTGAGGAAAATACCTTTTACAGCCTTTAAAAGGGCTAGAATTTGCTGGAATGAGTGATAAAGGCTACCTACGTCTAGGATTCATGAAGGTAAGCTTTAAGTTCCACGAGGAAGTTGTCGGTTTAACAGGAAAGTAGACACTATGTCTCTGGGATGTCCAGATCCACCAACTCTTAACTGAAGAACATAGATTGGAACCAATTTTGACCTGTTCAAAATATTAGGAGGGTCCTGGAAGGAACAAGTTGGGACCAAATACCTGTCCATTTTTAATGTCCATGAAGCCTATGAAGAGATCTACAGTGAAGTAGAGACAAGTAGTGGCAGTTTATATCATGAAAGTGCTGACTATTCAAACTCAGTAGTGAATCCTGAGATATTTGACTTGGGTAACTTCTCAGTTTTGGAAGAATGTAAGGATCAATTGAAGCAGACCCTCAGCAAGAAGACAGACATGTTTTTCTGCATGAGGGGAATGTGGAATGAGCCTGAGAAGTAGCCTACAGAATCCATCTCAGTGACTCCTGATTGAGCCAGGAATGATCTAGGAAGATTCCTTTTTCTTTGTTGGAAGACTTTAGAAACTATCTGAAAGAACTGCTGGTCATTGGCATCATCCCCAGAGTTCAGCAGCCTATCACTTCTAGTTAGGGCCGAAAAGAAGTATAGAAAGATACAAATCTGTGTAGACTACTAGCCTCTAAACAAAAGAGCTGAGGTCAACAGGTACACTATGCCCCAAGTTCAAGATGCCCTATTCTCCATTTTAGAATTATACTGTAGATATTATCAGGTTCCTATGGCTAATGAAGACAAAGAGAAGACTGTTTTCATCTCCCTAATTGTATTTTACCAACTTGAATTTATACCTTATATCCTCATTGTATTTGGAAAGACTAGAAAAACATGAGGAAGGACTAATGAAAGTGGCTAGAGAAGGCTGATGTCAATCCACAAGTGCTAATTTTGCAGAGCTTCTATTAAATATACAGATCTCATAGTACCCCAACAAGGTGTATGCAAGCCAAGAAAGTTTAAGTGCTTCTGAAATGTCCATTTCCACAGAATCTTTAAGATTTAAGGACTTTTATGAGATTTTTGTCAATTATTATCTCTAATATGTTGAGAACAATATTTATACATGATTGGAGAGAACTGGAAGTGAAAGGACAAGAAATGACAAATTATCTTGAAACCTACAAAGCTATTTGGAGATCAATTGACAAACAAATGTGATCAAGCTTTCAAAGATTTGATCACCTGCATTACACATACACTGGTGGTGGCTTATGCAGATCCAAGCAAGCCTTATGTCTTATACAGAAAGAAATCACATGAGGGGCCCTGCAGTGATGAAGTAAGGCTTGCCTTGGCCACTTTTGCTCCATATGTATGCCTCTCTACTAATATACTCTATGTGTATGCCCACATTTTGGTATTTGTGGGAAAGTGCATTTTAGGTATATTGAATCTTTTGTTTGTATTATCTGTGCTAAGTCCCTTTAGTAAAAAACTTTTGCTGTGAACTAATTTATTTATGTCAACTATTAAAGGAGAATGCACCATTGGGAACTTGTGAGCTATAGTTTTTGGAACTTAGACCCACAAAAGACATTGAACTCGAGATATACTCCATTGAGGGACCGCCCCTGCTAGTGAGAATGGGGATGAAATAACCCTGAAGGGGGGGGGGCTACATTTCTATTAGTTAATCAAGTAATTTGTGATCTCCTTCTGTGTGTTCAGCACTATGATATCGCCTAATAGATTTTTGAAACTGCCATACACATGAACCTATGATCAATCAATCAACAAGCATTTATTAATTAAGTGCTTATGTAGACCATGCTCAGGAACTACTCTCCCAACTCCGTCTTGTACTGATAAATCAGGTACTTAAAAATAGTTACTATGCTTCCTCTGGGCACTAGCAGTAGCCTTAAGAGGTTGAGCACAGGTTATGACGCTATGTAGGTCACAAGTCCCCACTCACTGGTATGCTCCCTGCCTTAATTATGGGTTGATTATCAATTAGTAAGCCAGAATAAAAAGTGATTATTTTGCTGCAATTGACACAAAACATCTTCTCAAAATCTGTGACACACACTTCTTTCTCTGATACTTCTAGAATCCAGATGAAAGTGGGCTCAATCTCAGAAACCACATGTGGCAAAGGGGAAGTCCCTTTGCTACTCTTCAAGATGTTCCTCTTAGGTATGGCAAAGCTTTTCCATTGGGCTCTTTGTAGAGCCTTGAGTCTGTGTCCTGTAGAACCTTGGTTTATTCTTGGTTCCAAATGCAGTCACCACCATCAGCTGATCTAGGTACACTGCTAGAATGTTAACAGGAAGATGGGAAGGAAATTCAGAATCTTTTGGATAGAACAAAACACACAGACTCTTCCTCTAGTCAGGTGGGTGGGAGGGCTAAGACCTATAGCTGGGGCTTTACTCCTCTTACCGCAATTGATTCTTCCTAATGGAGTTAGATGGAATGTTCTTTCCTCTCCACTTGCTCAGATCTCTTTGGTTCTGAACTGGCTCTTCAATTTTATACAGCCCTCAGGCCCATCCCCTAGGATATTAACAGGTTTCTAGAGTCAATCCATATTTCCTATAAAACTAAGGACTTTTTTGACCTTGGTCTAAAGTTTATAAGATTGATTTATTACGATGTGTTCTCACCTGGTTAAGTTACTAGGCATAGCATTTTATCACTTCATTTTTTAAAGTAAGTTTTTGTTCATGTCTTTTGTTTTTTCATCATCATAGTTATCCTAGTATACTTCCCGATCCCCATCCTAGAGAGCCACTCCATATAGCAAATAGTATTTTTTAAAGACAAAAGGAAAAAGAAAAAGAGGGAAAGTATCAGTACAACCGATCAATACATTGAAAAAGTCCAAAAACGTGGACTTCCTACCTCCACAGAATGGTGGGTTGTAGGTATCCTCTCATATCTCTTCATTTGAGTCATCCTTGATCTTTATAATTTTGTTATTCACTATTGATTTTTTTGAGTGTGTGTTCTTTCCATTCATAGTGTAGCTATTGTGGATATTATTTTCTTGACTGTCTTCTTCATTCTTCATCAGTTTATGTAACTCCATGCTTCTCTGCATTCGTCATATACATAATTTCTTAGAGCACGGTAATATTCCATTAATTCATGTATCATAATTTGTTTATTTGTTCCCCAATCTACTTTATTTCCAATTCTTTGCTATCACAAAAAAGTTCTATTAAAAATATTTTGGTGTATGTGGGGATTGCCTTCATATTGATTGCTACCTTAGGTTATAAGGCTAGTAATGAAGTCTTTGATTCAAAGAGTATGGACAATTTAATCATTCTATTTACACAATTCTGAAATGCTTTCCAAAATGGTTGTGCTATTTCATAACTCCACTGAAAATGTATTAGTGTGTCTCTTATAAGCTGTCCAATGTTGAATATTGCCATTTTCCATCATCTCTGTCAATTTTCAGGGTGTGAGGTGAAACCTTAGGATTGTTTCTTTGTTTTGTTAAGAATACATCTCCTACACATAGCTGTGAGAGGTATATGATGAGTTTTTCTTCTAATTTTTTTTAAAAGTATAATCTTTAATATTAAAGTATTTAGAAGGAATTGTGGAAAATAGCATAAGCTGTTATAAGCCTAATTTCTGCCAGACTGCTTTCTAGTTGTCCAGCATTTCTTATTACTAGGGCAACTAAGTGGCCCAATAGATAGAACTCAAGGCCTGGAGTCAGGAGGACCTGAGTTCAAACCTAACCTCAGGAATGTAATAGCTTTGTGACCTTGGGTAAGTCACTTAACCCTGTTCACTTCAGTGCCTTACCTGTAAAAGAAGCTGGAGAAGGAAATGGCAAACCATTCCAGTATCTTTTTCAAGAAAGCCCTGAATGGGGTCATGGAGAGTTGGACACAACTGAAACAACTTAACACAATATTTATTAAATAGGAGTTTTCCCTAGGAAATTTATATTTTTCAGTTTATCAAACACTGAGTTATTGAATTCCATTGTCCTGATTCTCTCTTGGGTAGTCTGTTCCATTGCTTTGTCTCTGTTTTTTAACCAAAACTAGATAGTTTGGATGACTGCTCCTTTAATACCATAGTTTGAGGTCTAGAAGTGCTAGTCCTTCTTCATTCCTACTTCTTTTCTGCCTTTCCCCAATATTCTAGGTTTTTTTGTTTTTCTAAGTGAAATTTGTTATTTTTTATCAAGTTCTACATAGTCTCTCCTTGGTAATTTGTTTGATATAGCATTAAAGTATAAATTAACTTTGATAATATTGTCATTTTTTATTACTTTGGCGAAGCCCAGCACTGAATATTCCTCCAGCTATTTAGCTTGTTTATCTTTTTAAGGAGCACTTTGTAAATGAATTATGCAAGTCTTTTGTGTACTTTGGTATCACCTACTTTAAAGCAGGTGGAGTGACTTCATTGATTTATTTACTCAATTCCCACCCACATTTCTGGACCCAAACTGGGGATTCAAAGAAAGGCAAAACCATGGTCCCTGCTCTCAAGGAGCTTACATTCTAGTGGAGGAGATAAGCTACATACACATTTTATATGAAACCAGGGAAGCCTGGAGGGAGAGAGGAGGCACATTCTAGACATGGGGGGTAGCCAGTGCTATTGCATGTAGAGAGATATAGTTTCACGTCTGAGGAAAAACAAGTAGGCCAATATACTTTGATCATAAAGTGCATGTTGGTGTACTGCAAGAAGACTAGAAAGGTAGGAAGGAGCCAGGTTGTGAAGGGCTTTAACTGCCAAAGCAGAGATTTTACATTTGATCCTAGAGATAAAGGGGAGTCACTGATGTTTATTGAGTAGGGGTGAGGGAGGAAGTGACATAGTCATGATGAGGTCAGGGAACCATGTTTTTAGGAGTGCTCAAGACCCCAAAATACCAACACACCAGGTCCTGCTGGAATGAATTTGACTCAAGCCTTACTGCAGCTGAAGAGAAAAACAAAGTTTATTACAGATTCACCATATTGGGTTGTCTTAAGAAATCTCACCATTTGTCAAGTTTGTTTTTCACAAATGAGCAATCTGAGGACCTTCGTGGAGGCAAGATGAAATTTATATACACAAAGATTATGGGAGGGATCCAGGGTGGTCCTGGGGTGATGGGAGTAGGGGTTTAGGGAGGGTCTTGAGAAGAAGTCTAAGTGAAGAGGTCAAAGCAAAATGATGATGGTAGGGAACCATACATTTCTAGGGGTGCTCAAGATGACAAAACACCTACACGCGGGGTCCTGCTGAAAGAATTCCACTCAAGCTTTCTCAGCCAAGAAAAAAGACAAAGTTTATTGAGGATTTACCATAATGGGTTGTCTTAAGAAATCCCACCCTTCGTGATGCCTGTTTTCACAAGCGGCCAGATTCAATCTAAGCTGAGCTAGATTGAATCTGAGCCTCTTCATGGAGGCAAGATGGAGATTATATACACAAAGATTGTAGGAGGGATTGAGGGGTGGTCTGGGGTGCCTAGAGGAGGGCTTTAGGGAGGGTCCTGAGGAGGAGGAGTCTAAGGAGGACAAGATGAGGTCAGACTCCAGCAACCAAGAGAATGGAATTAAGGGTGGGAAGTAGCTGTGAAGAGGCTTGGGGTGGAGAGGTGCCCCAAAAGTACCAACACACGGGTCCTGCTGAAAGAATTCAACTCAAGCCTTCTCAGCCAAGGGAAAAGACAAGGTTTATTAAGAGTTAGCCAAATAGGCCTGCCCCAAGAGATCCCACCCCTGGTGACACCTGTAAGGAAAGCAAGCCAGATCAATCTGAGCTAGATTGGATCTGCCCCACCTTCATGGAGGCAAGATGGAGGTTATATACACAAAGATTGTGGGAGGGATTGAGGGGTGGTCTGGAGTGACCAGAGGAGGGGTTTAGGGAGGGACTTGAGGAGGAGTCTAAGGAGGAGCTTGAAGGGACTGGGATGAGGTCAGACTCCAGGGTGGGAAATAGCTGAAGGCTACATGGAAATGACAGACAATAGAAGGCTAGGGTAACAGAGCTAGAGTATAGATATTTTGATCAGGATTAAGGGTGGGAAACAGCTGGACAATAGAGGGCTAGACAAGGTAGACATTTGGGCCTAATGGTTATAGCCTCAGGCCAAGGCCAGATCAAGTGGGAAGATTCAAGGAAGAGTTCAAGGGTTCAAGGGGTTCCCAGAGACTGCTGCCATCAGCTGGACAATAAAGGTCAAGGCTAGGTAGAGATTTGGACCTAATGATAATGTACAATAACAGACAATGTAGGGCTAGGCTAGTTTAAGGGTAACAGATTTGGCCATAGACATAGATAGAGGCAAGGGTAGAAACTAGCCAGACAAAGGAGAGCTAGGCTAGGTTAAGAGTAAACAAGCCTAGAGATTGGGGCCTAGCAACAATGAAAGGCTTATGGCCTCAGGCAAATACCTCATCTAGTAGGAAGATTCAAGGGGAGTTCAAGGGAGCTCCCACAGTCTAAACCCCATCAGTCAAACTAGTACTTTAAGAAAATACTTTTGTCCATTTAGTGGAAGGGAGATTGGAGTGGGGAGAGACTTTAGATAGGGAGATTAATTAGAAAATTTTTGCAGTTTTCCAGGGAAGACTTCATAAAGGTGAAAACAACATGATTTGACAACAGATTGGATATGTGGGGTGAGTGAGAGTCAAGGATGATTTTGAGTCTGTGAGCCTGGTTGACTTGGAGGGTAGACCGCCATGTCCTGACCCACCCAGGTCAGGCTCTTCTATTTCTTTTTTTTACTTTTTCCTTTTATTTTTAGTTTATGAAATAAAACAAGCGTTTCCATAATATAGTAGAATTTTTTTAAAAAGATGATTGCACATGAAACTGCAAATCTATTATATACAATTTGTTATTCCTTTTAAATATGTAATAAAGTTACCATGTAACTTTTTTCTTTTTTTCTGTCCCTCCCTACTCCCCATCCCCCAATCCCACCCTAGAGATGGCTATCATTAGACACAAATATGTATGTGTATATATATATATATATATATATATATATATACAAAAAGATACATAAAAATCATTCTATACCTACTTCTATGTATAGAAGTATATGTATATGTATATTTTTACGTTGACAGCCATTAAGCACTTGCTACACAGAAAGCACTATATTTGTTGCCTAGAACATGGAGTATCTAAGGAATAACAGAGGAAAACTAGGACACCCTTCTGACTGCTACAGAGAGGCTTAAAAATATGAATAGAGATCTAGTATCAAGCCTTGCTTGTTTGGTTCCTGTAGCCCAAGAATTATCTTAGGTTTGGAATCTCTTGAGTGACCAAAGTTTTACTAGGCTCACCCTAGTTTCAACTTAAATTTTTTAAAAATTTTTTTTGTTCATTGTTATTGATTCTCTTTTTCTTAATATCACACATCACTGTAACATACTCATGACTCCCCCAAAACCCACCAATATAGATCCTTCCTTTCTAACAGGTTAATGTCATCAAGTGAAACAGATCAACCTATTAGCCACATCTGAAAATGCACAACACATTCCACACCTATTTTCCAATACCTCTTTGCCAGTAGACAGAAGGCATGCTTCATTTTAAGAGTTCTGAAGTAAATGATTCATTACTGCATTGATCAGAGTTCTGAAGTTCCCCAATGCTGTTTTCTTTCCCGTCATTGTGATCATTGTGTAAATTTTTCTCCTTATTTTATATTTATTAGTTCATCCAAGTCTTCCCATATTTGGATTTCTTCATATTCGTAATTTCTAATGGTACAATAACAAATAATTATATTAAAGAAAGGAATAAAAATGAAACAGCAGACTATAATTTATGGAATGTAACAAAAACAATATTTTAGATAAAATCTTTATCTCTGAACTGAACACTGAAAAATCCCAATAGGGAACTAAACAGACAGAAAATCAAGAAATTAATAACCACTGAATAAATACAAGAGTAAAAATTTGAAAATCAAAGTGAGCAATGAAATACCAAACCAAAAGTTCTTTGAACTGGTAAAGCTATTTTTAAAAATAATAAAATTTATGTGCCATTACTTAGTTTGATCCAGAAAAGAATTAAGAAAATTGTATCACCAAAATATAAAAATTCACTATTGGAGAGGAAATGGTAAATTTTTGTATTTTGCTCTTTGACTTGTTTATTATTTAGACACTGGTAGTTATCAGTTTGTGTACTTTGTTCATATTACCCTAATTAATCACAATTTTTGTTGTAATATGGATGTACAGAGTATTTTGTATTTCTACCCATCATAATTTATGAGTTTTTTAGTGACCTAGGACATGATCACTTTTTTGTATAGATGCCATAAATCCTGAAAAGTAGATAAGCTCCTTAAGATTCCCATGCAATAGTGACCAAAGATCTATTTTATCTAGTTTTTCTAACATCCTATTCAAATCCTTAATGTCTTTTTTGGTTTATCTTTCTGTTATATTGTTGTAAGTCTGAGAGGATCATGTTCAAGTCACCTATAATTATTTTCTTACTCTCTAGGTCTTCTAGATAGTTATTTTCTACTAGTAAGTTAACTTTCCCTTTAAGTATTAGATATTATTCAGTACTGCCATTCAGTATGTATGTATTTAATACTGATATTGCTTCATTATCCATTGTACCATTAAGTATAATACAGTTTCTGTATCTTTCTTTTAGTGTTACTTTGCCTGAGATTGTGACTGTCATTCTTTTTTTCCTTTTAACTCTGCATGAATACTATAAATTTTACTTAATTGTGTTTGCTGTATATAGCAAATGGTTAGGTTTTTACTTTGTAATGTAATCTTCTACCTCTCTTTCACTTTGAGTGAGTTCATCCTATTCACATTTATGGTTATAATTAAGTTTCTTTGTCCTTCTATTAAATCACGTTATATTATTACTTTTTAAAATCAACACTAGATATCTGCATTTTCTATTATTTGGAACAATTAGATCCTATTTTTCTCCACCTAGACTGCACTTCCCTTTTCTCCCCTGACTTGACCTCCCAAACCCAAATTTCTGTAATTACACACACACACACACACACACACACACACACACACACACACACACACATCCTTATTGTAACCAGCCCTTCACAGATGATTTTGTTTAGAAAAACATCCCTTCCGATTTCCTATGGTAATTCATTATAGTTAAGGGTGTAGGTCATGATGTAGAGGGGGAGAAGAAACCCAGGGATGCAGGGATCCCAAACCAAAGTTCCCAGGGCGAGGATGCCTGGAATGAATTTGCGGACACAAGCATTCTTTAAGTCAAGGAGGCAAAGATTTATCACGCTTTTCAGCAGGCAAGAGTTCTTAGGGAATCTGCAACCATAAAGAGGTGCAGGGGGAATCTTTATAGAAGCTAATAGGGGATTAAAGAGGGGGGACATGTCAGTTAGGTGTTTGGGGGTGGGATTAGGGGGTGGTGGAGGTGTGGTTGGTTCTTAAAGGAACATGCACATATAATATCTACTGTGCCAGTATATTACCCAGAGTTCTCTAGGAAGTAGCCCTCAGGGGGGTTACTGGGTGGTGTGGTTTTTACTGTGAGATGTCACTAAGTTCACTGTTGGTTGACGCTAAAGGGGAATAGTTTCTCATCTAGTGTTTTGTTAGACAAAATACTATATAGGTCTGGGATACACATTAGAAAGGTCAGTGAATAGTAAATATGGTTATGACTCAGTTATGACTACAGTCAATTATCAGCAACCGGAAATCAATCTATAATTGGGCGTAGCTACTTACTGAGGAAGAAGTAGAGATAAGTTGGTTCATGCTGCCCTTTAGCTAGAGAGAGACAGCCTGAGACAGAATATGTTTTGAGAACTAGATGTGTTTATGAGAACTGGATGTGTTTTGGAATTGGGGTTCAGGCACAGGCACCCAAGCGGAGGCTGTTAAAATTTAGGGTCCAAGCACAAGCACCTCATCAATGAGAATACCTTTCTCTCACCCTACCACCTCCATGTTTAAATTATCTTCCCTGGTAGGGCTCCAATTTACAGAAATGATATGTCTTATCTCTCTTTTACCATGGAACACTAGACCTTCAAGCTGAGTCTGAAGCCCTCCACACCTACTATCAAGAAATGGCCAGAGCCAGATTTCTTTTCAGAAAGATACTAGAATAGTGGTGGGGAACCTGTGGCCTTCAGGCCACATGTGGCCCTCCAGGTCCTTAAGTTGGACCCTTCGACTGAATGCAAACTTCACAGAACAAATCCCCTTAATAAAAGGATTTGTTCTGTAAAACTTGGACTCAGTCAAAGGGCTGTACCCAAGAACCTAGAGGGCCACATGTGGCCTCAAGGCCATGAATGCTAAAATGAGTTGTTAGGGATACAAACCACTGGTCAGAGGGGCCTGGGAACAAAGTGAGAAGACAAAGTCCAGATCAGAAGCAGAGATGGTACCAAAATCAAAACCAGGTTCAAATATTAGACTGAAAGTTTTGATAATGAAGGGAACCCCATCAAAGAGTTTATATTACACTCAGTTTCTAGCAGGTGTATGTAGGTTTCTATGCCTGGTCAAGTTCAGCCTCAGACTTTCACTATTCATTAAATTATTTAAAGCTAGGCAGTTTCTCCAGCCAATGGCAGCACTGCCTGATAAGGAAATGGTTGTTCCCAAATAGTGGCAGGTAGTGACTTCCTTTTTGTTTTAATTTTCTATCACAGTGAGGGAACAAGAGTCCTGAGAAAAGGAACACCAATAAGATTTTTACTCCTCTTAAATGCCAAACCCTGACATTCAGAATCAGGGATCAGTTTCTCCCTGAGTTCCTGTGGCATTTTGTTTATAATTGTCCTTGCTCTTTGATGCTCTGCACCAGCACTGTAGCTCTCTGAACAATCAGGATTGACAATTTGGAGAATCGAAATTTAGATCAAAAGCAAGAATAAAGATCTTAATGAGGTCCTACTTTAACTAAGCAAGACACATTTTTAAATACTTGATAAATAAAACCTGCAGGAAAGAGACAGTTAAATTATGTCAAAGCTGCAACAGCTGACAGTATTCTACCCCCAAAAGAGAATATTAACCAAAAAGACGAGACAGACAGAGGGGGCAATGCTCTTTATCCTCCCCTAGGAGTACAACTGGAGAGAAAAAAAAACTGGAAAGGAAGTAGTGAAGAGTTCTTCCCCCAACCAATTTTTATTGACTCCTAAGGGCATCACTGAAATGAGAGGCTAAATCCTGCTCTATGGTTCCCCTATGACCTCATTAAAGGGTCATCTCTAGGTCACTAGCACTTTGGCAGATGACAGTACTCCATTAGTATGTCTGTTAAATAGACCAGCACTAGCTAATATATACATTCCTGGAAGATGACAGTTCTTTCTTATTCAAGTCACAGATGTTACTCAGAAGCCTCTGATATTCCTAAAATTTCTTTTCCCAATTCTATATATCCCATCAAGAATTTTCATACATCACAATTTCCACTAAATGGTACTGAGACAAAATATTCATACTAGGCTCTGATTTGCTGGGTTTTTTTTTCCTATTCAGTCGAATTTTATTGCTCCCTCAAAAAAAAGAAGACAAGTTCTTCTAATCATTTAAAAATTATGAATTATCTAAAGTGCTTTATACTTTTCATATCATCATTAGATAGTTAGCTGATATGTCCAAAGTATGATTTTCATGAAGATACCTGATATTTAATGAGAAGCTGCAGCGTGTAGTGTTGTTTGTTGGTTCGTCCTTCATTCTTGAAGAGGATCAGTAGCAACAGGAGGGTGATGTCTTGACTTGCAAGTGGATTTAAATGAGGCAGAGCAGTACAGTCATTAGCTCCACTATCTCCTTCAGAATCATTGGAGTTCAGGAGCAACACAAAGGTCAGGATGACTGATGATAGGCCTGGATACAGTGGGAAACCTTGGCATTTTTTTTTAGCTTATTTATTTATTTATCTATCTATCTATCTATTTATTTATTTATTTAATATATTTAGTTTTCAGCATTGATTTTCACAAGAGTTTGAATTATGAATTTTCTCCCCATTTCTACCATCCCGCCTACTCCAAGATGGCATATATTCTGGTTGCCCCGATTTGCTCTGTTTTTTAATGGCTCATATTTCAATTGTTGATTTTTCCTATTGATATCAGGACAATTAAGTCTGCAGACTCAGTGACTTTGAGGTATTTTTTTTCCATTCTGAAGGCAAGACAAAACAGTTCAAAGTCTGCATAAACAGATTTGTCACAGAATTTGTCAAGAAAAATTTATTAATCTCTTATGGTATTCTAGGCATTGTGCTGAGTCCTGGGAATACAAAGAAAGTAAGAAAAAAACAGTCTCTGCCTTCTAGGAACACACATTCTAATGGGGGAGATGATATACAAATAACTATGTACATATAAGATACATTAACATGGTAAATTAGAGATGATCTCAGAAGAAAAGTGATGGAGTTTTGGGATTCAAGCTGGACCCCCCAAAAGGAAAAGACCATGTCTTTGAATGCAACCCAGCCCCTGAACTTTCCCATAAATTTCAGCAGCCAAGATCCATGGCATGTTCCCTGAGTTCCTGAGGGTCCATCCCAGTCTACCTAGAATCTCGGTAATCCTTTTAACTGCCCTTTCAACATGGTTCTCAGATGACTTAACTCTTTTCATTGTTTGTTCCTGGCCCATCCCATCCAGATCTTTTCACAGTTCCTTTTTTGTACATAAGTATCAATCTCACCTCAATCAAGCCAAAGATTCACTAGGAATCTCACCCAGCTCCTATTGGCTACACTAAACCCTGCTATTTTGACTGGAAGAAGGCTTGAGTACTTGAATTCTTTCCAGGCAGACTCACCCTGTTCTCTTACATTTTGAGGTTCCCAGCAACCCCGAATCCCAGCTGAGCTTTGTTTCTAAAGAGACTTGAGGTCATTAAAAGAACTATGTAATGACCCCAAAGAAGAGATATTGGAAGATACCTCTCTCCCTTTAAAGAGGTGGTGGTGAGGAGTGTCCCCCCCACTGGAGTAGAATGCTCTATCTAGTCAGAATTGTCATTGTATTGATAGGTTTTGTTGATTTTTTTTTCATATTTTTTTTTCTTTAAAGAAAATATTTATCATATAGATGGCTCTCTAGAAAAGGGGAGAAAGAATATAGGAGGAAATTTAAGTAATGTAAAAAGACATTAATACAAATTATTTTATAAGAAGATCTATGAAGTTTCCCAAAGGCAAACTAGCTTCCTTTCTTCCTCCTATTCAATAATGTATTCAGCTCATTATACATTTTTTTGTCTCTGAGTTGAAATCTCTATTCTGATACTTACTAATTATATATATGACCATGGCTCAAACTGGTTGGAGAGTCATAGCTACTGAAGAACTGAGGAGAAAAATGTTCTTACCATCAGTGTCCTTGGCACTGTCAAATGGTTCAACATCAAAAATAGATATGGTTTGTTCAGTGGAAATGACATTAAAGAAGATGTGTTACCATCTGTTTTGTTGTGGCACTCTAAAAAACACCATGCCTTTCTATCTGACTTGTAGCTGAAATCTCCTGTGTGTTGTCTCTCCTGTTAGAGTATAAGCTCCTGGGGAGCAGGGGCTGTCTTGTATTTCTATTTGTATCTCAAATGCCTTGCACATAGAAAGCACTTAATAATGCTTTTTCAGGTCATTCATTCATTCGTTCATTCATTCTTTCCCGCCTACCTACAAAAAGGCCTAAATTTGTAGCAATTCTTTTTCCCATTCTTGAACTTCTAGAAAAAGCTGTCTATACTTATTTCTTCTACTCTGCTTTCACTCACTACTCAACCCTTTGCAATCTGGCTTCCAACTTCATCAATTCAGCTGAAATTGCTTTCCCCCCAAAGTTACCAAAGAACTCTTAATGGCCAAATCTAATGACCTTATCCTTTTTAACCTTTCTTCAGCATTGATCTAGTTGACCACTACCTCCTCCTAAACATTCCCTCTTCCCTCTATGTTTTCATGATGCTGCTCTTTTCTGGTTCTTCAGCTTGCCTGACAAGTTCTCCATCACCTTCACCAATTCATCACCTATGTCAGACCCACTAACTGTGGCTAAACCCCAAAGCTCTATCCTGGATCTTCTTTTTCTCTTTTCTCTAGATTCTTTCTCTTGGTGTCCTCATAAAGAACATGGATTCATTAACTATGCAGATGACTCACAGATCTTAATCTCAGTCCTGATATCTCTAATCTCATATCAGCAACTATCTATTAGATATTTCAAAATTGATACCATTTAGGCATCTCAAACACAACCTGTCCAAAATAGAACTTATTATCTTTCTCTGCAAAACCACTCCTCTTCTGAACTTTCCTATTACTTTACTGTTAAAGTTCCCACCATCTTTTCAGTCTCAGATACACAATGCCAATGGCAACCCTGACCTCTCACTCTGAACACCTTGAATGAGGCATCGTGGAGTTATGGAGTCAGGAAGACCTGACCTTTCAATTCTGCCTTAGGTGCTTACTAGCTGTTTGACCCTGGGAAAGTCACAGCCTCCTTGTGCTTCAGTTTCTTCGCTATAAAATCAGGACTTTGGGATAATTGGCCTCTATGATCTCTGCTAGCTGTAAACCTATGATCCTATAATCTATTCAGATGCCAAATCTTATCATTTCTATCTTGATAACATTTTGTTCATCTGCCCCTTCCTCTGCACTCACACAGAAACCATCATAATGCAGGCCCTTGTCATCTCTTGCTTGCCTTGCTTCTTATGTGGTCTCTCTACTTTAAAACTTTCCCCACTCCAGTCCATCCTCCACATAGCAGCCTAAGTGATTTTCCCAAGGCACAAGTCTGATTATGTCACCATCTATCTCTACCCTTCCTCTCCCCACTCCCCACTCAACAGATTCTAGTGGCTGCCTATTAACTCTAGGATCAAATATAGAGTCCCCTGTCTGGCAATTAAATCTTTTTTTACAACCTGGCACCTTCCTACCTTTCCGATCATCTTACACATTACTCTCTTCCATGATTTCAGAAAAACCTTGGAAGACTTGTATGTACTGATATAAAGTGAAGTAAGCAGAACCAAGAGAATGATTTCCACAGTCCCAACAAATTCATAATAAAACATGCTATCCACCTACTATTAGAGAGCTGATGTATAGATTGAAGAGTATAGATTGAAGCATATTTTCATTTCTTTCTTTTTATTTTTTTGGATGTGGCTAGTATGGAAATTTGTTTTGAACAATTATACATATTTGTAACGGGTTTTGTTTCTCTTGCGTTCTGAGTGGGTGGATGGTGGGGGGAGAGGGAGAGAATTCAGAACTGAAAATTAAATTAAAATATTAGAAACAGAACAATCCATATTACTTCCTTCCACACACTGCCACACTAGCCTCTTTGATATTACCCATTCAGTCACTCCATGTCCTTTCTCTATCCTTTGCACTAGCTGTCCACTATGCCCGTAATATCCTCACTGCTGCCTTATGAAATACCTCATTTCTTTCAAGACTCAACTCAAATACTCTGATCAAGACGATGATCCAAGACAATTTTGAAGGACCCATGGTAAAAAATGCTATCCACCTCCAGAGAGAGAACTAATGAACTCTGAGCGCACATTGAAGCACTCTTTTTTCAGTTTATTTTTCTTGGTATATGTGCATGTGCGTGTATGTGTGTGTGTTTTCTTTTACAACATGGCTAACATGGAAATGTGTTTCACATGACTTCATATATAATTGATATCATATTGCTTGCCTTCTCAAGGAGTGGAGGAGGGGCAGGTGAGAGATGAATTTGGAACTCAAAATTTTTAAAAGAATGTTAAAAATTTTTTAATGTAATTGGGAAATATTTAATGAAATAAATAAAATATCTTTTTTAAAAACTCAGTTCAAGTGCCACCTTCTACATTAAACCTTTTCCGATCCCCCTAGCTACTTGTGCAAGGGCTAAAAATCTGCCTTGTATTCATTGTATGTGTGTATATGTTTGTGTGTATGTATACCGTGTGCTGTTTTTACCCACCTTAGAACATAAGTTCTTTTGAGGTCCAGGACTGTTTCCTTTTTTTTCTTTGTATCCCTAGTGCTAAGCATAATGCTTGGCCTATATTAAATTCTTTTTGATTAATTGATTAAACCAGTTCACAACTCCTCTTTGACTTGGTAGTTAAGTCCTAGGAAATTGCCAGAGTGATGTAGACTTAAGTGACTTCCCAAGGTCATATAGCTAGGAAATGTCAAAGGCAGGATTTGAACCTAAGCCTTCCTGACTCCAAGCCCAATACCTTAGCTACTATGCCATGTTGCTTGTGATAAACATTTTTTAAATACAAATATTAGGGGGCAGGAGTAACATTATTATTACCAGCCATTGGCAATAATAATTTAATAATTATTAATTACAACATTATTATATTATAATAGTTATAGTAATTACTATATTAATATAAAATAAGTAATTTAAATAATTATTAAATTATAAAATAAATTTAAATAATATAAATATAAAATAATAGTAATAACGAATAATCAGCCGTTGCTTGATAATACTGCCATGGCTCACAATATATTTCTCAGATTAGTTAATATGTCACCTGCCAAGCCCTTGAAGGAGTAATGAAGAGGACGAGTAAGTTTTGATGGAATGGAAAGGAGTTAGAGATAAAGAGTACTGGTAACATTCCATTCTTTAGTGTAAACCAAGGGGACTCATCACTTAGTGGGGATCTAGCACAGTATAAGGAAGCTAAGTTTATGTAACGTAGAGGAGGAAAAGGGAGCTTCGACAAGAAGGTAGAAAGATATTAATGAAAAATTTCCTCCACTTGATATTTTGCTCAGGCCTGACCACACCAATTTCTATTATAAAGGGACATTATAAAGACATCCAGGGAAGCACACATCTAAAACCGGGACTTTGGATGGATGCCTCAGTATGTTCCCTGCATGCGGGTGCATGGGAAACTCCAGCCTTGCCAATACAAATTTGGCTTCTCACCAAGTAAAAGCCATGCAGGCAAGCAGCCCAGTATTACTCATTCATTTTCAGCAAAAATTTACACAGGTTTCCAGATGTATATGGAAGAAGGCATAGATCTTGCTGAGGCATTGCAAATGATGGGTGGAAACATGCAGAGTTGATGGTCTCTGACCTAGCCCCCCACACCTCAAGAAAGCCCACAAGTATCGTAAAGCATTGGCACTCACCTTCACTACAATTCTCAGGATTTCATGTTTGTATTGGAAGCTTCATCTTCCCTAAATCCTCAACCAAGAGAGATGTAAACAAAAAGAGATGACCTCACTCAATCTTGGAAAAAGAAATTGATCCAAAATGGGGCACAGCAGTCCCTCCACAGGGCCAGGATCCAATGGGACCACCCCGCCTCCCCCACTGAAAACCAAGAGGGAATTGAACAAGTGAAAAGAATGACCCAAGTCGGACTTTGGCCAAGAAATGAGTCACCTGATGACTTGCTTCTTAAGAAAACTTGCAGAAGATCTTTCATGTTCAGTTGCTTTTTTGATTTATTCTTTACCAAAGATATAGGGCAAGTAGGCAGTTTTCATCTCCAAACTTCTCAATGGCACACTTCTTCAGTTGCTCCCTTTCCTTCCTGCCTACCCACTCAAAATACAAAATGGTTGAAGTCAGTGGATGTATAGGGGGTAGTACGGGTTTGTCCAACCCCATCTACAAGTAAGAAGATAGATGCAAAAGTTAAACTATTATTATGACATGCCCCTGGGGGGAAAAGGGTGAGTTTGTGGTAGAAATGGGACAAGATGGGTCTTTTCTCTACACAATTGCCTCACTCAAATTATTAAGCCTTCAATTGAATAAGAATAGAGGACACAAAATGTCCACAGCAGAAAAGCTGGAGTGGTTCCTTCCTACTCCTACTCTCCTGAAGAGTCAAATCCTGCCCTCCTAGGATGGGAGGGAAGAGCATGGGGAAAAGGCACCTTGGACCAGAGCAGTAGTAGATGGCTATGCATTCTTATGCAATTGAGGCACTCTCCTCCCATTTCTATCACAAACTCACCCATTTCCCCATGGGTATGTCATAATAGTAGTAGCAACTACAACCTTATTGTTTAGTTGATTTTTAGTCTGTCCCTTTCGGGATTTTCTTGGCAAAGTTATTGGAGTGGTTTGCCCTTTCCTTTTCCAGGTCATTTTACAGATAAGGAACTGAGGCAAATGGGGTTATGTGATTTGCCCAGGTCATATAGCTAGTAAGTATCTGAGGTCAGACTTGAATTCAGGGGGATGAGTCTTCCTAACTTTAGACCCAGGACTCTTTTCACTGTGCCACCCAGCTGCCCTAACAACAATAACCACAGGTATTTATATAAAGCTTTAAGGATCACAAAGCTTTGTGTACACTATCTCATTTGGTTAATAGAACTATCTTGTGAGATAAATACTATTGTATTCTCTTCCTTTTACAAATAAGGAAACTGAGGTTGGGACAGTTTACATGAACCCACTGCTGAGTAAGTGCCTGAGGCAGAATTAGTTGAGCTCAGCTCTTTATTATACTGTTTTGCTGTGCTTTACTATTATGCTGTGCTAATCTTTGGGCCTCGTTTTTTTTTTCATCTGTAAAATGAGGAGTTTAGCTTCTATAGCAATTTTCTTTCTTCCTATAAGCTGACTTCAAATACTAGAAGCTCAAAAGGAACTTAAGGGTCATTATGTTCAATCCCCTCATTTTTAGATGATGACAGTGAGACCCAAAATAGGAATATGACTTGCCCAAGGTCATACACAATGGTAGAGCTGTAGCTAGAACATCTGAGTATCAATTATCGATCAGTCAGCAAATACAAAGGATCATAGACTTAGAACTACAAGGAACCTTAAAATTTATAATTCCACAAGT
Source organism: Trichosurus vulpecula (assembly GCF_011100635.1). NCBI lineage: Eukaryota > Metazoa > Chordata > Mammalia > Diprotodontia > Phalangeridae > Trichosurus > Trichosurus vulpecula. The sequence continues at coordinate 92,358,912 of NC_050577.1, forward strand.
AAGGAAACTGAAGCTCAGAGAGGCGAAATAACTTGACCAAGCTTATAAAGGAAATAGAGCACTGGACTTTCAGGAATCAGGGAGTCCTGGGTTCATATTCTGCCTTTGATACTTACTAGCTGTGTAACTCTGAGCAAGTCACTTTAACTCTCTCAGACTCAGTTTCTCCATCTGTAAAACAGGATAATAATAGTACCTAATAGAGTTGTTGTGAGGATCAAATGAGATAACCTATAATGTGCATGTAAACCTTAAAGTGCTACATAAATGCTAGTTCTTTGCTATTGTTTGTTAAGCAGCAGAGCCAGGTCTTTTAACTCCATATCCAGGCCTTTACACTACACCATTCTGCTTAAGGACCTACTGCAGGGGGTACCCAGACCTATACTAGTGCTGTTGGGGAGGCAGAAATAAAAATCAAGCTCTGAGTCATTTATAATTTAGCCTGGGAAAGAAAACTAAAATTATAGGAGCGCAGAGCTAAAAGGTAAGACCCTCAGTTTTCAGAGGAGAAATCTAAGGCACGGAACAGTTAAGTGATTGTGTGGCCCCTGGTCACATAGCTAGGAAGTGTGTGAGTCAGGATTTGAACTCAGGGCTCACCGACCCCAAGTCCAGTGTCCTATCTCTTCTATCACACTCCCTCTCAGTATGAAATGATAAGAGAGCGATGGCATACAAAATCTTTGGTAGCGAATTTTGATGGGAATTTAGACGAGCGGGTCAGTTTCAGCTGTAACTGGGGTGAGAGGGGTAGAGAGAATACTGAGCTACATTAAATATAATTGAGCTGGGCAGTCATGGAGAAGATAGATGATAGAGAAATGTACAGATAGATAGATAAAACATTTATTAAGCACTTATATAAGTGCTAGGAATACAAATACAAACAAGCAATACAGTGCTCACCTTGCAGGAGCTTATATAATGGGTTGCAGGGGCGGGGAACCAGATGCCTTGAGGCCACGTGCGGCCCTTTGACTGAATGTAAACTTCACAGAACGAATCCTTTTATTAAGGGGAATACTCCTTAATACTGCTGTTAAGGCAGTACATAAAGGAGAGCTGGAAAGGAAGAGGAAGTGGTGGTAGGAAAGGGAAAGGCTTGGGAGGAGAAGAGGGGAGAGAGAGTAAAGAAGGACCCAGAACATAGGCAGCATGGTGAGATCCATTTGATTGTAAGCTCCTCGAGGGCAGGGACTTGCCTTTCGCCTCTTTTTGTATCCCCAGCACTTAGCACAGTGCCTGGCACATAGTAGACTCTTAATTAATGTTGATTGATTGATGATAGAGAAGTGGTACTTGAGCTGGACCTTGAAAGATGAATAGAAATTAAATAAATGGAGAGGTAGACTGAAGGTGTTTCTAGTAATTAAGACATTCTAAGTAAAAAGAGCAGCAAAAGCAAAAACTCCAGGGTGAGTTTGGGCTGTGGGGAGGACAGCGAGGCAGCTTCTTTCTTCCCTGCATGACTGGAGTTATCAATGTCATAACCCATTTTGTTATGCTTACAGGAGGATCAACATCTCAGAGAGCCTCTGGTTCTAGACCTCTTTTTCTTTTTATGAACCTTAAAATGTGTAGGAAGGGATAAGGAAGAAACCAGTACGACTGGAGCACCAGTCATGGAGCAGGTGTGCTCTAGACTCCTTTGGGGCACATGGGCCTTGCTGGTGTCACTCAGCACTTCCTGATTTATCAACATGTTTCAAGAGAAAAACTCAAAACACAGAAAGGCCGAGCCATTTCGCAGCTTTCCCGCCCAACTAGAGTTCATCTTGTTGGTTTCCCATGTTTTACCATTTTTGACTGACCCCACCTCAGTCAGTCACAATGGCTTACTGGGGGAGATACTGTGTTTTCTCTGCTGAGATGCATGTGCTCAAGCTGGTGACTGAACCTCCCAGGCTCGTGCCTAGTGCTCCTAAATGCCAGTCTAAGAGCAGTATTGCTGCTTATCAAGAGAGCTGGGATATTTAGAATCAGATGCTGAAGTTTTAAAAGCATTATGTTAATACATTAAGGACCTATGAAAAGCCTTTCTTCCTAAGTAGATTGTAACCAGCCTCTAATTCTTATAGTCTTGGGGAGTTGCATGAAGGTCAAAGTTATGGGAAATGCCTAGGACCACACCATGTTAGAGAAGGTATTTGGAAGCAGATCTTTCTGACTTCAAGTTCAGTACTCTATCTACCAGGAGTGGGGAACCTGCATCCTCGAGGCCACATGTGGCCCTCTAGGACCTCAAGTGTGCCTTTTGACTGAATCCAAACTTCACAGAATAAATGCCCTTAATAAAAGAATTTGTTCTGTAAAACTTGGACTTAGTCAAAAGGCTGCACCCAAGGACCTAGAGGGCCACATGTAGCCATGAGGCCACAGGTTCTCCACCCCTGTTAGGCCATGCTGTCTCCCTCTGAAAGCAAGCTGCATCTTTGGAAGTGGATCACAGCACTGAAAAACTTTTTTAAGCACCTTCATATCTACTATTCCATTTGTTCCTCCTGACAACCCCATCAACCATATATAACAGGTGGTATGCAATGGACACTTTACAACAGGGTTGTGCAAAATACGTGGGCTGCATGCAGCCCGCAGTGCAATTTTACATGGCCTACCTGTGGGTTTTAATTTTCACAAGAGAAAAAATAAAATAACAATTTGCATGGAATGTGTATTAGATTTTTTAATTCCATCACTGATAAATAATCTCCTTGATGTTAATTTTCTTTGGTGTTTTTAAGCAGTATCGTGGACGGAACATATCGCACAGAATTTTCAATCCATCTGTGGGATGCATTCTGTCTGTACAATGCAGACTAGTCAGTATGCACCTACCTTTATACTGTTGTGTTGTCACTTAGTTGTTTTGTGTTTGCTTTCGCGCTTCAGGCCCTCACCTGTCCTATTGATGATGCATATTCTCCCACTTTCTATTAGTGTACTGTATTTTTTTATTCTGGGTGCGGCCCTCGAATAATTATTTTATTTTAATGCAGCCCTAAGATAACCTAAGGTTAGACAGCCCTGCTTTAAAATACTAGTATAGCACCGATCCCCACTAATGTTCTAGGAATGTTTGTGAGTTCACAGAAAAAGTAGAGGTGGTTACTAGGAACTAGTATGTGTTCACTAAGAATAAATCATGCCAGACTAATATCATTTCTTTTGTTTTCATAACACTAAATGCCTAGGATTTGTCTGGATTTTAGCAAGGCATTTGACAAAATCTCTCATAATACTTTGTAGAAAAGATGGGCAGATGTGGGCTGCATGATCTTGTGTTGTTAGGTGGCTTTTGAAAGGGGCTGACTAGCTGGATTCAGAGTGTGATGATTAATGGATTTCAACCTGGGGCCTAGAGCCTGGTGGAGGGGGAGGAGAGCGGTTTCTGCTAGAATGCTGCCCTCTCTGTCTGAAGCCCTGTTTGGTTCAACATTTTTATCAGTGACTTGGATAAAGGGATAAAAGGTATGCTTATTATAATTTGTGGTTGACTCTAAGATTTAGGGATGGCTAATGCTCTTAATGATAGAACTGGGATCCAGACAAATCTTGACAGGCTGAAATAGGGGGTTAAAATTAACAAGATGAACTGTATAAAGTCTTTTACTTTGGTTCAAAAAAGAAATTGCACATGTACAGGATGGAAGAAATGTGGCTAGAAAGCAATTTATGTGAAAAAGACTTAGAGGTTCTAATGAGCTATTCAATGAGTCAGTAGTATAATATGGCAGCCAAAAAAACTAATGTGATTTCAGAGTGCATTCATAAAAGCATAGTGTCCAGAGACAGAAACACATACTGAGTGCTTAATAAATGTTTGTTGACTGACAGACAATGGGCCTTTCTGAAGTACTGTGTCCATTCGTGGGTGTGCCACATTTTAAAGGGGATATTAATATTAATAAGCTGGAGTGTGCCAGAGGAGGGACACCAGAACAGTGAGGAGTCTTCAAATCAGGCCTCATTAGGTTTTGTTGAAGGAAATGCCAATATTTAGCCTGGACAAGAGACTTTGACAAGAGAGGAGGCCATAGTTTCAGTATTTAAGTACTAAGTGGGGGAGGGATTAAATTTGTTCTACTTGGGTCCACAAAGGCCATAACTAAAAAAGATGAGAGTCAGCATGAACCTGTAATGACCATTGACTTTGGAGTCTTCAGAGTCAGGAGACATTGTTTTGAATTCTGGCTCTGACAATTATGGGCAAGTCACTTTACAAATCTGGACCTCAGTTTTTTCTTCTGTACAATGAAGGAGTTGGACTATACTACCTTATGATCTCTTCTTGCTGTAATTCTATGATACTCTGATATTTCTGAAAGGTTTCAATTTGACATAAGGAAATATTTCCTAACAATTTGGAGGATACAAAAAACGGAACAGACTTTTTTAGTAAGTAGCTAGGTGTCGGCAATGTAGAACATTGGGAGTCAGGAAGTCCCAGAGTCAGGAAGACATGAGTTAAAATCCAGCCTCAGATACTTCATAGTTGTGTGACCCTGAGCAAGTCACTAAACCTGTTTGCCTCAGTTTCCTCAATGGTAAAATTAGGATTATAACAATGCTTATTCGATAGAGTTGTTCTGAGGATCCAATGCAACAATATTTGTAAAGTACAGGTAGCTAGTTTAGAGGAAAAGGAGGAGGAGGAGGAAAAGGAAGAGGAAGAGAAAGAGGGAAGTTGTGAGTTCCTAGTTTATAGAGGTCTTCAATGAGACGTATATTCACTTATTAGAGATGTTGCGTAGAGCATTCATGATTTAAGTCAAAGTTACGCAAGGTCTTCCAGGTCTTCATCTGTGTAAAGTAATTTGGACTAGCTAGAATCAAATAGCTGGTTTTGAGACAACTAGGACTAGAACCCCCATAGCCTGATTCCCAACTGCATATGTTTTCTGCTAAAGCACCATTAAAACTTCTGCTTCGCCCATTAAAACTCTGAGAAGTCCTGAAAAAAAGGTATATTAAAATCTAAAACAAATTGTAATGGTGTTGGCAGCCATGTCTTAGAAGTACAAAGTTTCCTTTTGGAACAACAACAACAAAAAAAAATCCTAGGATCGTGGGTTTAAAACTGGAAGAGACCTCAAAGGTTATCCAATTTAACCATCTCATTTTATAGATAAGGACCTAAAGTCCAGGCCACTCACATAGCAAGAAATATAGCTGAGATCTAAACTCACCCCTTGACTTCAAATCCTCCACTTTTTCCACTGCCTTCTACTGAGTAATTTTTACGGTGGAGTGGATAGGTAAGTTTTAAGCTGGAACAGAGTTTCAAACCTAGGGACTAGCTAGGGAGAAGAGTGGGCCCACTCCTTTGGATTTTGGCCCAAGAAAGAATGGAGTGAATTTGCCTGAAAGGGGTTAAAAAGACAGTAAAGAATTAAATGGGAGAGTGCATCTGAAAAACCAAACAAAGAAAAAAAAGTGGTCTAGGCCAGAGGTGTCAAATACAGACCCACATGGGTTCCCCCCAGAAACGGATTAAAATATAATTGGGAAATATTTAACAAAATAAATAAAAAATAAAATGCAACAAAATATAGATAATATTACATTTTAAAACTATCAGTGCAACCCACAGGGATCCTTATGTATAGTTTAGTGACCCCTGTTCCTATTTGAGTTTGACATGACTGGTCTAGGGTTGAAGGATTGTGAATCTTGTTCTCTGAAATGACTGAAAAGTGAATGGAGGCCTAGTTCCTGGGAAGATAAGGCAAAAGCTCACCTAACATACAGCCCAACTTCCCAGGGAGAGAGTCCAGGTTCTGGTTAGAAGGGGGTGAGAAAGAGAAAAAGAGGTGGAACAAAAACAGCATTGTTTGGGAAGGACCAGAAAATGACCTGGAGGCCTAAGCTCTAATTATCCTTCTTATTCTCCTCATCTCCCTCCCACTGGTACTGTCCTTGGGAACTTGGACTTTGATAGACTAACTTTGCCCTTTTCTTGCTCCAAACCAGGTCTCCACATCATAACTCCCTTCTCCATCCCCTTCTAGCTCACTCGTAGCATTGTCTTTCCCCATTGGAAATGTAAGCTCCTCCAGGGCTGAGACTTTTTTATTACTTGTATTTGTACTTCCAGCACTTAACACCAGGCCTGACGCATAGTAACTGCTTAATAAATGCTTTTTCACTTATTTAATTCAGTACTTTCCAGGAATAAGTCTTTACTAAGGGGATGGTTTCAGAGAAACCTGGGGAACTATATGAACTGATTCAGAGTGAAAAGAACAGAAACAGGAGAATAATTTATAGAATATCCATAATGTTATAAAGCAAAACAGTTTTGAAAAACTTAAGAACTCCAATCAATGTAATCTCCAGTCATGATTTCAGAGGAATGATGCTGAGTCATGCCACCAATATTCTGAGAGAGAGGCAATGGGCTCTCGGTGCAGAACAAGACATCCATCTTCAAACATGTTGAATGTGGGGATTTGTTTTGCTTGCCTGTGCATGTATGTTGTGTTATATAGGTATTATAGGTGTGTTTTTCGTTGTTGTTATGACGACAAGAAGCCTTTGATGATGAAAGTACAAAACCCATCCATCCATGAGTGTTAGAAGGGCTTTCCACCCCACTCTCCCCGCCCAATTTGGAGGATGGAAAGGAGAGGGGAGAGCTAAGTATAGGATAGGAGAAAAAAGGAAGAAAAAGGGTCCTTGATGCATTTTTATTAATGTGTAGAAGAGAACAGAAGCCAAAAAGAATCACAGACAAGCAGAACAGCTGGGAGAGTTATATGTTAAATTTATATATACATCTACATCCCAATTAGTACAAATAATGAATCTTCCAAAGTGGTCACATTATTTAAATTTGCACTGTAAATTTCCACTGGAGGAACCAATGACCATATTTTACATAATTGTAAAGAAAAAACAGGGGCAGCTAGGTGGTGCAGTGAGTGGAGCACCAGCCCTGGAGTCAGGAGGACACTTGACAGACTTACTAGCTGTGTGACCTTGGGCAAGTCACTTAACCCCAATTGCCCTGCCTTCCCCCCTCCAAAATAAAAAGAAAGAAAAAAAACCTTTAAAAACCTTAAGCATTCAGATCTTTTAATAGATCAGAGATCTATTAGATTGGATCTAATTAGATCAAAGTTAGATCAACTAAGTTTGAATTGTGCATATTTGAATATAGGCAAATACTTTGGGTGAACTATCCATATTCGGGAGGGAGGGAGGGAATAAGCATTTATATAGCTCCTTCCCTGTGCTAGACACAATGCTAAGTACTTTACAAATATTTCATTTGATCTTCACAACAACCCTATGGACAAAGGAAGAAAAGGAAAGCAAGTTATATGTAATACAGAGCCACGGTTTCAAAAACAATTTTGTTTTTAATCTACTTTGCATATGGAAATGCTTATTCTGTTTGGGAACAAAAAACCAAAATTGTGTACCTATTTAATAAGAATTTTACTCATGTCTTTGGAAAATAAAGAAATGGTCTTTGTCCTCAGAGAATGTGCAGTCTTGTGGAGGGGATTAGAGAGATGAATATGTAATAATTAGATAATTAGAGAACCAAATTATGTGGTTCCTTTTTAAGTGCTATAGGAATTCAAGGAAGGAAGAAATCAATATTCCTTTGTTCAATAGTTATTTATTAAGTACCTACTGTGGGCAAAGCATTTATATACAAAGACAGAAAGATAATTATGACAAAGCCTGTACCCTCATGGAACCTACAATACAGCAGAACTTACAATACAGCACAATATAAGTGTGTAAAACTACTCAATAATTATTTTTGTTTTTTGGGGGGGAGGGAGCAGGGCAATTGGGGTTAAGTGACTTGCCCAAGGTCACACAGCTAGTACATGTGTCAAGTGTCTGTGGCTGAATTTGAATTCGGGTCCTCCTGACTCCGGGGCAGGTGCTCTACTCACTGCGCCACCTAGCTGCCCCAAAACTATACAATAATTATGATGCAAAATAGAATATAGTAGAAACATATGACTTTTAGCCACAAAACACTAGGAGGAAGGAAAGCTGAGTTCTAACTCGGTGGGGGTTAGGCAAAGGAGATCTTCCCACAGGAGTTAACCCTTGAGCTAAGTTGGGAAAGTGAGATGAAGGTAGGGAGAGGTAGGAAGGAAGAAGGAAGAAGAGGAGGAAAATCACCAGAAGTGTACGTACAAAGAACCAATTCTGTGGCAGTGGCATTGGCCATCATTTACAGCCCTGGTATCAGTACATATCTGTACATGCATGGCTTAAATACTTTGGCCACATCATGAGAAGATGGGACTCATTGGAAAAGCCAACTGATGTTGGGAAAGATTGAAGGCAAAAGGAAAAGGGGAAGACGGAGGAGGAGATGGATAGATAGTGTTGTGGAAGCACCAAACATGAGCTTGGACAGACTTTGAGAGATAATGGAGGATAGAAGGGCCTGGTGTGCTATGGTCCACAGGGTCACCAAGAGTCAGACATGACTGAATGACTGAGTAACAACATCTGTACATATCTCTGCTTTACAGGCGGCTCACTAGTCCATCCAACCCCAGATTTCAGATTGCTTTTTGCCCAGCAGGCCACAGCTGAGCCTTATAACTTACAGGTGATGAAAATTTAACTTCTACATTCTAGTCAGTGAGCCCATACACTAAAGTTGCTGGGGGCTGTTTCAGCAGGCTTAGAGACTACCAAAGACACATATGTTAATATTTTATGGCTCTAACTTGCACATCTAAAAGTACTAATTAATCTCACTAGATACCAACTGGCATCCATGGCCAGTACAAATGAGGATCGCAGCTTCCTTGCAGAGACTGTGCCAATTTCTCTTGGATCCTGCAGTGATTTACGGTAACAGTTTCAGTTTCATAAAGGGGCCAATAATTATCATCTGGAAGCCATGCTCCACTTTCCCAATGAATGTCATTCACTGAAAGCTAATTAATTAATTAATTGATCGTTGGCTTCTCCAGCACAACTGAGTAGAGTGTCAAAAACAAAATGGGGGGGAGGGAGCACACAATAGAGAGGAGAGTTATGGGGGTGATATTAATAAATTCCTTAAATTCAGAGAATATATTTCCTTCAACTTCTTGTAGTGCTCATTGCCTAATGCTAGACTACAGCATATAGTCCAGCTGGAGACACACAGGTTGCCTCTCAGGGAAGTTGATTGTAGGTTTAGGGTAGAGGGATGATAGATTCCTAGGAAAGGGTGAGGACTTCTGTCTTGCTCTTCCTCACAGGATCATAGAATTTATATCTAGAAACAACCTTAGAATTCACCTAGCCCAACCCTTCCATTTTTAAAATGAAGAAACTGAGGTGCAGAGAGGTGGTGACTTACCCAGGGTCACACAGCTCCTAAGTGGCATAGCCAGCACTCAAGCCCAAGTCTTCTGACTCTAAATTCAGTGCTTTTTCAACACTGCACTTCGCGTCACCCTCCTTTATCATAAGGGATAGTATGGTATCTTCAGGGGAGTCCATAACAGAAAGTTTGTTTGGGCCCAGATTATGGAGGGCCTTCAATTAACAGAAATTATCATTTGCCTTTTTATTTGCTAAAAAAATAAATACCCCCCAAATTTCTTCAATTACAAGATTACAGTTTGGTCCAACTATCATTTGGGAAGACCAAGGATAAGAAATGGCTATTTATCCTCTTCTCTGGAAGTCAGCTAAGCCACTGATTCTTGGTTTAAGCCCACAAACTTTGACCAAGGAATTGCAAAATCCTTGTCAAAGTATTTCATAACCTGCCATTTGTAAGACTTAATTGGACCTTTTTGCATATTTTTTGTTATTCATCCAGCCCACAGAATAACTATTTGGGAAACTAGTTTTGGAAAACCTACACTGAAGAGTATACAAGGAAGCAAATAACTCCCCATCCTGTGCCTTCTTCCTAACTCCCAGAGGCCACCATAGTTCCAGTCCATCCCTTCTCCCTGGCCCTCCGAGTTGGTTTCCCAAAAAGGATAGAGCATCCTTAAAGTCATCATTTGGCACTGCTCACTTTGAATTCTCATCTCTCTGATCCAGAAGGCCCTCCAAAGCATCTGCCCATGTTTCATGACCATAAAATGCTAATTCTATATAAACATTATCATTGCCTTCAGTCCCTGGCTTTGGGGCATTCTCAACTATGCCACTGGCAGCTGGGCAGTGACTCAGGGAACCAATTAACAAGAGAGGAGGAAGTGTCTCTGACAGCCCATGAATTACTCCACCATTACCAATTAATCAACAAGTGTTTGTTAAGACTACTATATACTAGGCACTGTAGGAAGCACCAGAGATACAGGGACAAAAAAGGAAATGATTGCTGCTGTAAAGAAGCTTACACTTTATCATGGGAAACAATCTATACACGTATAAGTACAACATATGTAAAATATGGGGACTGGATCTTTGACTTCATTGATAGTGAGAACTCTCAGATAAGGAATCTCTTTCTACCAAAGTATATTGGCACTTTGTCTAGAACTAAGACTCTTAGGGAGTATCATCAAGAGTTGTGACTTACCCAGGGTCACACACAGCCAATGTTTGTCAGAAGTCTTCTTGGTTCCAGCGCTAGTTCTCTAACTAGTAGGCCACGTTGTCCCTCATACCTACAAAATATATGCCAAGTAAATAAAAAGAAAGTAATTTCAGGGAGAGGCACTAGCAGCTGGGGAGATCCTGAAAGGCTTGGTGTAGAAGGTGGCCCTTGAGCTGCTCTGGAGGGATTTAGGAGCCTCAGAGAAGGGAAAGGTTCCTGGGTATTACAGACAAGACTTCACAAAGGAGGAGACAGGAGTGAGTAGAACAGTGAGAAGGCCAATTTGACTTGAACAAAGAGGATGTGAAGAGTCATTGTATCTAAGTCTGGAAAGGTAGGTTAGAGATAGGTCTTAATGACCCTCCTTGCTTGTACCCCTCAGGCTGCATTACTGACCTTTGGTAATCTTTTCTCTTTCAGAGCTAGCCTCCATTATCATTTTAAACTGATGTTACTGGAATAGAAATTGGGGGTGGGGTGGCAGAGGCAGGGAGGAGATGTTAGAACACACAAAACAGGTTGTTGGTGACCTAATCAGAACCATAACTAATTTTGGCACTTAGGACAAATTCAGTTGAAGGGCCAGAGGTATGCAGAGGAGGGTTTCTCCCCTCCACCCCCCTCATCCTGGCAGACAGAAGCAGTACCCTTGGGAGTGATGGATGACTCGGTGGTAGGCAAGGTAGCCAGAACGGTCAGAGGAGACAGAAGCTAGAGGACCACCACAGGGAGGAAATAGGCTCCCAGGTATCAGTGGCTTGGGGTCTACCTTAGTGATGACTTGACCTTCTAAGACGCAGTTTCTGCATTTGCAAAATGAGAATAGGAACCTGGGAAAGAACTTTGTAAATCTTAAATCACCATAGTATAAATATTATTGTCATTACCTGATCATATGCACCAGGAAGACAATGGAGTCCAAAGAAGTGGATGGGTGTGAGTGCAGCTCCACCAAAGTGAGGCTGCGTGACATTAAGCAAGCCTATAAGATGCATAGGGTTTGAGTCCATAATCTGTCTACTTTCCACTCTAAAATCCTAGGATTCTAACTGGCTAGGGATGAAGAGCTGGAACCCGTTTTGGGAATGGGAGGAGGGGAAAGTGTCTTTTGGACAGCTTGTCCTCTCCCTCCTGTCTTTCCTCTTTCCTCTCTGGGTGTTCTTACCAGCAGTATGACTTGTTTCCTAAGTGCTGACTCTGCAATAGATCTCTGATTTATTGTCCTCCTCCCTTGGATTTGGTTAGACACGGCCCTTTCTCTAGGGAGGAATCCTGAGTCATACAATACTAGCTATGGAACAAATACCCATCTCTAGGGAGCTCCAAGCACCTTGTAGACCTCTTGTCATCACAACATGTCCACTCCTCACAAGATTCCCAGAAGGCCAATGTTAGCATTGTTCTCTTCCTCCCCCATAATGAGATCAATGAGATCAGGTCTCAAGAGATCCCTAGTCCTACATAACCTTACACAGATGGGGAGAATCAAGGCCATATGCAGGAATTTTGAACTAATGTGGCCCCAGAAAGTCATAGGACATATGTAAAAACATAACATGAGGTTGGAGATAGTGAGGGTCTTCAAGCTAGGATCCCGGTATCTTCCAAAAGATGCCTTGGTGAGGTTAAAACCCCAGCAAACATGGCATCATATCCCCACCACACCCACCAATACCCCCCCCAAACCCACAACGTACTTACACAAATGTCTTCCTCTTCTCCAAACCCCATCAACAAAAGACCACTCCAGGGAATGAATACAGGCAGAGATGGTACAAGCCCAGCTGTGTAGCACAACATAAATTTTTCTTTGTTGCCCTTCCTCAGCTCTTTTTTGCTTCCCCCACACTCCAAAGTATATCTTGTCTCCTGGCTGCCCAGATCTCTTCTCTGTAATCCACTATTGGACTGGGGAGTGTCCCAACCTCTGGGCCTTTGCCTATCTTCTTCCCCATCAAAATTAATCCTCCCAATTTCATAGTCCCTAAAACCTTGACTATGGGCTAGGTGACAGTGGGTGCTGATGGGTTCATCCTCACGAGGTGGGGTTTTTTATTTGTTTGTTTTACCAGACAATGGTTTCATTAGTGTTGGGAACTGACAGAGCAGCAACTCATAGGATTCTGCATCTAGAGCTAGAAGGCAATCTTATGGAATCTAGAGCTGGATGACAATCTTAATTCCAGCCCTCTCCTTTTACTGAGGAAACTGAGGCACGGAGAAGTGAAGCCACTTGCCCAAGGTCACACAGCTAGTGAGTCAGGACTTGAGCTCTTATCTTTCAGACTCTTTGTCCAACATTCTATCTCCTGCACACATGCTGCCTCCTTTTTACAATCTCATCTGTCATTTATAATTTTAGAGAGTTGCCTAGGGAAATTGAGGTTCAATAATTTTTCTTTGATCACACAGCTAGTGTGAGTCAGAGATAGCAGGCAAGTCTTCCTGACTCCAAGACCGTATTCCAGACTGCTAATGTCTTAGCTAATTAATCCTATGTAAAATGAAATGCACAAGTGTGCAGAAGGTCCATAAAAAGGTAATCTAATTAGTAGTGATTTGGAGCATTTTAAAAAATATAGCTAAATATAGCCTAGGTTTCTTCCCTTGAGAACTGCCTGATTATATCCTTAGATTATTCGTCAGTTGGAGAATGGTTCTTATTCTTATAAATTTGGATCAGTTTCAGTCTAAGATTCTGCCTCATACTTGGCAGAGTAGTAAAGACAACAAAAAAGAGGAATGATAAATGTTGGAGGGGCCTCTGTTGGACCTGTAATTGGTTACAGCCATTATCAAAAGCAACTCAAAATTATTCACAAAGAGTTCCCAAATAGCACATGCCCTTTGACCCAACTATAACACTGCTAGATCTCTTCCTAAAAGAGATCCAAGAAAAAGGAAAAGATCTTATACATACAAAAATGTTTATAGTAACTCTTTATCACAGGGGCAAAAAACAGGAAACCAAGGGGATGTCTGTCAATTGAGAAATGGCTGAATAAAAGTGGTACGCAAATTTGATGGAATTCTGTTACACTGTAAGAAATGAGGAGATAAGGTAATTTAAAGTCATGAAAAGACTTATATGAACTGATGCAGAGTGAAGTGAGCAGAGCCAGAAGAAAAAGGGACAATGTTGAAGACTTTTTTTAAAATGATAAACAATAAAATGAACAGAACTAGAAAAATGTATACAATAACCATGACACTCTAAAAACAAATAACTTTGAAAGCTTTAAGAACTTTGCTCAATATAATGATCGTTCATCATTCCAGAGGAATGATGATGAAACATTCTATAGATGAAAGAGGTGATAGGTTTAGGATGCAGAATGAGACATATATATTTATATCTATAGAATACACACATATATGTACATATGCACATACACATACATTCTCTCAATGGCTGTATACAAATTTACATATACATACATAAACATATTATATATGTGTGTATTCTGTGTATATGTTACACACATGTGTTATACCCTCGCACGTGTTTTGGGTACATATGTGTACAGATACATATATGTAAATTTGTATATAGACATTGAGGGAATTTATTCCTTGACTATATGTGTTTGTTATAAGAACTTTGTTTTTTCTTTTTCAATGGTGGGCCAGCAATGAGAGGGAGAGAAAATAGATTTCTGTTAATTTAAAAAATAGAGAAATATGAGGCAGCTAGGTAATGCGGGGATAGAATACTGGTCCTGGAATCAGGAGGGACCTCAGTTCAAATCCAGCCTCAGACACTTACTAGCTCTGTGACCCTGGACCAGTCATTTAACCCCTATTGCCTCAAAAAAAAGAGAGACAGAAGTAGAAAGGGTATTACAATCGTGGAGTGTTCATGAAATTTCAGAGGAGGTCCCTGTATTATTAGTTTTATTGAATTGTTTTATTTTGTTACAAGAGACCTCCTACAAAGTCAGAGTAACTAATGTTTGTAACATAAAAAGAGTGCATCAATAAAACTTTTTAAAGATAATTTTTATAAAAGAATGAATCTAAAGTTGAAACTTTAAGGGGGATAGAACAAAGAGGAGAAATATTTGGAGTTAGACCATAAGGTCAGCATCCAATGACATTAAACCTAGGTAGCTGTTGGGGAAGTAGATATAACAGTAGACATGGAGTCATGAAGACCAGCGTACAAATAGGGATTTAGATACTTAATAGTTCTGTGACCTTGGGCAAGTCACTTGTCTTTTATTTACCTCAGTTTCCTCATCTGTAAAATGGGGGTGATAATAATAACCTTTACCTCCCAGGGTTCCTGTGAGAAGAAAATGAGATAATATTTGTGAAGCTCTTTGCAAACCTTAAAGCATTACATAAATGATGGCTATTGTTATTATTTCAAAGAGGTAGAACTGGGCCCACCGGCCAGCCTGCCTATCAAGCTAATGACTCTAGAGGAGTGTTAAATCTGCCACTGTTTCAACAGCACCTACTATTTCCTCCTTAACATGAGCTGTCATTTCTTCAGACAATTTCCTGATTTAGCTTGTCAATGGTGGCTGTAGAGGGGCACAAATGGGGCCACCAATGGGAGGACAGAGTTGAGGGTACACCAAGAGTCAAGGGATATAGGCTGGCTCCCCATGCGATCAAAGGACCATAGATTAGGAGTTAGAGGGATTTTAAATTCCATCAAATCCAACGCTCCCTCCTTTTTATAGCTGAGGAAACCAAAACACCCACAAGCTAAGTGGTTTGCCCACCTAGTAAGTGTCTGAGGGGGAGATTTAAACCCAAATCCTTTTGTCTCCATGTCCAGAGCCCTATCCACTATGCCAGGGAGGCATCTCATGAGTTTTAACTCATTTCGTAACCAGTGGGAAGGAAGCTTAGACATTATCTTGTCTAATCTCTCACTTTACAGGCAAGAAAACTGGAGCCCAGAGCAGTAGCTCGCCCAAGCCCACTCATCCAGTTAGTAGAAGAGCTAAGAGAAGAATCCAGGTCTCTGATCTCTGGGGAAGATAACCTGAAAACAATGATGTACACACAAGATACACACATGCACACACACACACGCACACGCACATGCACACGCGATAAATTGGAAATGATCTCGGAGGGAAGACACTAAGATAAAGGAGGATTGGGGATAGGCTTCTTGTAGGAAGGAATTTAGCAGAAAGTTGAAGGAAACCGGAGAAGCTAGGAAGCTAGGAACTGGACCCGAGGAGGGAATTCTAGGCATGGGGGACAGCCGATGAAAAGGCAAAGAGGAGGGTAGGATAATAAGCTTTTATATAGCAGCAATCACGTGCTAGGTGCTTTACAAATACTATATCATTTGAGCCTCACAATAACCTTGCAAAGTAGGTGCTATTATTACCCCTATTTTACAGTTTAGGAAACTGAGGCAGGAAGAGGTTAAATAACCCACAGCCACATAGCTAGTGTCTGAGACCACATTTGAATTCATCTTCCTGACTTGAGGCCCAATGCTTTTATCCTTTGACTCAAATGATGGAGGGTTTTGAGTGAGAGAAAGCAAGGAAGGTGATTTCACTGGGCTATAGAGTACCTGAAAGGGAGTAAGGTATAAGAAGACTGGAGAGGCACTGACCAGGTGACCAGGCTATGAAGTTTAGCTTTAAAAATCAATCAGAGGATTTTATATTTGATCCTTGAGGATCGCTGGAAGTTGATCCAAGAAGCCACTTGGGTTTATCTAATTGGGGGAAGGGGTGACATGGTCAGACCTGGAGGAAAGCGTGAGGAGAGATTTGAAGCAAGGGAACCAACTAGAAAGCTACTGAAATCGTCTAGGCGTAAGGTGGTGAGGGCCTGAGCCAGTGTGGTGGCAGTCTCAGAAGAGAAAAGCATATATGTGAGAGATATTACAAATTAACATGATCCATGAGCCAATTCAGTATATAAATATGTTCTCTTATTCATTCATTGCCAGAAGCTGAGCTTCTGTTGTTGTTAGCATTAAGTATTTATGAAGCTCTCATTTGAAGTGGCTTATCCTGGCCAAAGTGGATAGTGGGTGGGGACCTACTCTAACTATTGTGAAGAGAACAAAACCTAAGGGGTAGCCTGGGCTCTTGAGCGAATTTGCTTTTCTAGCCTATCCAGAGAGATCTCTGCACTTCAGATCGTACTACTAGCAAGGGCCTCAGCCTACATTTGGCTCCTCCAATTCATCTGCTGATAACCATAAGCAGTTCCTTAAAGGGAGAGGGAAACAAAGCTCCTCTCAGTATTTTCATGAACTCCCATTAATCCCCAGAGCCCAATCCTTCCAAATTGGCCTAGGTTGTATTGGAAAGGGCCAATTAGCTTATATAAGACTATTGTCTGTAAACTATGGAACATCCAGCAAATACCTATGATATAAGAGCTTGTGAGAGGAAAGAAGGGGAGGTAGAGTCAGGAACAGAGTTTGAGAGAAGTAGACCAGTGCTTGGGGGAGGAGGGGAAGTAAATGGAGCAGAGTTCTGACTCACAATAGAATTTTAGAGCTGGGTGGGAACTTTAGAGATAATCTAGTCCAAGTCCTGTTATAGATAAAGAATACTAAATAGTAACTGTTTCTCTTTTGGGCAGGAACCCTGAGGGTCTTCCCCTCCCAGTTTGATTTTTTTTTTGCATTTTTGATTAAAGGGGCCATCCCTTAATTAACTTCTTAAAGAGGCCTACTCACTGAATGGGTGTTACCAGGGCCAGCGTCTCCCAATGCATCCTGGGTCACCTCTCATCGTCCTGGTGAATACCAGGCCACTGGACCCAGATGGCTCTGGAGGCAAAAGTGAGGCTGGTGAACTTGCACAGCCCTCCCTCACTCAAATCAAAGTCAATTGCAAGTCATGTCATCATTTTCCGAAGGACAAACACAAGTCCAATTCCTTTTATAGATAAAAAAATTGAGACTGAGGTCGGCTATCAAACCATGACTGTTTTTAAGGAACCCAGTATGTGACAGACACAATGCTAGATACTGGGGATAGAGCCAAAAGAAAAAACTCAATAAACATTATTATGCACTTAATATGTGCCAGACCCTTTGCTACGCACTGGAGATAAGAAGACAAGAGTAAAACAGTCCTTGTTCTCAAGAAACTTGCATCCTAATGGAGGAAAGAACTCAATGTATATGTAAAATATATATATTTTAAATACAAAATAATGGTGAATTATAAAAATTTCCCACAGCTGTTTCTTGGAAGAACCTAGGCAAAATTCCAAGTAGTCTAACTCTTGCTCCCTCCAATATTTTTAACCACTACACCAAGCTGGGTTTGAGGCCTGCCTTCTCTACTTTTTCTCCAAATCTTCACCTCCCTCCTCTTTCCCTTCCATTACAAAAGACAACAAATCTTAGATCAGCTAAGGTATTCTCTAGTCCAGTGGGAAAAAAAAAGAAACCTAAGACTGAGTCCCTGGTCCTTAAGGAGTATGTTGAGGAAAAAACAAGATTAACTCAAGTTAATTTTCACAATTAGAGAACAAGATGAGACAGAATAGTGTCATGTGCTTTTAGGGGGGTTGAGAGAAGGGAGAAATTGCAGAAATAGAAGGCAAGAGAAAATTTCCGAGGGATTTGAGGCTTGCACTGGTCTTGATTATGGGAGAGGAAGGATAATTTCTCCCTTCTCCCAAGCTCCCTAGCCTCAGCTTTGAACAAACAAACCCCCAGATTTTAAAGGAACAATCCGTGTCCCTAGCAACTAGACAAGTAGTCTCTACTTTCTGTATCAGCCCTGAATCTGTACGGTTGCAGGAGAAACTTTTGTATCCAACCACATGTCCTGTATTCATAGGACTCTCATGGAGGCCAAGTGACACCACTCCATATAAGAGACGACGGGGACTGAGGAGGCTTTGAGATTCAAGCAAGGCTGCTCTGTGACCACAAGTGTTTCTGAGAGCCCGCTTTGTGCCCAACCCTGGACAAAAGGGCTTTAGGGGATTGAAGGGAAAATGGAAACAGTTTTTGCCCCTAAGGCACTAACACTCTCTTGGGGGAAAGAAGACTTACACATAAAATGCTTAGCGGACAGATTGACAGATCCGTTATGCCAACCAGCATTTATTTAGTACCCACTATGTACCAGGCATAATAATGACAACAACGTTTGTATAGAGTCTCCTATGTGCCAGGAATTGTGCTAAGCACTTTATAGATATTATTTTATCCTCACAACAACCCTGGGAGGTAGATACTATTCTTATCCCCATTTTACAGATGGGGAGACTGAGGCAGACAGAGGTTAAGTAATTTGCCCAAAATCACACAGCTAGTATCTGAGGTCATATTTGAACTCAGGGCTTCTTAACTACAAGCAGATCAGCATGCTCTGGGGGATAGAAAGTGAGCGGTTCAGGCAGAAGAAGTGACAGTAAGGATATTATCCTGATTGGAATAGAGAATTCCTGTGAGAGTCTAAGGGATTGGGGAGGTAAGGTAAGGTCCGATTATACAGGATTTTGAATGTTATTTTAAAAAAATACTTAAAGACTGTTTTTGTTTTTAAATAATATTTCTTCTAACTATATGTAAAGACTTTTTTTATTTTTTAAAAATTTGGAGTTCCAAATTTTCTCCCTTTCTCTTTTACCTCCTCCTTCCCTAAGATTGGAAGCAATTCGATATAGGTTATAGATGTGCAATCATGTAAAACATATTTCCACATTAGTCATGTGAAAGAAGAAACAGACCAAAAGAAAAAAACACACGCAAAAATAAGAAAAGCGAACAAATGTGTGATTTGATCTGCATCCAGACACTATCAATGCTTTCTCTGGGTGTGCATAGCATTTTTCATCATCAAGGACTTTGAATGCTTTTTTTTCTTTGAATGTTAAAAAGAGAAATTTGTGCTTTCTCTGTTAGGTAATGGGAAGTTACTGAGGGTTTCAGAAACAGAGTGATAGGATGAAAGTGATATTTCAGGAAAATCAATTTGATTTTAAATATGAGCTCCTTGAAGGCAGGGGCTATTCATTGCCTTTCTTTGTACCCCAGTGCTTAAAGGCACAGTGCCTGGCACAGAGTAAGGGCTGAAGTTTGTTCATTTGTTGGTTGACTTGGTATGATGGCTGGATTGGGAGGACTTGTTGAAGACAAGACCATTTAGCAAGTTATTGGTCTCCATCACAGCTCTTTTCATTTGCTGTGAAATGAGATACCTTAGAAAACCAACCCAGCATAGCAACCTCCTTGCCAAAAAAAGTTCCCCAAGTTCACCTGCTCGGAATCAAGACAATCAAGATGTTATAGATGTTCATAAAGACACACAAGGAAACAAGTGTTTATTCAAGTGCTTCCTTTGTGCCAGGCATGGGGCAGAAGTGCTAGGGAGGCAAATGCAAGCAAAAGAAAGATGCTCCCTGCCCTCAGAGACCTTACATTCTAACTGGGGAAGGGAGCTCAAAAGGGTGGGGGGAGAAGAGGGTCAGAGTATGGACAGTCAGAAGCAGAACTAGGAGATGAATGCAGGTTGGCTAATCAGCCCCTTCCTCAAAATGGAGGCCCCTGTAGGAAATCACCTGTGGGAGAAGGGAGAAAGGGCACTGTGGTGAACGCTGTTAAGGTTGAGAAAGCCTCAGGCACTAAGGGAAGTTCTGGGTGAGAAGACAGCCAACATGAGACAGCTGAGGTCAGTATCTTTTATTATTGGCCCAGCTGCTACTAATTACTGACCATTAGTGCAGTGATAACAATAATGCATGAAAGAGGAAGAACCAAGCCTAAAGCCAAACCTCCCCTCTCTATTACCTGCTCTTCTGGCTCCTGCCTGTGTTCACAGAGGAGGGAGGGAGTGTGGGGAATGAGAGCAGGGTTGGTGTCCAGCTGTTGAAACCCAGCAGCATTTATCACTTATGGCTCCTAAGGTCAGGCCCACAGTGCATGTAACCGGTAGGGCAACTGCTCAAATCAGTAAGTATATAGTTTGTTTCATTATATTTTTAAAGTTTTATAGAGAGTGCCCTTTGTTTTTAAAATCACTTTTCATTTCCAAATATGTACTTCCTCTTGAGCCTTCCCTTCTAATAAGGCTTTTTCATTTTGCAGATAAGGAAATAGGCTCAAAGGGGAGCAGTGACTTGCTCAATGTCTCGAAGGCAGTGAGTGGAAGAGCTGGGATTCAGACTGCTCTCATCTAAATCCCCAGTGCTCTTTTGGCCACTCCAGAAGCACAAAACTATCCCAATAGATGATAGTAAACTTTTTGTAAGATCGCAGGATATGTGTGATGTAGAACAGAAGCCCTCAGCTCCCCTATAAGTTATAGTCTCAAAGTTCATTTCAGGTTTTGGAATCTGCAATGTACTTTTTATCCACAGAAAGTTCACCTAGACTATACAGAAGATCCTTCTGTAGCTGAATTAAGTGTGTATTTATGATGAAAAAATAGAACACAATAGTTGTAATAGTAGTAACTGAACAAAACAAAAACAGTTGGACACAAATAGTTTTTTAAATTGACTGTTGGCACTAGACAAAAAAAGTTAACATTTTTAAAAAATCAAGAAGATGGGAATTCTGAAAGGTACCTCTGACATCTGCCAAGGGATTTTGAGCTTTGTATCATTGGTTCTTAATGCCATCCACCGGAATTTTTCAACTTTCGTCTCCCTTGATGCAAGTATATCACTAACACTAGTTGTACTTATCAGCCATGATTAAGGTGGTTTTTTGGACTCACAGCTGAAAGTATGATGGAAGAGAAGACCAGAGGACAGACAGTGATCCTCTACTTCTGAAGGAGAAGAGAAGGGAAGATTAAAAACCGTAGAGCCACCCTCTTCCTTTGACAGACAAGCTAATCAAGTTTCTGGAAGATGCATTTTTTTCCTCATCTTTTCTGGGACCACTCTTGATGATTATAATCATTTAGCATTCAGTTTCATTTCATTGTTCTTTCTGTTCTCATCATCATCATTTTCCTGGTTCTCCTTACTGAACTCTGGATCAGTTCCTCATGGAAAGCCATGATTTTCTTAATTCATGTCTCACAGCACAATAATATTCTGTTACACTTATTTATCACAACCTGATTAGCTGTTCTTTGGGCTTTATTTAAGATGGAGGGGAGAAGATTGAAAATCTTGCCTATAATACATGGGGATTATATATATGAATTTCATTTTTCTTCTATTTTCTTATGCCCCACCACCATGGATCATCAAAGTAGTGTCACTACATTAGTAAAATGTCTAACCCCCATACAGCATGGAAAGTCTTATTTTGCAATTCTCACCCTCAACTTGTATCTACATGACATTAAGATAAAAACTAAAAAAAAGTTGTGCCCCTATATACACAGATAACTGACATGGCTGATAACAGAATGAGAATTTTTAAAGATTTCAGCATCCTAGAATAATGGGCAGAATCTAATGAGATAAAATTAGTAAGGGATAAATATAAAGTTCTAAGCTTGGGTTCAAAAAGGGCAGCTTCTCAAGAAGGAGATGGGGGAGGTATAACTGGACAACATTTTGTGGGGGGAAAGATCACATTTTATAAGGAAAGAAAATAAGCTCCAGAGTGAGCTGTCTTGCTGAAGGTCACACAGAGTAAGTGGTAGGATGGGGGTTCCTACCTAAATCCACTACACCACCCATTCTGGCCCATTTGATAGATAAGGAATCTGAGACCAAGAAATGAGTTGCCCAAGGTCGTAAAACTAGTTAGTGGCAGAAACAAACATGGAACTGGGGTCTCCAGATGCCGAGGTTGATTACAATCGTGTTTTGTTTGTTTAGCCACGTGCTTGAGGTAATTGTGGGTGAAACTCTACTGTAGGTTTAGAAACCAGGTGGAGCATTTACTCCACCTCTCCCAGGAGATTACCATTATCTCTACCTAGGAACAATGGGTGGAGTTTGCAACTCCTCCACCCCAACCCACCCCCACCCATAATCCCACCCCATCCCAGGAGAAAAGTAGTTTACTTAGTAGATTCTTAAAAGTGTCTTGCATTGGAAAATTCTCCATTCTTTGAAATAAAGTAATATGAATCTTCCTCTTTCTCCAATCTTTATTTCTTTGTGATTAGTCAGGTTGGGGATGTTAGAGCTAAACTGGGTGGAGAAGATTGCACAATGGCATTTTAAATGGATGGCTGCAAATACTTGGGGGAGGGGTGAGAGCTGTTTCTTTTTCTTTTAAAAATGATTCCAAATATTAGGTCTGGAATAAGTCCCAAAGAACTGCTAGCCTGGTACTTAAGTCTACCAGAAACTGGTGTTCTCCAGTCTGGTTCTAAGTAGTATTCGCCTCATCCTTATCTCACTGAGCCACAGATTGTTTATTGAGATGGTTTCTGGCCTTATGCCCAAGGGCAGAGCTACTAGGCCAAGAGACTTTTCCCAGAAACCCTTGGAAGGAACAGACAAGACTGCAACCCAGAGCAGCCCAAGCCTATACTGGGATTCCCACCTGTACAGCCTAGGCCATTTCTCATCTTTCCAGGTGTGCGCTGATGAAAAGAACCCTGGATTTGGAATCAGAAGACATGGGTTCAAATTGTGATTTTTGTCACTTCCTACCTATGTGATCTTTGGCAAACTACTTAGTATCTCTGTACCTCAGTTTCTTTCTTTGGGAAATCAAGATATTATTAATATTTGTGCCATGAAACTCACAGTGCTTTTGCTAGGATTAAAGTGATAATGGAGATAAAGCAGACATGTATACATATGCACATAAATGCGTAGTATATTAGCTACATTACATTACATTAGTCCACTCTTGAAAGGTGAACCTCACTTTATGCAACTGTCAGCTTCCTGGAAAAAATAAACTCTTGTCATCTATGTTTCCTTACCTAAAAAAGAGTGTCTTGGACTAATTGATCTCTAAGGTCCCTTCTAGCTCTTACAGTCTGCAATTCCATTCTATATTTCAAATACACTAGGGGAATAAGCTAATTTAAAAGAATCTTATGTAAAGCAAATAATTAGTGAAGTACTTCATTCAAATAATTGGGGAACAATTGTTTGGATTATTGAATACTCAGGGGCTCCGACTGCTAGGTCCATGCTGCTTAGCTATGTTCAGAATTTTACTGTTGTGCTCACTTTCTCCTCACACCCTGTTTGCACCCTGCCAAGTAGCATGACCAGCCTCCCAAGGATACACCAGTAACTTCTTTCTCTTTTCCCTAAGGACTCCTGCCAACTTCGGTCCTGGGTGGAAGTGCCAATGAGTCAGACGCCTGCACTTCATCCCAGCAGTCCTCTGGAGCCCCATGAAGCAGACACTCCCAGAGGAGCCTCTATTATGTGGTGTACACTGAGCCACCTGCACACACTTTGGCTTTCGTGACCCAATGCAGTTCTTTCACTCCACTATCCTGACACCTGGTTCTTTTCCTTTTGCATCAGCACTGTCTGTGTACTTTGTGGCAGCTATCTCTCATTCAAAGGAAACATCCAGGGCAGGGGTTCTTAACCTGGTGCTTGTCAATCCTGGAGGTCTATGGAGAGATTTCAGAGGCATATGAATTCCGATGGGGAAAAATTACATATTTATTTTTATTAACCTTTGGTTTCCTTTGTAATCCTACAAATTTTATTTTATACATTTAAAATCATCATCTGAGAAGGGGTCCATAGCTTTCACTAGAATGCCAAAGGGGTCCAGGTCCCACAAAAAAAATGTTAAGAATTCCTGTGCAGTTAGGTGGTGTAGTCGATAGAGTTCTAGGTCCAGACTCATGAAGATCTGCATTCAAATCTTGCCCCAGACACTTTCCAACTGGGTGACTTCAGGCAAGTCACTTAATTTCCATCTGCTTCAGTTTCTTCAATTGTAAAATGTGGATAATGATGATAGTATTTGCTTCCCAGGGTTGTTATTTGTAAAGCATTTAGCTTAGTGCCTGACACATAGTAGGCTTGTTCCCTCCTTCCACATATTGGAATGCAAGCACCTTATCTTTCATCCCTATCTTTGTTTCTATAAGAAGTACCATTCTTCTGTCTATAACCACTGAAGCAAACTGCATGAGGCTTCTGGCA